>NW_027361911.1:0-600000 GCF_039654945.1 Dendrobates tinctorius
TATATATAGAGATAATGGAGGAATAATCACAGATAACCCGGTATATATAGAGATAATGGGGGAATAATCACAGATAACCCGGTATATATAGAGATAATGGAGGAATAATCACAGATAACCCGGTATATATAGAGATAATGGGGGAATAATCACAGATAACCCGGTATATATAGAGATAATGGAGGAATAATCACAGATAACCCGGTATATATAGAGATAATGGGGGAATAATCACAGATAACCCGGTATATATAGAGATAATGGCGGAATAATCACAGATAACCCGGTATATATAGAGATAATGGGGGAATAATCACAGATAACCCGGTATATATAGAGATAATGGAGGAATAATCACAGATAACCCGGTATATATAGAGATAATGGGGGAATAATCACAGATAACCCGGTATATATAGAGATAATGGAGGAATAATCACAGATAACCCGGTATATATAGAGATAATGGGGAATAATCACAGATAACCCGGTATATATAGAGATAATGGAGGAATAATCACAGATAACCCGGTATATATAGAGATAATGGGGGAATAATCACAGATAACCCGGTATATATAGAGATAATGGAGGAATAATCACAGATAACCCGGTATATATAGAGATAATGGAGGAATAATCACAGATAACCCGGTATATATAGAGATAATGGGGGAATAATCACAGATAACCCGGTATATATAGAGATAATGGAGGAATAATCACAGATAACCCGGTATATATAGAGATAATGGTGGAATAATCACAGATAACCCGGTATATATAGAGATAATGGAGGAATAATCACAGATAACCCGGTATATATAGAGATAATGGGGGAATAATCACAGATAACCCGGTATATATAGAGATAATGGAGGAATAATCACAGATAACCCGGTATATATAGAGATAATGGGGAATAATCACAGATAACCCGGTATATATAGAGATAATGGAGGAATAATCACTGATAACCCGGTATATATAGAGATAATGGGGGAATAATCACAGATAACCCGGTATATATAGAGATAATGGAGGAATAATCACAGATAACCCGGTATATATAGAGATAATGGGGGAATAATCACAGATAACCCGGTATATATAGAGATAATGGGGGAATAATCACCGATAACCCGGTATATATAGAGATAATGGGGGAATAATCACCGATAACCCGGTATATATAGAGATAATGGAGGAATAATCACAGATAACCCGGTATATATAGAGATAATGGAGGAATAATCACAGATAACCCGGTATATATAGAGATAATGGAGGAATAATCACAGATAACCCGGTATATATAGAGATAATGGGGGAATAATCACAGATAACCCGGTATATATAGAGATAATGGGGGAATAATCACAGATAACCCGGTATATATAGAGATAATGGAGGAATAATCACAGATAACCCCGGTATATATAGAGATAATGGGGGAATAATCACAGATAACCCGGTATATATAGAGATAATGGGGGAATAATCACAGATAACCCGGTATATATAGAGATAATGGAGGAATAATCACAGATAACCCGGTATATATATAGAGATAATGGAGGAATAATCACAGATAACCCGGTATATATAGAGATAATGGAGGAATAATCACAGATAACCCGGTATATATAGAGATAATGGAGGAATAATCACAGATAACCCGGTATATATAGAGATAATGGAGGAATAATCACAGATAACCCGGTATATATAGAGATAATGGAGGAATAATCACAGATAACCCGATATATATAGAGATAATGGAGGAATAATCACAGATAACCCGGTATATATAGAGATAATGGGGGAATAATCACAGATAACCCGGTATATATAGAGATAATGGGGGAATAATCACAGATAACCCGGTATATATAGAGATAATGGGGGAATAATCACCGATAACCCGGTATATATAGAGATAATGGAGGAATAATCACAGATAACCCGGTATATATAGAGATAATGGAGGAATAATCACAGATAACCCGGTATATATAGAGATAATGGAGGAATAATCACAGATAACCCGATATATATAGAGATAATGGAGGAATAATCACAGATAACCCGGTATATATAGAGATAATGGGGGAATAATCACAGATAACCCGGTATATATAGAGATAATGGAGGAATAATCACAGATAACCCGATATATATAGAGATAATGGAGGAATAATCACTGATAACCCGGTATATATAGAGATAATGGGGGAATAATCACAGATAACCCGGTATATATAGAGATAATGGAGGAATAATCACAGATAACCCGGTATATATAGAGATAATGGAGGAATAATCACAGATAACCCGGTATATATAGAGATAATGGGGGAATAATCACAGATAACCCGGTATATATAGAGATAATGGAGGAATAATCACAGATAACCCGGTATATATAGAGATAATGGAGGAATAATCACAGATAACCCGGTATATATAGAGATAATGGAGGAATAATCACAGATAACCCGGTATATATAGAGATAATGGGGGAATAATCACAGATAACCCGGTATATATAGAGATAATGGAGGAATAATCACAGATAACCCGGTATATATAGAGATAATGGGGGAATAATCACCGATAACCCGGTATATATAGAGATAATGGGGGAATAATCACAGATAACCCGGTATATATAGAGATAATGGGGGAATAATCACCGATAACCCGGTATATATAGAGATAATGGGGGAATAATCACAGATAACCCGGTATATATAGAGATAATGGGGGAATAATCACAGATAACCCGGTATATATAGAGATAATGGAGGAATAATCACAGATAACCCGGTATATATAGAGATAATGGAGGAATAATCACAGATAACCCGGTATATATAGAGATAATGGGGGAATAATCACAGATAACCCGGTATATATAGAGATAATGGGGGAATAATCACAGATAACCCGGTATATATAGAGATAATGGAGGAATAATCACAGATAACCCGGTATATATAGAGATAATGGGGGAATAATCACCGATAACCCGGTATATATAGAGATAATGGGGGAATAATCACAGATAACCCGGTATATATAGAGATAATGGGGGAATAATCACAGATAACCCGGTATATATAGAGATAATGGGGGAATAATCACCGATAACCCGGTATATATAGAGATAATGGAGGAATAATCACAGATAACCCGGTATATATAGAGATAATGGGGGAATAATCACAGATAACCCAGTATATATAGAGATAATGGAGGAATAATCACCGATAACCCGGTATATATAGAGATAATGGAGGAATAATCACAGATAACCCGGTATATATAGAGATAATGGGGGAATAATCACAGATAACCCGGTATATATAGAGATAATGGGGGAATAATCACAGATAACCCGGTATATATAGAGATAATGGAGGAATAATCACAGATAACCCGGTATATATAGAGATAATGGAGGAATAATCACAGATAACCCGGTATATATAGAGATAATGGAGGAATAATCACAGATAACCCGGTATATATAGAGATAATGGGGGAATAATCACAGATAACCCGGTATATATAGAGATAATGGGGGAATAATCACAGATAACCCGGTATATATAGAGATAATGGAGGAATAATCACAGATAACCCGGTATATATAGAGATAATGGAGGAATAATCACAGATAACCCGGTATATATAGAGATAATGGGGGAATAATCACAGATAACCCGGTATATATAGAGATAATGGGGGAATAATCACCGATAACCCGGTATATATAGAGATAATGGGGGAATAATCACAGATAACCCGGTATATATAGAGATAATGGGGGAATAATCACAGATAACCCGGTATATATAGAGATAATGGGGGAATAATCACAGATAACCCGGTATATATAGAGATAATGGAGGAATAATCACAGATAACCCGGTATATATAGAGATAATGGGGGAATAATCACAGATAACCCGGTATATATAGAGATAATGGGGGAATAATCACAGATAACCCGGTATATATAGAGATAATGGGGGAATAATCACAGATAACCCGGTATATATAGAGATAATGGGGGAATAATCACAGATAACCCGGTATATATAGAGATAATGGGGGAATAATCACAGATAACCCGGTATATATAGAGATAATGGGGGAATAATCACAGATAACCCGGTATATATAGAGATAATGGGGGAATAATCACAGATAACCCGGTATATATAGAGATAATGGAGGAATAATCACAGATAACCCGGTATATATAGAGATAATGGAGGAATAATCACAGATAACCCGGTATATATAGAGATAATGGGGGAATAATCACAGATAACCCGGTATATATAGAGATAATGGAGGAAGAGGAATAATCACAGATAACCCGGTATATATAGAGATAATGGGGGAATAATCACCGATAACCCGGTATATATAGAGATAATGGAGGAATAATCACTGATAACGCAGTATATATAGAGATAATGGAGGAAGAGGAATAATCACAGATAACCCGGTATATATAGAGATAATGGGGGAATAATCACAGATAACCCGGTATATATAGAGATAATGGGGGAATAATCACAGATAACCCGGTATATATAGAGATAATGGGGGAATAATCACCGATAACCCGGTATATATAGAGATAATGGGGGAATAATCACTGATAACGCAGTATATATAGAGATAATGGAGGAATAATCACAGATAACCCGGTATATATAGAGATAATGGAGGAATAATCACAGATAACCCGGTATATATAGAGATAATGGAGGAAGAGGAATAATCACAGATAACCCGGTATATATAGAGATAATGGGGGAATAATCACAGATAACCCGGTATATATAGAGATAATGGGGGAATAATCACAGATAACCCGGTATATATAGAGATAATGGAGGAATAATCACAGATAACCCGGTATATATAGAGATAATGGGGGAATAATCACAGATAACCCGGTATATATAGAGATAATGGGGGAATAATCACAGATAACCCGGTATATATAGAGATAATGGAGGAAGAGGAATAATCACAGATAACCCGGTATATATAGAGATAATGGAGGAATAATCACAGATAACCCGGTATATATAGAGATAATGGGGGAATAATCACTGATAACGCAGTATATATAGAGATAATGGAGGAAGAGGAATAATCACAGATAACCCGGTATATATAGAGATAATGGAGGAAGAGGAATAATCACAGATAACCCGGTATATATAGAGATAATGGAGGAATAATCACCGATAACCCGGTATATATAGAGATAATGGAGGAATAATCACAGATAACCCGGTATATATAGAGATAATGGGGGAATAATCACTGATAACGCAGTATATATAGAGATAATGGAGGAATAATCACAGATAACCCGGTATATATAGAGATAATGGAGGAAGAGGAATAATCACAGATAACCCGGTATATATAGAGATAATGGGGGAATAATCACAGATAACCCGGTATATATAGAGATAATGGAGGAATAATCACAGATAACCCGGTATATATAGAGATAATGGAGGAATAATCACAGATAACCCGGTATATATAGAGATAATGGAGGAAGAGGAATAATCACAGATAACCCGGTATATAT
Organism: Dendrobates tinctorius; assembly: GCF_039654945.1. Lineage (NCBI taxonomy): Eukaryota > Metazoa > Chordata > Amphibia > Anura > Dendrobatidae > Dendrobates > Dendrobates tinctorius. Next base: position 5,633 of record NW_027361911.1, read on the forward strand.
AGAGATAATGGGGGAATAATCACAGATAACCCGGTATATATAGAGATAATGGAGGAATAATCACAGATAACCCGGTATATATAGAGATAATGGAGGAATAATCACAGATAACCCGGTATATATAGAGATAATGGAGGAATAATCACAGATAACCCGGTATATATAGAGATAATGGGGGAATAATCACAGATAACCCGGTATATATAGAGATAATGGAGGAATAATCACAGATAACCCGGTATATATAGAGATAATGGAGGAATAATCACAGATAACCCGGTATATATAGAGATAATGGAGGAATAATCACAGATAACCCGGTATATATAGAGATAATGGGGGAATAATCACAGATAACCCGGTATATATAGAGATAATGGAGGAATAATCACAGATAACCCGGTATATATAGAGATAATGGGGGAATAATCACAGATAACCCGGTATATATAGAGATAATGGAGGAATAATCACCGATAACCCGGTATATATAGAGATAATGGAGGAATAATCACAGATAACCCGGTATATATAGAGATAATGGGGGAATAATCACCGATAACCCGGTATATATAGAGATAATGGGGGAATAATCACTGATAACGCAGTATATATAGAGATAATGGAGGAAGAGGAATAATCACAGATAACCCGGTATATATAGAGATAATGGGGGAATAATCACCGATAACCCGGTATATATAGAGATAATGGAGGAATAATCACTGATAACGCAGTATATATAGAGATAATGGAGGAAGAGGAATAATCACAGATAACCCGGTATATATAGAGATAATGGGGGAATAATCACAGATAACCCGGTATATATAGAGATAATGGGGGAATAATCACAGATAACCCGGTATATATAGAGATAATGGAGGAATAATCACAGATAACCCGGTATATATAGAGATAATGGGGGAATAATCACAGATAACCCGGTATATATAGAGATAATGGGGGAATAATCACCGATAACCCGGTATATATAGAGATAATGGAGGAATAATCACAGATAACCCGGTATATATAGAGATAATGGGGGAATAATCACCGATAACCCGGTATATATAGAGATAATGGGGGAATAATCACAGATAACCCGGTATATATAGAGATAATGGGGGAATAATCACAGATAACCCGGTATATATAGAGATAATGGAGGAATAATCACAGATAACCCGGTATATATAGAGATAATGGAGGAAGAGGAATAATCACCGGTAACCCGGTATATATAGAGATAATGGGGGAATAATCACAGATAACCCGGTATATATAGAGATAGTGGGGGAATAATCACCGATAACCCGGTATATATAGAGATAATGGAGGAATAATCACTGATAACGCAGTATATATAGAGATAATGGAGGAAGAGGCATAATCACCGGTAACCCGGTATATATAGAGATAATGGGGGAATAATCACCGATAACCCGGTATATATAGAGATAATGGAGGAATAATCACTAATAACGCAGTATATATAGAGATAATGGAGGAAGAGGCATAATCACCGGTAACCCGTGTCACAGGGTCCTTCTCCGATACCACACAATCAACAGAGCGACGTAAGTGTGAACAATCCCAAGACCTTTATTATAGGCAAAACTAAAAGGTCCGTAAACAATCCACCACACTGAGGATACTGTTGTAACACAAATGCAGTTCAGTAACAGGATGAGTGTCCCAGGAGATGAGAGTCCAATAATCTTGCAGACAGAGGATAAAATGGGTACATATGCTTCCATCTCTCTGATGTGCCATCTTCACGAGATCGTCACCCCCCACGGTCTGACTTGTCTAGCCCCTGTCCTCCCCAGCCCCCTCCTTATGTGCAGGGGTAGTTAGACAGGTTGGAGCAGTTTGCAGGCTTCCCAGACGTGACAAAGGAGTCTTGGGGATTAAGGAACTACAGGGGTCATTAAGAGACAGATACAGTCAGGCTGTATCTGTCTCCGGGTGTGACCGCCCTCTTTCTGAGCTGGGAAAACCATCCTGTCTGGCCTAAGTTTTTACTAGTGGTTCAGCTGCTCGATCCTTGTTCACATTCACGTCACTTGGCAAGTGAAAAGGTTTTAAATACTAGAGTAGGGGCTGTCCCACAAGGGTTGCCGTGACATGGCGGGATGGCTTGTACATTATTTTGATCAAAATTATGTTTACTAAATACCCTTATTATTATCACCTTTATGCATTATTTGCAGTTTATTTTTTACTTTTTAGTTCAGGATATTTGTGTTTTTTGCTTTCTGTTTTCTCAGATAGAGTCAGGCTGTAGACATACAAGGCAACAAGAAAAATACTATGAAAATAAGTGAAATAGAAATATACACAAAATGATATCCACAAGCATATCACACCATCACAACCTCCCCCCACTCATAATAAGTGAGCACGCTATGAGGTCTACACAGACCTCTGGCCTGCTCACTTTAGTCCACATTGCTCAATCATTTATAGTTCCTTGTACAGTGGCAGGGGTAGGTCGGCCTGGGGAGCCTATGGTTCTTCTTGTCGAGACAGTCCATCGGCATTCTGTTGTTGACTTCTCCACTTGTATTTGATGGAGAAGCTGTAGGGTTGTAAGTACAAGCTCCACCACAGCAATCTTCCATTGTCACCTGATACGCGGTTCAGCCATGTGAGGGGGTTGTGGTCTGTAACAATTGTAAAGTCTCTGCCATACAAGTAGGGCTGCAATTTTTTTGGGCACAAGGCACTCCTTTTCAATAGTGGCATAGGCAACTTCCCGATCCTTTCCGACTGGCAAAAGCAACAGGATGTTCTTCTCCGGCGGCGTTCACTTGGCTAAGTACTGCCCCAATCCCAAAGGTGGATGCATCTGTCTTCACGAGTAACCTGCGTTTATAATCCGGGGCAGCCAAGACAGGAGCAGTGACGAGGGCGGTCTTTAACGCTGAAAAGGCATCCTCGCATCCAGTCGTCCATGTCACATTCCTAGGCATGTTCTTGCGGGTCAGGTTGGTTAGGGGCTTGGCCAAGGTGCTGAAATTAGAAACAAATTTGCGATAGTAACCAGCAGTTCCTAAAAATGCAAGTACCGGCTTTTTAGTCTGGGGTCTACACCAGTTGCTAATGGCTTCCACCTTTGCAGGCTTAGACCTTAGGGTCCCACCCCCTACTCTATGCCCGAGGTACTGCACCTCAGCCATCCCTATTTGGCATTTATCAGGGCGAATGGTCAGTGTGACGGGGTATACGACAGAGCAAGAAGGGACAACAGGCCGAGGGATGATCCAACGAGATTTATTAAGGCAGGGAGCATACAACATCAAAGATCCATAATGTCCTTGGAGTCCATGGGAAGTCCACAATAAGTCCACACAATGTAAACAAATCCGGGCACCTCACGATAGTCCTTGTGCCAGATGCGATAACACTAATCCTTGCAATAGTCCACAGGATTCCACACAATCTCACGGACATCACGAGCTGGCCTCAACTCAGTTCGTGACTCCTTCCACATTCGCACTCAAATCACAACTGATCTTAAAAGAAGAATGTATTGTCAGGGCTCCTGGGATCAGCCCATCTGAAGGGGGGTAGAGGTCACACCTACTATTCAATGGTTTGGTCCATCAGAAGATTCTAGAAATGTAAGGGCTCCATGTATTGTAGGTTATCTTTTGCTTAGGAAAACAATAGCCACAGTTCCACTAGCTGTTGACACAAGCCTAAATTAGATTATGGTCCAGGTACATCACAAGTCATTGCAAAGTATTGGGGGAAGGAGACATGGTTAATTTACAGCAAATACAACCAGAGAAAAGTTAAATGACATATTATACAAAATACAGGACAGGGCAAAACTACAAATCATGACAATCCCTTCCCCTCCCAATTTGTGTACGTACTAGGGACCTCTACAGGTCGCTTGTTAAGTACACACAGGCATGGCTGACCAGACTCAGGGCTCCTCCTGCCTGGACAGTCCATCTGCATTTTGGTGTTGGCTGCCTCTTCTATACTGTATGGTAAAGTTATAGGGCTGCAGAGCCAGGCTCCATCGTAGTAAGCGTCCATTGTCCCCAGAGACTCTGTTCAGCCAGGTGAGGGGATTGTGATCAGTAATGACAGTGAATTCTCGTCCATACAGATACGGCCTTAGTTTCCTAAGGGCCCACACTACAGCCAGACATTCTTTTTCAACAGTTGCATAGGCCACTTCTCGGTCCAGCAGTTTCCTGCTAAGGTAGGCGATGGGGTGTTCGTCCCCAGCTGCATTCACCTGGCTGAGGACAGCTCTCAGTCCATAAGCAGAGGCGTCCATCTGCACAATGAATCTCCTCTTGTAATCTGGAGCAGCCAGAACAGGGTCGCAGACCAGGGCATCCTTCAGCCGGTTAAAAGCCTCATCACAGGCTGGAGTCCAGATCACCAGGCGGGGCATCGTTTTCTTGGTCAGGTCGGTAAGAGACTTGGCCACAGTGCTGAAGTGAAAAATAAATTTTCTGTAATAACTGGCAGTGCCCAAAAAAGCCATAACTTGTTTCTTAGTTTGGGGTACAGGCCAGTCTCTAAAAGCCTGGATTTTGGCAGGTTCAGGACGGAGCTTCCCTCCTCCTACTCTATGCCCTAGGTACTGGACTTCACCCATCCCCAATTTGCATTTATCGGGTCGAATGGTTAGGCCGGCTGCAAGAATTAGGTCAAGAATAACGGCTACTTGATTCAGATGTTCCTCCCACGTCTGGCTGAAGATGGCGATATCATCCAAGTAGGCACAAGCAAAGTCACCACATCCCCGGAGGATCTGGTCCACCATTCTCTGGAAGGTTGCCGGGGCATTCTTCATTCCAAAAGGCATGCTTAGAAATTCATACAGACCAAAGGGGGTTATAAAAGCGGACCGTTCTCTCCCTTCCTCCGTGAGAGGGATTTGCCAGTATCCCTTACTGAGATCCAAGGTAGTGACATATCGGGACCCAGCTAGTCGGTCTAGAAGTTCGTCAATACGGGGCATTGGGTAAGGATCGCTGATGGTATGGTCGTTTAGTCATCGATAGTCCATAAAAAATCGAGTACTCCCATCCTTCTTGGGTACTAACACCACAGGAGAGGCCCAAGGGCTATGGGAGGCCTGGATTACCCCAAGCTGTAGCATCTCCTCCAGTTCATGCTGCATGGTGTTTCGAACAGATTTAGGTACCCGGTAAGGAGCCTGTTTTATGGGACGGATACCCTGAGAGTCCACATGATGTTGGGTGACGGTGGTTCGACCTGGTTGCGATGAGAAAGCAGCCCGTCTCTGTTGAAGCACTCCCAGCATCTGGTATTTCTGCAAGGAATCCAGGTGATCTCCCAGAGGAACCTGTTCCACAGTGGATGGGGCTCTCGCTACTTCCACGAGATCAGGTAGGGAGTCCTCATCCTCTTGACCGTCTTCTGAAGCTAGCCGACAACTTGCTATTATTGGAAGGTTCCGGTCATGGTACTCCTTAATCATATTCACATGGACAGTCTTTTGTCTAAGCCCCTGATCATCTAAAGCAAGAAGATAATTGGTATCATTTAGTTTTCTGAGAACCCAGAAGGGACCCTCCCATGTTGTCTGCAGTTTATTCTGCCGATGGGGAACAATCATTAAGACCTGTTGTCCTTCTACAAACTCCCGATAGTGTGCTTTACGGTCATACCATGTCTTCTGTCTGGTTTGAGCCATACGCACATGACTCTGGGCTAAACTAGCGAGTTGAGCCAGGGTTTCTCGCAGCTTTAGGACATAAGGGACAACAGGGGCTCCTGTATCTTCAACTTGTCCCTCCCAATATTCTTTTAGCAGGGTTAAGGGTCCTCGGACCTTTCTTCCATAGAGTAGTTCAAAGGGGGAAAACCCGGTGGACTCCTGGGGAACTTCCCGATAGGCAAACAAGAGATGGGGTAAATACTTCTCCCAGTTTGAATCTCTGTCAGTGAAGGCCCTCAGCATATTCTTCAGAGTGCTATTGAATTGTTCACAAAGTCCATTTGTTTGGGGATGATACGGGGTCGTGCGGATCGCTCGTACTCCACAGGTGCGCCCCAGACACTGGACCAGCTCCGACATTGTGACGGGAGTATTCTCCAGAGCAAGGAGGGACAACAGGCCTGGGAACGATCCAACAGATTTATTGACCAGAACACAGGAACAACACGAAGGTAATTTGCAGAGTCCCAAAATAAGTCCACAGGAAACTGATTCGGGGGCACCTCCCGACAATCCTTGTGCCAGATCACAAAACCATAGTCCTTTTAGAGTCCCAGAAATCCGCCACGATCACACTAAGGCCGAGGCTTCCTCAGACAGCCTCGCCCTTCTCTTTCAGCATCCAACTCACATCTGATGGGTCACACATAAGTCCATTGTCTTGGGCTCCTGGGATCAGCCCAAGTGTAGGGGAGTAGAAGTTCCCACCTCCTAGTCAATGGTTTGGTCCATCGCATGGCTCCGAGGTGTCTACGAGGATGTGTATTGTGAGTCCTCCCCCTGCTGAGGAGAACAATGGTGATTCCCCTAGCTGTGTTGACCCAAGCCTGAATTCAATTATGGTCTAGATACACAAGTCTTGTGGAAAGGAGACAGGTTACTTACATAGTTACATTATAGTCCCAGAGACACAGGCAATGGGGAAAGGAAACATATTGTTACAGGTATACACAAGACATTGCAAAGTATTGGGGAAAAATACATATCATGACAATCCCTTCCCCTCCTAATTTGTGTACGTACTAGGGACCTCTACAGGTCACTGGTTAAGTACACACAGGCATGGCTGACTAGACTCAGGGCTCCTCCTGCCTGGACAGTCCATCTGCATTTTGGTGTTGGCTGCCTCTTCTATACTGTATGGTAAAGTTATAGGGCTGCAGTTCCAGGCTCCATCGTAGTAAGCGTCCATTGTCACCAGAGACTCTGTTCAGCCAGGTGAGGGGATTGTGATCAGTAACCACAGTGAATTCTCGTCCATACAGATATGGCCTTAGTTTCCTAAGGGCCCACACTACAGCCAGACATTCTTTTTCAACAGTTGCATAGGCCACTTCTCGGTCCAGCAGTTTCCTGCTAAGGTAGGCAATGGGGTGTTCGTCCCCGTCTGCATTCACCTGGCTGAGGACAGCCCCCAGTCCATAAGCAGAGGCGTCCGTCTGCACAATGAATCTCCTCTTGTAATCTGGAGCAGCCAGAACAGGGTCGCAGACCAGGGCGTCCTTCAGCCGGTTAAAAGCCTCATCACAGGCTGGAGTCCAGATCACCAGCCAGGGCATCGTTTTCTTGGTCAGGTCGGTAAGAGGCTTGGCCACAGTGCTGAAATGAGAAACAAATTTTCGGTAATAACTGGCAGTGCCCAAAAAAGCCATAACTTGTTTCTTAGTTTGGGGTACAGGCCAGTCTCTAATAGCCTGGATTTTGGCAGGTTCAGGACGGAGCTTCCCTCCTCCTACTCTATGCCCTAGGTACTGGACTTCACCCATCCCCAATTGGCATTTATCTGGTCGAATGGTTAGGCCTGCTGCAAGAAGCAGGTCAAGAATAACGGCTACTTGGTTCAGATGTTCCTCCCACGTCTGGCTGAAGATGGCGATATCATCCACGTAGGCACAAGCAAAGTCACCACATCCCCGGAGGATCTGGTCCACCATTCTCTGGAAGGTGGCCGGGGCATTCTTCATTCCAAAGGGCATATTTAGGAATTCATACAGACCAAAGGGGGGTTATAAAAGCGGACCGTTCTCTCCCTTCCTCCGTGAGAGGGATTTGCCAGTATCCCTTACTGAGATCCAAGGTAGTGACATATCGGGATCCAGCCAGTCGGTCTAGAAGTTCGTCAATACGAGGCATTGGGTAAGGATCACTGACGGTATGGTCGTTTAGTCGTCGATAGTCCACACAAAATCGAGTACTCCCATCCTTCTTGGGTACTAACACCACAGGAGAGGCCCAAGGGCTATGGGAGGCCTGGATTACCCCAAGCTGTAACATCTCCTCCAGTTCGTGCTGCATGGTGTTTCGAACTGATTCAGGTACCCGGTAAGGAGCCTGTTGTATGGGACGGATGCCCTGAGTGTCCACATGATGTTGGGTGACGGTGGTTCGACCTGGTTGGGATGAGAAAGCAGCACGTCTCTGTTGAAGCACTCCCAGCATCTGGTTTTTCTGTAAGGAATCCAGGTGATCTCCCAGAGGAACCTGTTCCACAGTGGATGGGGCTCTCGCTGCTTCCACGAGATCAGGTAGGGAGTCCTCATCCTCTTGACCGTCCTCTGAAGCTAGCCGACAGCTTGCTATCATTGGAAGGTTCCGGTCATGGTACTCCTTAATCATATTCACATGTACAGTCTTTTGTCTTAGCCCCTGATCATCTAAAGCAAGAAGGTAATTGGTGTCATTCAGTTTTCTGAGAACCCGGAAGGGACCCTCCCATGCTGTCTGCAGTTTATTCTGCCGATGGGGAACAATCATTAAGACCTGTTGTCCTTCTACAAACTCCCGGTAGCGTGCTTTACGGTCATACCATGTCTTCTGTCTGGTTTGAGCCATCCGCACATGACTCTGGGCAAAACTAGCAAGTTGGGCCAGGGTTTCTCGCAGCTTTAGGACATAAGGGACAACAGGGGCCCCTGTATCTTCAACTTGCCCCTCCCAGTATTCCTTGAGCAGGGTTAAGGGTCCTCGGACCTTTCTTCCATAGAGTAGTTCAAAGGGGGAGAACCCAGTGGACTCCTGGGGAACTTCCCGATAGGCAAACAAGAGATGGGGTAGGTACTTCTCCCAGTTTGAATCTCTGTCAGTGAAGGCCCTCAGCATATTCTTCAGAGTGCCATTGAATCGTTCACAAAGTCCATTTGTTTGGGGATGATACGGGGTCGTGCGGATCGCTCGTACTCCACAGGTGCGCCACAGACACTGGACCAGCTCCAACATGAACTGGGAGCCTTGGTCCGACAAGATCTCACTGGGAAATCCTACTCTGGTGAAAATGGTAACCAGGGCCTCGGCCACCTTGGCTGCAGAAATACTTGACAAGGCCACCGCTTCTGGATATCGGGTGGCATAGTCCACAACAGTGAGAATGTACTGCTTTCCAGATTTACTTGGTTTAGCCAGAGGTCCAATGATATCAACAGCTACTCTTTGAAAGGGTTCTTCTATTATAGGGAGCGGTTGCAGGGGTGCCTTTGGGTGATCTCCGGGTCGCCCTCTGCGCTGACATATGTCGCAAGTTCGGCAGAAATGCGCCACTGCTTGGGAAATCCCAGGCCAATAGAAAGATTGAGTCAATCGTCTCTCGGTGCGGGTTTTGCCTTGATGGCCAGCAGTAGGAATATCATGAGCAAGGTGTAATAGGGGAATTCTGTATTTCTGAGGAACAATCAGCTGTTTGCTCTAAGTCCAGGGCTTATCTAGGGAGTCAGCATTGGTAACCCGATACAGAAGTCCATTTTCTCTGATAATTCTTTCTCCATTCTCCCCTAGCTGCCCTATTTCAGCTCGAGCTCTAAAACTAGCTAGGGTGGGGTCAGTCTCCACTTCTTGTCTAAACTGAACTTTATCCCGGGTAACATTCATATTATCCCCACAAAAAGAATCACTCACCGGCTGTGACGGCGGTTCTGGTGGCCTCATTTCCATGGATGGGTTGTACACGTCCACATTTGCTGCTCTCTTGGCTTGACTTCTGGTTACCGCACCGACAAAGTGGCAATGAAGATTTCCCACATCATTTCCTAGAAGAACGTCTGCAGGGAGGCCGCTCATCACCCCGACCAAGCATTGTTTTGCCCCAAAGCCATAATCCAGGGTCACACTCGCTCTTGGAATATATCTCTGGGTACCTCCAGCCAATTCAATGGCAATTCCTGGTCCGTTTTGAATTGCTTCTGGTTGAATTACTCGGGGATCGGCTATGGTGAGAAAAGCCCCAGTGTCACAGAAGCCAACAACTTTTTGGCCATCCAGCACGACCTCCTGTAGATGTTTGTGCTGAAGATCAGAAGAACAGGTGGCTGGGGCTCGCACCCCATAGACTCCAGGTAGGGGAGCCAGGATATCAGAGTCACTTGGCAAGTCATTAGGGACTGAATCCAGCTCTTCTCCTGGTGAGGGTGTCTGTAGATAATGAACAGGCAAAGGCGGTCTTTAGCTGTCCTTCCTCCGAACACCTGGTCATTGGAATTGCAGATGCCCAGGCTGCCCACATCTATAACATCTGCGCTCTGGGATTTTTACTCCACGTCGTAGTCCCGAAGGTGGAGCAGGAGTAATGCGAGGCACAGTCACACGAAGGTCACCATGAGTGGATGGTCTAGTGGGATGGTGAATATTAGAGGCCAAAGGACCAGGGGCCGCCAGCGTTGGGGGGATGGTAGTTTTTTTTCCTCACTGAGTAGTAGTTTTTTCCACTGAGGCTTGATGGTGAGAGCCTCATCAGCTAGAGCTGCAGCTTCCTCCACAGTGGCTGATCTCCTTTCACGCACCCATTCCCGGATCTCAGTGGGGCACTTGAAGTAAAACTGCTCTTTTAGGATGACTTGGAGGAAGGTCTCCCAAGTTAAGGCCTCCTCTCCCTCCAGCCAGCGATGACATATTTGTTTGAGTCTGTGGGCATACATCTTGAAGGACACTTCCTCATCACAGGCTAAAGTACGGAACTGGGTCCTGTAAGTGTCTGGGGTCACAGCATAATGTTCTAGAATAGTCTGTTTAATCTCTGCATACTCACAGTTCCACCGAGGGTCCATAGCTCTATAGGCTGCGGCAGCTCCACCCTCTAAGAGCCCCACAAGATGTCGGACTCGCTCCCTTTCCGGGACTTCCATTAATCGACACTGATGCTCAAAGTCCTGGAAGAAGCCCTCAATGTCACCTGAAGCCTCATTAAACGGCTTGAAGTCTTTGCGGGACACTCTGGGAGTTCCCTCATGGTGGGTTCTGGGGTTACAGTCTGTCTGGAGCTTGTAGCTGCTTCCACAGCGAGCTGCCTCTCCAGCAATGCCCTCTCTTGAGCTCTATGAATGGCCTCCCTCTTATCTTCTATGGTAGCATTTTCTCCCAGCAATGCCATCTGCCTCTCCAGCAATGCCCTCTCCTTAGCTCCGCGCATGACCTCCCTCTTATCTTCTATGGTTGCCTCTTCTCCCAGCAATGCCAACTCCTCCTTGTACCACACAACCCACTGACTTTTTTGGGTATTTACCTCCGGCTGCAGTCTTTCCTCCGTTTGCTGTGGGGATCCTTCCTCAGCGTCATCTTGCAGGCGAACTCCTTCCAAAGCCTCAATCAGCTGCTCCTTGGAGAGTCCCTTGCAGCCGACTCCCAGTTCACGGGCCTTTGTTTGTAGGTTCACCGCAGTCCAGTTCTTGTACTCTGCGGTGCTGGTTCCAGATGTTGATGGGCTGTTGTCCTCCATTCCTTCTGCTCTGATCCCAGCGCTGCCAACCAGTTTGTGACGGGGTATACGACAGAGCAAGAAGGGACAACAGGCCGAGGGACGATCCAACAAGATTTATTAAGGCAGGGAGCATACAACATCAAATATCCATAATGTCCTTGGAGTCCATGAGAAGTCCACAATAAGTCCACACAATGGAAACAAATCCGGGCACCTCACAATAGTCCTTGTGTCAGATGCGATAACAATAATTCTTGCAATAGTCCACAGGATTCCACACAATCCCACGGACATCACGAGCTGGCCTCAACTCAGTTCGTGACTCCTTCCACATCCGCACTCAAATCACAACTAGAGTTGAGCGATACCGTCCGATACTTCAAAGTATCGGATCGGAATGGATCGGCCGATCTTTAAAAAAAGTATCGGTATCGCCGATTCCGATACCGGAAGTCCCATTCAAGTCTATGGGACTTCCGGTATCGGAATAAGAAAAACCCTGTTTTTGCCTTGTACAGCCTCTCTGGGGTCTGTACGGGCCTTTCGGGGGGCTGTGCCGGCCTGCCAGGGGGTCTGTGCAGGCTCCGGTGGTCTGTGCCGGCCTGCCGGGGGGCTGTGCCGGCCTGCCGGTGGTCTGTGCAGGCTCCGGTGGGCTGTGCCGGCCTGCCGGGGGGGCTGTGCCGGCCTGCCGGTGGTCTGTGCAGGCTTCGGGGGTCTGTGCAGGCATCGTCTGATGGGACTACAAGTCCCATCGGGCGATGCCTGCTACCATGACAGTGATTGACACATTAGCCAATGATGGGACAGTAGTAGTCCCATCATCCGGCTAATGTGTTGAATGTAAAAAAAAAAAAAAAAAATTACATGCTACATACATGCTACATACATACAACATGCATACTACATACATGCTACATTCATAATACATACTACATACATGCTACATTCATACTACATAAATACTACATGCAACATACATACTACATACATACTACATATATACTACATACATACTGCATGCTACATACATACCACATATATACTACATACATACTACATGCATGCTACATACATACCACATACATACTACATACATACTACATACATACTACATGCATGCTACATACATAACACATATATACTACATGCATGCTACATACATACTACATGCTACATACATACCACATACATACTACATGCATGCTACATACATACTACATATATACTACATGCTACATACATACATACTACATGCTACATACATACTACATGCATGCTACATACATACTACATGCTACATACATACTACATATATACTACATGCATGCTACATACATACTACATATATACTACATGCATGCTACATACTACATGCTACATACATACTACATATATGCTACATACTACATGCTACATACATACTACATATATACTACATGCATGCTACATACATACCACATACATACTACATACATACTACATACATACTACATGCATGCTACATACATAACACATATATACTACATGCATGCTACATACATACTACATGCTACATACATACTACATGCATGCTACATACATACTACATGCTACATACATACTACATATATGCTACATACTACATGCTACATACATACTACATATATACTACATGCATGCTACATACTACATGCTACATACATACTACATATATACTACATGCATGCTACATACATACTACATACATACTACATGCATACTACATGCTACATACATACCACATACATACTACATATATACTACATGCATGCTACATACATACTGCATGCTACATGCATGCTACATACATACTACATACATACTACATGCTACATACATACCACATATATACTACATACATACAATACATTCATACAATACATACATAGACATACAGTACATATAACATAGAGTAACATACTTACCAATACTTGTCACATTGTTCCCCGAAGCCATTGTCTTTTCCGGAATAAATATTAACATAACAAACCACAAAAATACTCCCTAGAAATTCCCACACAGCAATGGCATAAAGTGAGACTAGGGACTTTTTTTTTTTTTTTTAAGTGGCGGAGGAATACAGTGCGGAAGGATACCTACCTTCCGTCATTGGATTCCTGCAGCCCGTAGAGAACGGCAGCAACAGCTGATGCTGCAGTTCTCTACCCAAGATCGTCGTGGGACACACTCGTGGACTGCTTCGGATCGTGGGTGAGTATTTTTGTGGTTTGTTATGTTAATATTTATTCCGTAAAAGACAATGGCTTCGGGGAACAATGTGACAAGTATTGGTAAGTATGTTACTCTATGTTATATGTACTGTATGTCTATGTATGTATTGTATGAATGTATTGTATGTATGTAGTATATATGTGGTATGTATGTAGCATGTAGTATGTATGTAGTATGTATGTAGCATGCATGCAGTATGTATGTAGCATGCATGTAGTATATATGTAGTATGTATGTAGCATGCATGTAGTATATATGTAGTATGTATGTAGCATGTATGTAGTATGTATGTAGTATGTATGTGGTATGTATGTAGCATGTAGTATGTATGTAGCATGCATGTAGCATGCATGTAGTATATATGTAGTATGTATGTAGCATGCATGTAGTATATATGTAGTATGTATGTAGCATGTATGTAGTATGTATGTGGTATGTATGTGGTATGTATGTAGCATGTAGTATGTATGTAGCATGCATGTAGTATATATGTAGTATGTATGTAGTATGTATGTAGTATGTATGTAGCATGCATGTAGTATGTATGTAGCATGCATGTAGTATGTATGTAGCATGCATGTAGTATGTATGTAGCATGCATGTAGTATGTATGTAGCATGCATGTAGCATATATGTAGTATGTATGTAGCATGTATGTAGTATGTATGTAGTATGTATGTGGTATGTATGTAGCATGTAGTATGTATGTAGCATGCATGTAGCATGCATGTAGTATGTATGTAGTATGTATGTAGTATGTATGTAGTATGTATGTAGCATGCATGTAGCATGTATGTAGCATGTATGTAGTATGTATGTAGTATGTATGTAGCATGCAGTATGTATGTAGCATGTATGTAGTATGTATGTAGTATATATGTGGTATGTATGTAGCATGTATGTAGCATGTATGTAGCATGCATGTAGTATATATGTAGTATGTATGTAGCATGTAGTATGTATGTAGCATGCATGTAGTATATATGTAGTATGTATGTAGCATGTAGTATGTATGTAGCATGCATGTAGTATGTATGTAGTATTTTTTTTTTTTTTTTTTTTAACATTTAACACATTAGCCGGATGATGGGACTACTACTGTCCCATCATTGGCTAATGTGTCAATCACTGTCATGGTAGCAGGCATCGCCCGATGGGACTTGTAGTCCCATCGGACGATGCTTGCACAGACCCCCGGACATCAGCACAGCCCCCCGGCAGGCCGGTACAGACCCCCACAGGGTGCACAGACCACCGGCAGGCCGGCACAGCCCCCCGGCAGGCCGGTACAGACCCCAGGCAGTCCACACAGCCCCCCGGCAGGCCGGCAGAGACCCCCGGAAGGCCCGAAATGACGGCGCATCATGATGCGCACACACCGCGCATCATGATGACGTCAGGCTGTCAATCAACTTTGAACTTCCGATTCCGATGCCGAATTCCGATATTGAAAAAATATCGGAAGTCGGTATCGGAATTCCGATACTTGCGGTATCGGAATGCTCAACACTAATCACAACTGATCTTAAAAGAAGAATGTATTGTCAGGGCTCCTGGGATCAGCCCATCTGAAGGGGGGTAGGGGTCACACCTACTATTCAATGGTTTGGTCCATCAGAAGATTCTAGAAATGTAAGGGCTCCATGTATTGTAGGTTATCTTCTGCTTAGGAAAACAATAGCCACAGTTCCACTAGCTGTTGACACAAGCCTAAATTAGATTATGGTCCAGGTACATCACAAGACATTGCAAAGTTTTGGGGGAAGGAGACATGGTTAATTTACAGCAAATACAACCAGAGAAAAGTTAAATGACATATTATACAAAATACAGGACAGGGCAAAACTACAAATCATGACAGTCAGTCCTGCAGTAAGGATACAGTCTAGCACTATGCCCAAGTGTTTAACATGTTCCTCCCAGGTTGTGCTAAAAATGGCGATGTCGTCTAAGTAAGCACAGGCAAAGTCCTGACATTGTTGTAACAGTCGATCCACCAGTCTCTGGAAAGTAGCAGGGGCAGTTTTCATGCCAAAGGGCATTCCCAGGAACTCAAAAAGCCCAAATGGAGTAATGAAGGCCTAGCGCTCCCGAGCGTCCTCCGTTAGGGGTATCTGCCAGTACCCCTTGCTCAAGTCTAACGTGGTCACAAATTGGGCACTGGCCAGACGATCCAATAGGTCATCAATCCTGGGCATGGGATAAGCATCACTCTTGGTGGCATCATTTAATCGCCTGTAATCAACGCAGAATCGTGTTGTACCATCCTTCTTGGGGAGCAGGACAACAGGAGAGGCCCAAGAACTATGAGATGGCTGAATAACTCCCAGTTGTTTCATCTCCTCCAGTTCGTTCTTCATCATACCTTGAACAGCCTTTGGAACCCGGTAGGCAGCCTGCTGGAAGGGGCGTTGTCCAGGGGTTTCCACATGGTGGCTGGAGAGAGTAGTCTTCCCCGTCTTTGATGAGAAAGCAGCAGCCCTCGGCCTTAGTACGGCGACAATATCGTCCTTTTGTATATCTGATAAATGGGAGCCCAGAGGCACTTGTTCCAGTGATCCTCCCGCTTGGGCAACCTGGAGGAGATCTGGGAGATACTCGTTGGCGGTATCACTAGGGGGGTGGCAGACAGTTAAACAGGTAGAGATCGGTCGTGGTAGTGTTTCAGCATGCTACTGTGGACGGTTTTCTGTCGTCGACCACTAGAGTCCAGGGCAATAACATAGCTAGTGTCATTAATTTTCTTGACAACATGATAAGCTGTCTACAAATATCTAAAGGGCTGTCACATTGTAGAAGGATCAACTTTATTCTCATTTGCACAAGGAAAGACTAGAAGCAATGGGATGAAACTGAATGGGAGGAGACACAGATTAGATAAAACTTTTTGACAGTTAGAGTGGTCAATGAGTGGAACAAGCTGCCACGAGAAGTGGTGAGTTCTCCTTCAATGGAAGTCTTCAAACAGAGGCTGGACAGACATCTGACTGGGATGATTTAGCGAATCCTGCTTTGAGCAGGGGGTTGGACCAGATGACCCAGGAGGTCCCTTCCAACTCTACGATTCTATTATTCTAAGGGCCTTCCCACACTGCTTGAAACTTGTTGGCAGGGGAAGCAGTAATCATGAGCACTTGTTGTCCTTCCATAAATTCTTGGGTCCTGGCATTACGATCATACCAGGTTTTTTTTCTGGACTGGGCCATTTGCTGATGTTCTTTAGCGAAGGTAGCTAGCTGGGCGAGACGGTCACTGAACTCTAGAACATAGGGAACGATGGGCATTCCGGTTGTCATGATTTGTAGTTTTGCCCTGTCCTGTATTTTGTATAATATGTCTCCTTCCCCCAATACTTTGCAATGTCTTGTGATGTACCTGGACCATAATCTAATTTAGGCTTGTGTCAACAACTAGTGGAACTTTGGCTATTGTTTTCCTAAGCAGAAGATAACCTACAATACACACCCTGTAGACTCAGTGGAGCCCTTACATTTCTAGAATCTTCTGATGGACCAAACCATTGAATAGTAGGTGTGACCCCTACCCCCCTTCAGATGGACTGATCCCAGGAGCCCTGACAATACATTCTTGTTTTAAGATCAGATGTGAGTTGGATGCTAAAAGAGAAGGACGAGGCTGTCTGAGGAAGCCTCGGCCTCTGTGTGATCGTGGTGGATTTCTGGGACTCTTAAAGGACTATGGTTTTGTGATCTGGCACAAGGATTGTCGGGAGGTGCCCCCGAATCAGTTTCCTGTGGACTTATTTTGGGACTCTGCAGATTACCTTCGTGTTGTTCCTGTTTTCTGGTCAATAAATCTGTTGGATCATTCCCAGGCCTGTTGTCCCTCCTTGCTCTGGAGAATACTCCCGTCACAAACTGGTTGGCAGCGGTGGGATCGGAGCAGAAGGAATGGAGGAGAACGGCCCATCAACATCGGGAACCAGCACCGCAGAGTACAAGAACTGGACTGCGGTGAACCTACAAACAAAGGCCCGTGAACTGGGAGTCAGCTACAAGGGACTCTCCAAGGAGCAGCTGATTGAGGCTTTGGAAGCAGTTCGCCTGCAAGATGATGCTGAGGAAGGATCCTCACAGCAAAAAGAGGAAAGACTGCAGCCGGAGGTAAATACCCAAAAAAGTCAGTGGGTTGTGTGGTACGAGGAGGAGATGGCCTTGCTGGGAGAAGAGGTCTCCATAGAATATAAGATGGAGGTCATGCGCAGAGCCGAGGAGAGGCAGCGCAGGATGGAGGAGAGGGCATTGCTGGAGGGGCAGAGGGCAATGCTGGAGAGGGAGATCGCTTTGGAGGCAGCGAGAAGCTCCAGACAGACTGTACCCACAGCATCCCCCATGGGGGAACTCCCCAGAGTGTCCCGCAAAGACTTCAAGCCGTTTAATGAGGCTTCCGGTGACATTGAGGGCTTCTTCCAGGACTTTGAGCATCAGTGTCGATTAATGGAAGTCCCGGAAAGGGAGCGCGTCCGACATCTTGTGGGGCTCTTAGAGGGTGGAGCTGCCGCAGCCTATAGAGCTATGGACCCTCGGTGGAACTGTGAGTATGCGGAGATTAAACAGACTATTCTAGAACATTATGCTGTGACCCCAGACACTTACAGGACTCAGTTCTGTACTTTAGCCTGTGATGAGGAAGTGTCCTTCAAGATGTATGCTCACAAACTCAAACATATATGTCATCGCTGGCTGGAAGCAGAGGAGGCCATAACCTGGGAGACGTTCCTGCAGGTCATCCTAAAAGAGCAGTTTTATTTTAAGTGCCCCGCTGAGATACGGGAATGGGTGCGTGAAAGGAGACCAGCAACAGTGGAGGAAGCTGCAGCTCTAGCTGATGAGGCTCTCACCATCAAGCCTCAGTGGAAAAAATTACTACTCAGTGAGAAAAAACACTACCAGCCCCCCAACACTGGCGGCCCCTGGTCCTTCTGCCTCCAATATTCACCATCCCACTAGACCATCAACTCATGGTGACCTTCGTGTGACTGTGCCTCGCATTACTCCTGCTCCACCTTCGGGACTACGACGTGGAGGAAGAATCCCGAAGCGCAGATGCTATGGATGTGGGCAGCCCGGGCATATTCAATTCCAATGTCCAGGTGTACGGAGGCAGAACACCTACAGACCGCCTTTGCCTGTTCATTATCTACAGACCCCCTCACCTGGAGAAGAGATGGATTCAGTGCCTGATGACTTGCCAAGTGACTCTGATATCCTGGCTTCCCTACCAGGAGTCTATGGGGTTCGAGCCCCAGCCACCTGTTCTTCTGATCTTCAGCACAAACATCTACAGGAGGTCGTGCTGGATGGTCAAAAAGTTGTTGGCTTCCATGACACTGGGGCTTTTCTCACCATAGCCGATCCCCGAGTAATTCAACCAGAAGCAATTCAAAAGGGACCAGGAATTGCCATTGAATTGGCTGGAGGTACCCAGAGATATATTCCAAGAGCGAGTGTGACCCTGGATTATGGCTTTGGGGCCAAACAATGCGTGGTCGGTGTGATGAGCGGCCTCCCTGCAGACGTTCTTCTAGGAAATGATGTGGGGAATCTTCATTGCCACTTTGTCGGTGCGGTAACCCGAAGTCAAGCCAAGAGAGCAGCAAATGTGGACGTGTACAACCCATCCATGGAAATGAGGCCACCAGAACCGCCGTCACAGCCGGTGAGTGATTCTTCTTGTGGGGATAATATGAATGTTACCTGGGATAAAGTTCAGTTTAGACAAGAAGTGGAGACTGACCCCACCCTAGCTAGTTTTAGAGCTCGAGCTGAAATAGGGCAGCTAGGGGAGAATGGAGAAAGAATTATCAGAGAAAATGGACTTCTGTATCGGGTTACCAATGCCGACTCCCTAGATAAGCCCTGGACTTATAGCAAACAGCTGATTGTTCCTCAGAAATACAGAATTCCCCTATTACACCTTGCTCATGATATTCCTACTGCTGGCCATCAAGGCAAAACCCGCACCGAGAGACGATTGACTCAATCTTTCTATTGGCCTGGGATTTCCCAAGCAGTGGTGCATTTCTGCCGAACTTGCGACATATGTCAGCGTAGAGGGCGACCCGGAGATCACCCAAAGGCACCCCTGCAACCGCTCCCTATAATAGAAGAACCCTTTCAAAGAGTAGCTGTTGATATCATTGGACCTCTGGCTAAACCAAGTAAATCTGGAAAGCAGTACATTCTCACTGTTGTGGACTATGCCACCCGATATCCAGAAGCGGTGGCCTTGTCAAGTATTTCTGCAGCCAAGGTGGCCGAGGCCCTGGTTACCATTTTCACCAGAGTAGGATTTCCCAGTGAGATCTTGTCGGATCAAGGCTCCCAGTTCATGTCAGAGCTGGTCCAGTGTCTGTGGCGCACCTGTGGAGTACGAGCGATCCGCACGACCCCGTATCATCCCCAAACAAATGGACTTTGTGAACGATTCAATGGCACTCTGAAGAATATGCTGAGGGCCTTCACTGACAGAGATTCAAACTGGGAGAAGTACCTACCCCATCTCTTGTTTGCCTATCGGGAAGTTCCCCAGGAGTCCACTGGGTTCTCCCCCTTTGAACTACTCTATGGAAGAAAGGTCCGAGGACCCTTAACCCTGCTCAAGGAATACTGGGAGGGGCAAGTTGAAGATACAGGGGCCCCTGTTGTCCCTTATGTCCTAAAGCTGCGAGAAACCCTGGCCCAACTTGCTAGTTTTGCCCAGAGTCATGTGCGGATGGCTCAAACCAGACAGAATACATGGTATGACCGTAAAGCACGCTACCGGGAGTTTGTAGAAGGACAACAGGTCTTAATGATTGTTCCCCATCGGCAGAATAAACTGCAGACAACATGGGAGGGTCCCTTCCGGGTTCTCAGAAAACTGAATGACACCAATTACCTTCTTGCTTTAGATGATCAGGGGCTAAGACAAAAGACTGTCCATGTGAATATGATTAAGGAGTACCTTGACCTGACCCTTCCAATGATAGCAAGCTGTCGGCTAGCTTCAGAGGATTGTCAAGAGGATGAGGACTCCCTACCTGATCTTGTGGAAGCAGCGAGAGCCCCATCCACTGTGGAACAGGTTCCTCTGGGAGATCACCTGGATTCCTTACAGAAAAACCAGATGCTGGGAGTGCTTCAACAGAGACGTGCTGCTTTCTCATCCCAACCAGGTCGAACCACCGTCACCCAACATTATGTGGACACTCAGGGCATCCGTCCCATACAACAGGCTCCTTACAGGGTACCTGAATCAGTTCGAAACACCATGCAGCACGAACTGGAGGAGATGTTACAGCTTGGGGTAATCCAGGCCTCCCATAGCCCTTGGGCCTCTCCTGTGGTATTAGTACCCAAGAAGGATGGGAGTACTCGATTTTGTGTGGACTATCGACGACTAAACGACCATACCGTCAGTGATCCTTACCCAATGCCTCGTATTGACGAACTTCTAGACCGACTGGCTGGTCCCGATATGTCAATATCTTTGATCTCAGTAAGGGATACTGGCAAATCCCTCTGACGGAGGAGGGGAGAGAACGGTCCGCTTTTATAACCCTATTTGGTCTGTATGAATTCCTAAATATGCCCTTTGGAATGAAGAATGCCCCGGCCACCTTCCAGAGAATGGTGGACCAGATTCTCCGGGGATGTGGTGACTTTGCTTGTGCCTACTTGGATGATATCGCCATCTTCAGCCAGACGTGGGAGGAACATCTGAACCAAGTAGCCGTCATTCTTGACCTGCTTCTTGTAGCAGGCCTAACCATTCGACCAGATAAATGCCAATTGGGGATGGGTGAAGTCCAGTACCTAGGGCATAGAGTAGGAGGAGGGAAGCTCCGTCCTGAACCTGCCAAAATCCAGGCTATTAGAGACTGGCCTGTACCCCAAACTAAGAAACAAGTTATGGCTTTTTTGGGCACTGCCAGTTATTACCGAAAATTTGTTTCGCATTTCAGCACTGTGGCCAAGCCTCTTACCGACCTGACCAAGAAAACGATGCCCCGGCTGGTGATCTGGACTCCAGCCTGTGATGAGGCTTTTAACCAGCTGAAGGACGCTCTGGTCTGTGACCCTGTTCTGGCTGCTCCAGACTACAAGAGGAGATTCATTGTGCAGACGGACGCCTCTGCTTATGGACTGGGAGCTGTACTCAGCCAGGTGAATGCAGCTGGGGACGAGCACCCCATTGCCTACCTCAGCCGGAAACTGCTGGACCGAGAAGTGGCCTATGCAACTGTTGAAAAAGAATGTCTGGCTGTAGTGTGGGCCCTTAGGAAACTAAGGCCGTATCTGTATGGACGAGAATTCACTGTGGTTACTGATCACAATCCCCTCACCTGGCTGAACAGAGTCTCTGGGGACAATGGACGCTTACTACGATGGAGCCTGGCACTGCAGCCCTATAACTTTACCATACAGTATAGAAGAGGCAGCCAACACCAAAATGCGGATGGACTGTCCAGGCAAGAGGAGCCCTGAGTCCTGTCAGCCATGCCTGTGTGTACTTAACCAGTGACCTGTAGAGGTCCCTAGTACGTACACAAATTGGGAGGGGAAGGGATTGTCATGATTTGTAGTTTTGCCCTGTCCTGTATTTTGTATAATATGTCTCCTTCCCCCAATACTTTGTAATGTCTTGTGATGTACCTGGACCATAATCTAATTTAGGCTTGTGTCAACAACTAGTGGAACTTTGGCTATTGTTTTCCTAAGCAGAAGATAACCTACAATACACACCCTGTAGACTCAGTGGAGCCCTTACATTTCTAGAATCTTCTGATGGACCAAACCATTGAATAGTAGGTGTGACCCCTACCCCCCTTCAGATGGACTGATCCCAGGAGCCCTGACAATACATTCTTGTTTTAAGATCAGATGTGAGTTGGATGCTAAAAGAGAAGGACGAGGCTGTCTGAGGAAGCCTCGGCCTCTGTGTGATCGTGGTGGATTTCTGGGACTCTTAAAGGACTATGGTTTTGTGATCTGGCACAAGGATTGTCGGGAGGTGCCCCCGAATCAGTTTCCTGTGGACTTATTTTGGGACTCTGCAGATTACCTTCGTGTTGTTCCTGTTTTCTGGTCAATAAATCTGTTGGATCGTTCCCAGGCCTGTTGTCCCTCCTTGCTCTGGAGAATACTCCCGTCACACCAGTGTCTGAGATATCTCCCTCCGGCTAAACAGTAGTTCGAAGGGAGAGAACCCTGTGGACTCTTGGGTAATCTCCCAATATGCGAAGAGGAGATGTGGCAGGTACTTTTCCCAGTCTTTTTCAACGTCAACAAAAGCCCTCAGCATTAGTGTTGAGCTATACTTTCCGATATTGGGAAATATCGGATCGGACCGATACCCGAAAAGTATCGGGTATCGCCGATTCCGATACCGGAAACCCCATGCAAGTCAATGGGACTGAAATATCGGAATTCAAAAAACCCCTTTCTTTACTTGCACATCCAGTTCGGGAGGGGAAGGGTGTGGGCGGTGCGTGGGCGGACACTGTGCGTGTCTGTGTGTGCGGGCGGGGTCTGTACGGGCCTCTCGGGGGTCTGTGCGGGCCTGTCGGGGGTCTGTGCGGGCCTGTCGGGGGTCTGTGCGGGCCTGTCGGGGGTCTGTGCGGGCCTGTCGGGGGTCTGTGCGGGCTGCCGAGGCTCTGTGCGGGGCTGCCGGGGCTCTGTGCGGGCTGCCGGGGCTCTGTGCAGACCTGCCGGGGCTCTGTGCAGACCTGCCGGGGCTCTGTGCAGACCTGCCGGGGCTCTGTGCAGACATCGTCCGATGGGACTACAAGTCCCATCGGGCTATGCCTGCTACAATGACAGTGATTGACACATTAGCCAATGATGGGACAGTAGTTGTCCCATCATCCGGCTAATGTGATGAATGTAAAAAAAAAAAACAAAAAAAAACAAAACACATACATACATACTTCATTCATACACCATACATATATACTACATACATACTTCATATATACTACATTCATACAACATACATACTGTGAGGCAGCGCTGTCATTTATGGTAGGGGATTCTCGCTAGGCAGCGAACAAAACACATCCGGCACCAGGATTTCCATAACTATAACAGTCCGTGCGGTTTATTATTCAGCATAAACCAAAGGAAGCACCACAAAGTTCATATTAGCATAGCATCCATTATATAGGTTAGTCAGCCTCAACATTATCTCACCCGTCAGGGTTCCTGATGCGGCTTCACCATCGCATACGTTAGTTCCCTCCAGGGAGCTCTCAGGCACACATCACCATTGCTCACACACAGCCGCTCCACAGGCTGTTAGCCAGGAGATCCTTCTCCTCACGGGACCTTCCAAACTGGACCAATCAGGTCCCAGCATTCACTCCATGTGACCTACCCTGGCCACCATATATGGTCCGTAGCCACGCCCACCGGGTCACATGGCTATGACCTCATCACAGGTCCTTCACGTACTCACATAGCCTTTTACTATAGGTGTTATCAGACACACCCCTGGGTGGATTTGTAGGTAACCAGAACCCACCCATCTCTCTAGTTACCTGAAGACTTCTCCCTTATACTTAGAAACAACACCTCAGCAATGATATTGCTGATCACACATACACAAGTCTCCATCTCAAAGCCACCCACTTTGAGATGCATAACTATCCTTCAGGATTCTACCACTCATCCGTTCTCTTGGGACATCCACACAGCGCCCCCTAGTGGACACAGTGCTCATTACACCACATACCCCGCCCCTCTGTTCAGACTTGTGGGGTTGAACACACCATCTTACACAAGGATCTCGAGACAGGGCACTCATTACACCTTGCTCCCCAGGTCGAGAGAACCATCTCCCTCTTTCATCCGGCCTCATCTCTGCATTAGGCCTCCCCCGCCCCCAGCGGTCAAAATATCGGTCATTGTCTTTGACCCTCCAGTTGCAGTCTGTCTGCCTCATCAGACACTGTTTAGTCACCACCCTCCTAGAGTGCGCTTCGTCACCTGACCGTTCTCCCACTGACCGGCTCTCCCGGTTGGTACGGTCATCAGTCTTAATCGGTCCTACTGTCTGTCCTGAGTCTGACCCATTCAGCGTCTCACAGGAACTGCGGTCTCTCAGCCTCGCACGGCCTGTCGAACTGCCACTTGCTGACATTCTTCGGCCACCTGCCCTATCACTACTTGGAGGAACCCTTCGAGTCCTTACATCTTCGGTTGGAGGCGGCCGCCAGCTGGTATTCTGTACTTCTTTATCAATTCGCTGACGGTCCAGCCTCAACTACTCAATTTCTTGCTGGTACCCCACTCGATACTCCACGAGCATCCGAAAGTCTCTCAGGCTCTCCCTGGAGCCAACCACGATGATGGGAATTCTACCCACTTCACTGGATACTGGGTCTTCATTACCAGGAGGGATCCTCACCCTCACCACACCGGAGATATTCACGAGGTCTTGCATCACTTTCCCGGATCTTCCAATGATTCTCCCAATCAGAGCTTTGGGTACCGGAACCACATCTTTCCGCAAACCCCTCTGATCCATAGCCTCCCTGGCTAACTCCAGGCGTCAAGCAGCCTTCACATTACTCCTTCTGACCAGCTGTTTGGCGTGGAAACATTGTAGATGCATCTCTTTCAGGACAGCTACTCGGTTTGATGTATCTTCTCTGGCTGATACTATCACCAACTGCCGAGTCTCAGGTGCCCAGTGCACCTTACAGGCTTTGACCGCCTCTTTGAAAGCCTCATGCACACCTTCCTCAGCACAGGCTTCTTGCATGTCTTCTGGTACATCAATTACAGACTGGAAGGTCGTGGTCTTGCCCTCTTCCTGGACCGAAGGCTCTGGCTTTACCACGGACACTTCCCTCACTACAGTTGACCCGACCGGGTGACTGTCTTCTTTAGTTCTTAACTCACCAACTTCA
The DNA here is from genome assembly GCF_039654945.1 of Dendrobates tinctorius. NCBI lineage: Eukaryota > Metazoa > Chordata > Amphibia > Anura > Dendrobatidae > Dendrobates > Dendrobates tinctorius. The sequence goes on from NW_027361911.1 coordinate 31,202, forward strand.
CACGATGGGATCACTTCATGACCCTTTGCCACGATGGCTACTGGCAGTTCTGTCTTATTATCACTCGCGCTCACCCGCGGTAAGTCTTTATCCAACTTCTCTCGCAGAAGATTTTTACTACTCCTCTGAGTTCCTCCATCTCTTCCTTGAGGTTCTTGTTCACACTTTGCCAGGTGGACAGGTGACCTCTGAGCTCCAAGACTTCTTTCTCGAGCTCCTCGAACCTGTGCTCGGCCGTTTGTCTCAGGACTCTTTCTCGTTTGACATGTTCATTCACCTCTTCTCTGAGGGCCCTATTCAGTCATTGCCATGTTACCATGTGCCCTTTGAGCTCAGAGACTTCTTTTTCTAGCCCTTCTATTCTGTGCTCCATTTCATTCTCAGAGCCACAGTCACCCGCCGAGATTGAGTCATCCCTCCAGCTACTCACTAACCGTGTGACTACTTCAGTCGTCTTATCCACCAGGTCAGCGTCAGGTCCGTCCTTTGGGCTGACATACCCCTTTTTCCGGTCACTTCCACCTCTGACCTTTCCATGTCAGGAGCTGTCACCGTCTTCGTATGGGTTAGGCCCACAGTAGGAACGTTTCCAGCCTCGTGGCATATATCAAACCTGACAAAGTCCCGGCCCCACTCCAAGGCATACACTAAGTCTGATGGTATAATGCCCCCTTGGCACTCACTGCCTCCAAGCCCCTCAAACATTATTCTGTCTACCGCAGAGTTCACTGTGACCCCATGTGCACAGCGAGCCTGGACCATTTTCTCGGTCAGACAGAAAGTTAGAGGAGTTCCTACCAGCGTCACCTGACTCTTTGAGTCCAACCGTCCCGAGATCCCTTCCCGGTGTAGCATCACGGAACACACTTGCAGCCAGTCATCACTCGGAAAGAATATCCCACATTCTGGAAATGACATACATGAACACTGCAGTTTCCCAGACATACCCACTGAGCCAACCAGGGCTGCCACTTCTTCAAACTCGGCCCCTTTCTGGACCACCACCCCAATTTGGGTTACCGCCTCCTTCTGAGACTCCACCCCTTTTTGGGTTACCACCCCAATTTGGGACTCCACCCCCTTTTTGGACTCCACTTCTTTTTTGGTTACCACCCCAATTTGGGACTCCACCCCCTTTTGGGCTACCACCCCGATTTGGGTCACCGCCCCTTTTTGGGACTCCACCCCCTTTCAGGATCTCCCCATGTCTGTTATACCGGTCTTCTCAGACCACAGTTCACACCACACAGTTTTATATCTCCTACGATACTACACAAGTCTTTGTTGGCACCACCACAGCTCCTGCTGTCACCGATCACCGGCACCACCGGCTGCTGTTCATACACAGTGGCTGGTGTCACTGCAGCTCCTGCTGCGCAGTCTTCGTGGACCCACCGATCCACCGGAAGCCGCTTGTCACCTTCGTAACCCCGCCGAGTTACCGGAAGCCGCTTGTCACCTTCGTGACCCCACTGAGCCACATCAAGCCGCTTGTCACCTTCTTGACTCCCACTGAGCCACCGCAGGCGGAGTTGAGAAAAGAAGAAAAAAACACCACACAAACTCACGTGTCCTGACTGTGTGCTATTCAGGACGCTCCTGTCTCCACCTGAGACCGTCCAACACACAGGGCGCACCGGGTGCGATTCAGGGAGTGACCCTCCTCCCAGGGTCTCCCCACACACCGGCCTCACCAGGTCCAGGGGCTCGGCGGGTGCTCTTCAGGACATCTGTCTCCGCCTGAGACTGCCCAACACTCGCGCCTCGCCAGGTCCAAGGTCACACCACGGGCTCCAGGGATCTGACTCTTCTCCCAGGGCTGACCCTCCAGGACCTTTCCTCACTGAACCCTCCAGGTACACTGTCTTCCTCACTGACCCAGGTCAGTACCACACGAACACCTGTCCGATACCTGTGTCGGCCACACGGGTCACCGTTTTACTCATTGACCCAGGTCAGTACCACACGAACACCAGTCCATTTCTCCTGTGTTGCCCACACAGGTCCTCGGGTACCTCTTCTCCGCAGAGGCACCCTAGCAATCACCAGTTTCTTTCTCCTGGGGAAGCGGCCGCACTGAGCTCACTGATCCGGACAGTGCCTTACTCACTAGGCCGCCCCACGGTTTACAGAACCACAGCCGGACAGTGGCTTCCCCACTTGCAGGCCATCACAGGCTCTGCTCACATGTGGCCGGTCAGCAGCACATCACATGGCTTCCACAACCGTCAGCCCTCCTGGCTCAGCGTTGCTCTTTGCCACCGAATTTTGCAGTCCTTATCCGTTGCTCCCAGCAACAAGGCTACAACATTGCCTGCATTCTCCACCAATTGTGAGGTAGCGCTGTCATTTAAGGTAGGGGATTCTCGCTAGGCAGAGAACAAAACACATCCGACACCAGGATTTCCATAACTATAACAGTCCGTGCGATTTATTATTCAGCATAAACCAAAGGAAGCACCACAAAGTTCATATTAGCATAGCGTCCATTATATAGGCTAGTCAGCCTGAACATTATCTCACCCGTCAGGGTTCCTGATGCGGCTTCACCATCGCATACGTTAGTTCCCTCCAGGGAGCTCTCAGGCACACATCGCCAATGCTCACACAGCCGCTCCACAGGCTGTTAGTGAGGAGATCCTTCTCCTCACGGGACCTTCCAAACTGGACCAATCAGGTCCCAGCATTCACTCCATGTGACCTACCCTGGCCACCATATATGGTCCGTAGCCACGCCCACCGGGTCACATGGCTATGACCTCATCACAGTTCCTTCACATACTCACATAGCCTTTTACTGTAGGTGTTATCAGACACACCCCTGGGTGGATTTGTAGGTAACCAGAACCCACCCATCTCTCTAGTTACCTGAAGACTTCTCCCTTACACTTAGAAACAACACCTCAGCAATGATATTGCTGATCACACATACACAAGTCTCCATCTCAAAGCCACCCACTTTGAGATACATAACTATCCTTCAGGATTCTGCCAGTCATCCGTTCTCTTGGGACATCCACACAGCGCCCCCTAGTGGACACAGTGGTCATTACACTACAATACATACTACATATATACTACATTCATACAACATACATAGTACATACTACATACATACAACATACATAAAACATGCTACAGACATGCAACATACTGTGATAAAACACTCCGGGATCGCCTTTGCTGGGGTCAAAGGTCACGTGCGTTCAGCATGAAACTCAGGCGCAGAGCTGGGATTCGTGTATAACTGACCCTGGGTCAGGTTTATTAACAGTGAAAGCAATGCAAAAGGAAATAAAACATAAAACAAATCCTTGCCTGTCCGGCACTAACTAAACAATGGACAACCTAACTACCAACTGGCGGGCTTCTCCCGTCCAGCCAAACCACAGTTGCAGTGGGCACTGCTTCCACTCACGTGTGTCTCTCACACAGACAGGCTCTTTGTGTTCCCAGGCTGAGACACTCACACAACCACCTGGCCTCCTTTTATATCCACCTCCCATTATTCATTAGGAAGCAGGTGCGATACTGACCAGACTAGGCCACATAGGAAAGGAATCTGGGCGAGATATACCTGCCCTCATCCACTATTCCCACATGATTCTCACATATCCCCCCCTTCTGCTCAGACCACTCCGGTCGAGCAATGACACCCGCCAAACAGTGCACTCGGGACAGGGCATCTGCATTTCCCATCTGTACCCCTGGGCGATGCTCCACTGCAAAAGTGTAGGCCTGCAGGGCAAGGAACCACCGGGTCACCCGGCTATTCCGTTCCTTGTTCAAGTGCATCCACTTGAGAGGGGCATGGTCAGTGATCAGCCTGAACTTTCGGCCCACCAGGTAATATTTGAGGGCCTCTAGAGCCCACTTAATGGCGAGGCACCTCTTTTTCTACGACTGCATACCTTTGCTCGTGTTTATTCAGCTTCCTGCTGAGATAGAGGACTGGGTGTTCCACTCCGTCCCTCACTTGGGAGAGTACGGCCCCGATACCGGTATCAGAGGCATCCGTTTGTACCACAAACTCGCTGCGGAAGTCCGGAGTCACCAGTACGGGCTGAGAGCAAAGTGCCCGTTTTAGGCTATGGAAGGCTTCTTCAGCCGCTAAACTCCATTTAATCATGACGGAGTCTTTCCCTTTTGTAAGATCCGTCAGGGGGGTAGCGATGGCTGCAAAATTGGGTATGAACCGGCGATAATAACCGGCGATCCCCAGGAAGGCTTGCACCTGCTTCTTGTTGACAGGTTGTGGCCAGTCCTGACCCGCCTGAATCTTATCAACCTGGGGTTTAACAACACCCCTCCCAATTACATACCCCAAATACCGGGCTTCTTCTAGCCCGATGTGACATTTCTTGGGTTCGCGGTTAGACCTGCCTCCCACAGGTCGTCAATCACAGCTTGTACTTTCTGGAGATGAGTCTCCCAGTCCAAGCTGTAAATGACAATGTCATCCAAATAGGCCGAAGCATACCGCCTATGTGGCCTCAAGACTCGATCCATCAGTCTCTGGAAGGTCGCCGGTGCCCCGTGCAGTCCAAACGGCATATACACATACTGAAATAAACCTTCCGGCGTAGCAAATGCTGTCTTTTCTCTGGCAGCCTCAGCCAGGGGGATCTGCCAATACCCCTTTGTTAGGTCTAGGGTCGTAATATACCGGGCTTTTCCTAACCGATCTATTAACTCGTCGACCCGGGGCATGGGATAGGCATCAAATTTTGAGACCGCATTCAGTTTCCTGAAGTCATTGCAGAACCGGATGGTGCCGTCCGGTTTAGGAATTAGCACAATCGGGCTGGACCACGCACTGTGCGATTCCTCAATGACTCCTAACTCTAACATTGCCTTCACTTCTCGGGAAACGGCTTCACGGCGCGCTTCCGGGATTCGGTAGGGCTTTACGTGAACTGTGACACCAGGTTCCGTTACGATGTCATGTTTCATTAGCATAGTCTGCCCGGGTTTTTCTGAGAAAAACTTTTGGTATTGAAGTAGAAACTGCCTGACTTCCGTCTTTTTCCGCTCCGAGAGAGTCTCTGCAACCCGTACCTCCGGTACGGTATGCGAGCAGACAGGACGGGCCAGCTCCGCTGACAAGGCAGACCGATCCTTCCAGGGCTTTATCAGATTTACATGATAAATCTGTTCAGGTTTCCGTTTACCTGCCTGGTATACTTTGTAGTTTACTTCACCAACTCTTTCCTTGATCTCAAAGGGGCCCTGCCACTTTGCCAGGAACTTACTGTCCACCGTGGGGACCAGGATCAACACCCTATCTCTGGGTGCAAAAGTACGGATCTTGGCGCCCCTATCATAGATTCTTTTTTGGGCTCCTTGAGCCTGTATCATGTGTTCTTTGACGATAGGTATAACAGCCGCAATACGGTCCTGCATTTGTGTGACGTGATCTATCACTGTTTTAAACGGAGTGACCTGACTCTCCCTGGTTTCTTTTGCAACGTCTAACAGTCCGCGAGGACGTCGGGCGTACAATAACTCGAAAGGCGAGAATCCCGTGGAAGACTGGGGTACTTCCCTGATGGCAAAAAGCAAATACGGAAGTAAATAGTCCCAGTTCTTCCCATCCTTGTCTATCACCTTTCTCAGCATCTGCTTCAGAGTTTTATTGAACCGTTCGACCAACCCGTCTGTTTGAGGGTGATACACGGATGTGCGTAACGGTTCAATTTGTAACAATCGGCAGAGCTCCTTCATTACCCTGGACATAAAGGGGGTCCCCTGGTCGGTGAGTCTCTGTTTTGGTATACCGACCCGACTAAACACATGCACCAGTTCCTTGGCAATCGTCTTGGTGGCCGTGTTACGCAAAGGGATGGCCTCCGGGTAACGAGTGGCATAATCCAAGATGACCAGGATATGTTGGTGTCCACGTGCAGACCGTGGAAGGGGCCCAACTAAATCCATCCCAATCCTCTCAAACGGGACTTCAATAATAGGTAGGGGTACCAAAGGGCTACAGAACCGGGGCTTAGGTGCAGAGGCTTGGCAGTCAGGACAAGACTCACAATATACTCGAATATCGTGATGCATGCCTGGCCAAACAAAACAGTGTAATATCCTTTCGGTGGTTTTCTGGACTCCCAGGTGACCTCCCATCACATGTCCGTGGGCCAGGTCCAGCACCTGCCGCCGGTAGGGTTTTGGCATGACTAATAGTTGCACCGTATCTTCCCCCTTTTTCTCTATCTGATAGAGTAAATCATTCTCCAGAACCATGTAAGGATATGCCAGCCTAGAGCCAGGTTCAACGGGTACCCCATTTATCACTTTTACATTTGTCCTAGCCTGAGAAAGGGTAGGATCCTTTATTTGCTCACTTTGGAAGTCATCTTTCTGAACTTCCAAATCTGGCAAACGGGGAGGTGGACGGCTGTCGGCCTCCTCCTCTTCCCCGGTCTCCTCCGTATCACCCGCCATGATTGAAAACGGGAACTGTAGGTCATTTCCAGCAGACTCTTCCCCAGAGTCTTCCGGGGAGACCTCTTCCAGGGGTTCGGGACCCACACGCGCCCTGGGAGAAGAATCATGTACACTATTACCCGAGGGCATCAACTGATTCTCCCACAATTGCCAGAAGTGGGGAAAATCCCGGCCCAGGATAACATCATGCAGTAACGCCGGGACGAGTCCCACTTTATGTTGCACAGACCCATAGGAAGTAGTAATGCATATGACCGCGGTGAGGTACGAACAGGTGTCTCCATGCACACACGTTACAGAAAATTTGTCTGATGGTCCAGTCGGGGCTGACACCAGACTGGCCTTCACCAGAGTCACCACACTTCGAGTCTAACAATGCCACCACATTTTTGCCATCAACAGTTAAATCACACAAATGTTTTTCCACATCTTTTTGACCGGCATTCACACTCACTACCCGTGCCACCATAGACATGCGGTTTTTAGAGTCTGTGACGTCGCACTGCATGGGTTCAGTAGTGACCGGACAGTTCGCAGCAATATGTCCCATCTCTTGACAGCGGAAACACCTAACGGGCCCCTTGCTTAGACCATAGTTCGTTACTCTCGGCCTCGCAGTGCGGGCAGTCCCGTTTTCCTCCCCCACTGTCTTAGGGATTTTTCCATCTCCCCTACTCCCTGGAACAGTCTTACCGGTTCCACGTGGAGATGATGAAGAACGAGGTGGGGTAGCGTCGTCTCGGAGTCCTTCCGCCACGGAGTAACGTTCAACCAGATCCACCAGTTGATCTGCCGTCGTAGGATTTCCATGGCTTACCCACTTCCTCAGGGCTGGTGGTAGAGCTCTCAGGTACTTGTCCATGATGACTCTCTGAATTATCTCTGGCGCTGTCAACACCTCGGGTTGTAGCCATTTCTTCGTCACGTGGATCAGGTCGAACATCTGTGACCGCGGTGGTTTATCCGGCTGATAAGTCCATTGATGCACTCTCTGTGCACGGACAGCGGTCGTCACTCCCAGCCGGGCCAAGATCTCGGATTTCAATTTGTCAAAGTCCTGCGCAGCTTCAGGTTCCAAGTCATAATACGCCTTTTGGGCCTCACCGGAAAGAAACGGGGCAATCAGGCCGGCCCATCGTGCCTTCGGCCATTTTTCTCGCACCGCCGTCCGTTCAAACGTGGTCAGGTATGCCTCGACGTCATCTTCGGTCGTCATCTTCTGCCAGTCCGACTCACGTGAATCACTCTGGACTCGGCTTCCAGGTTAACCTCCTGTAGGCTTGCCAGGCGCTGTGCCACCTGCTGGAGAAGCGAACGATCGGTAGCTGTCATGTCCACCAACTCCTTCAGCTGGGCCATCATCACCCGATTAGCTTCTTGCTGGACGGCGGTGGACTGTACCAGCGCTTTCACCACGTCCTCCATGCTCATGCTTGCAACGTGATGCCCGCGTTCTCCACCACAATGTGATAAAACACTCCGGGATCGCCTTTGCTGGGGTCAAAGGTCACGTGCGTTCAGCATGAAACTCAGGCGCAGAGCTGGGATTCGTGTATAACTGACCCTGGGTCAGGTTTATTAACGGTGAAAGCAATGCAAAAGGAAATAAAACATAAAACAAATCCTTGCCTGTCCGGCACTAACTAAACAATGGACAACCTAACTACCAACTGGCGGGCTTCTCCCGTCCAGCCAAACCACAGTTGCAGTGGGCACTGCTTCCACTCACGTGTGTCTCTCACACAGACAGGCTCTCTGTGTTCCCAGGCTGAGACACTCACACAACCACCTTGCATCATTTTATATCCACCTCCCATTATCCATTAGTAAGCAGGTGCGATACTGACCAGACTAGGCCACATAGGAAAGGAATCTGGGCGAGATATACCTGCCCTCATCCACTATTCCCACATGATTCTCACAATACATACTACATATATACTACATACATACAACATACATAAAACATGCTACAGACATACAACATACAATACATTCATACATTCATTCAATAGATACATATAGACATACAGTACATATAACATAGAGTACATACTCACAATCACTTGTCACTTTGATCCCCGAAGCCAGTGTCATCTTTAAAAAATATTAAAATAGCAAACAACCGATATACTCCCTGATCGGCAGAAATCCACGAGTGTCCCACGACGATCTCCCGTGGAGAACAGCAGCATCAGCTGATGCCACCGCTCTCTAGGGGCCCCAGGAATACAATGACGGGAGGTAGGTATCTTTCCGCACTATATTCCTCCGCCACTGTAAAAAAATAGTCCCTAGTCTCACTTTTGGCATTGCTGTGTGAGAAAGTTCCCACACAGCTTTTGCCATAAAGTGAGACCAGTGAACTATAGTAACTTCTCAGTGATGCAGTGCAGGAGATCATTGTGGGACACTCGTGGATTTCTGCGGATCAGGGAGTATATCGGTTGTTTGTTATTTTAATATTTTTTACAGTGAGATGACACTGGCTTCGGGGAACAAAGTGACAAGTGATGGTGAGTATGTACTCTATGTAATATGTACTGCATGTCTATATGTATGTATTGTATGAATGTATGAATGTATTGTATGTAGTATGTATGTAGTATGTATGTTGCATGTATGTATGTAGCATGTTGTATGTATGTTGTATGAATGTAGTATATATGAAGTATGTATGTAGTATGTATGTATGTTGTATGAATGTAGTATATATGAAGTATGTATGTAGTATGTATGTATGTATGTTGTATGAATGTTGTATATATGTAGTATGTATGTAGTATATAGTATGTATGTATGTTGTATGAATGTAGTATATACAGTGGGGCAAAAAAGTATTTAGTCAGTCAGCAATAGTGCAAGTTTCACCACTTAAAAAGATGAGAGGCGTCTGTAATTTACATCATAGGTAGACCTCAACTATGGGAGAGAAACTGAGAAAAAAAAAATCCAGAAAATCACATTGTCTGTTTTTTTTTCATTTTATTTGCATATTATGGTGGAAAATAAGTATTTGGTCAGAAACAAAATTTCATCTCAATACTTTGTGATATATCCTTTGTTGGCAATGACAGAGGTCAAACGTTTTCTGTAAGTCTTCACAAGGTTGCCACACACTGTTGTTGGTATGTTGGCCCATTCCTCCATGCAGATCTCCTCTAGAGCAGTGATGTTTTTGGCTTTTCGCTTGGCAACACGGACTTTCAACTCCCTCCAAAGGTTTTCTATAGGGTTGAGATCTGGAGACTGGCTAGGCCACTCCAGGACCTTGAAATGCTTCTTACGAAGCCACTCCTTCGTTGCCCTGGCGGTGTGCTTTGGATCATTGTCATGTTGAAAGACCCAGCCACGTTTCATCATCAATGCCCTTGCTGATGGAAGGAGGTTTGCACTCAAAATCTCACGATACATGGCCCCATTCATTCTTTCATGTACCCGGATCAGTCGTCCTGGCCCCTTTGCAGAGAAACAGCCCCAAAGCATGATGTTTCCACCACCATGCTTTACAGTAGGTATGGTGTTTGATGGATGCAACTCAGTATTCTTTTTCCTCCAAACACGACAAGTTGTGTTTCTACCAAACAGTTCCAGTTTGGTTTCATCAGACCATAGGACATTCTCCCAAAACTCCTCTGGATCATCCAAATGCTCTCTAGCAAACTTCAGACGGGCCCGGACATGTACAGGCTTAAGCAGTGGGACACATCTGGCACTGCAGTATCTGAGTCCATGGTGGCGTAGTGTGTTACTTATGGTAGGCCTTGTTACATTGGTCCCAGCTCTCTGCAGTTCATTCACTAGGTCCCCCCGCGTGGTTCTGGGATTTTTGCTCACCGTTCTTGTGATCATTCTGACCCCACGGGGTGGGATTTTGCGTGGAGCACCAGATCGAGGGAGATTATCAGTGGTCTTGTATGTCTTCCATTTTCTAATTATTGCTCCCACAGTTGATTTCTTCACTCCAAGCTGGTTGGCTATTGCAGATTCAGTCTTCCCAGCCTGGTGCAGGGCTACAATTTTGTTTTTGGTGTCCTTTGACAGCTCTTTGGTCTTCACCATAGTGGAGTTTGGAGTCAGACTGTTTGAGGGTGTGCACAGGTGTCTTTTTATACTGATAACAAGTTTAAACAGGTGCCATTACTACAGGTAATGAGTGGAGGAAAGAGGAGCCTCTTAAAGAAGAAGTTACAGGTCTGTGAGAGCCAGAAATCTTGATTGCTTGTTTCTGACCAAATACTTATTTTCCACCATAATATGCAAATAAAAGGAAAAAAAAAACCGACAATGTGATTTTCTGGATTTTTTTTTCTCAGTTTGTCTCCCATAGTTGAGGTCTACCTATGATGTAAATTACAGACGCCTCTCATCTTTTTAAGTGGTGGAACTTGCACTATTGCTGACTGACTAAATACTTTTTTGCCCCACTGTATGTAGTATGTATGTAGTATGTATGTATGTTGTATGAATGTTGTATATATGTAGTATGTATGTTTTTTATTTTTTTACATTCAACACATTAGCAGGATGATGGGACTACTACTGTCCCATCATTGGCTAATGTGTCAATCACGGTCATTGTAGCAGGCATCGCTCGATGGGACTTGTAGTCCCATCGGACGATGCCTGCACAGACCCCCAGCGAGCCCCGGCAGCCCGCACAGAGCCCCGGCAAGCCCACACAGAGCCCCGGCAGGCACGCACAGAGCCCCGGCAGGCACGCACAGAGCCCCGGCAGGCCCGCACAGAACCCCGGCAAGCCCGCACAGAGCCCCGGCAGGCCCGCACAGAGCCCCGGCAGGCCCGCACAGAGCCCCGGCAGGCACGCACAGACCCCTGGCAGGCCCGCACAGACCCCCGGCAAGCCCGCACAGACCCCCGGCAGGCCCGCACAGAACCCCGGCAAGCCCGCACAGAGCCCCGGCAGGCCCGCACAGACCGCGCATCATGATGCGCACAGACCACGCATCATGATGACATCATTTCAGCAGCCAATCACAGCCACAACACTGGCTCATTGCATTATGGGAACTTGCAATTCCGGTATTGTAAAAATATCGGTACTCGGTATCGGAATTCCGATACAGCGAATATCGGCCGATACCCGATATTTGCAGTATCGGAATGCTCAACACTACTCAGCATATTTTTTAGGGTTTCATTAAAGTGTTCACATAGTCCGTTGGTCTGTGGGTGGTATGGGGTGGTGCGAATGGCTCGAACACCACAGGTATGCCATAGGGACTGGACCAGATCTGACATGAACTGAGTGCCTTGATCCGATAATATTTCACTAGGAGACCCTACCTGGGTAAAGATGGTAACAAGGGCCTCAGCTACCTTTACTGCTGTAATACTGGACAGGGCCACAGCTTCAGGATACCTAGTGGCATAGTCCACCACTCTCAGGATATATTTTTTTTCTGACCGGCTGGGGTAGGCCAGAGGACCTATGATGTCGACAGCTACCCGTTGAAATGGTTCTTCAATTATGGGCAGGGATTGCAGGGATACCTTATGTCGAGCTCCTGGATGCAGCATTCGCTGGCACACATCGCAGGTGCGGCAATAATGGGCTACCGACTGCGAGATGCCAGGCCAGTAAAAACTTTGGGTGAGTCTCATTTCCGTCCTTTTGTGGCACCCCTGAGGCTTCAGTCGCCACAGAGGTACTGCACCTTCTCCTAAGGTGTAGTGCCCCACCATCCAGGTAGGGTGGGAACTCCTGACCACGCTCCACACCTGCATTCCACACACTGGATAGTTCAGTGGGGCCACCTAACAGCTTCAGGCTGGGGAGTTAGCAGAGCACCTCTCGTGGAACCCTGCTTCGTAACACGAGATGTGCTGGGAGGCGGGTGGAGTGAGATGATATAAAAGAGTGGGAAGAGTGAGAGTTAGGGGTCGTTGGTTAGTGAGAGAGTTGGAGAGAGAAGAGGGAAGATGGGTGTCTGAGGGACGTGCTGCAGCAGGTCCCAGTGATCTGGGCTGCTGGCACGAGAAAGACCAGAGAAAGAGACTGATAAGATTGATAACCTAACCTTCCATAAGAGAGATAGAACAGATCGGAACGAAGGAAATTAGAAGGACGGTGGGAAGCGGGTTGAAGAAAGATAGAGAACCCTTCCACTCCAGAGAGCGCAAAGGCCGGGGCCCAGTCCCCGAGGTTGATTGGATCTTTAAGTCCGGCAACAGACACCGGAGGAGTAGTGAGCCACTAACGCCTTGCTCCCATCATAGACTTGGGACACAACAGCAACTGAATAGAGAGCCAGGACGCAGTGAGGAGTCCCCGAAGCAGGCTACAGCTGTCTGTCAAACAAGTAGAGACTAGGAACACCTAGAGAGAGGCATTCTAGGGTAACTAAGTACTGGAGTGCTTCGCACCTAAAGGCGCATTGGAGGAGTCGTTCAGTAAGGTACATGTTGGCGGAGTGTGGAAGGGAGAATCCTACCCTGCCTGGAGGTTGGCTGGAGCCCTGACCTGGAGAACACGGTACAGAGGCAGGCAGTTGAGTGAACTGCAAACAGTGAGTAAAGCTTTGGAACCGCACACCTTGGTGTCCTCCAGTTATTCCAGCACCGCTACACCTGGGTACCAGCCTCCATACCATTCTGCGCCTCTCCTCATCCATTGCACCTACACTGCCCTGGGACTACAGCTCCACCTGTGGGGAGCTACACCATCTCTGCTGCACCACACCATCAGTCCCAGCGGATCTGTAAGCAGCGTTGGCTCAACATCTTACTTGCCAAACACCACGGGTGGCGTCACGAACTATTCTAATAAACTTTAACACCATTAACATCACCGCCATTGATATTGGGCGCCCAGGGCCACGGACCGGGTCACCGCTGCTGTGACACATTCCCACCTTGACACCGGCCCGGTACTGAGTACCCCGCTGCCCTGGGTGTGCGAGGGTGACCCACTTTTCCTCCCTTAATGCCCAGCCAAGGGGATGTCATGGGCCAGTTGGAGTAGCTGTGCCCTGTACTTCTGAGGGACAATGAGTTGCCTGCTCGTTGCGTCAGGGTTGCCCTGGTCACTGCCCTTTGTTACACGATAATACAGTCCGTTTTCTCGAGTGAAGCCATCCCCATTATCTCCCATGTGCCCAGTTTCTGCCTTTCGCCTAAGGGCTGCTAAGGTAGTGTCACCCTCTATTTCTCTCCTAAACTCCTCTCTGTCCCAAGACTCTCCCAATGTAGTAGCAGCGAACGTATTGCTTACCACCTCTGATGCGGTTCGTGGTGGTTGCTCCCTGGTGAGGTCCGGATGACGTAGTGCTTGAAGGGCCTGTAGTCGGGTGACTGCTCCCACAAATTGGCACTGTAACTCCCCAATGTCGTTCCCAAGGAGGATATCTGCAGGAAGTCCTCCCATAACTCCAATCCAACACAGTTTTTCTCCACAACCATAATCCAAATGCACAGAAGTTCGCTGTATATATTTGCGGGCACCCCCCACCAGGGTCGCCATCAGGGCATGACCGCCCTTACAAGTGTATGGGGCCCCCGGTATTACAGCACTGAAGACCCCGTTACACTGGTGGCAGCGGTGGGATATGATACCCCGTCTATAGGAGTAAAGGACTGAATGGAAATCAACTACCAGAAGTTAAAGAGGAATACATTAAAAGACCTGGTGGAAGCTCGAGGGTTAATCGCCAGCAACAACACAAAAGCGGATTTGATAGCAGTCATCATGGAACACGACAGTGCAGTGCCTCCCAATGTGAACGTGGAAGAGCGGACCAGATAGAACTAGCCAAGATGGAGATGGCAGTGCGGAGAGAGGAGAGTCAGCGAGCAGGGGGAGCTCTTGCCTCCGCCCAAGTAACGTCAGCAGTAAGTCACAAAAAAATCCAGTATAATGCCTTCTGATGAGAACTGCATGGACTATGAGTGGGTCAAAGAAGTGATCTTGGCCTGGTATGCGCTGACACCAGAGGCATACCACCAAAAGTTCCGCGGACTTATAAAATAGGTAACAGATACCCACGCTGAATGGGCCTGTAAACTACGGCGGTCACTGCTACAGTGGGTACAAGGGAACCAAGCAACCACTAAGGAGGACGTCCTCCAGCTCTTCTTGTTAGAGCGATTCTTTACTGGACTACACCCCAAGATACAAGAATGGCTTCGGGACAGACGGCCAATGACTCTTGAGGAGGCCGCTCGTCTGGCCGATGAACATCATGATGCCAGGAGGTCTCAGTTGCCAGGATCAAAGACTGTCACTAGAGGCCCTCCCATGGGTCTGGAGGCCCCTAAACCACAGAAGATTGTCGGGGGACCAGCTAAAATCCCGGCCTACCAGAGTCCCCCTGGGGCGCGATGCTACACCTGCCATCAGCTGGGGCACCTGCAATGACAATGTCCCAACCGGACTCAGCGTACCCAGTGGACAAAGGCGGGAACAGCTACCGTCAACCGGGCCACAGTACACTACTACCAATGCGAAGCTGACCCGGCATTGGGGGCTAGGACTAATCCGGGGATGCAAGAGATGGAGGAAGTGCTGCATGAAGTAGACCCCATGCAGGCGGCCCAGGCAGATAATCGACAACAGCATCGACAGGCGGTGTGGGTTAATGGGAAACGTATGCAGGGACTAAGAGATTCCGGAGCAACTTTCACCCTTGTGAAGCCTCATCTCGTCCGGGACCAAGAGAAGACGGACCGGACAGTGGCCGTCCGTGTAGCAGGGGGAGCTATACATCGACTGCCTACTGCCAGGATTCACCTGAACTGGGGAGTCGGGGATGGCCTTGTTGCGGTCGGCCTGATGGAGCATTTGCCTGCAGACATCTTGCTGGGAAATGACTTGGGGCCCAT
The DNA here is from genome assembly GCF_039654945.1 of Dendrobates tinctorius. NCBI lineage: Eukaryota > Metazoa > Chordata > Amphibia > Anura > Dendrobatidae > Dendrobates > Dendrobates tinctorius. The sequence continues at coordinate 46,493 of NW_027361911.1, forward strand.
GTTGTCTGCATTCTCGGTCACCCCTCTGGCTGAGACCTATCCTGTGACCACACGGAGACAAGCTCGAGCTGCGGAGGCGAAATCACACTCAGAGGAGGCCCAGGTAAGACACCCCAGCCCTACACGAATTCCCATAGCCAGACACATTACATGGGCCACCCCAGCTGAGTTTAAAAGGGAGGTACTTGAGGATCCCTCATTACAGGGGTATCGTGGGAAGGCACAGGAGTGGAGAGGAGTGCTGGAAGGGGAACAGTATGTATGGCATCAGGGACTCCTCTACCGGGTTACAGAGCAGCGCCACACAGGGACAAGCCCCACTATAAAACCACAGCTGGTAGTGCCCAATAAGTATAGGCAGGAGCTACTGAGAATCTCTCATGACATACCCTTGGCTGGGCACCTCAGCGTCAGTCGCACCAGGCATCGTCTGACACAAAACTTCTTTTGGCCGGGGGTTCATCAGTATGGCCAGACCTGTGACAGTTGCCTGCGCATTGGCAAGAGGGGAGATCGCTGCAAGGCCAAATTACACCCCCTCCCCATTGTGAAGGATCCATTTAGCCGAGTAGCGGTCGATCTGATAGGGCCGTTAGCCAAACCCAGTCCGTCAGGGAAAAAGTATATATTGACAGTGGTAGATATGCCACACGGTATCCAGAGGCGGTTGCATTACCTAACATACTGGTAGAGACGGTGGCGGCTGCCCTGCTCCAGATTATCTCACGGGTTGCATTTCCCCAGGAGGTTCTCTCGGACCAGAGGTGCCCCAAGAATCCACGGGGTTCTCCCCGTTCGAACTGTTATACGGGAGGCGGGTAAGGGGACCCCTAGACTTAGTGCGAGAGCACTGGGAAGGGGAGGGAACCATAGAAGGGATACCTATTGTGCCCTATGTGCTGGAATTCCGGGACCGCCTACAGGATCTGACTCAGGCTGTACGTGGGAACATGCAGGCGGCCCAACGGCACCAGCGCATATGGTACGATCGGAGGGCCAGAGAACGCACCTTTGAGATAGGACAGAAGGTCCTGGCATTAGAACCAACTAGGCAGAACAAATTTTTAAAGCTGCATGGCAGGGGCCCTACCAGGTAGTGGGGAAAATAGCCAACACCACCTACAATGTCGCCGATTGTGACGACCCCAGGGTTAGCCACGTGTTCCACGTGAATATGCTGAAGCCCTACTGGGAGCGCCCTGAAGAGGTAGTGGCCATCTGTGCACCCGAAGCAGAGGATTTAGCAGGACTCCCCTTACCTGATGTCTTAGGGGAGAGGACTCAGTCTAAAACAGGGGACCAGGCACACTTGGGAGAAAACCTAGGGCCCCGGGAGAGACAGCAGGCGGAGGCGTTGTTGAGGTAGCGACCGAGGATGTTTTCAGTGAGACCGGGGTACACCCGCCTGGCACAACACAAGGTTGAGACCCAGGATCAGACCCCCCCCGAGACAACCCCCCTTCCGCGTCCCTGAGTCTGTACAAGAAGGGATGCGAGAAGAGATACAAGACATGTTGCGTTTAGGGGTCATTGAAGAGTCAGATAGTCCATGGGCATCCCCCATAGTGTTAGTACCCAAGAAGGATGGGACTACCCGGTTTTGTGTAGGCTATCGCAAGCTAAAAGAGAAAACGGTGACGGATGCGTATCCCATGCCGCGTGTGGATGAGTTGTTAGACCGGCTGGTGGGGGCAAAGTATTTGACCACCATCGATCTATGCAAAGGCTATTGGAAGATCCCCCTAAGTCCTGACGCAATTGTCAAGTCTGCATTTGTCACCCCGTTCGGCTTATTCCAGTTTCGAGTTATGCCATTCGGGATGAAGAATGCCCCTGCGACCTTCCAGAGGCTGGCTGACCGGCTTCTGGATGGTCTCTAGGACTATGCTTGTGCCTACCTGCATGACATCGCCATCTACAGTGCGACATGGGATGAGCATCTAAATCACCTAGAAAGTATTGGACAGGATCCACAAGGCCGGAATCACCTTGAACCCCAACAAGTGTCACGTGGGCAAAGCAGAGGTTCAGTATTTAGGACATTGGGTGGGAAGTGGGAAACAGCGATCAGAACCAGCCAAGATTGAGGCCATAGCCAAATGGCCCCCCCACGCACTAAAACCCAGGTCATGGCGTTTCTAGGGACAGCAGGGTATTATAGGAATTTTGCCCCCAATTACAGCAGCATAGCCAAGCCCCTCATTGATCTGACCCGTAAGAACCTCCCCTGCCAGGTAACCTGGATCCCCGAGTGTGAGGAATCCTTCCGCCAGCTAAAGGACACTGTAACGGGGTCTTCCGTGCTGTATTACCTCTTACATTACCACCCCGTTTCTCAGGAGGTCCACTCTGCTTTTCCTTCTGAATGAAGGACGCTGGTTCGAAAGGCTTTGTAACATGGGAACATATAAAAGATCATTGCTACTCCATGTATTTCCAGTGTCACAACATTTTACTCATCGGTCTCAGAATATATATACATACAGAGGGCAGGACAATCAATGTGTGTTGTGCCAGTAGATAACAGGCTCCAATTAAGACAGCAGAGATACATTACAATAGCCGTGGGATTTACAAAGGTGGGGGGCGGTCAGAAGTGGGATATCTCGTTTACCTTTGCCCAGGGGGTCGCAGCCGGTTGGTTGCTGCATTAAGGGCATACATCTCCTATTCGGTGTGCCTGGGAGGTTCTGTAACACGGCTCCCCTTTTCAGCGACGCGATCGGCATACACAGTCTGATCCTTAACGGATCGGCTTGGGGATGACAGAAGTCTATGGGGTTGGTACAAGTTCCGTTTGTCGACTTAGTCCATCGGCATTACAATTTTGTTTGCCGGGTCTGTAGTGGATGGTGAAGTCTAGAGGTTGTAGGGCTAAACTCCACTGCAATAATCTGGCGTTGTCTCCAGAGACCCGATTAAGCCACACTAGGGGATTATGGTCCGTTAGGAGGGAAAACTGTCATCCATACAAATATGGTTGTAACTTTTTGAGTGCCCATACTACTGCCAGGCACTCCTTCTCGATGGCTGCATAGCTTACTTCGCGGGGCAATAGTTTCTGACTCAGGTAAGCTACCGGGTGGTCTTGACCATCCAGCCCGACTTGGCTCAGCACTGCCCCCAATCCAAACATAGAAGCGACTGTGTGAACAAGGAAACGTTTAGTTGGATCGGGTGCGGCCAATACCGGGGTATTTGTGAGGGTGTCCTTTAGCTGGCGGAAGGTTTCCTCACATTCGGGGGTCCAGGTTACCTGGCAGGGGAGGTTCTTACGGGTCAGATTAGTGAGGGGCTTGGCTACGCTGCTGTAATTGGGGACAAATTTCCTATAATACCCTGCTGTCCTTAGAAACGCCATGACCTGGGTTTTAGTGCGTGGGGTGGGCCATTTGGCTATGGCCTCAATCTTGGCTGGTTCTGGTCGCTGTTTCCCACTTCCCACCCAATGTCCTAATTACTGAACCTCTGCTTTGCCCACGTGACACTTGTTGGGGTTCAAGGTGATTCCGGCCTTGTGGATCCTGTCCAATACTGTCTCTAGGTGATTTAGATGCTCATCCCATCGCGCTGTAGATGGTGATGTCATCCAGGTAGGCACAAGCATAGTCCTGGAGACCATCCAGAAGCCGGGCAGCCAGCCTCTGGAAGGTCGCAGGGGCATTTTTCATCCCGAATGGCATAACTCGAAACTGGAATAAGCCGAAAGGGGTGACAAATGCAGACTTGGGAATAGCGTCAGGACTTAGGGGGATCTGCCAATAGCCTTTGCATAGATCTTGCACCTGTGTTGCCATCTTCATTATATGGGTCCACTGCATCCTGATAGTGCATTTGTTTGGAGGCCTGTACGGGTCAACCTTGTTGTTTTCTTGCTGTTTTCCATTATTGGAGGATTTTCAAGTCCTCTTTTTGTACTGTGCTGTATTAGATCAATGGTGGTCAAATACTTTGCCCCCACCAGCAGGTCTAATAACTCATCCACACCCAGCATGGGATACGCATCCGTCACCGTTTTCTCATTTAGCTTGCGATAGTCTACACAAAATCGGGTAGTAGTGTACAGAGGCACGGTTGACGGTAGCTGTTCCCGCCTTTGGCCACTGGGTACGCTGAGTCCGGTTGGGACATTGTCTTTGCAGGTGGCCCAACTGATGGCAGGTGTGGCATCGCACCCCAGGGGGACTCTGGTAAGTCTGGGTTTTAGTTGGTCCCCCAACAATCTTCTGTGGTTTAGGGGCCTCCAGACCCATGGGAGGGCCGCTAGTGACAGTCTTTGACCCTGACAACTGAGACCTCCTGGCATCATGATGTTCATCGGCCAGACGAGCGGCCTCCTCAAGAGTCATTGGCCGTCTGTCCCGAAGCCATTCTTGTGTCTCAGGGTTTAGTCCAGTAAAGAATCGCTCTAACAAGAAGAGCTGGAGGACGTCCTCCTTAGTGGTTGCTTGGCTCCCTTGTACCCACTGTAGCAGTGACCGCCGTAGTTTACAGGCCCATTCAGCGTGGGTATCTGTTACCTGTTTTATAAGTCCGCGGAACTTTTGGTGGTATGCCTCTGGAGTCAGCGCATACCGGGCCAAGATCACTTCTTTGACCCACTTCTAGTCCATACAGTTCTAATCAGGTACCGTGCGATAGGCGTCCGCTGCCCGGCCTGTCAGCTCGCTGGCCAGAACCTGAACCCAATCCTCCGGCTTCACTTGATGAAGGGCACACTGCCGCTCAAAGTCCTGCAGAAAGCCATCAATGTCTTCCTCTGCCTCCCCCAACTGTCGGAAGGCATTATACTGGATTTTTTTGTGGCTTACTGCTGACGGTACCTGGGCGGAGGCCAGAGCTCCCCCTGCTCGCTGACTCTCCTCTCTCCGCTCTGCCATCTCCATCTTGGCTAGCTCTATCTTGGCTAGCTCTACTTTGGTCTGCTCTACCATCTCCATCTTGGCTAGCTCTATCCTGGTCCGCGCTGCCATCTTTTCCTTCAGATCAGTACAAACATCAGCCATCACCTCTCGTATGATCTCTACCGCAGGGTTTGGGCCATAGAAGGCCAGTCTGCTCTTTACCTCCATCTGGAATTCAGTCTCTTCCACGTTCACATTGGGGACCCTGCACTGTTCCATGATGGCTGCTAGCAAATCCGCTTTTGTTTTGTTGCTGGCGATTAATCCTCGAGCTTCCACCAGGTCATTTAATGTATTCCTCTTTAACTTTTGGTAGTTGTTTTCCATTCAGTCCTTTACTCCTGTAGGAGGGGTATCAAATCCCGCTGTCTGCCACCAGTGTAACGGGGTCTTCCATGCTGTAATACCTCTTACATTATCACCCCGTTTTTACATTACCACTCTGCTTTTCCTCACTTCTGAATGAAGGACGCTGTTTCAAAATGCTTTGTAACATGGGAACATATAAAAGATCACTGCTTCTCCACGTATTTCCAGTGTGACAACATTTTACTCACCGGTCTCAGAATATATATACATACAGAGGGCAGGACAATCAATGTCACGCTCGCGCCTTGGCTGAATGGCGCGAGCCGGGGGGTTGTGGTCCCACTGTGCCACAAACCAGACTACCCTGGAAGGGGCGTGACTACGACAGCTACCTCGGTCTTCACTGGAGCCTCTGATGGTGAGGTCAGGCTTGTGCGGCAGGAAGCTGTCGGGTGCCACTCCAGGGTGGTGCCTGGCTGTGGCTGCTGATCCCACTCGGGGACATGTCACTTGGCAGGTGTGACTAACAGGCAGGCTCAGACACTGGGCAAGCAGGCACGGCTGAGACACAGGGCAGGCAGGCACGACTTGGTACACTGGCAAGCAGGCATGGCTTGGAGACACAGGGCAAGCAGGCACTACTTGGAGACACAGGGCAAGCAGGCATGGCTTGGAGACACAGGGCAAGCAGGCACGGCTTGGAGACACAGGGCAAGCAGGCACGTCTTGGAGACACAGGGCAAGCAGGCACGGCTTGGAGACACAGGGCAAGCAGGCACGGTTTGGAGACACAGGGCAAGCAGGCACGGCTTGGAGACACAGCGCAAGCAGGCATGGCTTGGAGACACAGGGCAAGCAGGCACGGCTTGGAGACACAGGGCAAGCAGGCACGGCTTGGAGACACAGGGCATGCAGGCACGGCTCGGAAAGGAACAGGTAGGGGCCTGTTCACATAGCAGGGGCAGGTATAGGTTTAGGCAGGAAGAAGTGGAGTATGTTGGAACAGGTTAGGAACTGAGCCGCAGGAGGGCGGAGTAGGTGAAGCTGCAAGGGAGCCGGGCAGGCAGAGCGGCCAGGGAGCCGAGCAGGCAGAGTGGCCAGGGAGCCGAGCGGGCAGAGCGGCCAGGGAGCTGAGCAGGCAGAGCGGCTAGGGAGCCAAGCAGGCAGAGCGGCTAGGGAGCCGAGCGGGCAGAGCTGCCAGGGAGCTGAGCAGGCAGAGCTGCCAGGGAGCTGAGCAGGCAGAGCGGCTAGGGAGCCGAGCAGGCAGAGCAGCTAGGGAGCCGAGCAGGCAGAGCTGCAAGGGTGCAGATGCACAGACAGAGCCTCAAGGGTGCAGATGCACAGACAGAGCTGCAAAGGTGCAGATGCACAGACAGAGCTGCAAGGGTGCAGATGCACAGACAGAGCTGCAAGGGTGCAGATGCACAGACAGAGCTGCAAGGGTGCAGATGCACAGACAGAGCTGCAAGGGTGCAAGGTACAGGCATGGAGGACACAGGGAAAGACACAGCAGGGAAAGGAACAACAGATAAGGAGACTGACAGACAGCGGTAAGACAGAGTTCAGACAGAGACACAGAACAAGACAAGGTACTGGGACCAAGACTCAAGGGCCAGGATATTCAGCTTCCCGGCAGGAAGACAAGGTACAAAGCAAAGCAAGACAAGAAGTATTCCTCCAAGGAATGAGGAGATACACAGGACAGGGCCTGGCTTCCTCAGCAGCAAGATACTAACTGAGATTAGACATGCACAGGCAATGTTCCAGTGGATGGGGCAGGGTTAAATAGTCCAGGGCTCTAGGTAATTGGTCAGGGACCCATTAGCCAGGTGCACCCTGACTGCATAAGAACCAGAGAGTTCAGGCGCCGCCCCCCTATACACACAGTCAGGAAACATGGAGAGCAAGCAGGAAAACAAGAGGCATAGCACATGGAGCTCAGGGCTGGCAACAGACAGAATTCACAGCATGGCTTGAAGCAGAAAGTAAGTTGGTGTGCGGGGGATGAAAGGCCATGCAGTGATGCCAGCAGGGTTGTTACAATCAATATGTGTTGGGCCAGTAGATAACAGGCTCCAATTAAGACGCCAGATGCACATTACAATAGCCGTGGGATTTACAAAGGTGGGGGAGGTCAGAAGTGGGATATCTTGTTTACCTCTGCCCAGGGGGTTGCAGCCGGTTGGTTGCTGCATTAAGGGCATACATCTCTTATTCGGTGTGCTGGGGGGTTCTGTAACAGACGCCCTTACAAATACCCCAGTATTGGCCGCACCCGATCCAACTAAACGTTTCCTTGTTCACACAGACGCTTCTATGTCTGGACTGGGGGCAAGACCACCCAGTAGCTTACCTGAGTCGGAAACTACTGCCCTGCGAAGTAAGCTATGTGGCCATCAAGAAGGAGTGCCTGGCAGTAGTATGGGCACTCAGGAAGTTACAACCATATTTGTATGGATGACAGTTTTCCCTCCTAACGGACCATAATCCCCTAGTGTGGCTTAATCGGGTCTCTGGAGACAACGCCAGATTACTGCGGTGGAGTTTAGCCCTACAACCACTAGACTTCACCATCCACTACAGACCCAGCAAACAAAATGGTAACGCCGATGGACTAAGTCGACAAACGGAACTTGTACCAACCCCATAGACTTCGGTCATCCCCAAGCAGATCCGTTAAGGATCAGACTGTGTATGTCGATCGCGTCGCTGAAAAGGGGGAGCCGTGTTACAGAACCCCCCAGCACCCCGAATAGGATATGCATGTATGATAGGTGCAATGTGAGATGCATGCAGCAACCGACCGGCTGCGACCCCTGGACAGAGGTAAACGAGATATCCCACTTCTGACCTAACCCACTTTTGTAAATCCCATGGTAAATGATTGGGAGTCGCTGGCCACCTGCGGCTATTGTAATGTATGTCTGGCGTATTAATTGGAGCCTTTATCTACTGGCCCACCACATAATGATTGTCCTGTCCTCTGTATGTATATATATTCTGAGACCGGTGAGTAAAATGTTGTCACACTGGAAATACATGGAGAAGCAGTGATCTTTTATATGTTCCCATGTTACAAAGCCTTTCGAACCCGCGTCCTTCATCCAGAAGTGAGGAAAAGCAGAGTGGACCTCCTGAAACACGGGGTGGTAATGTAAGAGGTATTACAGCACTGAAGACCCCGTTACACCACGCATGTACGAGGTGTATGGAGCAGAGCTGCACGTGTACGAAGTGTACAGAGCGAAGCCACACGTGTACGAGGTGTATGGAGCAGAGCCGTGTGTGTATGAGGTGTGCGGAGCGGAGTTGAGTGTGTACGAGGTGTACGAAGTGGAGCCATTTGTGTACGAGGTGTACGAAGCGGAACCGTATGTGTGCGAGGTGTATGGAGCGGAGCCGTGTGTGTACGAGGTGTGCGGAGTGGAACCATGTGTGTACGAGGTGTACGGAGCAGAGTCAAGTGTGTACAAGGTGTACGGAGAGGTGCATGTATTTTGGCATTAGGGGTGCCCCATTTGAAAGTTATTATGTAACGTGGGTGGCGGGTGCTTATGGCCGTGTGAAAGGGATAAAGGAAACCGCGCTTCAGATAGGAGTTTTGCAGCAGCTGCAATATGACTGCGGCTCTCATGCTGGGAGTGCACGGCTCTGTGGGGCAGTGGCTCCGTCCAGCTCAATAAACCTGTCTCCCCCTGAGGGGCTGCAGTGCCATTGTTGAGCGGGAAGCATTAGGGTAAATCCTCGTGTTGTAGCCCACAGGGGCAGACTCCCACCCACCTGCCCTATATTCTGTGCTGCAGAGTCGGCTTCTGCCCACTTACCCCACTGTACAGGTTTCCCTATGTGCATCAGATGTCATCTTCTTGGGGTCTTTCACTTGTCCCCAGATGACTCCCAATACAGTGAAAAAAGACCCCTAGTCCTCTCCCTCCCCTGCGCTAGCTGCAGGGCTCAGACATAGGGGAGGGGGGTAATATTATCTGGTCTTTTCTTACCTCAGAGATTTTTTGGGGTCACCTTTTGACAACTCTTATAAAGTCACCTGCTCTATTCTCACAATGTGTGAGGCAGCGGAGAAGTCTTCTTTGGTTTGACCTTATGCGAACTTGTTCCTCCCCCCCCCCCATAAAAGCTTCACACTTCTCATATGATGGTATTTTTGTGGTGTAAAATTGACTGGGGGCTTTATAGCTCCACTGGTTCTCGGTCTGCTCTGTGCCATTTTTAGGGTCAGGGCTCTTTTGCAGGGTTTTGACAGAACAGATTTGTGATGGTAATGTAACATAAAGCGCAGTCCTGGGACCATAGATACTTATAAATATGCATTGCTATTCCTCCAGCAAATGTGTGAGGAAATACAAACGAGTGGGAGATTCCCACTCAAATGCGCATTTTAAAATCCACAGTGTGTCACTTGTATGTGACAAGATCCACACGTGCCACATGATTTTGTTGAGGAAAGTCCACATTGAATGTGCTGCTCGTGTGCTTATTCTTAGGGCTGACCCTCAGTACAGGTCTAGTGCTGAACATTGGGGATTTTCCAGTTCCCCTACGTCAATGTCATGCAGGTAAGTAGATCTGATTGGCAGTTCACTATCAGATCTGTAGCAGTGGGGACATATTAGTCAGGGACATGGCAGCCCCTCCATTCTCATCTTGTCATCTTTGACCGCTGGGACCTCGGATGCAAGTGTCAGTGCTGATCACTGGCAATTTGTTAGCACAGTCCGTGTCTACAGAAGCATGTCTGGTCTGAAGTGCTGATGTCTGCCATCTCTCATGTTTTGGGGTGCACATACACCTTACATAGCTGGCAGCCAAAAGCCCTTTTCCGAGAAGTTGTGGTCCTAAAGCCATGTTTGAATAGAGCGTGAGGGATTTTGTGTGACCATCGCCCATAGGCTGTGCCAGCGCACCACGTGGTGGGACCGGACTGGGAGCAGAAGACGGTGACCGTGGATGGCAGCGGGACGGTGGGCGGTGAGGCGTAGACGTCAGGCACTGACAGATCAGTCACGAGGCGGCGGCGAGCGAGCAGGGTGAGTAGACTGTCTGTCTCTCTCTGACTCTCTCCGACGTCTCCGTGGCTCCGTCTCTGGTGGCATGGGGGCGCTGCCCAAAGAGCCATGACGGGAGGGGAAACAGAGTCTGGGGGTCTCATGGGGGTACAATTACATTGACGTAATATGTGACCAGCCTCATATAAGGGACTGCCTTTGCCACCTTGCTGGAGTAGGTTAGAGTTAGACGGGCACTGACATAGTATCATTTGGTCAGTGTCTGAAGATGGATGCACAATAATGGTTAAAAAAAGTTACCAAATGTTTAAAAGGTTAGAGTAGATCCCTGTCAATAGAGTCTACCTTGTCGTGGTGGCAGGCTTAAAAAATCTTTTGGTCAAAACTAAAGCTGATGGCTATGTATGTGATATAGTGTTAATATGTGATTGGTGAGGGCGCGATGCAGAAGTGAAGTTTTTCCAAGAAAGGGCAGAGGGATTTTGGAAGGTTTGCGTGGTGGAGGAGGAGCTAGGGTGGAGGCGGAACGGGGGGGTGGAGCCTGGGCAGAGTCTCAAGGGGGGCCCCATAAATTTTGCCAGTATGGGGCCCCGAAATTCCTAGTGGCTGCCCTGCCCCCCGCCAAGACAATGGGAATTCCCGGACCCTGGTAAATTGACTCGGGTCGAACCACACGGGGGTCAGCGATAGTCAGGAATGACCCGTGTCTCTAAATCCTGACACTTTGTATCCATCAATTAAGACGTCCTGCAGGTGGGATTGCCGTTGCTCTGGGTGTAGTGAAACCTCCACCAGGGGGAGCTGGTGAGGGAAGAGAGGTTACACACTAACAGCAGCAATCCTGAGCAACAGCACAGGTGCCACAGGTAACGAGAGAGAATAGTCAGACGAACCGAGTCAGAAACTAGCAGGAGCAGACATACCAGAAGAAGCAGCAATACACGTAGTCAAAATACCAAGCCGAGAGCCAGAACATGAGCACGGGGTCCAAAACGTGAGACGAAATACGTGGTCAGGGTACAAGCCGGGGAGTCAGATACCAGAGAGGGAACGTAACAACAGAGACGAATATCAAGAGACGGGGTCAGAAATCAGTCCGGGTCATACACGTGAATATCAGTCAAAGGCAGGAGGATCACCAAGGTACAAGGGTCAGAGGCACTAAACTGGAAGCTTGAGCTATCACTAACACTGGTCAGCAGGCTGTGAGAGACTGAATAGCCCAGCTAGCTCCAGAACGAGGCTGAGGAGATTAACTCCCACATGACCAGTCCGGAGTGAAGACAGCAGAAAATAAACGCCGGCTGGACCATGACACTGGGTAGCTAAAGGACAAAGGCCGGAGTCCGTACACTCCAGGAGGGGTATCTATGGTGCCGTGGTCGGTGGTCCACTCTGGTGGGGGGTGGTGGTAGCTATTCCTCAGGCGGGATGGAGTGTACAAGATGCACTGGACGAGGTAAGGTTGCGTGGTGCTCCCTCTGAATCTGTGAGGGACAGCCAGACTGCAAATGTCTAGGTTGCCCACACCCATAACATCTCCTCTCTGTGATACCCCCAGGTCATGGTCGGAACTGTTGGGGCCTAGGATGGTGAGACGTGATTGTCATCGGCTTGCGACTAGGTGGAAGGGCAGATATAATCGGAGGGGGACAGGGCACGGGAGCAGGCCGTGGTTCATTGTCCAGAAGCCTCCTCCATTGTGGCCGGATAGTAAGGGCTTCATGTGCCAGGGCTGCAGCGCTATCCACGGTACACGGCGTGCACTCCAGGACCCATTCCCGTACCTCTGCAGGGCACTTGGCAAGAAATTGTTCTATAAGGAACGCCTGTATAACATCTTCCACAGTAAAGGCATTTTCTGCTTCCAGCCATCTCTGACATGCCTGGGACATCTTATGTGCACACATCCTAAATGATCCCCCTGTGGTGCATGGGAGGTCTCGAAACTTGGCCCTATCTGTGTCTGGGGTGATAGCATGGTAATCCAGGATAGTCCGCTTTACAATGTTATAATCCCTATTCCGCTGTGTGTCAATGGTGCGGTAAGCCTCCGCCATGCTTCCGTTCAGGAGTCCCACTAACAAACGCATCCAGGGAGAGTGGGGCACCTCCTTCACAGCACACTTCTGCTCAAAGTCCTTGAAGAACCCCTCCACTTCTCTGGAAGCCTCATCAAATTTCTTAAAGTCTGTCCGGGTGAACCGTACAGGTTCCCGGATCATTGGGGTTGCACTCCACATTGCGTTACTCTTTCAAGCTCCATTGCTTTTTGTCTCCTCCGTGCCCAGCAGGCAGCCTCTTATGCTCCTGAGAGACGCCGGGGCCCAGAACTGCCATCTCTTCTTCGTACCACACCAACCACTGGCTTTTTGGGGTGGGGATCCCTTTCTCCAGTGCTTGTCCTTCAGACATCTGGGAGGAGGTGGCTGGGCTAGCTCACACCAGTAGGTCAATTAAGGCTTCTTTAGTCAGTCCGTGGTAGTTCAGGCCCAGGTCTCTGGCTCCCTCCTGTAAACTGGATACAGTCCAATTTCTGTACTCACTCTGTGGGTGGTTCTCCATTGGGTTACACTCTGTTGATCCCACTGCTGTCACCAGTTGTCACGGGTTCACACAATCAACAGAGCGAGGGAAGTGTGTACAATCCCAAGACCTTTATTATAGGCAAAATTAGGAGATCCATAAACAATCCACCACACTCAGGATCCAATAGTCGAGAACAAGAATGTTGTCCAGTAACAGGATAAAATGTCCAGGGAGATGAGAGTCCAATAACCAGCAGCCAGAGGATAAAATGGGTCCATATGCTTCCCTTTCTCTCTGACATGCTGTGTGATGAGATGAGGTCTCTCCGTCTCAGGGTCTTTTATACCCCAGAAAGGTAAGCTATTTTTAGAATTACCCAGTGTCCCTCAGTACACCCTCACATTCTGTTCCCTCTTTAGAAGTCAACAAACTAGTTTCATAATACAGTGCACAATTAGCATATCAGTACAGAACAATAGACAAAGATAAACACACACTATGTACAGTCAGGCTGCAGACAGTTAAGGGGGTTTTACACATAGCGATATCGCTAAAACGCCACCGACTTTGTGACGTAGCAGCGATATTGCTAGCGATATCGCTATGTGTGATACTTACCTCCGACCGGCTCCCCCGCTGTCTGTCGCTGATCACGCGAGATCGTGCAGCTCCATTTCTCGTCGGGTGCTTCCTGCTGGGCTTCCTGCTGGCGCCGAAGAGCGACGCGTGGACGCGGGCGGGAATGTGACGTCTGCCTGCGGTCTGGACTGCAGCCAGACAGCACCCCGAGAAACACTGATACCCTTTACCCCAATACAGGGATCTGGATTTATAGCAGAGCCCAGGAGGCGCTGTCTGAATAGGAGCAATGACCAGAGCAGGACGGTCGCCAGAAAGGTGTTCCAATACAGGACACAGAGGCAATGATATCCGAGACTAAACCAGTCAGGCAGCAACGGTACAAAAACAGTAGACAGTAGCAGAGTCAGATTCCAGGCCGAAGCCAGAGTCATAAACCAGGAGAGTCGCAGAGGTACAGAATCGTTAGGCAGAAGCAGAGTCAGAATCCAGGCCGAAGTCAGAGTCATAAACCAGGAGGGCAGCAGAGGTACAGAATCGTTAGGCAGAAGCAGAGTCAGAAGTCCAGGCAAAAGTCAGAGTCAGTCAACAGCAATTCACACAGTAACACGCAGGGGAACCAAGAATATATCCGGCGGCCTGCAAGAGCAGTCCCAAGGTATTTGAGGGATCAGGTCATCCCTTACAGGCCCGTGGCCTGATGATGTCATCCGGACCGCCCCCAGGACCAGGCTGGATGGTAATGCACCATCCCCTTCATGACTGACCGAGGAGCGAAGCCTGCGTCCAGCAGACGCCTGCGCAGGAGCCTCATGACTATCGCCGCCATCACTCGGGGTTGAAGCACAACGCCTCCCAGAGACCAAGGCAGAAACTGCAGGCCACGGGTCAGACGGTGATAGGACAGTCCGGCGCCTCCTAGTGGTCGAGGCCGGAACAGCAGGCCCTGAGTCTGACACTGATGTGATAGTCCGGTGCCTCCTACTGGCCGAGGCCGGGACAGCAGGCCCTGAGTCTGGCGGTGCCGTGACAGTACCCCCCCCTCTAAGAGGGGCCTCCGGACCCTCAAAACCCGGTTTGTCAGGGTGGAGGAGGTGAAACCTCCTAATCAACCGCTTAGCACGAATGTCACTAGCGGGGACCCAGGACCTCTCCTCTGGGCCGTAGCCCTTCCAATGCACCAAATATTGTACCGAGTTTCTCACTAGACGGGAATCAAATATGCCTTGGACCTCGTACTCTAAGGCGCCCTTGACCAAAACTGGAGGAGGAGGGGACCGGATGGGACGAATTGGGGAGCGGTATACCTTGAGGAGGGACTTATGAAAAACGTTAGGAATTTTAAAAGACTGCGGGAGCTTTAACCGAAATGCTACCAGGTTAATTACCTCTAATATTTCATATGGGCCGATGAACCTGGGACCCAGTTTGGCCGCAGGTACCTTAAGTTTGATGTTTCTTGTAGAGAGCCAAACCTTGTCACCAACTCCCAGGTGCGGCCCCTGGGATCGTCGTCTATTAGCTGCCGAAGTCTGTCTAATTTGAGCCCCTTTTAAATTAGAGTTTACTTCGGACCAAATAGTCTTTAGACGATGTATGTTTTGCTCAACCCCTGGGATTTCCGACATCTTGGCCGAAAATGATCCAAAGCGCGGATGTAGTCCAAGGTTACAGAAGAAGGGGGTGGTTTTGATGGAGTCTTGGTATCTATTATTGAGAGCGAACTCTGCCAATGGCAAATGTTCCACCCAATCTGACTGATGTGCTGAGACATAGCAGCGGAGGTATTGCTCCAGCGTTTGGTTGGCACGCTCAGTTTGACCATTCGTCTCGGGATGGTATGCCGAGGAAAAGGACAACTCAACACCAATACGTCTACAGAACGCCCTCCAGAACTTCGAGACGAACTGGGTACCCCTGTCGGATACGATATTTGCCGGAACGCCATGTAAACGTACAACGTGAAGAACAAACAACTTACTTAAGGTTTCAGAGTTGGGTAAGCCGGACAGGGGAACAAAGTGAGACTGTTTACTGAACCTGTCCACCACCACCCAAATACAGGTTTTCCCCTCGGAGGGTGGCAGGTCTGTAATGAAGTCCATGGAGATGTGGGTCCATGGACTTTCAGGGGTGGGCAAGGGCTGAAGCCAGCCGGCAGGACGGTTATGGGGGGACTTGGCGCGGGCACAGACTTCACACGCTGAGACGTACTCCTTACAGTCCTTGGCCACCGTTGGCCACCAAAAGTTCCTGGTTACCAGCCTAGTGGTATTATTGAGACCAGGGTGGCCTGCCAGGACGGAGTCGTGAGATTCTTTTAACACTCGTAAGCGAAAGGTAGCTGGGACAAATAATTTTTTTGGGGGCGTAGTGTCAGGAGCTTGTTCTGATGACCTACGGATCTCCTCCAGAAGGTCCAGAGATACTGCCGACACGACAATGCCATTAGCCAATATGGGAGCTGGTTCATAGTCCTCGGTGTGTGTGTGACAAAAGCTGCGGGAGAGGGCATCTGCCCTCACATTTTTGGTTCCGGGGCGAAAGGTGATTAAAAAAAAATCGAACCTGGAGAAAAACAAGGCCCACCTGGCCTGCCTAGGGTTTAGTCTTTTAGCCGACGCTAGGTAGGTTAGGTTTTTGTGATCGGTAATAACCGTAACTTTGTGTTTGGCGCCTTCGAGGAAGTGGCGCCATTCCTCGAAGGCCCACTTAATTGCCAATAATTCTCGGTTGCCGATGTCATAGTTTCTCTCCGTGGCAGAGAATTTGCGGGAGAAAAAGGCACATGGACGAAGCTGAGTGAGGGATGCAGTGCCTTGTGAGAGCACTGCTCCCACTCCGACTTCGGAGGCATCTACTTCCACAATAAACGGGTGGTCCAAGTTTGGTTGAATCAACACCGGGTTGGCCACGAAGCACCCTTTTAGTGTAGCAAAAGCCCTGGTTGCCTCAGGATTCCAATTAGTCACATCCGCCCCTTTCCGGGTAAGGTCCGTGAGTGGCTTGGCAATCTCTGAGAATCCCCTGATGAATTTGCGATAATAATTCGCAAATCCCAAAAATCGCTGTAGTGCTTTCAGCGATTTGGGTTGTACCCAATCCTTAATGGGTTGAATCTTGGCGGGATCCATGCGGAACCCCTTGCCTGAGACCATGTATCCTAAGAACTGCACCTCTTCGGCAAAAAAAACACATTTTTCAAATTTCGCGAACAAAGAGTTTTCGCGCAGTCTTTGCAGTACTGAACGGACGTGTTGAGCATGTGTCACAGGGTCAGCAGAATAAATCAAAATGTCGTCCAGATATACGACGACATACACCCCACAAATATCTCTGAAAATATCATTGACGAAGTGCTGAAATACTGCAGGAGCGTTACTGAGTCCGAAGGGCATTACCAGGTACTCAAAATGGCCAAGAGGTGTATTAAAGGCCGTTTTCCATTCGTCCCCATTTTTTATGCGGACCAGGTTATATACCCCCCGGAGGTCAAGCTTAGTAAACCAGCGAGCTCCCAGTAACTGATTAAACAGATCAGGAATGAGTGGCAGCGGGTATTGATTTTTTACGGTTATGGCGTTCAGCTCACGGTAGTCAATGCATGGTCTGAGTCCACCATCTTTTTTCTCTACAAAGAAAAACCCAGCTCCTACAGGTGAGGTGGAAGGTCTAATGAAGCCTTTTCGAAGGCTGTCTGCTATGTATTCCTTCATGGCTACACGCTCAGGACCAGAGAGGTTGAAAATTCTCCCCTTAGGAAGACGGGCACCAGGGACCAATTCAATAGGACAATCGTATTCTCTGTGAGGAGGTAGTTTCTCCGACTCCACTATAGAGAAAACATCTTCATAATCCCTAAACGCATAGGGAATAGAAGGTGTTTTAATTTTAATCTGGTTTACTGAAAAAGACATACAGTTACTCTGACACCGTGGACTCCAGCGCACAACGTCACCTATGCGCCAGTCAATAACCGGATTATGTTGGTGCAACCATGGCATGCCTAACACAACTGGATCGGATAAATTGTATATAACAAAAAATGACATTTGTTCATTATGTAATGTCCCCACTGACATAGAAATTTCGGCAGTAATGAATTCCACGCCTCCTTGGAATATTGATGTACCATTAATTGCAGTAGTCTGAATAGGCGCTTTAAGCCTTGACAGAGGTACACCAAGGCTCTTAGCAAATAAAAAATCCATAAGGTTGCCGGCAGCACCACAATCCACATAAGCCTTCACACACAGACGTTTCTTAGCAAAAGAAAGGGAAACTGGTAACAACAGTTCGGCCGCATTTGCGGGCAATACCTGACCCCCAGCGCTGTCCAGGGGGCGATGCTCCAGGAATGTGGATTTCCAACAGCCAGCATTTTCTTTGAAGCTTCCAGGCTGCAGCATGCTTGAGCCTGAGAGTGACCTTCCAGGCTGTGCAATGTAACAGGTGTTTGGGCCAAGAATCAGCTCAGTCAGGAGGAAGAAGAAAAAAAAAAAAGGTAAGGAAAACTGCTTTTATATGTGTTAAGTATAGACACAAAAAGCCGTTTTATTTTTATGGCCGGATATAATGTGACGTCTGCCTGCGGTCTGGACTGCAGCCAGACAGCACCCCGAGAAACACTGATACCCTTTACCCCTATACAGGGATCTGGATTTATAGCAGAGCCCAGGAGGCACTGTCTGAATAGGAGCAAAGACCAGAGCAGGACGGTCGCCAGAAAGATGTTCCAATACAGGACACAGAGGCAATGATATCCGAGACTAAACCAGTCAGGCAGCAACGGTACAAAAACAGTAGACAGTAGCAGAGTCAGATTCCAGGCCGAAGCCAGAGTCATAAACCAGGAGAGTCGCAGAGGTACAGAATCGTTAGGCAGAAGCAGAGTCAGAATCCAGGCCGAAGTCAGAGTCATAAACCAGGAGGGCAGCAGAGGTACAAAGTCGTTAGGCAGAAGCAGAGTCAGAATCCAGGCCGAAGTCAGAGTCATAAACCAGGAGGGCAGCAGAGGTACAAAGTCGTTAGGCAGAAGCAGAGTCAGAATCCAGGCCGAAGTAAGAGTCATAAACCAGGAGGGCAGCAGAGGTACAGAATCGTTAGGCAGAAGCAGAGTCAGAAGTCCAGGCAAAAGTCAGAGCCAGTCAACAGCAATTCACACAGTAACACACAGGGGAACCAAGAATATATCCGGCAGCCTGCAAGAGCAGTCCCAAGGTATTTGAGGGATCAGGTCATCCCTTACAGGCCCGTGGCCTGATGATGTCATCCGGACCGCCCCCAGGACCAGGCTGGATGGTAATGCACCAGCCCCTTCATGACTGACCGAGGAGCGAAGCCTGCGTCCAGCAGACGCCTGCGCAGGAGCCTCATGACTATCGCCGCCATCACTCGGGGTTGAAGCACAACGCCTCCCAGAGACCAAGGCAGAAACTGCAGGCCACGGGTCAGACGGTGATAGGACAGTCCGGCGCCTCCTAGTGGTCGAGGCCGGAACAGCAGGCCCTGAGTCTGACGGTGATGTGATTGTCCGGTGCCTCCTACTGGCCGAGGCCGGGACAGCAGGCCCTGAGTCTGGCGGTGCCGTGACAGGGAGGACGTCAGGATCGCTGCGTCTGAAAGGTAAGTAACGACCGCTGCTGCGTCGCTACGTCGCTGTGAGATCTGCCTGTGTGGCAGCTCACTAGCGACCATTTAGCGATGCACCAGCGATCCTGACCGGGTCGTATCATGGTCGGTATCGCTGGTGCATCGCTAAATGTAAAGGGGCCTTAAGTGAGCTAATTCAATTATCAGCCTTTTGGAAGGTAATTGAGACTCCAGACAATATGGGGAATACACAAAATGATACAAGGCAACAAGAAAACATTATGAAAATCAGTGAAATAGAAATATACACACAATGATATCCACATAGCCTATCACACTATCACACCCTTTAAAACAGTAATGTTGGTGTTGCATCACTGACCACAGTCACCCTGGTGATATAGTGATGGTGAATGATGAGGAGAATGAGGAGGACAAGAGCAAATAGGCCTAATCAGGAAGCGTATACCCATATTTGGGTGTGAAGAGGTGCATGGGAATGATCATTCCAAAAAAAGACACTGGATTGGACTTTATGTTATGCTGCTATCATTTGGTGGTGTAGAGAAGTCTGGCCCAATCCAGCCCTTGTTCATTTTTATAAGAGTCAGCCTGTCAGCATTTTCAGTTGACAGGCGGATGAACTTATCAGTTATAATTCCACCAGCGGCACTAAAAACCCGCTCTAACAAAACGCTAGCGGTGGGGCAAGCCAGGACCTCCAAGGCGTAGAGAGCCACTTCATGCCTTGTGTTCAGCTTGGATACCAAATAATTATGAGGCACAGAGGAATCATGGAGGACATTGGTATGGTCAGCAAGGTACTCCCTCAGCATCTTCCAAAACTTTGCCCTCCTTGTGAGAGTACTCCGCATCTCAGGGCCTGTGCAATGGGAGGGTTTGAGGAAACTCTCACTGAACTTTGCCAATGTTCCCCTGCCTCTGCTGGATTGGAGTTGTGTCTCTCTCACCTGTACTCCTTGGTTTTCCAACAAACTTTGACCTCTTCTGCCAGCGTTTTCAGATGGGAATTTTTTTAAATAAATGCATTCCTCCTCCATGTCGTCCTCAGGCCATCCACGCTGAACAGACGGTATGACAGTTGTGCAGGTAGTACAGTCTATAGCGCATGAAACTAGCTCCTGTTCTTCCTCCTCTTCCTCTTCCACATTGTCACCCAATCCACGTTGGGATGACAGGAGGCTGGGCTGTGTGTAATCACCCTGAATGGTTCCTTGCTCCATGTCCTCGTGCTCCACCTGCAATGCATCCTCTTTGTTTCAGGATCCTGTCAGCGTCGGGAGACTGCCACGGCTGAGCAGGGTGACTTACCCACACTACGGGAGGGTCCGGGGTCCGAGACTGCAGTGAAAGTTCAAGCAGACAGGACCTGCAACACTGAAAGTAGTAAGGAGTACAAGGACCTATGATCATGTGACTGCAGGGAGCGGGGCTTAGCATCCTACTGCTGCAGATGATGTAATATACTAACTGCAGGGATACTGTAGTAGAGGAGAGGGAAACGCAGGTCAGACAAGCAGATGTCATAAACGGAGATGGCGGCGCGGTACCAGAGGAACGAGCAGAGAATAGTCAAGTCACAGGCAGAGAGTCATACACAGAGAAGATAGCGCAGTACAAGAGGGACAGGCAGGACTCGTAACAGGGATGGAACAAGTTATCAGGCACAAGGCACACCTACACAAGAGGTCAACTAACTCAGCCGAGGGCAGGAGTGATAACTGACACCGGACCTAGGTCGAGTGGCCACTAAATAGTTGCCCTCTGCCAGAGAGATGCAGAAACAATTAACCCCTGTCTGACCAGGATGGGCCAAAGACAAAACCCCATCCTGGATCATGACAGTACCCCCCTCTCAACGGGGGGCCACTGGACCCCCGGGTCTCTCAGGATACTTGGCATGAAAGGCCCGGACCAACCGATCCACATGAACCGATCGGGCAGGAACCCACGACCAGTCCTCAGGACCGTAGCCTTTCCAATGCACAAGATATTGAAGAGCACGACGGACCAACCTAGAGTCAACAATTCGTTCCACCTCATACTCAGACTGCCCGTCTACCAAAACCGGTGGCGGTGAAGACAATGATCCCTCCCCACAGGTCCCCACAGGTTTCAAAAGGGTCCTATGGAACACATTGGGGATCCATAGAGACGGCGGGAGACGCAACTGAAAAGTCACTGGGTTAACTGCTTCAGTAATTTCATAGGGACCAATAAATTTAGGTCCAAGCTTCGCAGAGGGGACCTTGAGCCTTATATTCTTGGTAGACAACCATACCTTATCCCCAACTTGGAACACCGGCCCCACAGTCCGTTTTCTGTCTGCAAAAAACTTATATTTAGCCTGAGCCTTGGTAATTTTACTCTGGACCTCCCGCCATACCTCCCCTAACCGCTGGATAGTCTCATCCGCCCCAGGACACCCAGAGTCCAAACGGGAGAACTCTCCAAAATGTGGACGAAACCCATAGTTGCAGAAAAAGGGAGATGTACCCGTAGACTGGTTACTGCGGTTGTTTAACGCAAACTCGGCCAAAGGTAATGCAGTACACCAATCATCATGTCGGGCTGAGGTCAGGCAACGCAGAATTTGCTCCAGAGACTGATTGGTCCGTTCAGTCTGCCCATTAGTCTCTGGATGATAAGCGGATGAAAAATACAGACCAATACCCAACCTCTTACAAAATGCCCTCCAAAATCTGGAAACAAATTGTACTCCCCTATCAGACACCACATTCAAGGATACCCCATGCAACCGTACCACATGCTCAACAAACAATCTGGACAATGTTTCTGTATTAGGTAGAGCCGCCAAGGGTACAAAATGTGCCTGCTTACTAAACCTGTCCACCACTACCCAAATGATGGTATTACCCTTGGAAGGGGGAAGATTGGTGATGAAATCCATGGACAAATGGGTCCATGGTCTATCAGGAATTGGCATTGGCACCAATTCCCCGGCCGGCCAGTTATGGGGGGTTTTCGCACGGGCACATACACCACAAGCAGACACAAATTCCCCAACATCAGAGGCTAATGAAGACCACCAGAATATCCTAGCGTTGGCCTTCCGGGTAGCCGAGATCCCTGGATGTCCACCCAGAACTGAGTCGTGGAACTCCCGAAGGACCTTGAGACGAAATTGAGCTGGTACAAAAAGTTTATCCTCCGGCTTAGCCGGAGGAGCAAGAGGCTGAGCATCCCGAATCTCCCGCTCCAACATATGAGAAATACCTGCCACCACCACCCCAGGCTGAAGAATGGAGGATGGAGGTTCGGGGGGGGGGACACCGGATCCAGACTGCGTGACAAGGCATCAGCTCTGACATTTTTGAATCCTGGCCGAAAAGTGATGGAGAACTGGAATCGGGGAAAAAAAAAGTGACCATCTAACCTGACTAGGAGTCAACCTTTTAGCTGACTCAATGTAAGCTAGGTTCTTGTAGTCTGTAATTACGGTTATAGGATGGACAGCCCCCTCCAATAAATGCCTCCATTCTTCAAAGGCCAACTTCACGGCCAGAAGTTCTCGATTCCCAACATCATAGTTTCTCTCCGCAGGGGAGAATTTCTTAGAGAAAAAGGCACAGGGTCTCAAATTAGTCAAAGTGGCGGGTCCTTGGGACAACACCGCCCCCACCCCCACCTCTGAGGCGTCCACCTCAACAATAAATGGTTCAGACGGGTCCGGTTGAACAAGAACCGGAGCAGACATGAAACATTTTTTAAAAAACTGAAACGCCGTTATCGCTGCGGCTGACCAATTCTTGATATCGGCCCCCTTTTGAGTCATATCTGTGAGAGTTTTAACTACCTGTGAGAACCCCCTTATAAACTTGCGATAATAATTAGCGAATCCTAGGAAATGCTGCAGAGCCTTCAAATCACAAGGTTGAACCCAATCGACAATGGCCTGCACCTTATTTGGATCCATGCGATACCCCTCAGCAGACACAATGAATCCCAGAAAAGACAATTCCTGAACAAAAAATAAACATTTCTCTAGCTTAGCAAAGAGACAGTTCTCCCGGAGCCTTTGGAGAACTGCCCAAATATGACCAACGTGAGCCTGTTTATCAGGTGAGTAGATAAGTATGTCATCCAAATACACAACCATAAAACGTCCAATAAAATCAGAGAACACATGATTGATGAAATTTTGGAAGACTGCTGGAGCATTGGTCAGACCAAAAGGCATGACCATATTCTCAAACAACCCTTCAGTAGTGAGAAAAGCAGTCTTCCACTCATCCCCCTCCCGGACTCGGATAAGGTTATATGCTCCCCGTAGATCTAATTTCGAAAACCACTTAGCCCCAGACAACTGGTTGTACAAATCAGGAATAAGTGGGAGGGGGTAAGTATTTCTCACAGTTATTTTGTTTAACTCTCAAAAATCGAGGCATGGGCGCAAACCACGGTCTTTTTTCTTTACAAAAAAGAACCCCGCCGCCACGGGTGAGACAGAAGGACGAATGTGTCCTTTACGAAGACTCTCGGAAATGTATTCTTTCATAGCAGCCCGCTCGGGACCCGAAATATTATACAAGCGGGCCTTGGGCAATTTAGCACCTGGAACCAGGTCAATGGCACAATCAAATGGGCGGTGTGGTGGTAAAACTTCAGCCTCTTTTTTAGAGAAAACGTCCGTTTAGTCCTTCAGGTACTCCGGAATACCTTCCAGACCAATGGACGGCACAGACACAGTAGCAAGGCATCTTTCAGAACCATTAGGTCCCCATTTAACAATATCCCGGGAACCCCAGTCAATAATCGGGTTATGCCATTGCAATCAGGGCAACCCTAACACCAGGCCAGCAGAGAGGTTATCCAAAACAAAACATGACATACGCTCCTGGTGAAGGGCCCCCACCCTGAGGGTGAATTCCTCAGAAACAAAATGGAGACCGTCCTTGGTGAGGGGTGTAGAATCAATGGCCATTACTTTTATAGGCGTCTCCAACCTACGTAACTGTCCCTAATCTACACCTGGCCACCAGATTGGAGTCAATCGGGTTCAAGGATGACCCACAGTCCACAAGAGCCAAAGTAGGAAAAAACAGTTCTTAACACCAAGTTCCACCATTAACGGTATCTTAGAAAATGAAGAAAGGGGTACCTGAGAGTCTGAGTGACCTCCAAAATGATCACCCAGACTCAGCCGCTTGTTAGTCGGTGGGCAGGAGGGGCAGTCCTTTTTCCAATGTCCAGAATCACCGCAGTAAAAACACAGTTTCCAAAGCGCCGTCGTCTCCTTTCTTTCTCTTTGAGGTCAATGGTTCCCATCTCCATGGTTTCCAATGTGGGACTGGCTCCCCTTCCTTGGGAGAATAAAGGGGTCTCAATCTGCATCACTTCTCTCGCCCGTAGCCTGCGATCCATTCAGATGGCCTGTGTCATAGCATCCTCCAGAGAATCAGGCGGAGGGTGGAGTGCCAAGGCATCTTTCAGATGTTCAGACAGGCCTCTACGGAACAAGCCCCGGAGGGCGGCATCATCCCAGAAGACCTCAGCAGCCCAGCGTCTGAACCCTGAGAAAAACCACTCGGCTGAGTGCTTCCCCTGACATACACTCATCACCATGTCCTCAGCCATACGCACCCGATCAGGCTCATCATAAATATGCCCCAGGGCCTCAAAAAATGCATCCACAGTCATACGCTCAGGGGCAGTGGTCAGAAGGGAGAAAGCCCAAGCCTGGGGGGCTCCCCTTAACAGAGACATAATGACCCCCACCCTCTGACTTTCATCCCCAGAAGAGTGCGGTCTTAATGAGAAAAAAGCTTACACCCTCCTTGAAAACGTTAAATTCCTTTTTATCTCCAGAAAAGGTATCCGGTAATTTAACCGGGGACTCAGGTGAAACTAGTGTAACATCCTGAGCCCCTGATGATAAAGCCTCCTGCACGGTGTCAGCGATCAGCTGCTGAGACTGAGCCAGGACTTGTTGTTCCCAAATGAGTTTCTGAGACATCTGAGTCAGATGCTTTACCTGCTCAGAAAGAGCGTGCATAGTATCCATCACACCCACTGGAGAGGAGGAAAAAAAACAAAAAGGTAACGGTCAGTTATAATGTCAGGATCCGGTCAGCATCGGCAAACTGCCACGGCTGAGCAGGGTGACTTACCCACACTACGGGAGGGTCCGGGGTCCAAGACTGCAGTGAAAGTTCAAGCAGACAGGACCTGCGACACTGAAAGTAGTAAGGCGTACAAGGACCTACGATCATGTGACTGCATGGGGCGGGGCTTAGCGTCCTACTGCTGCAGATGATGGAATGTACTAACTGCTGGGATACTGTAGTAGAGGAGAGGGAAACACAGGTCAGACAAGCAGAGGTCATAAATGGAGATGGTGGCGCGGTACCAGAGGGACGAGCAGAGTATAGTCGAGTCACAGGCAGAGAGTCATACACGAGAGGTAGCACACTACAAGAGGACAAGCAGAACTCGTAACAGGGACAGAACTGGATCAAAACCAAACAAGCAACAAGCTATCAGGCACAAGGCACACGTACGCAAGAGGTCAACTAACTCAGCCGAGGGCAGGAGTGATAACTGACACCGGACCTAGGTCGAGTGGCCACTAAATAGCCGCCCTCTGCCAGAGAGAGGCAGAAACAATTAACCCCTGTCTGACCAGGACGAGCCAAAGACAAACCCCATCCTGGATCATGACACTTTGATTGTGACCAGAGAGAATTTTAGAAAACAGAGAAGTGGGATGGTGACGCTAATTATGGCGTCATCTCCGCTCACCATCTTGGTGGATTCCTCAAAGTTTTGGAGAATGGTACATATGTCTGACATCCATGTCCACTCCTGAGGTCTTGTGTGTGAAGTCTGAACTGAATACCGATGGCCTTGTTGATGCTGGTAGTCAACAACTGCCCGCTTCTGCGTACATATCCTTTCCAACATCTGCAGTGTAGAGTTCCAACTCGTGAGGACATCACACAACAGTCGGTGACCCGGAAGCTGCAGAGCAAACTCTGGTGAGGCCACGCCCCCTCACAGGGTGCTGGACTGGGTGGGGCTACCACCTGAGTGTGTTGGGCTACCGCCGGGAGGCCACGTCCCTTTGTGGGCAGCAACCAGAGTGGGCAGGGCTACC
Source organism: Dendrobates tinctorius (assembly GCF_039654945.1). Lineage (NCBI taxonomy): Eukaryota > Metazoa > Chordata > Amphibia > Anura > Dendrobatidae > Dendrobates > Dendrobates tinctorius. The sequence goes on from NW_027361911.1 coordinate 72,568, forward strand.
GCCGGGAGGCCATGCCCCCAGAGCCGGCCGGGCCAGAGCCCCCGAGACAGACCTAGTACTGGATCTGTGCCCAGGGGTCACCGGTACTGCAACGCAGGTTCCTAGAGATGTGGCCCCCACACCAGCCGCCACCACTGCTAACCTCTTCAGTTCAGGCCACTCCCCTTTGGCGTCCAGCTGCGACGGGGCCCCTGACATTGACCCATCACTGGGTCTGTGCACAGATCCATAATGGATAGATAGTGCGCACCAGCTAACCGCTCAAGCAGCTCTTTGATCCGCGGCATTGGGTGTGCATCAGAGGCTGTGATGGCTTTGAGCCCCCTGTAGTCCACACAGAACCCGTTGGTCCGATCCTTCTTTGGCACCAGGACTACAGGCGAGGCCCACGCGCTCTTGGACTGTTGAATCACCCCCAGCTGAAACATATCATCGATCTCCTGGCACATGACAGAGATCCAATAGGGTGTCCGCCATAGTGGTGCATGATTCCTGGTGTCCACGTTGTGGACCGCTATCTCTGTTCTTCCGGGTGGGTTGGTAAACACAGCCTGGAAGTGTTCCAGGATGGCTCGCAGCTGCGACCGCTGGGGTGCGGAATGCAAGGTGCTTACCTCCATGTCCTCTATGGACCCACTGGCCTTAGCTTGGGCCAGCATGTCCAAGATGGGGGGTGTCTTCTTCCCCATCCTTGGGCAGGTTGCAGACCGGTAGGACGTAGGCTCCACGTTCCTGATGAGCCTTCATCATGTTGACGTGGAAGGCCTTGCGCCTGCATCGAGCGCTGTCAAGAGTGACCATGTGTGATGGACACCGTATCAGACTCACCACCAGAGACTGTACGTGCGTCCAAAGACGTGCTAGGGAAAACCCGAGGACTCCAGCAGTGAATATGAACACGGCTGAAAGTGTGCTGCAGAAGGAACAAGACCTGCAACACATGACCACTGGGGGAGTGACTAGGGGCGGAGATAGGTCCTGAACTCCTAGCAGGGATAGTGGGACACAGCAGAGCTTGGAGAATAGTCAGTAAAGCCAAGGTCAGACCAGAGGACAGCGCTGTAACAAGCAGGTAACACGAATAGAGTGGTAAGAAGCAAGCCGGAAGTCAGAGGCCAGAGAGAGCTATGCAGTACCAGGGGAACAGGTGGTCGGGAAGCCAGGGACGTAGCCGGGGTAGAACCAAGAGTAACACAGAAAGTACAGAATCAGAAGATGAATATCAGACGGGAAACAGACCGGGTCATATGGGTCGCCCCCGCCGGCTTCACCCAGGGCTGTGGGGTACTTGGTACCGGGCCGGTGTCAGGGGGATGTGCGTGTCACAGCAGCGGTGACCCGGTCCGTGGCCCTGGGCGCCCAATATCAATGGCGGTGATGTTTGTAATGTAGTTTATAAGGAAAGTTCGTGACGCCACCTGTGATGTTTGGCAAGTAAGATGTTAGCCAACGCTGTGTGCAAATCCTCTGGGGCTGATGGTGTGTCGCAGCTTAGATGGTGTAGCTTCCCACAGGTGAAGCTGTAACCCCAGGGCAGTGTGAAAGTACAATGGAGGAGTAAGGGCACGGGATGATGTAGATGTTAATACCCTGTTGTAGCGGTGCTGATGCGGGAATGACTGGAGGACACCAGAGCTTGCAGTTTCAAAGCTTTACTCACAGTTCGTAGTGCACACAGGTGCCCGCTTCGGTACCGTGTCCTCCGGGGCAGAGGCCCAGCCAACCTCCAGGCAAGATAAGACTCTCCCCGCCAGCACCCCGCCAATGTGTCCTTCCTGAACGACTCCTCTATTGCGCCTTTTAATGTGAAGAGCTCCAGTACCGTGGTTACTCTGAAGTTCCTCCTGTCAGATGTTCCTAACAACTCTCTCACTTGTATGACAGACAGCTGTAGCCTGCTTCGGGGACTTCCTTCTCCTGAATCCCGGCTCTCAATCCATTTCGCTGTTGTGTCCCAAGTCTTGGTTGGGAGTAGTGCATGTACAGCCAAGTACTCCACCGGTGTCTGCTGCAGAACCATAAGTGTCCATACAACCTCGGGGACCGGGCCCTGGCCTTGCGCTGAGAACCTATAGGCAGGGTTCCTATCCAACCCACTCCTCTTCTCTGTTCTCTCTCCACTTCATTCCGTGCTTGTCTTTCTCTCTCTTATGGAAATGTAGATTACAGTTCTACGTCTCTCCTTCTCTCTTCCTTTCCCGTGCCAGCTGGCTCAGGTCACTGAGGCAGCTACAGCACTCCTTCCTCTATCCCTTCTTCCACCCACCCAGGATGAAGCTAAGGCGAAACGCGCGTCGGGGACCGCGGTATCTCAGGTCATATGTGCTCTTAATTAAGGGGGCTTATCAGCATCTCTATGGGGACTTATATGCTATGCACACTCTGTGTCATTCCTTGTACCCATGTCTGTGATATGTGGGTATATATTACTTTATGCTACCTGGCATTCTAATTGCCTAAAACAGCGCATTTACAATCATTGAACATTCTGGCCTATTCTTTTTGCACGTTTACTTAATGTTACAGCTGTGACAGCAGACTTACATTTTGCACTATTAGCACTTTTTTAGGACTGGGTTGTCCAAATTATAGCAGTGTTATATTATAATAGTATATGTGTCTATGCAGTGTCATAGCGGTGACAGGGGGTGAATACATATATCATTACCTCTCTGTTAGGACATGAATTTTTGTCCTAAGTATTACAGTAATGTCGTGCACTTAACTTGGCCATATTAATGTATTAGCTGCTAAGAGCTCTTTTTGGCCATTTGGGTCATATATATTGGGTGGTGGCCATATCACTGCCATGGATGCCTATAGCTCTCTTTCTTGATAGTAATATTACTATAGCATTTTACAATCTAGTCGCCTAAGAACGCACATACGTTATATACTTCTTATACCTCTTATTGATACACTTGGTTATGATATCTTCGACATCGGATTATTAGGTATATCATTTTTTGTGTATCTGTACACGTTTAGCACATTTGTACCAGTGATATCCACCGCTATATCCATCTCTTTTTATGTCTATTTTTTATGTCTATCTTTGTTATACGTCATTCAATAAAGTAAATTACATTTTATGGCATTATGCTTCCTTGATCTTTTTGGTACATACAGTAGTTGGGGAGTGCCATGTATTTTCAGGCCCGAATTGTGGATATTTGTTCACCTCTAAATTGGTATGGGACGACCAGCTGTCTGTCCCTCAACCATTCCTGTTGGGATTTACCGGGAACTGTCACCCGGTACAACCTCCCTCGTTCCCAGAACACACTCTTCTTATTAGTCTCGGACGTGGACTCCTGGGCGAGGCATCTCAAGGTCCCCAGGCTCGCATCTGAGAGCAGAGCAGCCTGGAACTCCCGGCTGGAGGCAGCCAGAAGTGACGTCAAGGTCCCTTACTCACGGGAACCATCTGGGATCTGCTTTGGGTCCATCTCTTGTTCAGTCAACCCTCTGACTAAGGAGGGTCCAGAAGGCAGGGCATTACTTACCTTCTGGGCACTCTGACTGTGGGTGACAGTGGCTACGTAGGGATTTCCACAGACCCATCAGCCAGCGCTGCTATGGGTACTACCTCACTATCCACCTCCAATACCACAGGTGCAGTAATATATACCCTACCGTTCCAAATTTTGGGGTCACCCAGACAATTTTGTGTCTTCCATGAATACTTTTATTAATCAAATGAGTTGCCAAATGAATGTAAAATCTAGTCCAGACATTGACAAGGTTTGAAAAAAAGATTTTTATTTGAAATAATAATTTTCTCCTTCAGACTTTGCTTTCGTCACAGAATGCTCCTTTGCAGCAATTCCAGCATTGCAGACCTTTGGCATTCTAGCAGTTAATTTGTTGAGGTAATCTGGAGAAATTTCCCCCCGGGCTTCCAGAAGCCCCTCCCACATGTCAGTTTGGCTTGATGGGCTCTTTTTGCTTACCATACGGTCATGCTGCTCCCACAACAGCTCAATGGGGTTGAGATCTGGTGACTGCGCTGGCCGCTCCATTACAGATAGAATACCAGCTGCCGGCTTCTTCCCTAAATAGTTCTTGCATAATTTGGAGGTGGGCTTTGGCTCATTGTCCTGTTGTAGGATGAAATTGGCTCCAATCAAGCGCTGTCCACAGGGTATGGCATGGCGTTGCAAAATGGAGTGATAGCCTTCCTTATTCAAAATCCCTTTTACCTTGGACTAATCTCCCACTTTACTAGCACCAAAGCAACCTCAGACCATCACATTACCTCCACCATGCTTGACAGATGGCATCAGGCACTCTTCCAGCATCTTTTCAGTTGTTCTGCGTCTCATAAATGTTCTACTGTGTGATTCAAACACCTCAAACTTGGATTCGTCTGTCCATAACACTTTTTTCCAATCTTCCTCTGTCCAATGTCTGTGTTCTTTTGCCCATATTATTCTTTTCCTTTTATTAGCCAGTCTCAGATATGGCTTTTTCTTTGCCACTCTGCCCTGAAGGCCAGCATCCCGGAGTCGCCTCTTCACTGTAGACGTTGACACTGGCGTTTTGCGTGTACTATTTAACGAAGCTGCCAGTTGAGGACCTGTGAGGCGTCGATTTCTCAAACTACAGACTCTGATGTACTTGTCTGGTTGCTCAGTTGTTCAGCAGGGCCTCCCACTTCTCTTTGCACTCTGGTTAGAGCCTGTTTGTGCTCTCCTCTGAAGGGAGTAGTACACACCATTGTAGGAAATCTTCAGTTTCTTGGCAATGTCTCGCATGGAATAGCCTTAATTTCTAAGAACAAGAATAGACTGTCGAGTTTCACATGAAAGTTCTTTTTTTCTGACCATTTTGAGAGTTTAATGGAACCAACAAATGTAATGCTCCAGATTCTCAACTAGCTCAAAGGAAGGTCAGGTTTATAGCTTCTCTAACAGCCAAACTGTTTTCAGCTGTGCTAATATAATTTCACAATGGTTTTCAAGGGTATTCTAACCATCTATTAGCCTTCTTATTCAGTTAGCAAACACAAAGTACCATAAGAACACTGGTTGTTGGAAATGAGCCTCTATACACCTATGAAGACACTGCATTACAAACCAGACGTTTGCAGCTAGAATAGTCATTTACCACATTAACAATGTATAGAGTGTATTTCTGAATCATTTAATGCTAGCTTCATTGGAAAAAACTGTGCTTTTCATTCAAAAATAAGGAAATTTCTAAGTGACCCTAAACTTTTACACCGTAGTGTATGGGCCAGTTACCTTCCTCTGTGGTACTGGTCAGTTGCACAGCATCACCTTCTTCATGGTTCCCGTGGATCTCCCCATTTCCCTTGCTCCTGTTTGTGGTTCTTCAGCCATTTCACCCTGTAGAGTGACGTGCTGAGTACTCCTGCATCTGTAGACACAGACATCATCATTATCAGATAGTTATCAGGTAAAGCATTATCAGGTAATACATCATCAGGTAAAGCATGCATATTCACATCCTTATCAATAGCATCAGCATTACTCAATGTCAGATCGGCGAGGGGTTTCAGGGACATAATACGCGAGCATCCTCCCCAAATCAGTCCCCAAGAAAATGTCGGTGGGCAAGTTTTCGGACAACCCCACTACCTTCACCCCACTCCCAGCACCCTAATCTATAAAAACCCGGGCCATTGGCAAGGGACAGCGGATGCCCCCAATCCCGATGATAGTTAGGGTTTTCCCTAGAATAATCTCTTCAGTGGCCGCCAGATCGGGTCGGATGAAGGTTCGTTCAGCCCATGTCCTTGAGGCCTGCAGCGACATGGCTCCCCATGGTGACATGCTGCACATTGTCACAGACCCTCCGAACCGCCTCACCCACAAAAAGAACTGCTGCATTAGGCCCTGAGGCCTTGGCTGGGGGGGTTCTTCTGCTTCTCCAGACAAGTGATGATGAGACTGTGGGGAAGATGACTTGACGGACAGACGTGACTGGCAGTAGGAGGGGATGGTTTGTAAGCCGGAGATGGAGATTGACAGGATAGAAGGGTGACAGCTGAGAAAGGTAGACAGGAGGGTGTAGTACCGAGAAATGACCACAAGATGGCAGGGGAGAGTAGTTGAGGACTGAACATCAGCTTATGGCTCAAGATACGCTTAGTCATGGGGGGCGGGGAGATAGGAACCCAGAAGGGGAATTCCCCAGTGAGAGAGGGGATAAATAGGACTGAGAGGGGTTCCAGACAGGCTAGTCCCGGGAGGAGCTCAGCAGAGGAAGATGCAGGACAGAAGATGGAGACCGCTGAGGAGCCCGACCAGGGGACTGACAGAGAAGAGACAGTCAGGGGGGTGGCCCTGACCCGATGGACCGCAGGACAGAGGAGGCCCCGGGGGTACCGATTGGATGGCGACCTCGGGCAGGTGAAGCGCTGGTGGTAGATTGATCTAGGACAGCCCCAGCGAAAGATCCACAAGGGACGTTACTGCAACTGGAGCAAAGGTGCATGGTTTGTGGTCATCAAGAGGACGACGAATAAAATCCGGAAGTGTTACAAGTGGAATCTGTCTCCGTCTTGTCTTTGCCTCGTCTGGTAAGCAGTGGTCCACCCCCCAAGCCCCCTTACCACAAGACATTCAGTCCGATTGCAGGAATAACACTTGTGAGGGTCTGATGTAGGCCTTGCGCTGGCAAAGGGAGCAAGGCCTCTGATGAGTCGGCTGGCAGGGGTACTGGGGTTGGTTGATGGCTTACCCCCTCTCCAGCTGGCGGTAACTGGCTTCTGCACCTCCGGTTTACAGATGGCCTCATAGGCGTCGGCGATCTGCGCTGTTTTGTCCGCATCTTTAGGCTCTCAGTCCATCATGAACTGTTGCACCTCAGCTGGGTAAAGATGTAGGATCTGGTCTTTTATCATCAAGTCCCTCAGCTGATCAAAAGTGGTTGCTGACAGTCCTTGGATCCACTGGTCAAAGTAGGTCCTGAGTCCATGCACCACATCGCTGTAACTGTCGTGTGAGCCACGTTGGAGGTTCTGGAACTTTTTATGGTAAACCTCAGGAGGTAGTTGGTACTTCTTTATCAGGGCCTGCTTGATGGCCTTATAGTCTCCATCTTGATCTTGAGGGAGAGAAGCAAATGCCTCCAGAGCTTTTCCTTTGAGCCCTGGGGTCAAATATTGGGCCCATTGGTCCACAGGCAGCTGGTACTGTCTGCAGGCTTTCTCAAATCCCCGCAGAAAAATGTCCAAGTCCCCGTCCTTTTCCATCACAGGAAAGTGCTCTGGCCCGGGTTTAGGGGACTAAGCATTGCTGGACTCAATGCCCCGGGTGGTGGATAGTACTGCTCAATGTTGGGCCGGTCGCAGTTCATGGTCTCTCTGAGCATAAGCCTTCTGCTCAGCTCTCTCCGCATCCCGCTGGGCTTGGCGTTCAGCTCTCTCTGTGGACTTTTCTTAGTATTGCTAGATCAGACCCTCTCCTTATTGTTGGCGGTAAGTTGTTCCAATGCCATCTGCAGGTGGGGGTCCACTCTACCCAGGTTGTGGGTAGGGCCGGCCTACACCAGTTGGACCTCTGGTTTGGTGAAGTCCATACTTTAGCTGGCCCCCAGCCCCCACTGGGCTCGATCCTGACCCACTTCAAGTTGCACCAGTTCTGTGACCATTGGTCCTTGGTTTTGCCATTGGGGTCAATGCCTCTGAACCTACATATTCCAGCAAGAGTGTCCCTTTTTTGCTACTCATACCAGGCCTCTCCCAGCGTAGCTATAATTGCCAAATAAAAGATTGGACAGAAAAACAAAGAGAAAGGGTAGGGGTAACCGCTATACACACTGTATCATCACAGCACTAATAAAAACTGAGTTCATTCTCCAAAACTTGTTGCGCAGGGTCCTCGCAAGAACCGTGCAAGTTTTTAGTGAGGAATGATTGCTCATACCAGATCACTAATGCTCTATTATCCCACCGCTCTGCCACCAATATGTCATGAACTGGGGGTGTTTGGTTGCCCCCAGTTCGTGAGGGGATTTATTATATCCCACTTTCCAGTTCCGGTTTGGAACTTGCAGCTCTCTGGCGCTCCCTTACCTTCAGGTCAGTCAGGGAACTACACCTAGGGTAAGTAGTCACCAGAAGTGCTGCCTTGCTGTGTACTGGCTATTGGCAATCTACAGGGAGGACGGTATGTATATCCCCAGTCCCAGGCAGGAAATATACATGTAAAACCTCTGTCCATCCCTGCCAGAATCTGCCAAATACCCCAGAGCACATTTTGATGCCACCAGCTCCTAGTTCTGATATTAAAATCAATAACGGGTCAGGAGCCAACCCACGAGCAGCGTGAATTTTGCATGGAGATGTGGCCGTAAGATTTTAGAGGAAGGAAAACAGAACTAGCTAATATTATAAATTTTACTCCAAAAAGAATAGGCAGTGTTTAAAAAAGTACAAAAGATGTTACAAAGAGAGAAAGATACAGTATATACAACAATTATAAAATAAAAATGGATTAAGGTATGAACTTACAGTGATCAGTCAATGGCACATCATGTGGAAATGGGGGAGGGGCACCTTCTCCAAGGGAATGTTGTTCATCAGCACAGCTCCTCGCTGGCACCCCGGGCAAAATGACACCCTCCTATTGGGCTTCATAGCTTTATACTCTCTGGTGGGTGACATCACTGGGTGGGCGGAGCTATGGCATGCACTCCCCTTTTGAAAGTTCTAAAAAGCTTAGGAGTGCCATATCTCTGGGTGAGAACCTCAGACAGAGACGATAGAGATATCAAAGATTTGCCTATGAGTTTTCTTTAGATTTAACACTAAACATCATATCTCTAGATATTACAGGGAAGCAGATACCCGTTTCTCAGTTCCTAGTGAACGAGGAGATCCAAGAACGCTGTGGTGAATGGCTCTAATGACGTAGATCTCAAAAATATAGGTTTCTTGTATATATGAATAATTGGTGCTATTATATTTGATCTAAAAATGAACACTGTACTAGACAAAGAGCCATGTGCTTCGAACTGCTTCCAACCAGTTTAGGGTAAACTACCCTTGTGCTGCTAGGGTCTCACGTTACACATTACACGACGCTGTAACAGCCACAGGGAGGGGGTCTGCTGTCTGAGTTGTGCCTACCAGGCCTTTCAAAAAGGATGTAGCAGAGCTCTGAATTTGTGACTAGAACATAGTAACATAGTTTTGGAGGCTGAAGGAAGACCTTATGTCCATCTAGTTCTGCCTATTTTTAGTGCAGCTGTTCTGCATTGTTGATCCTGGGGAAGGCAAAAAACCCACAGAATAGAAGCCAATTTTCTCCATAGGGAAAAAAATTCCATCCCCTAAGCTGGGTCAACCATGTACCAGTAAAAAAAAAACACGTCATATTCCTGACAACAGGGGTCCCCGATCCAGCGGCGGACACCACCAGGGGAGCGACCACCACACTGCATTTCATCCTCAATTTTGCTGTTGAAACAAGCTCTGCCTCCTTTTTCTTTTTTGGTCCCTGGGCCTCGGAAAGTGATCCAGCTAAATCATATCCTTATGTGGGGGACCCAGACACCCTGCCGGAGATTCGGCCCCGGCTGTCAGCACCCCACCAGCAGTGCAGGAGTCAGCGGCCACCACGCATGCCGTCCCCTGCACGCCAGTGGGTGCACAAGGTGTCGGGCCTGTCCTCCCTGCCACGGAGGATTTAGCCTGAGCACCTAAACCACTATTACCACTTGCAGCCGGGCCTCCCACGGTACCACACTCCATATCACTGTCCGAAGCTGAGCCGACATCAACAGAGATGGCACCCCGCTCCAGACAGACATTGTTCTCCCCGCTCCCTCACTGTGGACCCACAACAGGGACCGAGCCGGGGTGGGCAACGGGTTCCACACAACGGGATGGGGGGCCCCAGGAAGGTGGATATAGACAAAATTTATCTATCGCTGTATTCGTCTTTTTGGAGCTCCTTTTCTTTCGCTTCTTCCCATTCCCATTTGCCTCAGCTTCACAAACCTCATCCCCAAACATTAGTTGGCCAAAACGTACCAGCGACTCAATCTGCTGAATCTGATGCAGGATGAACCAGCCCCCCTTGCTACTGCTCCCTCTTCCACAATCCTCCCAATTGCTCCCACTATCTTCTGACATGCTAGAGTCAGGTGGGAGAGCCACTTGCTGGGGCTATCCCACTATGCGCTGCCTGGGTTTCACTCACCAGATCTCCAGGTGGGTTCGGTGTGAAGGTCTTGCCATCTTCCTCCTCTCCTCCTGGACGGGACTCCGCGACCCCTCAGGAGTTCCACCAGTCAGGGCTCTGAAACGATCGTCATTGCATAGCTTCTCCACAACGGGGCCGCTCCCAGGAAGGATGTCAGCTCTTCTGTCCTCTAACTTGATGATCGACCCCTTCAGCCTCTTCACGGCGGCGGACAGCCCTGCTCTTTTTGAGCTGGATACCCGATTCTTGGCTTGTATCCTCACCAACCTCAACTCCTCCTGGAGTCTCTGCAGCTGTTTTGCCGCATCCTCATTCTCGCAGAGGTGTGCGTGTATGCAGGAGCCATAGATGGTAACCGGCTCCCACGCTCCTTTAGTGCCCCAGTCAAGGGGCATCACTGCCACACCTCCACTGGATGCCTTCCTACCTCTGGGAGGAGGAGCCGCCGCAGCTTCAGGGGTCTTGTGGCCCCCCCAAGTTCCTTGTCCTCTGGCTTGCTCAATCTCAGGGCTGGCCAGATCTCAGTCTACCACCATGAGGCCTCCCACCTCCCGCCGATTTGGACTGGGAGGTGGAAGCCAGGGGCTCAGCCCCGGGATCCAGTCCACAAAAACCTCTCTATGGCTGGGAAGGAGATAGACAAAAGTCCAGGAGAAAAATCTCCCTTCCCAGCAGCAGTTCCTCCAGACACCTCACACTAGTGATGTGTCGTTCGCAAATGATCCGACACAAAGAGCCGGCTCCCTGCTGTGAACTATGGGAGCCGGAACCCCAGTGAGAGCCACTAAAATGCCTGAATGGCTCTCACTGGGCGTAAAATCCCGGTGTTCGACAGATGTAACTCCGCCCACCAGAACAAAACTCTGCCCACTCAGCAATTTAATTGGTTCCTGGAAAGTGGGCGGGGTTTATGCGGTAGGTCGGCGAGGTTAATAATAATAATAAATGTTGTTTCTATAGTGCCGACGTATTCCGCAGCACTTTACATTTCAGAGGGGACTTGTACAGACGATAGACATTACAGCATAACAATAATCACATAGATCATAACAGATACCAAGAGGAGTGAGGGCCCTGCTCACAAGCTTACAGTCTATGAAGAACGCCTGAACACCTATGCAATAGGGATCCATTTAGGATACAAAAAGAGACGGCTGTTTTTGGTGAGCGGAGCCATGAGAGCCAGATCACCAAAAAGAGCCGGACTCCTCATCACTACCACACACCAGCAACACACCAGCAGAACGCACCTCCAATCAAGCTCCTCCCATGGCTGCTGGCATGGACCCTCCTGCTGTGTGCAATGAGCAATGTCACATACACTGCCTGCCTACCTAGCGCTGATATTGATATACACCGTAATTAGTCCTCAGAAGGACAGTTGCTTTAGCTGGATTTGTGTATTCATTATTGGTATACCCAACTAACTTATACATCACCAATTCTGACTGACTATCTCGGCAGCAGCTCTCCCTGCACTACCTAAGTCCTGTGCACACTGTGACGAACATGGCGGCGCCAGGTCTGATATAGACCTAATGACGCTGTGCGGCCCAGCCAATCACTGTAATGCCACAACCAACATGGCTGGAGCATTAAAGTGCATGGCAGACATTCCCTGCATTTTGATTGGTGCTCTAAAGAGCACCAAACATGCAGGGTGGGGACCCACGCTCCCACCAAGCAACCCCGGAAATACTCGGCGCTCGCCGAGCATCGCGAGCAGTGAGATGCTCTGGCGAACACCGAACATGCTCGCTCATGACTAGTGGAGAGGAAATTCCACACCCCAGGGAAGCCTTTCCCACTGGCATAAGGCTTTGGCATTTTTTAAACTTCACTAGACAAAGACTGTCTGGATGTTCCGCAAAACTGCAGCGATACCGCAACCCATTTCACGACCGAGTTATGGTTTCTGCTCAGCCTGCCAAATACAGTTGACCTTCACGGATTCTGCAAGGGTAGCTGCCTCCACAGGCTGGGAAATAGAAGGTCTTTGAAAGGGCAGAGCCAGACGTGATGGTCTCCTCACATGCGTCACCTATCTGGTCTGCCCCTAAAAGCTGGCAGAGAAAGTTTTTTCAGAAGATTCTGGGTTTGGCTTGTTAAAGACTGTTCAGAAGGTCACAAGAAAGGCCTGCAGGTCCGAGGTAGTAGAAGCCCCTTTTTCCCCTATAGGGGTTTGAGCCATGCCAGAACATTTCCTGCTAGGTAGGACATCATGAATCCCACCTTGGCCTGATCAGAGGAAAACTGATGACTGAAAACTTCAAAGTGCAGCATGCACTGCTTCAGGAATCCATGGTACTGCTTTGGATCAACATAGTACAGAGGCAGACCACACAGGACAGGTTCCACTCGAGAGGCACAAGTCTCGGGTTGCATAACCATAGCCATAGATGCTGCAATTTGGGCTCGCGCAACTCATAAGGGCTTCCAATCGAGCATCTAGTGTTTGCAGATGGTGCAATATGTTTCCTGGCTCTCGATGGTAGCTCAGCTGCTGCTACAGCTTCGAGTGCAGAGAGGACTTGGGATCAGCCAGGCCCATGGCCAAGAAAACTTATGCCCAACATTGGCGCAAATGGATTTGTGGACCCTCTGTGCCACAGAGCCAGGCCTGCCTAGGAAGGAGCATAGCTAAGCTTCTACCAGGTGTTCACTGGAGATCCTGGTGGTGGAGACAGGCTAGGCTGCAGGAAATTTCCAGGTACCACTCCTTGGCAGATTCCAGTACTGCAGTTGCTGACCTCAGGGGTCAGGTTCACTGACTTGGACTAGTTTTATGTTCAGACACACCATTCTGGAATACTGGGTCAGGGACTGGCTGCACATCGACAGGGGGACAATGTTCAGGCACTGGCCGGACTGAGACTAAGGGACATTGGGAACAGGACATTGGCCGCATCGGGACCAGGGGGATAATGTTCAGGCCCTGGCCGAACCAGGACCAGGGATTTTGGTTCAGGATTCAGGCCACACCAAGACCAGGGAACCTCACAACTGCACTGGTAGAATGGGTTGCCCTCCCAGGGCAGTGGGGTACTCGGTACCGGGCCGGTGTCAGCGGGGATGTGTCACAGCAGCGGTGACCCGGACCGTGGCCCTGGGCGCCCAAGTAATGACGGGGAATTGAATCGGTGAAATGTAGTTAGACTAATAGTTTGTGACGTCACCTGCGGTGTTCGGCAAGTAGGCTGTTAGGCCGACACTGCATGCAGATCCTCTGGGGCTGGTGGTGTGGTGCAGCCAAGATGGTGAAGCTCCCCACAGGTGGAGCTGTAGCCCCAGGGCAGTGTAGGTGTAATGGATGAGGAGAGGCGCAGGCAGTGTACAAGCTGATACCCAGATGTAGCGGTGCTGAGGGTGTTGGCGCGATAATGAATGGAGGACACCGGGGCTTGTAGTTCCAAAGCTTTACTCACAGTCTGTAGCGCACACAGGTGCCTGCCTCCGGGTCAGAGACTCAGCTAACCTCCAGGCAAGATAGGATGCTCCTCTCCAACCCTCCGCCTACATGTACCTTTCTGAACATCTCTATAGCGCCTTCCACACCGCCTGCGCCTCTCTTCACCCATTACACCTACACTGCCCTGGGGCTACATCTCCACCTGTGGGGAGCTTCACCATCCTGGCTGCCACACACCACCAGCCCCAGAGGATCTGTAAGCAGCGTCGGCTTAACACCTCCCTTGCTGAACACCACAGGTGGGGTCACAAACTATTCATTTAAAACTACATAACTAACCCCATTACTTGGGTGCCCAGGGCCACGGACTGGGTCATCGCTGCTGTGACCTGACCCTGGCCCGGTACCGAGTACCCCACAGCCCTGGGAGGGCGACCCATTAGTGTCCATACAACCTCGGGGACCGGGCCCCGGCCTTGCGCTTAGAACTTCTAGGCATGGTTCTTCGTCTAACCCACGTCCACTATGTGTTCCCTTTTTCTCCTACGTTCCGTACTTGTCTTTCCTTCCTATGGAAGCTCAGGCTTCAGTTTAATGTCTTTCTCCTTCTTTCCTTTCCTGTGCCAGCAGACCCGGGTCACTCAGGTCTGCTGCAGCACTCCTTCCTCCATCCCTCTCTCAGGGATCTTCTTTCCTCACTCCTCTCTGAGTGGCTTCCTGTCCTCGACTCACTGACTGACTGACTGACTGACTCCAAATCCTAAACCTTCCCACTCTTTTGTGTACTCTCAACTCCACCCACCTCCCAGCACGTTTCGTTTTCCAAGCAGGGAGCCACCAAAGGTGCTCTGCTACACTCTAAGCAAGGAGCCGCAATGTGGCTTTGCTGAACTACCCTGTTATGTGGGGTGCAGGTGTTGGAGTGTGGTCTGGAGTTCCCACCTTACCTGGATGGTGGGGCACCACACCTCAGGAAGAGGTGCAGTACCTCTGTGGCGACTGAGCCTCAGGGGCGCCACACCGCATGGATGGAGTGATGAGTAAGCTGGCGTCCCTGCATGGAGGGAGACGGGGATACCATGCAGGGGTGCCAGCCATTGTGCTACATAAACCCTTGTACGGTAGCCTCCTCCACTCCAAATTCATTATAAGTCCCTGTGTGTCATTCATTCCCTTACAACAAATCATTACAAGTCCCTGTATACCATCCTTCTCCACTCCCAAGTCACTATACATCCATATATAGCTTTTATTCCAATCCCTCAAGTCATTCAAAGTTGCTAATTGCATCCTTCACTCCCCCCAATTCATTATAAGTCCCTGTGTTTTGTCCACCTCTAATTCTTTATCAATTGCTGTATAGCACCCTCTCCTAACATTAACTTCATTATAACGTCCTGAGAGCATAATCACTCACCCCTAAAGCATTGTAAACCCCTATATAGAACCCCCCACCCCCAATTCATTATAAGTCCCCATATAGTATTCTCTCCCTGCTCCCAATTTATTATAAGCTCCTGAGTAGCATCCTCTAACTAACCCCTAATTCTTCGTAAGTCCCATTATAGGACCCTCTCACACCACTCAATTCATTATAAGCTCTTAATAGCATAATGACCCACGATTCATTATAAACCCCTATATAGCATTCTTCTCCTTGCCCTATTCATCATATAGTACCCTACTCCATCCCCAGTTCATTATAAGTCCTTGTATAGCATCCTCTTCATACCCCTAAATTCATTAAAAGTCACTATTAGTGATGAGCGCGTATGCTCATTATCGAGTTTTCCGAGCATGCTCGGCTGTTCTCCGAGTATCTTGGGCATGCTCGTAAATTAAGTTTGAGTCGCCACAGCTGCATGATTTGCGGCTGCTAGACAGCCTGAATACATGTGGGGATTGCCTGCTTGTTAGGGAATTATTATAATGACACTTCTATCTTTAAGGGCATCGTGTGGGGATGTGCTGCTGAAGACCGGAGAAGATGGAAGTCTACAGAGACGGCTGTGAATGTTAAAAGTCATCATGGAGTCTGGACAAGATGAAGAAGAAAAGAAAGAACGACGCCAGAGACAAGATCATCTATCAGGTACCTGGAAGTGTTTGCTCTGAAACGGACTGCTTTTCATATTTGTCTTTATGTGAGGAGCATTAGAGGAGTTGTCCAGGTTTGTGCTGAGTCTGAGGTGGCGCCCTGGTCCCCTGGCCGAAAACAGCATAGATTAGGGGGTCATCCCACCAAACGCCCGCTCCCCTTTATTCGAGGGCATAACGCTACTCAGACAACACAGGGTGAGGGCAAACAGTGCGGCAATGCTTTATTGAGCCACAAAACAGGCAGATAACACATAGAACATTCCCAGCAAAATTCCCTAAGATGGTGACATTACAGAGTCTCACCCTTCCGCTGACTCGCCGGGATAATGGCATCTGTGACTTCAGAACTTTCAAGGCTGACTACCCGACCTGTGGCACAGAGAGGAGGTAATGACAAGCGTAGGAAGATGACAGTCCACTCTGGTACAAGGGTCAGATGACCAGACAGTCACAGCCTGGCTTCTATGAACATTTCCAGGGAGCCAGGTGGCCAGCGGTCCCATTCCGCCTTTCACAAATGTATCCATGGTTCAGCAATGGTCAATGGAGCAGATTGGAATTCTTCCAGTCGGGGCTAAGGTCCCCTAAGCCGGCATCCTGCAAAATGATAAATCTGTGTCCCTCGTGAAGGAGGCATGATGTCTTGGCTGGTATGCTATAAAGAGTCTCTGGTCTTTTGGATGTCTGGGCTGAATCTCTGACTCTCTCTTACAGAGGCATATAACCTCTTTTTTATAGTTAACAAGTGTCCTTAATTCAGTAGACACAGGTAAAGGTGAAGAACGTTGATGAAATCAAGTCGCATTATTTGATTATTTAATTTATTTGCATAGTTTTTCCTCCTCTAAACTGTACAAACTAGCTGGCCTGGACAATGTGTAATCAACATACCAGCAGACACCATTGTTCAATGACCCTTTATCACTAGACATCCAGGATAAGAGCACACTATGTTACATCAAATGTCAACTTACAAGTCAATATTCCAGGCTTACACAAGCAAAAGCTGATGGTCAGCTTCAATCACACAGAAAGATGTCAGTGTAGTGGGTGGAGTTATACAGAGAAAGCTGCCAATCAGAGGTGTGAGTGGAGTTATACAGGGCTCAGCATTCAGAGAACTGATAAAATCTGTTTTCTCTGCTGTAGATCTATCAAAACTTCAACAAGCAGCCAAAAAGTGACCCATCATTGGAATCAGGGTCTCCTCTGATATCATGCTGCTTTCAGAAATGGTGACAGGTAAGCCTTTAGCAGTGCAGAGTATGGGGCCCCTGGCGCATGCTCTTACACGTTGTGGCCCATTCATACATGATCTGTGGATGTCCTCTCACACTCTGAGCACATATATGCAATATTGAGCAGCTGATCATATGGCTGCATGGATGGCTGACTCCTTGCTGTGCGGTCACTAGTGCTTGTGCTGCACACATGTAGGATATTAGCAGACGATGCATGTGATTCCCGCACAGCTGCTCAGCCTTTGGACCACCCATCAGGGGTTACACCTTGACAGATCCTTATGCACAACATGGGGGTCATTATCTCTGTCACTTAACCCCTTCAGCACTCAGGGTTTTCCAGCTGCCATGCATTTCCTGAGTGTTTCCCGCATCTGTCATGCACATTCCATTACGTTTGTCTGTGTGTCTATTATAGGACGGGGCTATGAACCTGCAGACATCGTAACATCATCAGGCCCCATCCCCAACCTGAAGAACTGGTCTGACATCAAGCTCTCAAATATACACGGAAAGTTCCCATCTTGCTGTAGCCACCAGCTCATCACCAGATTTCAGCCGTTAACCCTCAAAGGCTGCAAATCAGCAGAAGTAAGAAAAGAACCTCAAAGATGTTAGAGAAGTCTTGAAAGAGTTGAAGTAGATTCAGCTCTCGGTCCCTGGGGGGGCAGGAGATGATGAATTATCCCGGGATTCTAAGTGTCAGACCCCTGGAGCAGATGGATTCACTTGTGGAGGCATATTTCACCTTCACACCTCTTCTTTCATCTGTATATTCCAGAAGTGGACACCAAATGTGCCAAAAACTGCACAAAATGAAAGAAGAGATGAGAACATCAGGTCCCAAAACTGCATTGAGAAGTAAAGATGAAAGTGTCCGTTCCGTAAACAGCAGAGGCCACAATCATGGCTGTACAACGTTTATTCCATCTCATTCATTACGCCAATTCTTGCATTAGAAGATGAAATATAATGTAATATATCCCCAATAAATCACCGTGTGCCCTCAAAACCAGAGGGCAATAGAAGTGGGCCAAGGTCACCAGAGATCAGGAAACATATAGAGATATCATGGACCTAGAAATATGAGTAGCTGCAAAGCACAGCAAGCAGGGGAGATGCTGCCACTACACTGTCATCATTATTACTTCAGGTCAACGATGAACATGCTGAGGAAGACGCCGAGGAACACGCTGAGGATGAAGCGGAGCAAGTCTGAAGAAGGCTCCAAGGAAGACAGTGAGGAAAACGCTGAGGATGAAGCGGAGCAAGTCTGAAGAAGGCTCCAAGGAAGACAGTGAGGAAAACGCTGAGGATGAAGCGGAGCAAGTCTGAAGAAGGCTCCAAGGAAGACGGTGAGAAAAACGCTGAGGATGAAGCGGAGCAAGATGATGAGGTAGACACCGAGGAAGGCGCCTTAGAGAAGAAGAAGATGATGAGGAAGTTGATAAAGAAGACTCAGGAGATGAAGATGCTGAGGAAGACATTGAAAAAAGACGATAAAGAGGGGAAAAAGTGGGGGATAGTACTGAGGAAAACGCTGAAGAGGGCATAAAATTAAAAAAAGTCACAGAACAAAGCAGCTGTATTTCTACAGACACCCATGATAAATACTGGTGAACCCACCACTTACACACTGACCATTCATGGAGGGCGTGATCACCTAGTATTGTTAATCTATATGACACCAAGAAGGATAATGCTGAGCCTGATGCTAAAGATGACGTTGAGGAAGATGCCGAGTGTAATGCTGAGATGCCAGAAACCGTGGTGAGTAAAATGCCAAGGATGGAGCTGAGGTAGACGTTGAGTGTGAGGTTATTGAAGATGTTGAGGAAAACCCCAAGGATGACAAGGAAAGACACTAAGAAAAGATAGGGCTGGAATGGGCACAGCTTGTGGAAGCCCGGACATGACAGCAGTTTGAAATTAGGAGGTAGGGAAAGGGTTAATGATAGCTTTTGCACCTAAAGAGGAAAAAAGCAGGGGGGGCGTGGGTTAAAAGGACGGGTCACACAAGGGGCATTAGGTTCTCATTGGGCAATAGTTATAGGTGGAGGTGTAGTGTAGGGAACCTTTATAAAGAAGAGTAGGACTCCAGACCAGGGATTCGGCATGAGCATAGCACATTCAGATTCATGTTCGGTTTTCTGAGCATTTTTCCTCAAATTCAACAAAATTCGGTCAGATTGGTAAATCATCGTTTTTCCACTGATGCAATAACTTTCACGTTGTCTAGGATAATGGTGCTGCATGATGAGTAGGGGGACGAGGGGACATGATTGATGAGGGGAGGGGATGTGTCTGTGAGCAAATTGCGGGATGCAGTGACAGACAGGAGACAGAGCAAGGGTTAACTGGGTTTAATTTACAGTGGGATACTCCATGCGGGGAGATTAAGGGTTAAACGGGATGAAGCAGTTCAAATGTAAAATTGTACGTAGGATTAAAATACAGTAAAGGTGTGGCACCCCCAGGAGTATGGTCGCCACAGTGGCATTACCTTCCTCCTAGGGAGTGTGATGTCATGCTTAGAAGCAATGAAAGGGTCTCTCTATCAGACAAATACAGCACACAGCACAGTGCCCACTCCAGGCCAGCAGAGGGAGCTCTGAACCAAATTGGGGTAGGAGCTGCTCTCTGCGGCCAGGAAAGGGAAGTTAGTTCAGTTCTGTGGAGAGGTAAAAGAGTGCAGACGTGGAGAGAGGAGCTGGAGGATTGAGCAGAATTCAGGCTCACTTCTAGCTTTAGCACATGGTCCGGAGTCCGGTATCCGAGGTTGTATGGATGCTGATGGTCCTGCAGCAGAAACCGGAGGAACAAGAGGCTGTAAATGCTCTGTTTCCAGCTAAGACTCGGAGGCACCACAGCAACTTGTGTGATCCAGGAGAAAAAGGAGGCTACGGCTGTCTGCCATATGAGGGGAGTTCTAAAGAGAGCCAGCAAGAGGAACGTCAGTGTAACTCGGTACTGCAAGTACCTCAGATAAGCGCTAGAAAGGTGACTACACAACCCATCTGCATAGAGAGATTCCTAAGTTGCTTCCAGGCTAATCAGCTCCTGTTCCATCTGTAATCTGGATCCTGGACTGCACTTACAAAGCACAGTAAAGGTAAATGAAACTGCACCCTGTTGTGTCATTGCCTTCTTCCTGCAACCCCTTCAGCACTGCTACATCTCTGTGCCTAACACTGCACCCTCTTCCTCAACACCTATTACTACTGCCCTGGGTCTACAGCTCTACCTGTGGGGAGAAATTACATCTTGCTGCCTTAAACCATCAGTCCCAGAGGATCTGCCTGCAGCGTCGGCTTAACCCCTTCATTGCCGAGCACCACAGGTGGCGTCACGTATCATCCACCTATAAACTTTATTCAGCCACGTTTCACCCCTTTTGCATGGACATCCAGGGCCATGGACCGGGTCACCGCCGCCATGACACATCCCTCTGAGACACTGGCCCGGTACCGAATAACCCCACTGCCCTGGCGGGAGATCCATTTTGGCGTCACAAACAGGATTTACGAAGCTCGGTGCCACGGGGTCCTGTGTGCCATAGACTTATTGTGCAATTGCCGCCATTACCCCGCCACTTGACGAGCGCGGGAAGCCAAAGGGGCGTGCCGTCGTGGGCGGAGCCTGCAAGAGAGCTCGAAAAGTGAGGTGCTGCACGGGAAGAGACTAGCAGGCGGGAAGTGAGGAGCAGAGGCCTGCAGTCCCGGCATCCCCCGATCATCCAGCCTGCTGAGCGGTGACCGGTAAGCCAGCGCAACACAGGGCCTGGCCAATGTTTACCAGGGGGGAAGAGAATGTGTGAGGCAAGAGAAGATGCAGCGGTGAACGCCACCACACCCCCGCAGAATCCAGTGGCCAGCGCCGCCTCCAGAGTACCGCAAGAACCAGCGCCCACCGCAGCAGTCCCCATAATGCCGCTGTCTATGCCCTATATACCGGGAGCAGCCTGGCTACCGCAGTACTCAGGGGAGTCACACACCCTGAGTGAATTCAAAGAGAGACTGTGCAGTTTGTTTGAGGTGTTTCCTCTGTCTGAAAGCCAGAAAGTGAACATCCTTATTGGGCAGCACAAAGGGAAGTAAAAGCCTGGCAGGACACTGATAAAGAGACTGTTAAAAGAATTCTGTCCAAGCTGAGAAGCACCTTTGTCACATGCACTGCAGCTGAAATAAAAATGAGATTCTTTGGGTGTAAGCAGAGAGCGCAAGACAGTATACAGGACTATGCTCTTAACTTGCAGGAGGCGCTGCGACCCATAAAGCAGATTGACCCAGACAGTGTGAAAGATAGAGACACACTGTTAAAGGAGCAATTTATTGAGGGCCTCCTATCCAGTACCCACAGAGCACAGCTGCGCATCATAGCCCTACAGAACCCTGACCTAGACTTTGCAGACTTTAAAGACAGGGCTATCCGGGTGCTGCATGAACCAAATGTCAGCCGTCCAGCGCCCCCTAGGCGCCCAGCAATCACATACCACCAAGAAGCAGCATCTTTCCCTCCGAGCCCTGTGGAGGCTGACGCACAGACTCTGGATAATTATCCATCTACAGAACTGCGCCTTCAGGTGCAAGAGCTGACCAAAAATATGGCTGCACTTGCCAAAACTGTGCAGTCCCTGCAGGTGTCCTCAAAGGAGAAGATCCAGCTGGCCTCTAGTCCAGAGGATGTCCGGTGGTTATGGACGCCCCATCTGTCGTCACTGCTGCAAGGCAGGCCACATTGCAAGATTCTGTTATATAAACGAGTAACCCCTGGGGCAGAGGGCCAACCCCCAGGAGTAGGACGACAAGACCCAAGGAACTGGCGAGCCAAGTATGATGGAGAGAGACCAGTCCTTCCAGTGGTGATTGACGGCATCCCCATGAACGCTTTGCTGGACACTGGCTCTCAGGTGACAACTATGCCATACATCCTTTACAAGGGGTATTGGGCTGACTCTGAACTCACCCGTGGCCCAAGTGATGAACTAACAGTAGTTGCCAGCAATGGTCAGGCTTTGCCGCAAGTGGGATGTAAAGAGATTACCATTAAGGTGGGGCGAGTAGAGTTAAAATCTCAAGGTCTGATAGTTGTAGACATTGATTGACGAGAATGTAACCCAATGATGACCTTAGGTACTAATGTGAGTGAAAATTGTCTTTCCGAGGTTATTGTCTTGTTGTAACTGCTGGTTGCAGTGAACAACGAGTCCTGCAGAAGGAGATCAAGGCCCTGATGCAAAGACAACAGGTAGAACTCTCTGCCGGAGAAAATGGCAGCATCAGAATGAGTGATTCTTTCCCATTGCGATACCCCCCCGGATGTGAAATGTTAATTTGGTGTCGGGCAGCCATAGGTCGAAAGAGGAAAAGATTACCAAGCCTTGGTAGAGCCAGTGTACTCTGATGGCCGGCCCACTGTCCTGACAGCCAGAGGAGTAGTTGATGTCCGCAAAGGGAGAGTACCTGTACGCCTCTTGAATTGTGGGGAAGAGGAGGCCACAATACCTCTGTACGCCACAGTTGCTAAGCTGCTTACTGTCAACAACAACGCCATACAGGCAGCAGAGTCCTTGGTCTTGTCCGACCTGGCAGGGGACAATGGCTCTGTAAAGCAGCTGGAGGAGTGGTGTCAGCAGCTGCAGGTGGGGACTGACTCTACACCTTCAAACCAAAAGAAGGGGGTTTACCGAGTGGCTCAGGAATATGAGCGGGTATTCAGCAAACACCCTGTAGACTTTGGGAAGGCAAAAGGGGTTCAACACCATATCCCCACTGGAGATCATCCACCCATTAAAGAAAGGTACCGGCCTATACCCCCCAACACAATAACAATGTGCCAAAAGTATGTTGTGGGAAATGAAGGAGGCTGGGGTGATCAGAGATAGTTGTAGCCCCTGGGCAGCCCCAATAGTCTTTGTGAAATAGAAAGATGGTACCATGAGAATGTGTGTTGATTACCGAAAAATTAACAGCATTACATATAAGGATGCCTACCCATTACCCAGAATTGAGGAGTCATTAGCCGCACTTAAAACTGCTAGCTATTTTTCCACCTTAGATCTCACTAGTGGGTATTGGCAGGTTCCCGTGGCAGAGGCAGACAAGGAGAAAACAGCGTTTACTACACCAATGGGTCTCTGCGAGTTCAACTACATGCCGTTCGGGCTCTGCACCGCCCCAGGAACATTTCAACGGCTAATGGAGAGCTGTCTGGGACACAAGAACTTCAAGACAGTTCTGTTGTACCTTGATGATGTCATTGTTTTCTCCAAGACTTATGAAGACCATCTGGAGCACCTGGTTGAGGTGTTTGAGCCCTTTTCCAACTTTGGCCTGAAAGTGAAGCCATCCAAATGCCACCTCCTGGAGTCCAAGGTGCAGTACCTCGGTCATGTAGTGAGTGCAGAAGGTGTGGCATCAGATCCTGACAAAGTCACTGTCATCCGGGACTGGCAGAAGCCCAGCAACCTCCATGAGGTACGTCAATTCCTCGGGTTGGTAGGCTACTACCTAAGGTTCATCAAAGGCTTCACTGAGATAGCCACGTCTATGCAAAATCTTCTGGTAGGCCAGCCCAAGAAAGCCAGGAATAAGAGTCCGACATTTGAATGGAATGAGAAACTGGAGAGGTCCTTCACTCGACTGAAGATGGCTCTCACAGGAGATGAAGTTCTGGCCTACCCATATTATGACCAACCGTTTGTTTTGTATACTGATGCCAGCAATGTGGGACTGGAAGCAGTACTGTCACAGGTACATAATGGCAAAGAAAGAGTGATCTCCTACGCCAGCAGGAAGCTTCGTCCCACTGAAAGGAACCCTGACAACTACAGATCCTTCAAACTGGAGTTCCTCGCCATAGTCTGGGCTGTGACTGAACGATTCAAGCATTACCTAGCTTCAGCCAAGTTTACCATCTTCACAGACAACAACCCGCTGACTCACTTGGAAACTGCAAAACTAGGCGCACTGGAGCAGCAATGGATGGCCCGGCTGTCTAACTATGAATTTACCATCAAGTACTGAGCGGGGCACAAGAATGCCAATGCTGACGCGCTGTCCAGAATGCCTAATCTGCCAGATGCAGGAGAAGACCCTGAGGCTCTTGAAGAAATAGAGTTACCTGCTTTCCACCGGCCAATTGCGGCCCAACGTGCCCAAGGAGTGAGAAACAGACGGTCTGGCTTGAGAGAGGCCACCCTAAATCGATTGCCTCATCATGACTGGGCAGAAACTCAGGATAGCGACCCCGCAGTCCACCTGGTAAAGGAGCTACTGTCACAAGCTGACTCACGCCCAGGTCCAGATGCTCCTGAAGAAACCCTGCAGTTGTGGAAGGAAAGAGGCAGGCTGTTCACCTATGAGGAGAAGCTGTGTCGGAGGAGTATCAATGCCCGCACTCATGAGCTGGTCTGGCAGGTTGTAGTCCCAAAGAGGGAGGCATCCATGGTCTTGGAAGCATACCACAATGGAGCGGGACACTTCGGATGGAAGAAGTTGAAGGCCTTGCTCCGAGAGAGATTCTACTGGGCTGGTATGAGGAAGGCCATTGAAAATTGGTGTCGGGTAGAGTTGAGCGAAACGGGTCGAAAAAATTCAAAAGTCGCCGACTTTTGGCAAAGTCGGGTTTCATGAAACGAAACCCAACCCTAGGATGAGGTCGGCCACGAGGTCGGCGACTTACGCGCCAAAGTCGCGTTTCAAAAGTTTGTTTTGCGCTCTTTTTCAGCCAATCAGGATCCACGGACACTGTGGGCAACATGATGACATAGGCACGGGTCACCACCATCTTTCAGAAGGGCATGCAAGTGATTGGCTTGCTTTGGTGGGCGTCACAGGGGGTATAAAAGGGCGTGCACGCCGACCGCCATCTTACTTCTGCCGATCTCAGTATAGGGAGAGGTTGCTGCTGATTCTGTAGGGAAAGCGTTAGGCAGGGAAGAAGACCAAAAAACTGCTTCTGCTGCTAGCGATTTGGCCTGCACAACACACCAGTCACTGTGTGTGCAGTGCAAGGGGAGGCAATATAGTGGTGTATCAGTGGTGTTGGTTGTTGGGCTGCCTTCTAAGGCTTCCTGACAGGCTGGCATTGCTGTTTATCCACTGCTCCGCAAACTGCTTTTTTAAAAGCAATCCAATCTCCCTTATCCTCTAGTCACTTTGGTCACAGCTGTGCCATCGAGCCTGTCACATAGCGCTCAGATATTCATTGGGCCTCAAACTGCTTTTTTAAAAGCAATCCCAATTTTTTTTTTTTGTCCTGCTGAGAAGAAAAAAAAACTGCTTCTGCTGCTGATAGCAATTTGGCCTGCACAACACACCAGTCACTGTGTGTGCAGTGCAAGGGGAGGCTATATTGTGCTGTTTCAGTGGTGTTGGTTGTTGGGCTGCCTTTTAAGGCTTCCTGACAGGCTGGCATTGCTGTTTACCCACTGCTCCGCAAACTGCTTTTTTAAAAGCAATCCAATCTCCCTTATCCTCTAGTCACTTAGGTCACAGCTGTGCCATCGAGCCTGTCACATAGTGCTCAGATATCAGTGGGCCTCACACAATCCAAAAGTGTCCAGTGTCCAAAAGTGTGTGCAGAGATTCAAAATCTCACTTATCCTCTAGTCACTTAGGTCACAGCTGTGCCATCGAGCCTGTCACATAGCGCTCAGATATTCATTGGGCCTCACACAATCCAAAAGTGTCCAGTGTCCAAAAGTGTGTGCAGAGATTCAAAATCTCACTTATCCTCTAGTCACTTAGGTCACAGCTGTGCCATCAAGCCTGTCACATAGCGCTCAGATATCAGTGGGCCTCACACAATCCAAAAGTGTCCAGTGTCCAAAAGTGTGTGCAGAGATTCAAAATCTCACTTATCCTCTAGTCACTTAGGTCACAGCTGTGCCATCGAGCCTGTCACATAGCGCTCAGATATTCATTGGGCCTCACACAATCCAAAAGTGTCCAGTGTCCAAAAGTGTGTGCAGAGATTCAAAATCTCACTTATCCTCTAGTCACTTAGGTCACAGCTGTGCCATCGAGCCTGTCACATAGCGCTCAGATATCAGTGGGCCTCACACAATCCAAAAGTGTCCAGTGTCCAAAAGTGTGTGCAGAGATTCAAAATCTCACTTATCCTCTAGTCACTTAGGTCACAGCTGTGCCATCGAGCCTGTCACATAGCGCTCAGATATTCATTGGGCCTCACACAATCCAAAAGTGTCCAGTGTCCAAAAGTGTGTGCAGAAATTCAAAATCTCCCCTGTCCTATAGACACCTTGTACCTTGTTTTACATACTATATATTTTCTTGGATTTTGTCTACATTTCTACCAAAAATGAGGAAGGCTGGTGGAAGAGGCCGTGGAATTGGGCGGGGGTTGGCAGCTGGTAATGATGGTGTTGGTGGTGGATCGGATGGTAGTGGCAAGAGCAAAATAGGACCGAATGCAGGAGGTGTTGAGCCTGCGTCATCGTCTGGCTACATAAGGCCTCGAACGCTTAGTTTTCTAAGAGTTGGCAAACCGCTTTTAAAGCCAGAGCATCAGGAAAAAGTTTTGTCTTACATTGCTGACTCAGCCTCCAGCTCTATCGCCTCCTCTTCTTCAGTTGTAAAAAGTAAAAGCACTGAGTCGTCATTGGAGGCTCATGTTCATGAACCACACCTTTCCTTGTGTCCTTCACCCCAACCAAGATTGAAGGATGACGCAGGCCATACTACTGATTACTCCATGGAGCTGTTTTCACATACCATGCCTGGATTATCAAGTCAAATGGTGAATTACCCAGGCCAAGATGAATCTGACATGGAGTGCACTGATGCACAGCCGCTGATGGATGATTCTGCTGGTACATTCACTCAGAGCACTACATTGTCCTCGCAGTGTACAGAGCCAGATTCTGACCCTGATGAGACTCAGGTGCCCCTTCCCGCACACTATACCACCATACACGGTGACACAGAGGAAGGTGCACATGACATAGAAGAGGAGGTGATGGATGACCCAGTTGTTGACCCAGATTGGCATCCATTGGGGGAAGAGGGTGCTGCTTCCAATAGCTCAGATGAGGAGCATCCACAGCAGACATCGACATCGCAACAGCTGTTATCTGGCAGGCCCGGAGCACTCCAAAGACAGGTTCCAAACATCAAAAGAGTTGCTGGACAGCTTGTCCAGAGGGTCAAAAGATCACAGCGTGCTAGGCCGCAAAATGTTTGCCAAAGTAGGAAGAGTGCAGTGTGGCACTTTTTTGAACAAAATCCTCATGATCAGGCCAAGGTTATCTGTAAGAAGTGCGCAAAGACCTTTAGCCGAGGGAAAAATCTGAAAAATTTGAATACCAGTTGCATGCTTAGACATTTAACCAGCATGCACTTGCAAGCGTGGACACAACACCAAACCTCAAGTGCCACATGTGCAACTGATCACAACGAAGGTAGTCATCAACGCTACATTGTTTCCCCCACTGTAAGCCCACCGGTTAGCACAACAGCAAATGTTGAGGTGTCGTTGCAAGGCCACAGCAGTCAGGGAATCCCACTGTTATATCAACGAAAGACTGATTCTAGGCCATCAGAAAGAACACCAACTCCATCACCAACATCAACCCTCTCTCAGTCCGCCCTGTCCACCGCTACTTCCACCATATGCAGCTCTCAAGTCCAGCTCACCCTCCCAGACACTATGAGTAGGTCAAGAAAGTACTCAGTCTCTCATCCGCGTACACTGGGTTTGAACGCCCACATTGCCAAACTAATCTCGTTTGAGATTATGCCCTTTCGGTTGGTGGAAAGCACAGCTTTCCGCGAACTCATGGCCTATGCAGTACCACGCTATGACCTACCCAGTCGCCACTTCTTCTCTCGCAAAGCCATCCCAGCCCTCCACCATCATGTGAAAGACCGCATTGTCCATGCACTCAAGCAGTCAGTGAGCGGAAAGGTGCACCTCACAACTGATGCATGGTCCAGTCGGCATGGCCAGGGCCGTTACGTGTCCATCACTGTGCACTGGGTTAATGTGGTGGATGCAGGGTCCACAGGGGACAGCGGTGGTGGGACAGTGCTGCCTAGCCCATGGTATAGGAAACAGTTGGCTGTAGGCGTTCCACCCTCCTCCTCCTCCTCCTCCTCCAGAAGCGAAAGCTCGTCCACAGAGCGCAGTCGTACGAGCACTCCATCTGCAGCTGCCACTGTTGCACACGATGTGTCCCCCTATCGAGCAGCTAGTGGAAAGCGTCAGCAGGCTGTGTTGCAGATGATGTGTTTGGGCGACAGACATACCGCCGAGGTGCTGGCCGAGTACTTGAAGCGACAAACTGAGTCATGGCTGGGCAGTGTACATCTTGAGGCAGGCAAAGTAGTTAGTGATAACGGCCGTAATTTTGTGGCAGCCATAGCCCTTTCAAAACTCAGCCACATACCTTGCTTGGCTCACACCTTGAACCTGGTGGTGCAGTGCTTCCTCAAAAATTATCCGGAGTTAACAGCCCTGCTCCAGAAGGTGCGAAGACTGTGCGCGCACATCCGCCGGTTGCCTGTACACTCCGTTCGTATGCAGAAGCTGCAGCGATTGCTCCACCTTCCCAACCACCGCCTCATTATCGACATTGCAACAAGGTGGAACTCCACCCTGCACATGGTGGAGCGGCTGTGCGAGCAGAGGCAGGCCATAATGCATTTGTGGGAGGATACACGGCCAGGCACTTTGAGAGCAGACATGGAGTTGACAGGTGTGCAGTGGTCGAAGCTGAAAGACCTCTGTAAAGTCCTTCAGTGTTTTGAGGAATGCACACGGCTGGTAAGCG
This sequence comes from Dendrobates tinctorius, assembly GCF_039654945.1. Classification (NCBI taxonomy): domain Eukaryota; kingdom Metazoa; phylum Chordata; class Amphibia; order Anura; family Dendrobatidae; genus Dendrobates; species Dendrobates tinctorius. The sequence goes on from NW_027361911.1 coordinate 101,290, forward strand.
CAGACGACGCCATCCTAAGCATGAGCATCCCACTTATGCGTCTGCTCATGCAAACTTTGATGCACCTTAAGGAGCAGGCGTCTGCAGCCAATGTTGATGAGGAGGAAGAGGAGGAGGGAATCCTTGATGACATTCAGCCATTGTCTGCTCAGGGACCTCTCCTGGACGAGGTGGAGGAAGAAGAGGAGGAGGAGGATGATGATGGGGATGATTACTTAGGGGAGGAGGATGCATCTCGTGGGGCAAGTGAAAATGTTGGCGTGGCAAGGTCTGGTACAGGGTTTGTGCGTGACTGGAGGGATGTGGATTTGCCAGAAAGTGCTCCTCCAACCAGCACTCGCAGTGCATCATTGACACCGGGAACATTGGCCCACATGTCAGATTATGCCTTGCGGATCCTAAAAAGGGACCCCCGCATTGCCAAAATGATGAACGATGACGACTACTGGTTGGCCAGCATCCTGGATCCACGCTATAAAGGCAAATTACAAAACATCATGCCACAGGAGAACCTTGACCTAATATTGGCTCATAAACAAGCAACTCTGGTAAATCGGTTGCTTGAGGCATTCCCAGCACACAGCAGCGGTGATGGTTCTCACACGAGCCGTACGGGCCGGAGGCAGCTTGGCAGAGGTGTTCGTGGTGCACACAGCAGAAGTGGCGTTGCAGACAGGGGTTTCATGACAATGTTATATATATATTTTGAATGTGTACGCTATCCATACATGTTATCCGGGGATACGGTACCCTTTCTAACCTTTGTGCAATCACATGCAATCCATACTGGGCCTAACACCGTCTGAGCCTGCCTCCTGAGACATATATTTTGAATGTGTACGCTATCCATACATGTTATCCGGGGATACGGTACCCTTTCTAACCTTTGTGCAATCACATGCAATCCATACTGGGCCTAACACCGTCTGAGCCTGCCTCCTGAGACATATATTTTGAATGTGTACGCTATCCATACATGTTATCTGGGGATACGGTACCCTTTCTAACCTTTGTGCAATCACGTGCAATCCATACTGGGCCTAACACCGTCTGAGCCTGCCTCCTGAGACATATATTTTGAATGTGTACGATATCCATACATGTTATCTGGGGATACGGTACCCTTTCTAACCTTTGTGCAATCACGTGTAATCCATACTGGGCGTGAGAACGGCTGGCGAGCTGTTAAGCAAGCTACAGCACCTGTGGTTTGCACACGTAAGTTTTTCATTTTTTCAGGAATGACGGTTAGGCCTAATTCCGGAACTGCAGTTGACCTGCACTTACTGGGAAATCATTGTTCGCGGGTAATAAATGTAATCAGTGATCCCCATCACTAACGTTGTTCAGCGGGTTATCTGCACCTGTAAGCGACAAACGCTGGCCTTTTCAGTGTAGCGCACATGCAGCCACGGACATGTAAGGGCATGACACACCAGTTATTGGCCAATCTCATGTTCCAGAGCCTCACGTGTCCCTCTAGTAAGCCGGACTCGGACCGCGGGGCATGACGGAGTCTCGTTCGTTAACGGAATTAAGCTTGCAATGTGTGCATCTGTTCTGTAGCTGGCATGGTTGAGGTTTCCCAGGTGGAGTCGAATTTAACCGTAGGCTCCACTCCTGGTGGTGCCCTTCTAGACATTCCTTTAAGGTTCAGCTTTGCAACCATACTGCCCACGTAAAACAAACACTTTGCCTTCATGAACGCTGTTTGGAGGGTCATGACTCGTGGGAATAACGCCGCCCAATCAGTTAACCTGCTAGAGAGATCCTTCGTTGCTCCCAAGCATGACATCACACTCCCTAGGAGGAAGGTAATGCCACTGTGGCGACCGTACTCCTGGGGGCGACACAAGTGCACTGATGCCCAGCCACTGCTCGATGAATCTGCTGGTACATTGACCCAGACCACTACATTCCCCTCGCACGCTACACGGCCTGAGTCTGACCCTGATGAAACTCAGGTTACCCTTCACATATACAGTTCCATCTTACACGGTGACAAAGAGGAAGCTGCAGATGAAAGTGCAGGTTCGGCCCACCCGCCATCAGACACACCACCGTACTAACAGGGGCCCTGTGCCAGTGCCGTCGCCAACGAGTGGGCCCCCCCTGCTTGCTCAGGATCACAGCACTTGCAAGGTTGAAATACTGTGCAGTGAGATGGAAGATGGGGACGACGAGGAGTCCAGACTAGTACAGGGATTCCCTAGCGAGGAGACTTATTTGATTGTTTTCAATGTTGGGACAGCAATTTTTGGGGAGCACGTTACTCTGGAGAATGATAGATGGGGCCCACCATACACTGGAACATTCCAAAGGTGGACATCAGACACTGGAGCAGCATTTACAGGGCCCATTATACACTAGAGCATTAGAAATGGGGCCCATTATGTTTGGAGCATTATTTGGGCCCATAAGACAGTGAAGCTTCATCCATGGGGACCAACATATACTGTAGCATTATGTGGAGCTCATCATATACTGTTTCAAACATTATATGGGACCAATGATTCTGTATGGAGAAATAGATTGGCCTCGTCATGAGATGTAAAATGTGAAGTATTTTTCATTGTACTATACCGCTATTTCTCTGCCGTATCGGAGCATGATGAGTTGTGGTATGTGTTAAAGGGGCGCTCTTTCGCCCAGGGCACATGAAAACCTGCAGCCAGCCCTCCCCCCCACAACTTTAGCCAAATAACCCCCATTTTTCAGTGCGTAACTTGTATTATGAAGTTAATTAAGGTTGACAAGCTTAAGTAAGAAGAATTGATGCTTTTGGCATTCAAATGGGCACTGTAGGTGTGTTTCCTGTCCTCCTCTCACTGCCGACTTTTATTCCCCATTGACTTACATTGGGTTTCGTGTTTCGGGACGACCCCGACTTTTCCCTATAATCGGACGATCTTGCTCGACCCGACTTTTGGAAAAGTCGGGTTTCACGAAACGAAACGCGACCCTAAAAAACCAAAAGTCGCTCAACTCTAGTGTCGGGAGTGTGGACAATGCAACCTGGCAGGAAGGACCGTAACAGCCAGCGAGCTCCTTTGCAGCCAATAATAACTAAACAGCCACTCGAGTTGGTAGCCCTGGACCACGTGAAGCTTGTCCCAAGCTGTTCAGGCTACGTTTATGCTCTTACCATCGTTGACCACTATTTGAGATTCCTGGTAGTCGTGCCTGTCAAGGATCAAACAGCCAGGACAGCAGCCAGAGCATTCCAACAGAACTTTTGTCGACCACACGGTTACCCTGAGTGAGTGCTTACAGAAAGATCAGGACAACACCGTACCATCCACAGGCCAATGGCATGTGCGAAAAGATGAATCAAGTGGTGATCGATCTACTGAAGACCTTGCCTTTGGAAGAGAGGAATCTGTGGCCAGAGAAGTTGCCAGATCTACAATCACATTCCTGTGAATTCCACCAACTGCACTCCAGCCTACCTAATGAGAGCGAGGCCTGGCAAGCTGCCTTTGACAACACCAAAGTGTGTCTTATCAGTAAGGATGGAGGAGAAACCTCATCAGCAGTGTCGAGGGATCACCTGAAACTGTGCCCTGACCAACTAAACGACAGGATGGAAGAGCAAAACAACCTTCAGCCCATAGAGGAAGAAGAAGAAAAGGTCAGCACTGTACCTCGGAGAATGCCTTGCAAATTGGACTAGAGAAAATCAGGCCATAGTGGTGCCAGTTTTGACCGTTCCCCAACTGTTAGTGCAAGAAGAAGTGACTCAAGACCTCCTTGAAAGCCAGCAAGTACAGGCAGCGGATGCCACACCAGCGGTGGAGCAAGAGAATCCTCGCCCTGCCAGTGGTGAATCTGTCATGCCCACGGTGAGTAGAAGTGGTCCTAGGAAATCTAGTATCCCTGTGCTACGCAGAACCACCAGTAGTGTAGCCAGTACAACACACAATACACCAGTAATAGTTAACACTAGGCATCCAGTAAGGTCCCCAACAACACCAGTGCTACGTACAGTAGGTCTGTCCGTAGTACCCAAGGTATACCACCCCTAAGGTTTCTATATAAATAAGTTATGTAAATGGCAAAATGCAAATATGCAACTTTTGAAGCTTATGTGCCTACAGAGACTCTGTAAGAATCTTTTGAGCAATCTCAGTTTGCTTTTGATGGACAATTGGGCCACAGGAATATGTGTGGCCAAAACTATACTTATATATAGTTACCAACTGCTCACGAATTGGACCATGGACATTGATGTGGCACCCCCAGGAGTAAGGTCACCACAGTGGCTTTACCTTCCTCCAGGGAGGGTAATGCCAGGCTTGGAGGCAATGACGGGTCTCTCTCGCAGTCAATCTATGCATGCAACACAGTTCCACTCCAGGCCAGCAGGGGGAACTCTGAACCGGAATTAAGGGGAGGAGTGCTCTCTGAGGGCCAAGAGGAAGGAGTAGTTAGTTAGTCTGCGGAGGGTGAAGTGTGCAGGCGTGTGGAAGGAGCGCTGAGATAGAGCTGAGAGGAAAGGCTCATCTCCGGTGAGAGCGCATGAACTGGAGCCTGGTCTCCATGGTTGTATGGATGCTAATGATCCTGCAACAGACACCAGAGGAGTAGGAGGCTGTAAATGCACTACCCCCATCTAAGACTCGGAGGCACAACAGCACGCAGTGAGCCAGGAGAGGAATAGTGGCTACAGCTGTCTGCCATACGAGGAGTGAGAGTAGAAGAGAAATGAGAGGAACTTCAGTGTAACTCAGTACTAGGAGTACTTCAGTCAAATAAGCGCTAGGAAGGAGACTGCACAGCCTGTCTGCTGAGAGAGAATCCCTGAGTTGCTTCCAGGCTAGCCTGCTCCGGTACCATCTGTAATCAGGACCCTGGACTGCATTTATCAAGTAAAGGTACAGAAACTGCACCCCGCTGTGTCTTGTCTGCTTCCTACCTTTCCGGCACTGCTGCATCCCCATGCCAATCACATCTACACTGCCCTGGGACTACAGCTTCACCTATGGGGAGCTTTTACATCTTTGCTGCACCATACCATCAGTCCCAGCGGATCTGCATGCAGCGTCGGCTTAACACCTCCCTTGCCGAACACCACAGGTGGCGTCACGAACGATTCATCTAACTACATTCCACCATTCACCTTTCCCCATTACTTGGGTGCCCAGAGCCATGGTCCGGGTCACTGCTGCTGTGACACATCCCTGTTATGATTGAGTCACCGTAGGAGGCAAAAACAGAAATGCTAGCTAAGTCCAGAAAACCAGAGAGGTTGGCAGCTATCGGATTGCAGACCCCTGATCCTATCCACAACAACTAACAGTAGCCGTGGGGGGTTCCTACGATGCACTAGACCCCTCGATCACAGCCGGAGAATTAAATAGGCCTAAAGAAAGAAAGGGGAAATCTAAACTGCCCCAGAGCAGACCCCAAAGCAATAGGCAGCCCCGAACATATAATGACGGTGAAGCAAGATGAAAACACTAACACAGACAGAAAGATAGACTGAGCAAAGATGGGGCCCAAGCTAACTAGATAGGAAAGGACAGGAAGGCTGCTGTCTGCAATCCGTGAAAAACCCTATGAAAATAAGAGCCAACAGACTGACAGTGAAAAAGGCCCTGAAGACGCTAGGCTTCAAAAAAGCTATGTCAGTACTCAGGAATATTCTGAAGACAGAGCAACAGGCAAAAGGAGATTCAGCTCACCCCAGCAGGGAATGGCAGAATCCAGAAAAGCAAGGAAAACAAAAACAAAACATAAATGCTAACAGGCAAAGCAGAAAACTTAGCTTTAGAGGAGCAGGAATCAGACTGGTCTCCTAGAAGTCCACAGAGAAATCACCCGCAGGGCAGAAGGGTGTCGGCAGCCTTATATCCAGTCCGTGACTCCACTCAGCCAGTCATCCTCATTAGGCTCAGGTGCCTGATAATCAGGCTCATTACCTTCCTTTACCAGAATAGGGAGTTCACCAGACCTCAGTGACGAAGGGGAAAATGAACTCACAACACATCCCATTGATACCGGCCCGGTACCGAGTACCCCACAGCCCTGGGAGGGCGACCCAACTTGGCGTCACAAACAGGATTACGGAGCCCGGTACCCCCCCGGGTCCTGTGTGCCATAGACTGTGTTGGTGTAAAAGACTGTGTGTGAAATTGGCACCAATTGCCGCCATTGCCGCGCTGCTTGGCACGCGCGGGAAGAAAGAGAGGCGGGCCTTCGTGGGCAGAATCTGCCACAGAGCGCGAAGAAGTGAAGTGCCGCGTGGGAAGAGAGGACAGTGTGCGAGAAGGGAAGGAGCTGAGGCCTACTGCCCGGAGCGTCGGGTGTTATGATTGAGTCACCGAGGAGGAAAAAACAAAACACAAGCTCAGTCCAGAAAATCAGAGAGGTTGGAAACTAGTGGATTGCAGACCCCTAATCCTATCACACAACTAGCAGTAGCCGTGTAGAGTTCCTACGGTGATCCTAGACACCTCGTCACAGCCGGAGATCTAAATAAGCCTAAAGAGAGAAAAGGGAAAAACTGACTGCCCCAGAGCAGACCCCAAAGCAATAGGCCGCCCCCAACTTATAATGACGGTGAAGCAAGAAGAAAAAACACTAACACAGATAGAAAGATAGGCTGAGCAAACGATGGGGCCCAAGCTAACTAGATAGGAAAGGACAGGAAGGCTGCTGTCTGCAATCCGAGAAAACCCTGCTAAAAATATTACCAACACAACTGATAAGCAAAAAGGACCCTGAAGTCACTAGACTTCAAACCCTATATCAGCACTCAGAATATTCTGAAAGCAGAGCAAAAGAGAACACTGATCAAGGAAAAAGAATCCAGCACACCCCCGGCCGGGGATGGCTGAACTCAGAAAATAAGGTAAACAAAACAAAAACTAATAAGTTCAATAGCAGAGCAAAAACTTATCTTTGTGAAGCAGGAATCAGACTGGTCTCCAAGAATCCAGCAGAGAAATCACCAGCAACTCAGAAGGGTGTCGGCTGCCTTATATCCAGTCTGAAGTTCCCGTTATCCAGTCACAATCCACCTGATCAGGTGTTTGGTTTCTTTCATCCAAATCAGCCTCACTACCTTCCTTCACCAAAAGAGGGAGATCCTCGGACACAAAAGGTGAATTAACAGATGAGCTCACAACAGTCGGGCCTGCAAAGCGGCTGCAGGTGAGCTCACACAACCCCCGGCCTTGGCTAATGTTAACTAGGGGGGGAAGAGAATGTCTGTGCCAAGCAACAACGCAGCGGCGGACGCTGTCGCCAACCCCGCAGCGCCGCAAGGATTAGTGCCCACCGCAGCGGTCCCCATCATGCCGCTATCTATGCCCTACATACCGGGAGCGGCCTGGCTACCGCAGTACCCGGGTGAGTCACATACCCTGAGTGAATTTAAAGAGAGACTGTGCAGTTTTTTTAAAGTTTACCCTCTGTCTGAAAGCCAGAAAGTGAATATCCTGATTTGACAGCTAAGGGGTGCAGCGCAGAGAGAAGTGAAAGCCTGGCAGGACACTGACAAAGAGACTGTTGCAAAGATCCTGGCCAAGCTGAGAAGCACCTTTGACACCCGACTGCAGCTGAAATCAAGATGAGGTTCTTTGGCTGTAAACAGAAGGCTTAGGACAGTATAAGGGACTATGCTATCAACCTGCAGGAGGCGCTACGAGCAGTTAAGCAAGTTGATCCTGACAGTGTAAAGGAGGATGATAAACTGTTAAAGGAGCAGTTCATTGAAGGACTTCTATCCAGTACACACAGAGGACAGTTGCGCATCATAACCCTGCAAAACCCTGATCTGGACTTTGCTGATTTTAAGGACAGGCCTATACGGGTACTGCAGGAACCCACTGACAGCTGTCCAGTGCCCCTGAGGCGCCCAGTGATCATCTACCATCAGGAAGCAACGTCTTTCCTTTCCATCCCTGTGGAGGCTGATGCACAGACTCTGGATAAAGATCCAACTGAAGAGCTGCGTCTTCAGGTCCAGGAGTTGACCAAAGGAATGGCTGCACTTACTAAAACCGTGCAGTCCCTGCAGGTGTCCTCCAAAGAAAAGATCCAGCTTGCTTCCAGTCCAGAGGATGTCCCGTGGCTCCGGAGGAGGAGAACCCCGCTACTTCGAGGAAGGAATAATGATCGCTATGACCAGGACGGACGTCCCATCTGTCGTTGCTGCTACAAGGCAGGTCATCTTGCAAGATTTTGTCCTTTAACCGAGCAACCCCTGGGGCAGAGGGCCAGCCCCCAGGAGTAGGACCACAAGGCCCAAGGAACTGGCGAGCCAAGTATGTGGGAGGGAGACCGGTCCTTCCTGTGGTGATTGACGGCATCCCCATGAACGCTTTGCTGGACACTGGCTCCCAGGTGACCACTATGCCGTACATTCTTTACAAGAGGTATTGGGCTGATTCTGAACTTACTCGTGGCCCAACTGATGAACTGACAGTAGTTGCCAGTAATGGTCAGTCTTTGCTGCAGATTGGATGTAAAGAGATTACTGTTAAAGTGGGGCGGGTAGAGCTAAAATCTCAAGGTCTGATAGTTGTGAATATTGATCGACGAGAATGTAATCCCATGATGACTCTTGGTACAAATGTAATTGAAAATTGTCTTTCCGAGGTTATTGTCTTGTTGCAACAGGTGGCTGAGACTGCTGGTTCCAATGAACAACGAGTCCTGCAGAAGGAGATCAGAGCCCTGAGCAAAGACAACAGGTAGAACTCTCTGGCGGAGAAATTGGCAGCTTCAGAGTGAGTGATGCCTTCCCCATTGCAATACCCCCCAGATGTGAAATGTTGATTTGGTGTCGGGCAGCTATAGGTCTTAGAGGGAGAGATTACCAGGCATTGGTAGAACCAGTATACTCCGATAGCAGGCCCACTGTCCTGACAGCCAGAGGGGTGGTTGATGTACGAAAAGGGAGAGTACCTGTACTGCAGGTGGGAACTGACTCTACACCCTCATACCAGAAAAATGGGGTTTATGGAGTGACACAAGAGTATGAGCGGGTATTCAGCAAACACCCACTAGATTTTGGGCAGGCAAAATGGGTTCAACATCATATCCCCACTGGAGACCAGCCACCCATAAAGGAGAGGTACCGGCCTATACCCCCAACACAATACCAATGTGCTAAGAGTATGTTGAGGTAGATGAAGGAAGCTGGGGTTATCAGAGACAGTTGTAGCCCATGGGGAGCTCCAATAGTTTTTATAAAGAAAAAGGATGGTACCATGAGAATGTGTGTTGATTACAGGAAAATTAACAGCATTACACATAAAGATGCCTACCCATTACCCAGAATTGAAGAGTCATTAGCTGCACTTAAAACTGCTAACTACTTTTCCACCTTAGATCTCACTAGTAGGTATTGGCAGGTTCCCGTGGCAGAGGCAGACAAGGAGAAAACAGCATTTACCACTCCAATGGGTCTCTGTGAGTTCAACTACATATGCCATTCGGGCTCTGCACCGCTCCAGGAACATTTCAACGGCTGATGGAGAGCTGCCTGGGACATATGAACTTCGAGACGGTCCTGTTGTACCTGAATGATGTAATTGTTTTCTCCAAAACCTATGAAGATCATCTGGAACACCTGGCTGAAGTGTTTGAAGCTTTGCCCAATTTTGGCTTGAAGGTGAAGCCTTCCAAATGCCACCTCCTGAAGCCCAAGGTACAGTACCTCGGTCATGTGGTCAGTGCAGAAGGTGTGGCACCAGATCCTGAAAAAGTCACAGTCATCCGGGACTGGCCGAAGCCCAGCAACCTCCATGAAGTACGCCAATTCCTTGGACTGGTAGGCTACTACCGAAGATTCATCAAGGGCTTTACTGAAATAGCCACCCCCATGCAAAATCTTCTGGTAGGGCAGTCCAAGAAGACCAAACGGAAAAATTCCACCTTTGAATGGACTGAAGAGTTGGAGAGATCCTTCACTCGGCTGAAGATGGCTCTCACAGGTGACGAAGTTCTGGCCTACCCAGATTATGACAAACCCTTTGTGCTGTACACTGATGCCAGCAATGTGGGACTAGGAGCAGTACTGTCGCAGGTACAGACTGGAAAAGAAAGAGTGATCTCCTACGCCAGCAGGAAGCTGCGTCGCACCGAGAGGAACCCTGACAACTACAGGTCTTTCAAGCTGGAGTTCCTTGCCATAGTCTGGGCTGTCACTGAAAGGTTCAAACATTACCTAGCTTCCGCCAAGTTTACTATCTTCACGGACAACAATCCGTTGACCCACTTGGACACTGCAAAGCTAGGTGCACTGGAGCAGCGATGGATGGCTTGGCTTTCTAACTATGAATTCACCATCAAGTACCGAGCAGGGCACGAAAATGCCAAAGCTGACGCGCTGTCTAGGATGCCTAATCTGCCTGATGCAGAAGAAGACCCTGAGGCTCTTGAAGAAATAGAGCTATCTCCCTTCCACCGGCCAATTGCGGCCCATCGTGCCCAAGGAGTGAGAACCCGATGGTCTGGCTTGAAGGAGGTCACCCTGAATCCATTGCCCCATCATGACTGGGCAGAAACGCAAGATAGTGACCCTGCAGTCCGCCTGGTGAAGGAGCTACTGTCACAAGCTGACTCACACCCAGAGTCGGATGCTCCTGAAGAAACCCAGCAGCTGTGGAAGGAGAGAGGCCGGCTGTTCATCTATGAGAGAAAGCTGTGTCGGAGGAGTATCAATGCCCACACTCATGAGCTGGTCTGGCAGGTGATAGTCCCAAAGAGAGAGGCATCAATGGTCCTGGAAGCATACCACAATGGAGCTGGACTGTTATGAGCTCATTTTCTGCTCCACCAGTTGAGAGTTCTCCTTCCGTTCTCCCTCTGGTGGTGACAGGAGGTAGTGAGGTTGGTTTAATTGGTAGTGATCTGCCACCTGATGAGGAGGATAACGATTGGATCTCTGGAGTATCAGACTGGATATAAGACAGCCGACGCCCTATCCTGCTGCTGGTGATTCAGTCTGCTTCTCAGGACTTGGACTCAGCTCTATTCCAGTCTTCTCAAGTTAAGTTTGTTTTTGCTAATGTTCACACTTGCTCTTGTTGGTCAATTCAGTTTTTTGTGTGGTCAGCCAGCCCGGCTGGGCTGTGCTGAATTTCCACTCTTATTTATCTGTATTTGCCAATTTGCCTTTTTTTGTCCCTTATTAGATTGGCCTCTTTTTGCTCTGTCTCAGAATATTTCAGAGTGCTGATATAGTGGGAGAAGTCTAGTGACTTCAGGGTTAATTTTGCTATCAGAAGTGTTGGACATTATTTTTGGTAGGGTTTTTGGCAGATTGCAGACAGTGTCTTTCCTTTCCTGTCCTTTCTAGTTAGTTTGGCCCCATCGTTTGCTCAGCCTATTTTCCTGCCTTTGTTTGTGTTTTCATCTTGTTTCACCGTCAATACATGTGGGGGGCTGTCTTTCCTTTGGGGTCTGCTCTGGGGCAGTTAGTTTTCCTCTTTTCCTGCTTTAGGCTTATTTAGCTCTCCGGTTGTGACGAGGCGTGTAGGACCATCGTAGGAACGCTCCACGACTGCTGCTAGTTGCGTGGTTAGGATCAGGGATCTGCATTCTGCATAGTTACCAACCTCTCTGGTTTTCTTAGACTTAGCTTGTGTTGTTTTTTTTCTCCTCGGCAACCCATTCATAACACTGGAAACTTCGGATGGAAGAAGTTGGAAGCCTTGCTCTGGGACAGGTTCTACTGGGCTGGTATGAGGAAAGCCATTGAGAGGTGGTTCCGGGAGTTTGGACAATGTAACCTGTGCAGAAAGGATCGAAACAGCCAGAGAGCTCCTCTGCAGCCAATCATCACCAAACAGCCACTTGAGTTGGTAGCCCTGGACCATGTGAAGCTGGTTCCAAGCCGGTCAGGCTACATCTATGCTCTTACCATTGAGGACCATTACTCAAGATTCCTGGTAGTTGTGCCTGTCAAAGATCAAACAGCCAGGACAGCAGCCAGAGCATTCCAACAGCACTTCTGTAGACCACATGGATATTCTGAAAGAGTGCTTACAGATCAAGGTCCAGCTTTCGAGGCAGACGTGTTCCAGGAATTCTGTAACTTGTATGGTTGTAAGACGATCCGGACAACACCGTACCACCCACAGACCAATGGCATGTGTGAGAAGATGAACCAGGTAGTGATTGACCTACTGAAGACTTTGCCCTTGGAGGAGAAAAATCTGTGGCCAGAGAAGTTGCCAGATCTGGTGGACCTCTACAACCATATTCCAGTGAATTCCACTAACTGTACCCCAGCCTACTTAATGAGAGCAAGACCTGGTAAACTGCCTATTGATTTGGACATGGGATTCCTTACGCCTGAAGTAACGTCACCAGATGCTGACTGGGATACAGAAAGACAACAACAGTATAGAAGAGTTCAAGAATGCGTGGAAAGGAGTCTAGCTCAGGCAAGGCAAAAGCAGGAGAAGCTTTACAATCAAAATGCACCTGCCATTCCTTTGTCACCGGTAGAACAAGTTCTCAAGAGGAAGAGAAGATTGCACAAATTGGATGATCAATGGGAAGCTGAACCTTATACCATTCTGCCCTCAAACTTTGATAATACTAAGGTATGCCTTATTAGCAAAGATGGAGGAGAAACCTCAGCAGCAATATCAAGAGATCACCTGAAACTATGTCCTGACCTGTTGAAGGAAAGAGTGGAAGAACCAGATAACATCCAACCCATAGTGGAAGAAGAGAAGGTCAGCACAATACTTGGAGAATTCCCTGTGAATTGGACTAAAGTAAATAATGCAATAATGGTGCCCGTGTTGACATTTCCCCAATTGGTAGCACAGGAAGAAGTGACTCAAGAAAATCCTGACGATCAGGAAAATCAGGCAGCAGATGCCACACCAGCAGTGGAGCCAGAGAACCCTCACCCTGCCAGTGGTGAACCTGTTATGCCCATGGTGAGTCTAAGAGTTCACAGACAGTCTAGTATCCCTGTGTTACGTAGAACCATCAGTAGTGTATCCAGCACATTACACACTACCCCAATATTACGCAGGTCTACCCATATTACAGAAGGTATACTGCCAATCAGATATCGTATATAGTAAAGTTAATGTAAATGTTGAAATTGTGTATATATGTAACAGTTTTCAAGTTTTGTGCCTACAGGTAACCTGTAAGACTTTCCTTTAAATTTTCCAGTTTTTCCCTTGCTTATGGACATTGTACCACAGGACTGTGTGTGGTTAAAAACTTTCTTTGTAAATAATTCACCATTTGCCCAGGAATGGACCATGGACATTGATGCTTGGACTTATCATCATAGGACCATTTTTGAAGCACTTGGTTTTTGTAACTTTTTCATTTTTTTAAATCTTGTACAGTTATTATTGTTTAACTGTTTATATGTTTCATGTTTTGTTCAGCCCAGGAGTGCTGACTTGCACTAGGGGGGAATGTGGCACCCCCAGGAGTAAGGGCGCCACAGTGGCTTTGCCTTCCTCCAGGGAGGGTAATGCCAGGCTTGGAGGCAATGACGGGTCTCTCTCGCAGTCAAGACTCGGAAGCACAACAGCACGCAGTGAGCCAGGAGAGGAATAGCGGCTACAGCTGTCTGCCATACGAGGAGTAAGAGTAGAAGAGAATTGAGAGGAACTTCAGTGTAACTCAGTACTAGGAGTACTTCAGTCAAATAAGCGCTAGGAAGGAGACTGCACAGCCCATCTGCTGAGAGAGAATCCTGAGCTGCTTCCAAGCTAGCCTGCTCCGGTACCATCTGTAATCAGGACCCTGGACTGCATTTATCAAGTAAAGGTACAGAATCTGCACCCCACTGTGTCTTGTCTGCTTCCTACCTTTTCGGCACTGCTACATCCCCATGCCAATCTCATCTACACTGCCCTGGGACTACAGCTTCACCTGTGGGGAGCTATTACATCTCTGCTGCACCATACCATCAGTCCCAGCGGATCTGCATGCAGCGTCAGCTTAACACCTCCCTTGCCGAGCACGACAGGTCGCGTCACGAACTATTCATCTAACTACATTCCACCATTTACCTTTCCCCATTACTTGGGCGCCCAGGGCCAGGGTCGCGTCACTGCTGCTGTGACACATCCCACTGATACCAGCCCGGTACCGAGTACCCCACAGCCCTGGGAGGGCGACCCATTGACGCATGGACTAATCGTCACAGGGACTATTTTTGAGCTTTGGTTTTTGTAATTTTTCATTTTTTTGAAATCTTCTAACAGTTACAATTGTTCATTTGTTTGTATGGTTGCATGTTTTCTCAGTCCGGGAGTACTGAATTGCATTAGGGGGGAATGTGGCGCCCCCAGGAGTATGGTCACCACAGTGGCATTACTTTCCTCCTAGGGAGTGTGATGTCATGCTTGGAAGCAATGAAATGGTCTCACTATCAGACAAATACAGCACACAGTATAATAGTTTCATGGAAAATAACCCCATTTACATAGATTTAAACAGTTATACAACTATGAAATACCATAGAAGATGGGTACATAATTGGACATAATAGGACTATCGCAGGAATATATCAAATATATGAAAGAAAAAAGGCGAAAGAAAGTCCAATACAAAGAATTTATACAAAAATACAAAGATAACTTTATTAACATAGATCCAAGGTATAGGAAGCAGTGAGATAAGAGTCAATAATGACCATAAAAAGCACATGGGCAAAAAATGGGGCATATGCAGGTATGTGACCACAGGGATAATAGTGATTACAGCAATAAACAGTACAAAGTTTAAGAATCCTACATCATCCCTTAGTAATACAAACAGCCAGTCATAATATATATTGAGGCCCATAGGTATCATTACCCCCTGTGGTGGAACCTGCCACCACACATACTATACACTGAACATGTAAGCATGCAAAAAAAAGAATTTTAACTACATAGTATTACCGCAGACTGGTCGATGGTGAAGGTCCTACCTGATTGTACCCCCCCAACGCACGTTTCGGCGAAATGGCCTTTATCAAGGCCATTTATAAAGACCATTTGGCCGAAAAGTGCGTTGGGGGGGGTACAATCAGGTAGGACCTTCACCATCGACCAGTCTGAGGTAATACTATGTAGTTAAAATTCTTTTTTTTGCATGCTTACATGTTCAGTGTATAGTATGTGTGGTGGCAGGTTCCACCACAGGGGGTAATGATACCTATGGGCCTCAATATATATTATGACTGGCTGTTTGTATTACTAAGGGATGATGTAGGATTCTTAAACTTTGTACTGTTTATTGCTGTAATCACTATTATCCCTGTGGTCACATACCTGCATGTGCCCCATTTTTTGCCCATGTGCTTTTTATGGTCATTATTGACTCTTATCTCACTGCTTCCTATACCTTTGATCTATGTTAATAAAGTTATCTTTGTATTTTTGTATAAATTCTTTGTATTGGAAATACAGCACACAGCACAGTTCCCACTCCAGGCCAGCAGAGGGAGCTCTGAACCAAATTGGGGGAGGAGCTGCTCTCTGGGGCCAGGAAAGGGAAGTTATTTCAGTTCTGTGGAGAGGGAAAAGAGTGCACACGTGGAGAGAGGAGCTGGAGGATTGAGCAGAATTCAGGCTCACTTCTAGCTGTAGCGCATGGTCCGGAGTCCAGTATCCGAGGTTGTATGGATGCTGATGGTCCTGCAGCAGAAACTGGAGGAACAAGAGGCTGTAAATGCTCTGTTCCCAGCTAAGACTTGGAGGCACCACAGCAACTTGTGTGATCCAGGAGAAAAAGGAGGCTATGGCTGTCTGCCATATGAGGGGAGTTCTAAAGAGAGCCAGCAAGAGGAACGTCAGTGTAACTCGGTACTGCAAGTACCTCAGATAAGCGCTAGAAAGGAGACTACACAACCCATCTGCATAGAGAGATTCCTAAGTTGCTTCCAGGCTAATCAGCTCCTGTGCCATCTGTAATCTGGATCCTGGACTGCACTTACAAAGCACAGTAAAGGTAAATGAAACTGCACCCTGTTGTGTCATTGCCTTCTTCCTGCAACCCCTTCAGCACTGCTACATCTCTGTGCCTAACACTGCACCCTCTCCCTCAACATCTATTACTTCTGCCCTGTGACTAGAGCTCTGCCTGTGGGGAGCTCTTACATCTTGCTGCCTTATACCATCTGTCCCAGAGGATCTGCCTGCAGCGTCGGCTTAACCCCTTCATTGCCGAGCACCACAGGTGGCGTCACGTATCATCCACCTATAAACTTTATTCAGCCATGTTTCACCCCTTTTGCATGGACACCCAGGGCCACGGACCAAGTCACTGCCACTGTGACACCTTCCTCTGAGACACCGGCCCGTTACCGAGTACTCCACTGCCCTGGCGGGCGATCTAAAGGCAATAAGGGCAGTTCCTATAGGGTTAACTTATCCTATCCGCTGATTCTCAGGCCGTGGGTGTTGTGAAGCGGTGATGGCGCCAACATTGGCTGGCGCGATGATTGTGTAGGTCCTGAAAATAATGGTCATCCGTCTTCTGGTGGCAGCAGTTGGTCTCCGGTACCTTCTGCTGAGCACCTAGTCCATGTACCAGTGTGACTGGAAGGATGGCGGCCACAGCACTGTCTGAGCCCAATTTGATCCAGCTGAAGTATACTGGAGAAGCAGCGAGCAGATCACAGTTCCACCCTCGGTCTCTCTCAGGCGGTACACGCATGGTACTCACGGGCCTGGAGCGCTCAGCTCGTTGCTTAGTGTTGATCAGCGAGTACACTGCACATCCTTTCTCACAATCTCTGCTGGCAGTGGTGGGGATGCTCCGGCCTGCATCGTGCCGGTGCTCGAGGGAAGAAGCGCTCACTCCTGTCTGCTGCGTGCTCTCTCTTTCCGCCAAGTCTGCCTGTTCCCGCGCACGCTGTCATCTCAGAGCCTTAGCCACGCCCCCTGCTGCTAAGTGCAAAAGGTTGGTCCGGTTCACTAAGCTTTCCCACGGACAACAGAGGAGACAGCCCCGACAGTTCTGTACCTGGTGCAAAACAGGTACCCCTGGTCCGGTCCTTCTTCTTACATCAAGGTCAGAGGAGCGGCGGAGTGTAATTTTTTTTTTATTTCATTCTTTTAATCCCCTGTAATAACTTTATGTGTGTACATTCTGGCAGCCAATCAGCGTGCAGAAACCATCCACAACATCATGGCACAAGGTCTTCTGTGATTGGCTGCCTGAGTCACATGTCCCAGTCCAGATAAAAAGCGGACATCTTGTTTTGCTGGTGCCATTTGCTCAGTGTCAGTGTAGAGAGGCCGCTCCTGATAGTGCTGCAAGTGACCTTGTCAGTTAGATAGGATCCTGTCTTGTGTGACATCGATCTTCCAGCATTGAAGTAGATTGTGCCAAAACTGTGTTGCCGTCTCAGGAGGTCCCATTTGCTAATTGAAATTATTTGGGCAAAAACGGTATTGCAGAGACAATCAGGAGGCCAGATTTCTACTTAACTATCTTTGGCCTGATATAGGGGATCATCCAGAAGGACGTATTTGGTAATCCAAATAGTTTATAATGAAACTCCATTGCAGTGAGGAGGCCCCATTTGCTCATCAAATTTGTTAGGTATAACAGTGTTGTTCAGTCATATTATATGAAAAGAAATACTTATTGTTCATTTAGTGCAGTGTTCCCCAACTGCGGGTCCGCAAGAGCCACCAACAGCTCATGTTTTCAGGATTTCCTTAGTATTGCCCAGCTGATAGCTGGAGTACCTGCACATACAATAATTCCATCACCTGTGCAATACTAAGGGAACACTGAAAACAAGATCTGTTGGTATTCTTGAGGACTGGAGTTGCTGCGGAACACTGATGTAGTGACAGATGACTGACAGGTCTGGGCCTAAGTGTGTGAAACAGCAGGGTACAAGACGGGAAAGGTACATACAACATGAATGGGAAAAAGAGAGGCCATGGTGGAAGGAGGAATAAGCTCAGTGTTCGACGTGTACGTGGGTTAGGTGTTAATGTTAATGAAAGCTCAACTGAACATCTCGTCCTATCCAAATACCACTGACAACATCTGTTACTGGACGGGCTACTTGACTCCCTTTCTTTGGCAGCCGCACAGTGGTACGCCTTGTAGATGAGGTGCAGAAAGAGCATGACTTCCAGAGGATGGCAAGTGCTGCATCAAGTGACCTCTCTTACTCCACCTTAACATCACACACAGTACAATTCTCAGAAGTGGCACCCCAATCTACCTTGTTTCCCCTGTGTCACCAATTTCCAAACACCCAACTGACTGTGGGGAATTCACAGAAGATCCATTCTGCAGAGCTGTTCACACATTCTATTCTATGGGTATCAGAGGTCTGCTCCAAAGATTCACAGAATCCAGAGGAGGAAAGCATCTGCACTGATGCTCAAAATTTTCTCATGTTGGATCCGGGGCTGGATGAAGTGAAGTCCGAGCAGAATCCAGACCCTCCTTACCAGACTTTAACCACTGTTGGTTGAGGTGATCCTGATGAGACTCATACCAGAGGCGCATGTGGACTGTACTGTGGTGTCAGGCCTGGAACAGAAGGAGAGTGACTTTCAGGGTGAAGAGTGGGAGAACAGAGAGTATGACGATGAGGTTGTAGATCCCACTTGGTGTGAACCCAGAGGTATGCAGCTGAGTAGCTCAGCAGAGAAGGTAGAGGAGGAGGAAGAAGACGAGAATTTTGCATTGCGGTTTCCCACACAGACACGGAGTGATGCAATTACAACAAGCATTGCATGTGGCCAGCACTGGTCGCGAGTCTTCCGTAGGCAGGGGTGGCAAAGGTGGCCTAGCCTGGGCCTTTTTTTAGACTGCAAAGGATGATCCAACTCACGTCTGCCAAATTTACAAAAAAAAACTCAGTAAGGCAAAAATTACAATAATTTGACTACTACATGCATGAACCAGCACATGCTTGAATATCTAACTTAGTCTGGGAATCTCATTGCATTAAAATGCCAACTAGCGGTCCTTGCCAGTCATCGAGCGTCCCATCAACCATATCTGCTGCTTCTTTCTCCTCTGTCACCGTGTAAAGTGTTCTCACACGTCTGCACCTTACTCACAGTCCAGCAGCTTGTCCCATTCACCGTACTCCACCCTCTCTCAGCACTGCAGCCAGCCCTCGGTCCCGCAGTTGTGGTCTAATTTAAGAAGGATTCCTCCTACACATGCCAAAGCTAAGAGCTTGAACTCTACCATCTCCAATCTGTTGGCCATGTGAATGCTGCCTTTCCACCTGGTGGATACAGAAGTTTTCAGAAAGTTGATGGCCGTCACAGTCCCCCAGTACCAGCTGCCCAGTTGCCATTACTTCTCTAAGAAAGCTGTGCCTTCGCTACACCAGCATGTCGCACACAAAATCACCCGTTCACTGAAAAAAAATCTATGTCTGACAGGGTGCATTTCATCACTGACAAATGGACGGGAAAATATAATGCGCATGGGCGTTACATCTCATTTACTTGGCATGGGTTGACTCTGGTGGCTGTGGGGGCAGACGGTCCAGGGGCTGCTCAACAAGCCTTGGAATCCTCAAGGCTTGCGGGACAAACCTCTATCTAAACACTTACTCCACTGCTTGTGGCTCCTCTAGGGCCTCCATCTGCCTCCTCAAGCTCTCCCTTAACCCCTTCACCCCCAAGGGTGGTTTGCACGTTCATGACCGGGCCAATTTTTACAATTCTGACCACTGTCCCTTTATGAGGTCATAACTCTGGAGCTTCTATGAATCCCGGTGATTCTGACATTGTTTTCTCGTGACATATTGTACTTCATGCTAGTGGTAAAATTTCATTCAAATAACTTGCGTTTATTTGTGAAAAAAATGGAAATTTGGCGAAAATTTTGAAAATTTTGCAATTTTCCAACTTTGAATTTTTATGTCCTTAAATCACAGAGATATGGCACCCAAAAAACTTGATAAGTAACATTTCCCACATGTTTACTTTACATCAGCACAATTTTGGAACCAAAATTTTTTTTGTTAGGAAGTTATAAGGGTTAAAAATTGACCAGCGATTTCTCATTTTTACAACACCATTTTATTTTTACGGACCACATCACATTTGAAGCCACTTTGAGGGGTCTATATGATAGAAAATACCCAAAAGTGACACCATTCTAAAAACTGCACCCCTTAAGGTGCTCAAAACCACATTCAAGAAGTTTATTAACCCTTTAGGTGCGTGTCAGGAATTTTTTGAATATTTAAAAAAAAATGAATATCTAACTATCACAAAAAAAATACTTCAGGTTCAATTTTTTTTATTTTACCAAGGGTAACAGGACAAACTGGACTGCAAAAGTTATTGTGCAATTTGTCCTGAGTACGCTGATACCTGATATGTTGGGGGGAACCACTGTTTCGGCGCATGGCAGAGCTCAGAAAGGCCTTTTGACTTTTTCAATGCAAAATTGGCTGGAATTCAGATCGGACGCCATGTCACGTTTGGAGAGCCCCTGATGTACCTAAACAGTGGAAACCCCCCACAAGTGACCCCATTTTGGAAACTAGACCCCCCAAGGAACTTATCTAGATATGTGGTGAGAACTTGGAACCCACAAGGGCTTCACAGAAGTTTATAATGTACAGCGGTACAATTAAAAAATCATATTTTTTCCACAAAAATGATCTTTTCACCCCCAATTTTTATTTTCCCAAGGGTAACAGGACCCTAAAAATTATTGTGCCATTTGTCCTGAGTACGCTGATACCCCACATGGGGGGGTAAACCACTATTTGGGCGCATGGCAGAGCTCGGAAGGGAAGCAGCGCCATTTGACGTTTTTGGCTGGAATTGAGATCGGACACCATGTCGCGATTGGAAAACCCCTGATGTACCAAAACAGTGGAAACCCCCCACAAATGACACCATTTTGGAAACTAGACCCCCCAAGGAACTTATCTAGATGTGTGGTGAGAACTTTGAACCCCCAAGGGCTTCATAGAAGTTTATAACATACAGCCATACAATTAAAAAATCATATTTTTTCCACAAAAATGATCTTTTCACCCTCAATTCTTATTTTTCCAATGGTAACAGGACCCTAAAAGTTATTGTGCAATTTGTCCTGAGTATGCTGATACCCCACATGTGGGGGTAAACCACTATTTGGGTGCATGGCAGAGCTCGGAAGGGAAGCAGCACCATTTGACGTTTTTGGCTGGAATTGAGATCTGATACCATGTCGCGTTTGGAAAGCCCCTGATGTGCCAAAACAGTGGAAACCCCCCACAAATGACACCATTTTGGAAACTAGACCCCCAAGGAACTTATCTAGATGTGTGGTGAGCACTTTGACCCCTCCAATGCTTCACAGAAGTTTATAACGCCCGGGCGTGAAAATAAAAAATTCGTATTTTTTCCACAAACATGATCTTTTAGTCACCAATTTTTTTATTTTCCAAAGGGTAACAGGAGAAATTGAACCCCAAAAGTTGTTGTCCAATTTGTCCTGAGTACGCTCACACCCCATTTGTGGGAGAAAACTACTGTATGGGCACACGTCGGGGCTCGGAATGGAAGTAGTGACGTTTTGGAATGCAGACTTTGATGGAATGGTCTGCGGGTGTCATGTGCGTTTGGAGAGCGCCTGATCTACCTAAACTATTGAAACTCCCCACAAGTGACCCCATTTTGGACACTAGACCCCCCACGGAACTTATTTAGATGTGTGGTGAGCACTTTGAAACCCCAAGTGCTTCACAGAAGTTTATAATGCCTGGGCATGAAAATTAAAAAATCATATTTTTTCCACAAACATGATCTTTTAGTCACCAATTTTTTTATTTTCCCAAGGGTACCAGGAGAAATTGGACCCCAAAAGTTGTTGTCCAATTTGTCCTGAGTATGCTGATACCCCATATGTGGGAGAAAACTACTGTATGGACACACGTCGGGGCTCGGAAGGGAAGTAGTGACGTTTTGGAATGCAGACTTTGATGGAATTGTCTGCGGGTGTCATGTTGCCTTTGGAGAGCCCCTAATGTACCTAAACAGTGGAAACCCCCCACAAATGACCCCATTTTGGAAACTAGACCCCCTGAGGAACTGATCTAGATGTGTGGTTAGCACTTTGAACCCCCAAGATCTTCACAGAAGTTTATAGTGCCCGGGCATGAAAATA
Source organism: Dendrobates tinctorius (assembly GCF_039654945.1). Classification (NCBI taxonomy): domain Eukaryota; kingdom Metazoa; phylum Chordata; class Amphibia; order Anura; family Dendrobatidae; genus Dendrobates; species Dendrobates tinctorius. The sequence goes on from NW_027361911.1 coordinate 123,379, forward strand.
AAAAAATTGTAGTTTTTCCACAAACATGATCAATTAGTCCCCAATTTTTTTATTTTCCCAAGGGTAACAGGAGAAATTGGACCCAAAAGTTGTTGTCCAATTTGTCCTGAGTACGCTGACACCCCATTTGTGGGAGAAAACTACTGTATGGGCACACGTCGGGGCTCGGAAGGGAAGTAGTGACGTTTTGTAATGCAGACTTTGATGGAATTGTCTGCGGGTGTCATGTTGCCTTTGGAGAGCCCCTAATGTACCTAAACAGTGGAAGCCCCCCACAAATGACCCCATTTTGGAAACTAGACCCCCTAAGGAACTTATCTAGATGTGTGGTTAGCACTTTGAACCCCCAAGTGCTTCACAGAAGTTTATAATGCCCGGGCATGAAAATAAAAAAATCATATTTTTTTCCACAAACATGATCAATTAGTCCCCAATTATTTTATTTTCCCAAGGGTAACAGGAGAAATTGAACCCCAAAAGTTGTTGTCCAATTTTTCCTGAGTACGCTGACACCCCATATGTGGGAGAAAACTACTGTATGGACACACGTCGGGGCTCGGAATGGAAGTAGTGACGTTTTGGAAAGCAGACTTTGATGGAATGGTCTGCGGGTGTCATGTGCGTTTGGAGAGCCCCTAATCTACCTAAACTATTGAAACTCCCCACAAGTGACCCCATTTTGGACACTAGACCCCCCACGGAACTTATCTAGATGTGTGGTGAGCACTTTGAACCCCCAGGTGCTTCACAGAAGTTTATAACGCCCGGGCGTGAAAATAAAAAAAATAATTTTTTTCCACAAAAATGATATTTTTGCACCCAATTTTTTATTTTCCTAACGGTAACAGGAGAAATTGGACCCCAAAAGTTGTTTTGCAATTTGTCCTGAGTAGGCTGATATGCTACATGTGGGGGTAAAACACTGTTTGGGCGCATGGCAGAGCTTGGAAGGGAAGGAGCACCATTTGACTTTTTCAACTCAGAATTGGCTGGAATTGAGATCAGACGCCATGTTGCATTTGGAGAGCACCTGATGTGCCCAAGCAGTGGAAACCCCCAATTCTAACTCCAACCCTAATGCCAACACACCCCTAACCCTAATCTCAGCCCTAACCCTAACCCTAGCCCTAACCATAACCCTATCCCTAACCCTAGCCCTAACCCTAACCCTGGCCCTAACCCTAGCCCTAACCCTAATGGGAAAATGGAAATAAATACATTTTTTTTATGTTATTATTTTTCCCTAACTAAGGGGGTGATAACGGGGGGTTTGATTTACTATTTATGGCGGTTTTTATGTTTGGCAGCTGTCGCACGCTAAAAGACGCTTTTTATTGTAAAAATAGTTTTTGCATCACCACATATTGAGAGCTATAAATTTTCCATATTTTGACCCACTGAGTCATGTGAAGTCTTATTTTTTGCGGGGCGAGTTGATGTTTTTATTGGTAGCATTTTCGGGCATGTGACATTTTTTGATCGCTTTTTATTCCGATTTTTGGGACGCAGAATGAACAAAAACCAGCGTTTCATGAATATCTTTTGGCGGGGTGCGTTTACACCGTTCCGCGTGCGATAAAATTGATAAAGCGGTTTTATTCTTCGGGTCAGTACGGATACAGCGATACCTCATTTAGGTCGTTGTTTTATGTTTTGTCGGTTTTATGCAATGAAAACTATTTTATATAAAAAATAATTAATTTTGTATCGCTTTATTCTGCAAGCTATAACTTTTTTATTTTTTCGCTGACGATGCTGTATGGCAGCTCGTTTTTTGCGGGACAAGATGACATTTTCAGCGGTACCATGGCTATTTATATGCGTCTTTTTGATTGTGCGTTATTGCACTTTTTGTTTGGCGGTATGATAATAAATCATTATTTTTTGCTTCGTTTTTTATTTTTATTTTTTAAGGGGTTCGCTAAAGGGGTTAACTAATGGGATAGTTTTATAGGGCAGGTCGTTTCGGACGTGGCGATGCCTAATATGTTTACTTTTATTGTTTTTTTTATTTAAAAAAAATGGATTTATTGGAGGAATATTTTTTTTTTCATAATTGATTTGGCGATTTTTTAAAAAATAATTTAACACTTTTTTTTAACTTTATTAAATAGTCCCAGGTGGGACATCACTGTCCTGTGACAGATCGCTGATCTGTCACATCACACATCACAGATCAGCGATCTGTCACAGGCAGTGCACAAGGCTTCCTCATGCCTGCGCTTTGCAGGCACTGAGGAAGTCAGCTCCCTACAGGCCCCCGAAGGCCCCTGTCGCCATCTTGGATTCGGGGGCCTGTAGGGAAAGAGACCCCCGCAGCAGCGCTGCACATTGCTCTGCCGTGGGGGCTCAGGGAGCCCCCTCCCTGCCGATGCTTCCCTTTAATCCCCGGTACACCGCGATCATGTTTGATTGCGGTGTTCAAGGGGTTAACGTGTCGGGGGCGGTCCGTGACTGCCCCTGACACATAGTGCCGGGTGTCAGCTGTGATAATCAGCTGACACCTGGCCGCGATCAGCGGCGCTCACCACGTGGGCGCCGCTGATCGTGGTAGATGTACTATCCCGTCCATGGGCATAGGGGCCCGGGTCCCATGGACGGGGTAGTACGTCTGATGTCAGGAAGGGGTTAATTAGACACGCTTTCCAACAATGCGGAGATAATCCCCACATCCTCCGTACTGCACAGCCAGGTCTCACCGCAATCAGGCAGTGTTTAAATTCATATGCCTTGGAGATTGCAGTCATGCAGCTGAAGAGTTGTGGACAAGTATCCAGGCAGAATTTGAGCAATGGCTGTCTTCACTGAACCCAGAGCCAGGGACGGCCATGTGCGATAATGGTTCAAACCTGCTGGCGACCCTACGCCGTGGCAACCGCCCACACGTGCCTTGCATGTCTCATGTCCTCAACCTGGTAGTACAGCAATTTCTCCACTACTATCCTGATCTGGATGCGCTGTGGAAAGTACGGTTGCTGTGTGCTCACTTCCAGCAATCACACCCCGCAGGTCATCGACTTGCATTTCTACAGAGTTCTTTTGGCCTACTGGCTAACCGTTTCTTATCGATGTTCCGACACAGTGCAATTTCTCTCAGCACATGGTGCAGTGACTGTGGCAGCAGTGACTAGCCTTGATGCAGTATGTCCTTTTGCATAGCCTGAACCAATGCAGTCCGCACGTGATGCAAATCACGCTTGCGGAGTAGGCACAGATGAAGGACGTCTGCACCCATCTGCACAATTTTGAAATGGCTACTAAGATGGCTAGTGCTGACGAAGACGTCATCAGCAACACTATTCCAGTCATCTACATGCTGGAGCATACTTTGAATAGTCTGCGTGAGGAGGTGGTGGTCCCAGAGCAAGAGGTGGAAGCAGCGGAGGATGCAGAAGGGGTAGCAATATCTCTAAGTTCCGTACTGTTGTCTCACAGGTGCCTGCCATGGGAGGGTGGACTACAGTGATCAAGGGGGGTAATGATACCAGACAAACTGTTAGTCAGGGTGAAGGAACCAAGGAACAAATGGAGGAGGATGAGGAGGAAGAGGTGATGGGCGTACAGCAGTCAGGAGATCACCTCTCTGCTGCCCATAGTTGATGGGAGTGTCACGGGGGCTAAGTTCAACTAAGGCTGAAAGACCCGGGGCCCCTGTGGTGTCCCTTTACTAGGGGAAACCCTGTCTGACCCTCAACCCAGGGTTTTTGCTGAAGGTGCAAATGCCTGAGCCTCCGACCTTTCCTTATCTCCTGCTCAGCCCTGCACTTAACCCTCCACCCTCCACCCAGTGAGAAGTCACCACCAAAGCTCCCACACAAATAATGACAGACAGGGAGAACTTAAACTGCACTGCGCCGCACACACACAGGAATAAACAGTAATGTGAACAGGGCACAACTAAACACAAATATGGGAAGGAGAAAGGATAACGACGGATCATACGACACCAGATATGAATCTCTCTCTCTTGAACACCTCCACTCCAGACCGGAACCACTTGGTATGAAACACAAGCTATAATCGGCGACGCCCATAGGCCAGCATGACTATTTAAAGACCGTGGGCGTGACTAACCATCCAACCTGGTCTCCAGCAGGATTAACCCCCGAGAGCCTGAAGATCAGGCCGGCGCCACTGAGGCTATAGTGGCTGGAGGTGGAACTACCTCTGCCTGCCGGATGCTGTGGTGTGAACAGCGTCCGACATGACAGTACCCCGTCTTCTACGAGGGACCCCAGGGCCCTCAAGACTCATAGGACCCGGCTTGTCCGGATGACGATGGTGAAAAGAACTGACCAGCCGATCCGCATGTATGTCTGAGGCTGGAACCCAAGACCTCTCCTCTGGACCATACCCCCGCCAGTGCACCAAATACTGAAGAGTACGGCGTACTACTCGAGAGTCCACTACCTTGGCGACCTCGAACTCTAACTCGCCATCCACCATGACTGGAGGAGTGGCGACTTGGAAGAGAGTTGCACTCAGCATGCTCTACTTGGTTGCTGAGAACTGGACTCGAGCATGCTTGGAGTCTTGGCAGAGGCTGGACTCATCTTGGGACTCTGTGTACTGGACTGCTGCAAGTGGTGATGGACTCTGCTCCAAGGCTGCACTAAGGTGAAGGATCCTGTTATGGTGATGGATCCAGGTGGAGGAGAAGATACACTCAGGTGGAGGGCTCTGTTGCTAGGAGCGCACGCAACAGAGCAAAGCTAAGTGGTGTTTCCCCTGTATTGTCTCTTTCCTCATGTGTGTTATTAGTGCAGTGGTGGGGTTAGTTTCCGCACCAACCTATTCCTTAGTGAGGGTTTAGGTTCAGGGCGAGCTAGGGCGTTGAGGTACGCGTGCGGCGCCCGGTGCGAAACCGGCATAGGGAACGTTAGGAGTGCAGGGACACTGGCTCAGGGGAGCTCAGGAGGTCTCCAATTCCCTTTTCCCTATCGCAGGGCCCACCATTGTTAAAGTTACCCAGGTTCCCCCCTTATTATTTAAATGCGCCTTACTGGAGGCGGTGTTTCCAGATATATGTATGCATGGCGTGTAATACCTAAATCCGCCAGGTGGAGGCGGCGTATCCACCTGCACGCTTTATTATTTAAATTCGCCCCACTGGAGGCGGTGTATCCAGGGTCACGTGTGTTATGGGTTCGCCTTGCGACATCATCTGCGTCCTGACACACGTGATCATGACATGGAGGGGATGGAGGAAGGAACCTTGAGTGCTAACCCTCCACCAACACAGCATGGACTTAGACCTAGAGGAAGCGCTAGACACATGAGCGCCTTCTTGTTGCACTATCTTCAACATGATGCATGTATTCTTAGGGTTGTATATAGTGCTGACTACTGGGTTGCCACTCTGTTAGATCCACGGCACAAGAGGAAATTTTGCCAGATGCTTTCCTCCCTGGAAAGTGACGCACGCATCCTGGAGTATCGAAACACACTCATATACAATCTTAAGAATGGTTTTCCCCATGACAGCAGTGAGATGCACAGCGTGCATCCCAGTTCTAGACGTCAATCCTGGGAATGTCAAGGCGTCACATCAAAAACATTAGCAGCAGCAGTGTAAGTGGCAGAAGCAATTTCTGTGAGCCATTTCACACATGTTTTAGATCAGTCTGTGCACCAGCAGAATAGAGTACAAGTCTGACACGTTGTGAGTGACTGGAGAGGATGGTGCAGGAGTATCTAGAACTCAATATCAATGCCATCATGGGGTATTTGGACCCTTTTGCATTTTGGTCTTCAAAAATGAAAGAGTGGCGTGAGCTTGCCTTACATGCCTTGGAGGTTTTGTCATGCCCAGCAGCCAGCGTTCTCTCAGAACGTGTATTCAGCACTGTTGGTTGTGTCCTGATGCATCAGCGCATCCGGCTGTCCCCTGAAAGTGTAGACAGCCTTACTTTCATCAAAATAAACAAGTCATGGATCTGCAATGTTTTTTGATCCCCAGTCGCAGACTGGGCATACAATGATGTCGTTTTTATGGTCATGGTCTCCTGTTATTGCAGTCTGTGCCACCGCTTTGGTGTCTTCTGTGCCTGCTGTTACTACTACTGCTGATGTTACAAACAATTTTTTGAAATGTGGAGACTCCAAGTTGGGTCTCCATCTGTTGGGTTGCCTGTGTAAGTAGGGCTCCCAGACGGGCAGGCCTGCATTTACTTTCATTCAACTACCTGTGTTACTATCCTTACATTTTCCTACCAATGAAACTGATGTTTGTGCCATCTGAGTGTGCCTGGGAAAAAATAAAAAATTTGGAGGTGTTGCATGAGGTCTCCCAGCTAAGAAGGCTTATACCATGCAGTGTTAGGAAAGAGTAAACAGGGGTATGCAATGACATAAAACAATTTACAAAAGTGATATTCTCTAGCTGGGCCGTACAAATGGCACGTGCACCAACGATTACAGATCAGTGTAATTCTCAAAAAAGCAAAATAATGCAATAAAATACAGTGTGCTGCTACTCTAAGGCTGAGTTCACACGTGGCGCTTTTTCCGCGTTTCCGCGGCAGTTTTAACCGCGCGATTTTGCCGCAAAAACGCGAAAAATAAGCATCCCATGCATTCCTATGGGATTCCGCAATGCTGTGCTAATGCTGCGGTTTTTACCACGGCGGAATCGCTTCGCGGTAAAAAACGCAGCATGCTCATTAATTTCGCGGAATTGCGGTGATCCCGCATCCATAGGAATGCATTGTTCTGCTTACTTTCCGCATGCGGCTGTGCACACCATGCGAAAAGTAAGCAGAACATTTGCGGATGGTACCCACGGTCCGGAGGAGAGGAGACTGTCCTCCGGGCTCTGGGTACCATATCCCTGTAAAAAATAGAATTAAAATAAAAAATATTGCTATTCTCACCTTCCGACGTCCCGCGCAGTATTCCTGCCTCTCTCCACGCTCACGGTCCCAGTAATCCTTTGCGAGTGATGACGTCCATTCTCGCGGGATCGTGAAGTCTTGCGGTCATTCGCGCGACGTCATCGTGAATGACCGCGAGATGTCGCGATCCCGCGAGAACGGATGTCATCACGGTAATTTTCGCAAAGGACTACTGGGACCGGAAGCGTGGAGAGAGGCGGGAAGGCTGTGCAGGACGTCGGAAGGTGAGAATAACAATTTTTTTTTTTATTATTATTTTTTGCATCTTATCTTTTAATATTGATGCCACATAGGCGGCCTCAATAGTAAAAAGAAGGTCACACTTGTCAAACACTATGTTTGATGAGTGTGACCAACCTGTCAATCAGTTCTCCAAGCGATGCTCCAGATCGCTTGGAAAACGCTAGCAATTCTGCAAGCTAATTATGCTTGCAAAATGCTAGTTTTTCCGCGGGAAAATCGCAGGAATTTAAAATGCGATTTTCCCGCGGAATGGAATTCCGAAATTCTCACGGTAATTTCCGCAAGAGTTCCGCTACGTGTGAACCCAGCCTAACTCTAGCCTGACTGGCCGCTTCTCCACCAGCCGCATGGCTACCGTGCTCTGTCTATTGCAGCCTATCCTAAGCCCTAAAGTTGGTGTTGCAGTTCCTTTCTGGGGGCCCCCTGCAGTTCTCTGCAAGATGATGCGACTTCCTCCCTGGAAGCTCTGTGCAATGTGGTCTTGTCCTTGTGTGAAGATCGAGAGCCTGGTCCTTCCTTGTAGATCTTCGTGGCTCCTCGCAGTAACACAGGAAAAACCACCTTTGTTATCCCCGGAAGGGTATACACAATCCCACAGGTTCAGTCAATTCTAAGCTGCACGTTTTTCTCCTCACAGAATCCAGCAGCCAGATTCCTTGAGACTCCAAGCTCAGAACGCTTTCTGGAAACAAAGCCCCTCCCCTATCCTAGCAGGCAGAACAAACCAAAAACAGTCTTATTGCAGGGGAGATCGGAATGTCCAATTGCTCTAGCCAACGGGGTTCTGTCTCTTAAAGTGGCAGTTTGTCTCTACTGTCAATAAAAATGCCACCCCCTTACACATGGATCATGGCTGACAGCTGCTGTGCTATTTGCAAATTTCTACTGTGGGTCAATTGATGCTACTTTTCCTGGTGTCTGCCCTTAACTTTAGCTGTTGGGAAGCTTTTTGTCACCCAATAAGATGTTGTGTATATGTTTGGTTTGGCCTCTCATTGAATCTAATGTGGTTAGGGTACGTTCGTTGAACAGTTCGGCAAACATGTTCGAAGAATATTTGAAAGTTCGGCAAGCCGAACCTTGGAAGGTTCGCTCGTCTCTAATACTGAGGAAGACAATGAGGTTGGCGCTGAGTCTGATGCTGAAGAAGACTTTGAGGAAGATGTTAGTTAAGGATGGCATAGAAGTACAGTAGACACTGAGGATCATACTGGAGAAAACGATGACGGTGATACTGAGGAAGATTCTGAGAGTGACGAGGAGGAGGACGCTGAGGGTCACACTGAGGATCATACTGGAGAAAATGATGGTGATGCTGAGGAAGATTCTGAGAATGATGAGGAAGAGGAGGCTGAGGGTCACACTGAGGATCATACTGGAGAAAACAATGATGGTGATGCTGAGGAAGATTCTGAGAGTGACGAGGAAGAAGACGCTGAGGGTTACACTGAGAATCATACTGGAGAAAATGATGATGCTGAGAAAGATTTTGCAAGTGACGAGGAAGAGGACCATGAGGGTCACACTGAGGATCATACTGGAGAAAATGATGATGGTGATGCTGAGGAAGATTCTGAGAGTGACGAGGAAGAAGACGCTGAGGGTTACACTGAGGATCATACTGGAGAAAATGATGATGATGGTGATGCTGAGGAAGATTTTGCGAGTGACGAGGAAGAGGACGATGAGGGTCACACTGAGGATCATACTGGAGAAAATGATGATGGTGATGCTGAGGAAGATTCTGAGAGTGACGAGGAAGAGGACGCTGAGGGTCACACTGAGGATCATACTGGAGAAAATGATGATGGTGATGCTGAGGAAGATTCTGAGAGTGACGAGGAAGAAGACACTGAGGGTTACACTGAGGATCTTACTGAAGAAAATTATGATGATGATGGTGATGCTGAGGAAGATTTTGCGATTGACGAGGAAGAGGACGCTGAGGGTCACACTGAGGATCATACTGGAGAAAATGATGAAGGTGATGCTGAGGAAGATTTTGGGAGTGATGAGGAAGAGGAGGCTGAGGGTTACACTGAGGATCATACTGGAGAAAATGATGATGGTGATGCTGAGGAAGATTCTGAGAGTGACGAAGAAGAGGACGCTGCGGGTTACACTGAGGATCATACTGAAGAAAATGATGATGGTGATGCTGAGGAAGATTCTGAGAGTGACGAGGAAGAGGACGTTGAGGGTCACACTGAGGATCATACTGGAGAAAATGATGATGGTGATGCTGAGGAAGATTCTGAGAGTGACGAGGAAGAGGACACTGAGGGTTACACTGACGATCATACTGGAGAAATTGATGAAGATGATGTTGAGGAAGATTCGAGAGTGATGAGGAAGAAGATGCTGAGTGTTACACTGAGGATCATACTTCAGAAAATGATGATGGTGATGCTGAGGAAGATTCGAGATTGACGAGGAAGAGGACGCTGAGGGCTACACTGAGGATCATACTGGAGAAAATTATGATGGTGATGCTGAGGAAGATTCTGAGAGTGACGAGGAAGAGGAGGCTGAGGGTTACACTGAGGATCATACTGGAGAAAATGATGATGGTGATGCTAAGGAAGATTCTGAGAGTGACGAGGAAGAGGACGCTGAGGGTCACACTGAGGATCATGCTGGAGAAAATGATGATGGTGATGCTGAGGAAGATTCTGACAGTGACGAGGAAGAGGACGCTGAGGGTTACACTGAGGATCATACTGAAGAAAATGATGATGGTGATGCTAAGGAAGATTCTGAGAGTGACGAGGAAGAGGACGCTGAGGGTCACACTGAGGATCATACTGGAGAAAATGATGGTGATGCTGAGGAAGATTCTGAGAATGATGAGGAAGAGGAGGCTGAGGGTCACACTGAGGATCATACTGGAGAAAACAATGATGGTGATGCTGAGGAAGATTCTGAGAGTGACGAGGAAGAAGACGCTGAGGGTTACACTGAGAATCATACTGGAGAAAATGATGATGCTGAGAAAGATTTTGCGAGTGACTAGGAAGAGGACGATGAGGGTCACACTGAGGATCATACTGGAGAAAATGATGATGGTGATGCTGAGGAAGATTCGGAGAGTGACGAGGAAGAGGACGCTGAGGGTCACACTGAGGATCATACTGGAGAAAATGATGATGGTGATGCTGAGGAAGATTCTGAGAGTGACGAGGAAGAGGAGGCTGAGGGTTACACTAAGGATCATACTGGAGAAAACGATGATGGTGATGCTGAGGAAGATTCTGAGAGTGACGAGGAAGAAGACGCTGAAGGTCACACTGAGGATCATACTGGAGAAAATGATGAAGGTGATGCTGAGGAAGATTTTGGGAGTGATGAGGAAGAGGAGGCTGAGGGTTACACTGAGGATCATACTGGAGAAAATGATGTTGGTGATGCTGAGGAAGATTCTGAGAGTGATGAGGAAGAGGACGCTACGGGTTACACTGAGGATCATACTGAAGAAAATGATGATGGTGATGCTAAGGAAGATTCTGAGAGTGACGAGGAAGAGGACGTTGAGGGTCACACTGATGATCATACTGGAGAAAATGATGATGGTGATGCTGAGGAAGATTCTGAGAGTGACGAGGAAGAGGACACTGAGGGTTACACTGACGATCATACTGGAGAAATTGATGAAGATGATGTTGAGGAAGATTCGAGAGTGATGAGGAAGAAGATGCTGAGGGTTACACTGAGGATCATACTTCAGAAAATGATGATGGTGATGCTGAGGAAGATTCGAGATTGACGAGGAAGAGGACGCTGAGGGTTACACTGAGGATCATACTGGAGAAAATTATGATGGTGATGCTGAGGAAGATTCTGAGAGTGACGAGGAAGAGGACGATGAGGGTCACACTGAGGATTATACTGGAGAAAATGATGATGGTGATGCTGAGGAAGATTCGGAGAGTGACGAGGAAGAGGACGCTGAGGGTCACACTGAGGATCATACTGGAGAAAATGATGATGGTGATGCTGAGGAAGATTCTGAGAGTGACGAGGAAGAGGAGGCTGAGGGTCACACTGAGGATCATACTGGAGAAAATGATGAAGGTGATGCTGAGGAAGATTTTGGGAGTGATGAGGAAGAGGAGGCTGAGGGTTACACTGAGGATCATACTGGAGAAAATGATAATGGTGATGCTGAGGAAGATTCTGAGAGTGACGAGGAAGAGGACGCTGCGGGTTACACTACGGATCATACTGGAGAAAATGATGATGGTGATGCTGAGGAAGATTCTGAGAGTGACGAGGAAGAGGACGTTGAGGGTCACACTGAGGATCATTCTGGAGAAAATGATGATGGTGATGCTAAGGAAGATTCTGAGAGTGACGAGGAAGAGGACACTGAGGGTTTCACTGACGATCATACTGGAGAAATTGATGAAGATGATGTTGAGGAAGATTCGAGAGTGATGAGGAAGAAGATGCTGAGGGTTACACTGAGGATCATACTTCAGAAAATGATGATGGTGATGCTGAGGAAGATTCGAGAGTCACGAGGAAGAGGACGCTGCGGGTTACACTGAGGATCATACTGGAGAAAATGATGATGGTGATGCTGAGGAAGATTCTGACAGTGACGAGGAAGAGGACGCTGAGGGTTACACTGAGGATCATACTGGAGAAAATGATGATGGTGATGCTAAGGAAGATTCTGAGAGTGACGAGGAAGAGGACGCTGAGGGTCACACTGAGGATCATACTGGAGAAAATGATGATGTTGATGCTGAGGAAGATTCTGAGAGTGACGAGGAAGAGGACGCTGTGGGTTACACTGACTATCACACTGGAGAAATTGATGAAGATGATGCTGAGGAAGATTCGAGAGTGATGAGGAAGAAGATGCTGAGGGTTACACTGAAGATCATACTTGAGAAAATGATGATGGTGATGCTGAGGAAGATTCGAGATTGACGAGGAAGAGGACGCTGAGGGTTACACTGAGGATCATACTGGAGAAAATTATGATGGTGATGCTGAGGAAGATTCTGAGAGTGACGAGGAAGAGGACGATGAGGGTCACACTGAGGATTATACTGGAGAAAATGATGATGGTGATGCTGAGGAAGATTCGGAGAGTGACGAGGAAGAGGACGCTGAGGGTCACACTGAGGATCATACTGGAGAAAATGATGATGGTGATGCTGAGGAAGATTCTGAGAGTGACGAGGAAGAGGAGGCTGAGGGTCACACTGAGGATCATACTGGAGAAAATGATGAAGGTGATGCTGAGGAAGATTTTGGGAGTGATGAGGAAGAGGAGGCTGAGGGTTACACTGAGGATCATACTGGAGAAAATGATAATGGTGATGCTGAGGAAGATTCTGAGAGTGACAAGGAAGAGGACGCTGCGGGTTACACTAAGGATCATACTGGAGAAAATGATGATGGTGATGCTGAGGAAGATTCTGAGAGTGACGAGGAAGAGGACGTTGAGGGTCACACTGAGGATCATTCTGGAGAAAATGATGATGGTGATGCTAAGGAAGATTCTGAGAGTGACGAGGAAGAGGACACTGAGGGTTTCACTGACGATCATACTGGAGAAATTGATGAAGATGATGTTGAGGAAGATTCGAGAGTGATGAGGAAGAAGATGCTGAGGGTTACACTGAGGATCATACTTCAGAAAATGATGATGGTGATGCTGAGGAAGATTCGAGAGTCACGAGGAAGAGGACGCTGCGGGTTACACTGAGGATCATACTGGAGAAAATGATGATGGTGATGCTGAGGAAGATTCTGACAGTGACGAGGAAGAGGACGCTGAGGGTTACACTGAGGATCATACTGGAGAAAATGATGATGGTGATGCTAAGGAAGATTCTGAGAGTGACGAGGAAGAGGACGCTGAGGGTCACACTGAGGATCATACTGGAGAAAATGATGATGTTGATGCTGAGGAAGATTCTGAGAGTGACGAGGAAGAGGACGCTGTGGGTTACACTGACTATCACACTGGAGAAATTGATGAAGATGATGCTGAGGAAGATTCGAGAGTGATGAGGAAGAAGATGCTGAGGGTTACACTGAAGATCATACTTGAGAAAATGATGATGGTGATGCTGAGGAAGATTCGAGATTGACGAGGAAGAGGACGCTGAGGGTTACACTGTGGATCATACTGGAGAAAATGATGATGGTGATGCTGAGGAAGATTCTGATAGTGACAAGGAAGGGGACGCTGAGGGTTACACTGGGGATCATACTGGAGAAAATGATGATGGTGATGCTGAGAAAGATTCTGATAGTGACAATGAAGAGGACGCTGAGGGTTAAACTGAGGATCATACTGGAGAAAATGATGATGGTGATGCTGAGGAAGATTCTGAGATTGACGAGGAAGAGGACACTGAGGGTCACACTGAGGATCATACTGGAGAAAATGATGATGGTGATGCTGAGGAAGATTCTGACAATGACAAGGAAGAGGACGCTGAGGGTCACACTGAGGATCATGCTGGAGAAAATGATGATGGTGATGCTGAGGAAGATTCTGACAGTGACGAGGAAGAGGATGCTGAGGGTTACACTGAGGATCATACTGAAGAAAATGATGATGGTGATGCTAAGGAAGATTCTGAGAGTGACGAGGAAGAGGACGCTGAGGGTCACACTGAGGATCATACTGGAGAAAATGATGGTGATGCTGAGGAAGATTCTGAGAATGATGAGGAAGAGGAGGCTGAGGGTCACACTGAGGATCATACTGGAGAAAACAATGATGGTGATGCTGAGGAAGATTCTGAGAGTGACGAGGAAAAAGACGCTGAGGGTTACACTGAGAATCATACTGGAGAAAATGATGATGCTGAGAAAGATTTTGCGAGTGACGAGGAAGAGGACCATGAGGGTCACACTGAGGATCATACTGGAGAAAATGATGATGGTGATGCTGAGGAAGATTCTGAGAGTGACGAGGAAGAAGACGCTGAGGGTTACACTGAGGATCATACTGGAGAAAATGATGATGATGGTGATGCTGAGGAAGATTTTGCGAGTGACTAGGAAGAGGACGATGAGGGTCACACTGAGGATCATACTGGAGAAAATGATGATGGTGATGCTGAGGAAGATTCGGAGAGTGACGAGGAAGAGGAGGCTGAGGGTCACACTGAGGATCATACTGGAGAAAATGATGATGGTGATGCTGAGGAAGATTCTGAGAGTGACGAGGAAGAGGAGGCTGAGGGTTACACTAAGGATCATACTGGAGAAAACGTTGATGGTGATGCTGAGGAAGATTCTGAGAGTGACGAGGAAGAAGACGCTGAGGGTCACACTGAGGATCATACTGGAGAAAATGATGAAGGTGATGCTGAGGAAAATTTTGGGAGTGATGAGGAAGAGGAGGCTGAGGGTTACACTGAGGATCATACTGGAGAAAATGATGTTGGTGATGCTGAGGAAGATTCTGAGAGTGATGAGGAAGAGGACGCTGCGGGTTACACTGAGGATCATACTGAAGAAAATGATGATGGTGATGCTAAGGAAGATTCTGAGAGTGACGAGAAAGAGGACGTTGAGGGTCACACTGAGGATCATACTGGAGAAAATGATGATGGTGATGCTGAGGAAGATTCTGAGAGTGACGAGGAAGAGGACACTGAGGGTTACACTGACGATCATACTGGAGAAATTGATGAAGATGATGTTGAGGAAGATTCGAGAGTGATGAGGAAGAAGATGCTGAGGGTTACACTGAGGATCATACTTCAGAAAATGATGATGGTGATGCTGAGGAAGATTCGAGATTGACGAGGAAGAGGACGCTGAGGGTTACACTGAGGATCATACTGGAGAAAATTATGATGGTGATGCTGAGGAAGATTCGGAGAGTGACGAGGAAGAGGACGCTGAGGGTCACACTGAGGATCATACTGGAGAAAATGATGATGGTGATGCTGAGGAAGATTCTGAGAGTGACGAGGAAGAGGAGGCTGAGGGTCACACTGAGGATCATACTGGAGAAAATGATGAAGGTGATGCTGAGGAAGATTTTGGGAGTGATGAGGAAGAGGAGGCTGAGGGTTACACTGAGGATCATACTGGAGAAAATGATAATGGTGATGCTGAGGAAGATTCTGAGAGTGACGAGGAAGAGGACGCTGCGGGTTACACTGAGGATCATACTGGAGAAAATGATGATGGTGATGCTGAGGAAGATTCTGAGAGTGACGAGGAAGAGGACGTTGAGGGTCACACTGAGGATCATACTGGAGAAAATGATGATGGTGATGCTAAGGAAGATTCTGAGAGTGACGAGGAAGAGGACACTGAGGGTTTCACTGACGATCATACTGGAGAAATTGATGAAGATGATGTTGAGGAAGATTCGAGAGTGATGAGGAAGAAGATGCTGAGGGTTACACTGAGGATCATACTTCAGAAAATGATGATGGTGATGCTGAGGAAGATTCGAGATTGACGAGGAAGAGGACGCTGAGGGTTACACTGTGGATCATACTGGAGAAAATGATGATGGTGATGCTGAGGAAGATTCTGATAGTGACGAGGAAGAGGAGGCTGAGGGTTACACTGAGGATCATACTGGAGAAAATGATGATGGTGATGCTAAGGAAGATTCTGAGAGTGACGAGGAAGAGGACACTGAGGGTCACACTGAGGATCATGCTGGAGAAAATGATGATGGTGATGCTGAGGAAGATTCTGACAGTGACGAGGAAGAGGACGCTGAGGGTTACACTGAGGATCATACTGGAGAAAATGATGATGGTGATGCTAAGGAAGATTCTGAGAGTGACGAGGAAGAGGACGCTGAGGGTCACACTGAGGATCATACTGGAGAAAATGATGATGTTGATGCTGAGGAAGATTCTGAGAGTGACGAGGAAGAGGACGCTGTGGGTTACACTGACTATCATACTGGAGAAATTGATGAAGATGATGCTGAGGAAGATTTGAGAGTGATGAGGAAGAAGATTCTGAGGGTTACACTGAAGATCATACTTGAGAAAATGATGATGGTGATGCTGAGGAAGATTCGAGATTGACGAGGAAGAGGACGCTGAGGGTTACACTGTGGATCATACTGGAGAAAATGATGATGGTGATGCTGAGGAAGATTCTGATAGTGACAAGGAAGGGGACGCTGAGGGTTACACTGGGGATCATACTGGAGAAAATGATGATGGTGATGCTGAGAAAGATTCTGATAGTGACAATGAAGAGGACGCTGAGGGTTAAACTGAGGATCATACTGGAGAAAATGATGATGGTAATGCTGAGGAAGATTCTGAGATTGACGAGGAAGAGGACACTGAGGGTCACACTGAGGATCATACTGGAGAAAATGATGATGGTGATGCTGAGGAAGATTCTGACAATGACAAGGAAGAGGACGCTGAGGGTCACACTGAGGATCATGCTGGAGAAAATGATGATGGTGATGCTGAGGAAGATTCTGACAGTGACGAGGAAGAGGAAGCTGAGGGTTACACTGAGGATCATACTGGAGAAAATGATGATGGTGATGCTAAGGAAGATTCTGAGAGTGACGAGGAAGAGGACGCTGAGGGTCACACTGAGGATCATACTGGAGAAAATGATGATGGTGATGCTGAGGAAGATTCTGAGAGTGACGAGGAAGAGGACGCTGTGGGTTACACTGACTATCATACTGGAGAAATTGATGAAGATGATGCTGAGGAAGATTCGAGAGTGATGAGGAAGAAGATGCTGAGGGTTACACTGAAGATCATACTTGAGAAAATGATAATGGTGTTGCTGAGGAAGATTCGAGATTGACAAGGAAGAGGACGCTGAGGGTTACACTGTGGATCATACTGGAGAAAATGATGATGGTGATGCTGAGGAAGATTCTGATAGTGACAAGCAAGGGGACGCTGAGGGTTAAACTGAGGATCATACTGGAGAAAATGATGATGGTGATGCTGATTAAGATTCTGAGAGTGACGAGCAAGATGACGCTGAGGGTTACACTGAGGATCGTACTGGAGAAAATGATGATGGTGATGCTAAGGAAGATTCTGAAAGTGACGAGGAAGAGGACGCTGAGGGCTACACTGAGGATCATACTGGAGAAAATGATGATGGTGATGCTGAGGAAGATTCTGAGAGTGACGAGGAAGAGGACGCTGAGGGTTACACTGAGGATCATACTGAAGAAAATGATGATGGTGATGCTAAGGAAGATTCTGAGAGTGACGAGGAAGAGGAAACTGAGGGTCACACTGAGGATCATACTGGAGAAAATAATGATGGTGATGCTAAGGAAGATTCTGAGAGTGACGAGGAAGAGGACACTGAGGGTTACACTGACGATCATACTGGAGAAATTGATGAAGATGATGCTGAGGAAGATTCGAGAGTGATGAGGAAGAAGATGCTGAGGGTTACACTGAGGATCATACTTCAGAAAATGATGATGGTGATGATGAGGAAGATTCGAGATTGACGAGGAAGAGGACGCTGAGGGTTACACTGAGGATCATACTGGGGAAAATTATGATGGTGATGCTGAGGAAGATTCTGAGAGTGACGAGGAAGAGGAGGCTGAGGGTTACACTGAGGATCATACTGGAGAAAATGATGATGGTGATGCTGAGGAAGATTCTGAGAGTGACGAGGAAGAGGACACTGAGGGTCATACTGAGGATCATGCTGGAGAAAATGATGATGGTGATGCTGAGGAAGATTCTGACAGTGACGAGGAAGAGGACGCTGAGGGTCACACTGAGGATCATGCTGGAGAAAGTGATGATGGTGATGCTGAGGAAGATTCTGACAGTGACGAGGAAGAGGACGCCGAGGGTCACACTGAGGATCATGCTGGAGAAAATGATGATGGTGATGCTGAGGAAGATTCTGACAGTGACGAGGAAGAGGACGCTGAGGGTCACAATGAGTATCATGCTGGAGAAAATGGATGATGGTGATGCTGAGGAAGATTCTGAGAGTGACGAGGAAAAGGACGCTGAGGGTGACACTGACGATCATACTGGAGAAGTTGTTGAAGGTGATGCTGAGGAAGATTTGAGAGTGATGAGGAAGAAGATGCTGAGGGTTACACTGAGGATCATACTTGAGAAAATGATGATGGTGATGCTGAGGAAGATTCGAGAGTGACGAGGAAGAGGACGCTGAGGGTTACACTGAGGATCATGTTGGAGAAAATGATGATAGTGATGCTGAGGAAGATTCGATAGTGACAAGGAGTGACGAGGAAGAGGACGCTGAGGGTTACACTGACGATCATACTGGAGAAGTTGTTGAAGGTGATGCTGAGGAAGATTTGAGAGTGACGAGGAAGAGGACGCTGAGGGTCACACTGAGGATCATACTGGAGAAAATGATGATGGTGATGCTGAGGAAGATTCTGAGAGTGACGAGGAAGAGGAGGCTGAGGGTTACACTAAGGATCATACTGGAGAAAACGATGATGGTGATGGTGAAGCTGAGGAAGATTCTGAGAGTGACGAGGAAGAAGACACTGAGGGTTTCACTGAGGATCTTACTGGAGAAAATTATGATGATGATGGTGATGCTGAGGAAGATTTTGCGATTGACGAGGAAGAGGACGCTGAGGGTCACACTGAGGATCATACTGGAGAAAATGATGAAGGTGATGCTGAGGAAGATTTTGGGAGTGATGAGGAAGAGGAGGCTGAGGGTTACACTGAGGATCATACTGGAGAAAATGATGATGGTGATGCTAAGGAAGATTCTGAGAGTGACGAGGAAGAGGACACTGAGGGTCACACTGAGGATCATACTGGAGAAAATTATGATGGTGATGCTGAGGAAGATTCTGAGAGTGACGAGGAAGAGGAGGCTGAGGGTCACACTAAGGATCATACTGGAGAAAATGATGATGGTGATGCTGAGGTAGATTCTGAGAGTGACGAGGAAGAGGACACTGAGGGTTACACTGACGATCATACTGGAGAAATTGATGAAGATGATGTTGAGGAAGATTTGAGAGTGATGAGGAAGAAGATGCTGAGGGTTACACTGAGGATCATACTTCAGAAAATGATGATGGTGATGCTGAGGGAGATTCGAGATTGACGAGGAAGAGGACGCTGAGGGTTACACTGAGGATCATACTGGAGAAAATTATGATGGTGATGCTGAGGAAGATTCTGAGAGTGACGAGGAAGAGGAGGCTGAGGGTTACACTGAGGATCATACTGGAGAAAATGATGATGGTGATGCTAAGAAAGATTCTGAGAGTGACGAGATAGAGGACGCTGAGGGTCACACTGAGGATCATGCTGGAGAAAATGATGGTGATGCTGAGGAAGATTCTGACAGTGACGAGGAAGAGGACGCTGAGGGTTACACTGAGGATCATACTGAAGAAAATGATGATGGTGATGCTAAGGAAGATTCTGAGAGTGACGAGGAAGAGGACGCTGAGGGTCACACTGAGGATCATACTGGAGAAAATGATGGTGATGCTGAGGAAGATTCTGAGAATGATGAGGAAGAGGAGGCTGAGGGTCACACTGAGGATCATACTGGAGAAAACAATGATGGTGATGCTGAGGAAGATTCTGAGAGTGACGAGGAAGAAGACGCTGAGGGTTACACTGAGAATCATACTGGAGAAAATGATGATGCTGAGAAAGATTTTGTGAGTGACGAGGAAGAGGACCATGAGGGTCACACTGAGGATCATACTGGAGAAAATGATGATGGTGATGCTGAGGAAGATTCTGAGAGTGACGAGGAAGAAGACGCTGAGGGTTACACTGAGGATCATACTGGAGAAAATGATGATGATGGTGATGCTGAGGAAGATTTTGCGAGTGACGAGGAAGAGGACGATGAGGGTCACACTGAGGATCATACTGGAGAAAATGATGATGGTGATGCTGAGGAAGATTCTGAGAGTGACGAGGAAGAGGACGCTGAGGGTGACACTGAGGATCATACTGGAGAAAATGATGATGGTGATGCTGAGGAAGATTCTGAGAGTGACGAGGCAGAGGAGGCTGAGGGTTACACTAAGGATCATACTGGAGAAAACGATGATGGTGATGCTGAGGAAGATTCTGAGAGTGACGAGGAAGAAGACACTGAGGGTTACACTGAGGATCTTACTGGAGAAAATTATGATGATGATGGTGATGCTGAGGAAGATTTTGCGATTGACGAGGAAGAGGACGCTGAGGGTCACACTGAGGATCATACTGGAGAAAATGATGAAGGTGATGCTGAGGAAGATTTTGGGAGTGATGAGGAAGAGGAGGCTGAGGGTTACACTGAGGATCATACTGGAGAAAATGATGATGGTGATGCTGAGGAATATTCTGAGAGTGACGAGAAAGAGTACGCTGCGGGTTACACTGAGGATCATACTGAAGAAAATGATGATGGTGATGCTAAGGAAGATTCTGAGAGTGACGAGGAAGAGGACGTTGAGGGTCACACTGAGGATCATACTGGAGAAAATGATGATGGTGATGCTGAGGAAGATTCTGAGAGTGACGAGGAAGAGGACACTGAGGGTTACACTGACGATCATACTGGAGAAATTGATGAAGATGATGTTGAGGAAGATTCGAGAGTGATGAGGAAGAAGATGCTGAGGGTTACACTGAGGATCATACTTCAGAAAATGATGATGGTGATGCTGAGGAAGATTCGAGATTGACGAGGAAGAGGACGCTGAGGGTTACACTGAGGATCATACTGGAGAAAATTATGATGGTGATGCTGAGGAAGATTCTGAGAGTGACGAGGAAGAGGAGGCTGAGGGTTACACTGAGGATCATACTGGAGAAAATGATGATGGTGATGCTAAGGAAGATTCTGAGAGTGACGAGGAAGAGGACACTGAGGGTCACACTGAGGATCATACTGGAGAAAATTATGATGGTGATGCTGAGGAAGATTCTGAGAGTGACGAGGAAGAGGAGGCTGAGGGTTACACTGAGGATCATACTGGAGAAAATGATGATGGTGATGCTTAGGAAGATTCTGAGAGTGACGAGGAAGAGGACGCTGAGGGTCACACTGAGGATCATGCTGGAGAAAATGATGATGGTGATGCTGAGGAAGATTCTGACAGTGACGAGGAAGAGGACGCTGAGGGTTACACTGAGGATCATACTGGAGAAAATGATGATGGTGATGCTGAGGAAGATTCTGAGAGTGACGAGGAAGAGGACGCTGAGGGTCACACTGAGGATCATACTGGAGAAAATGATGATGGTGATGCTGAGGAAGATTCTGAGAGTGACGAGGAAGAGGACGCTGTGGGTTACACTGACTATCATACTGGAGAAATTGATGAAGACGATGCTGAGGAAGATTCGAGAGTGATGAGGAAGAAGATGCTGAGGGTTACACTGAAGATCATACTTGAGAAAATGATGATGGTGATGCTGAGGAAGATTCGAGATTGACGAGGAAGAGGACGCTGAGGGCTACACTGTGGATCATACTGGAGAAAATGATGATGGTGATGCTCAGGAAGATTCTGATAGTGACAAGGAAGGGGACGCTGAGGGTTACACTGGGGATCATACTGGAGAAAATGATGATGGTGATGCTGAGGAAGATTCTGATAATGACAATGAAGAGGACGCTGAGGGTTAAACTGAGGATCATACTGGAGAAAATGATGATGGTGATGCTGAGGAAGATTCTGATATTGACGAGGAAGAGGACACTGAGGGTCACACTGAGGATCATACTGGAGAAAATGATGATGGTGATGCTGAGGAAGATTCTGACAATGACAAGGAAGAGGACGCTGAGGGTCACACTGAGGATCATGCTGGAGAAAATGATGATGGTGATGCTGAGGAAGATTCTGACAGTGATGAGGAAGAGGACGCTGAGGGTTACACTGAGGATCATACTGGAGAAAATTATGATGGTGATGCTAAGGAAGATTCTGAGAGTGACGAGGAAGAGGACGCTGAGGGTCACACTGAGGATCATACTGGAGAAAATGATGATGGTGATGCTGAGGAAGATTCTGAGAGTGACGAGGAAGAGGACGCTGTGGGTTACACTGACTATCATACTTGAGAAATTGATGAAGATGATGCTGAGGAAGATTCGAGAGTGATGAGGAAGAAGATGCTGAGGGTTACACTGAAGATCATACTTGAGAAAATGATGATGGTGATGCTGAGGAAGATTCGAGATTGACGAGGAAGAGGACGCTGAGGGTAACACTGTGGATCATACTGGAGAAAATGATGATGGTGATGCTGAGGAAGATTCTCATATTGACAAGCAAGGGGACGCTGAGGGTTACACTGGGGATCATACTGGAGAAAATGATGATGGTGATGCTGAGGAAGATTCTGATAGTGACAATGAAGAGGACGCTGAGGGTTAAACTGAGAATCATACTGGAGAAAATGATGATGGTGATGCTGATTAAGATTCTGAGAGTGACGAGCAAGATGACGCTGAGGGTTACACTGAGGATCGTACTGGAGAAAATGATGATGGTGATGCTAAGGAAGATTCTGAAAGTGACGAGGTAGAGGACGCTGAGGGCTACACTGAGGATCATACTGGAGAAAATGATGATGGTGATGCTGAGGAAGATTCTGAGAGTGACGAGGAAGAGGAAGCTGAGGGTTAAACTGAGGATCATACTGAAGAAAATGATGATGCTGATGCTAAGGAAGATTCTGAGAGTGACGAGGAAGAGGACACTGAGGGTCACACTGAGGATCATACTGGAGAAAATGATGAAGATGATGCTGAGGAAGATTCGAGAGTGATGAGGAAGAAGATGCTGAGGGTTACACTGAGGATCATACTTCAGAAAATGATGATGGTGATGCTGAGGAAGATTCTGAGAGTGACGAGGAAGAGGACGCTGAGGGTTACACTGAGGATCATACTGGAGAAAATTATGATGGTGATGCTGAGGAAGATTCTGAGAGTGACGAGGAAGAGGAGGCTGAGGGTTACACTGAGGATCATACTGGAGAAAATGATGATGGTGATGCTAAGGAAGATTCTGAGAGTGACGAGGAAGAGGACACTGAGGGTCACACTGAGGATCATACTGGAGAAAATTATGATGGTGATGCTGAGGAAGATTCTGAGAGTGACGAGGAAGAGGATGCTGAGGGTTACACTGAGGATCATACTGGAGAAAATGATGATGGTGATGCTAAGGAAGATTCTGAGAGTGACGAATAAGAGGACGCTGAGGGTCACACTGAGGATCATGCTGGAGAAAATGATGATGGTGATGCTGAGGAAGATTCTGACAGTGACGAGGAAGTGGACGCTGAGGGTTACACTGAGTATCATACTGGAGAAAATGATGATGGTGATGCTAAGGAAGATTCTGAGAGTGACGAGGAAGAGGACGCTGAGGGTTAAACTGAGGATCAAACTGGAGAAAATGATGATGGTGATGCTGATTAAGATTCTGAGAGTGACGAATAAGAGGACGCTGAGGGTCACACTGAGGATCATGCTGGAGAAAATGATGATGGTGATGCTGAGGAAGATTCTGACAGTGACGAGGAAGTGGACGCTGAGGGTTACACTGAGAATCATACTGGAGAAAATGATGATGGTGATGATAAGGAAGATTCTGATAGTGACAATGAAGAGGACGCTGAGGGTTAAACTGAGGATCATACTGGAGAAAATGATGATGGTGATGCTGATTAAGATTCTGAGAGTGACGAGCAAGATGACGCTGAGGGTTACACTGAGGATCGTACTGGAGAAAATGATGATGGTGATGCTAAGGAAGATTCTGAAAGTGACGAGGAAGAAGACGCTGAGGGCTACACTGAGGATCATACTGGAGAAAATGATGATGGTGATGCTGAGGAAGATTCTGAGAGTGACGAGGAAGAGGACGCTGAGGGTTAAACTGAGGATCATACTGAAGAAAATGATGATGCTGATGCTAAGGAAGATTCTGAGAGTGACGAGGAAGAGGACACTGAGGGTCACACTGAGGATCATACTGGAGAAAATGATGAAGATGATGCTGAGGAAGATTCGAGAGTGATGAGGAAGAAGATGCTGAGGGTTACACTGAGGATCATACTTCAGAAAATGATGATGGTGATGCTGAGGAAGATTCGAATTTGATGAGGAAGAGGACGCTGAGGGTTACACTGAGGATCATACTGGAGAAAATTATGATGGTGATGCTGAGGAAGATTCTGAGAGTGACGAGGAAGAGGAGGCTGAGGGTTACACTGAGGATCATACTGGAGAAAATGATGATGGTGATGCTAAGGAAGATTCTGAGAGTGACGAGGAAGAGGACACTGAGGGTCACACTGAGGATCATACTGGAGAAAATTATGATGGTGATGCTGAGGAAGATTCTGAGAGTGACGAGGAAGAGGAGGCTGAGGGTTACACTGAGGATCATACTGGAGAAAATGATGATGGTGATGCTAAGGAAGATTCTGAGAGTGACGAATAAGAGGACGCTGAGGGTCACACTGAGGATCATGCTGGAGAAAATGATGATGGTGATGCTGAGGAAGATTCTGACAGTGACGAGGAAGTGGATGCTGAGGGTTACACTGAGAATCATACTGGAGAAAATGATGATGGTGATGCTAAGGAAGATTCTGAGAGTGACGAGGAAGAGGACGCTGAGGGTCACACTGAGGATCATACTGGAGAAAATGATGATGGTGATGCTGAGGAAGATTCTGAGAGTGACGAGGAAGAGGACGCTGTGGGTTACACTGACTATCATACTGGAGAAATTGATGAAGATGATGCTGAGGAAGATTCGAGAGTGATGAGGAAGAAGATGCTGAGGGTTACACTGAAGATCATACTTGAGAAAATGATGATGGTGATGCTGAGGAAGATTCGAGATTGACGAGGAAGAGGACGCTGAGGGTTACACTGTGGATCATACTGGAGAAAATGATGATGGTGATGCTGAGGAAGATTCTGATAGTGACAAGCAAGGGGACGCTGAGGGTTACACTGGGGATCATACTGGAGAAAATGATGATGGTGATGCTGAGGAAGATTCTGATAGTGACAATGAAGAGGACGCTGAGGGTTAAACTGAGGATCATACTGGAGAAAATGATGATGGTGATGCTGAGGTAGATTCTGAGATTGACGAGGAAGAGGACACTGAGGGTCACACTGAGGATCATACTGGAGAAAATGATGATGGTGATGCTGAGGAAGATTCTGACAATGACAAGGAAGAGGACGCTGAGGGTCACACTGAGGATCATGCTGGAGAAAATGATGATGGTGATGCTGAGGAAGATTCTGACAGTGACGAGGAAGAGGACGCTGAGGGTTACACTGAGGATCATACTGGAGAAAATGATGATGGTGATGCTAAGGAAGATTCTGAGAGTGACGAGGAAGAGGACGCTGAGGGTCACACTGAGGATCATACTGGAGAAAATGATGATGGTGATGCTGAGGAAGATTCTGAGAGTGACGAGGAAGAGGACGCTGTGGGTTACACTGACTATCATACTGGAGAAATTGATGAAGATGATGCTGAGGAAGATTCGAGAGTGATGAGGAAGAAGATGCTGAGGGTTATACTGAAGATCATACTTGAGAAAATGATGATGGTGATGCTGAGGAAGATTCGAGATTGACGAGGAAGTGGACGCTGAGGGTTACACTGTGGATCATACTGGAGAAAATGATGATGGTGATGCTGAGGAAGATTCTGATAGTGACAAGCAAGGGGACACTGAGGGTTACACTGGGGATCATACTGGAGAAAATGATGATGGTGATGCTGAGGAAGATTCTGATAGTGACAATGAAGAGGACGCTGAGGGTTAAACTGAGGATCATACTGGAGAAAATGATGATGGTGATGCTGATTAAGATTCTGAGAGTGACGAGCAAGATGACGCTGAGGGTTACACTGAGGATCGTACTGGAGAAAATGATGATGGTGATGCTAAGGAAGATTCTGAAAGTGACGAGGAAGAGGACGCTGAGGGCTACACTGAGGATCATACTGGAGAAAATGATGATGGTGATGCTGAGGAAGATTCTGAGAGTGACGAGGAAGAGGATGCTGAGGGTTACACTGAGGATCATACTGAAGAAAATGATGATGGTGATGCTAAGGAAGATTCTGAGAGTGACGAGGAAGAGGACACTGAGGGTCACACTGAGGATCATACTGGAGAAAATGATGATGGTGATGCTGAGGAAGATTCTGAGAGTGACGAGGAAGAGGACACTGAGGGTTACACTGACGATCATACTGGAGAAATTGATGAAGGTGATGCTGAGGAAGATTCGAGAGTGATGAGGAAGAAGATGCTGAGGGTTACACTGAGGATCATACTTCAGAAAATGATGATGGTGATGCTGAGGAAGATTCGAGATTGACGAGGAAGAGGACGCTGAGGGTTACACTGAGGATCATACTGGAGAAAATGATGATGGTGATGCTGAGGAAGATTCTGAGAGTGACGAGGAAGATGACGCTGAGGGTTACACTGAGGATCATACTGGAGAAAATGATGATGGTGATGCTGAGGAAGATTCTGAGAGTGACGAGGAAGAGGACACTGAGGGTCACACTGAGGATCATACTGGAGAAAATGATGATGGTGATGCTGAGGAAGATTCTGACAATGACAAGGAAGAGGACGCTGAGGGTCACACTGAGGATCATGCTGGAGAAAATGATGATGGTGATGCTAAGGAAGATTCTGAAAGTGACGAGGAAGAGGACGCTGAGGGCTACACTGAGGATCATACTGGAGAAAATGATGATGGTGATGCTGAGGAAGATTCTGAGAGTGACGAGGAAGAGGACGCTGAGGGTTACACTGAGGATCATACTGAAGAAAATGATGATGGTGATGCTAAGGAAGATTCTGAGAGTGACGAGGAAGAGGACACTGAGGGTCACACTGAGGATCATACTGGAGAAAATGATGATGGTGATGCTGAGGAAGATTCTGAGAGTGACGAGGAAGAGGACACTGAGGGTTACACTGACGATCATACTGGAGAAATTGATGAAGATGATGCTGAGGAAGATTCGAGAGTGATGAGGAAGAAGACGCTGAGGGTTACACTGAGGATCATACTTCAGAAAATGATGATGGTGATGCTGAAGAAGATTCGAGATTGACGAGGAAGAGGACGCTGAGGGTTACACTGAGGATCATACTGGAGAAAATGATGATGGTGATGCTGAGGAAGATTCTGAGAGTGACGAGGAAGAGGACACTGAGGGTCACACTGAGGATCATACTGGAGAAAATGATGATGGTGATGCTGAGGAAGATTCTGACAATGACAAGGAAGAGGATGCTGAGGGTCACACTGAGGATCATGCTGGAGAAAATGATGATGGTGATGCTGAGGAAGATTTTGACAGTGACGAGGAAGAGGATGCTGAGGGTCACACTGAGGATCATGCTGGAGAAAGTGATGATGGTGATGCTAAGGAAGATCCTGAGAGTGACGAGGAAGAGGACACTGAGGGTCACACTGAGGATCATACTGGAGAAAATGATGATGGTGATGCTGAGGAAGATTCTGAGAGTGACGAGGAAGAGGACACTGAGGGTTACACTGACGATCATACTGGAGAAATTGATGAAGATGATGCTGAGGAAGATTTGAGAGTGATGAGGAAGAAGATGCTGAGGGTCACAATGAGGATCATGCTGGAGAAAATGATGATGGTGATGCTGAGGAAGATTCTGACAGTGACGAGGAAGAGGACGCTGAGGGTCACACTGAGGATCATGCTGGAGAAAGTGATGATGGTGATGCTGAGGAAGATTCTGACAGTGACGAGGAAGAGGACGCCGAGGGTCACACTGAGGATCATACTGGAGAAAATGATGATGGTGATGCTGAGGAAGATTCTGACAGTGACGAGGAAGAGGACGCTGAGGGTCACAATGAGGATCATGCTGGAGAAAATGGATGATGGTGATGCTGAGGAAGATTCTGAGAGTGACGAGGAAGAGGACGCTGCGGGTTACACTGACGATCATACTGGAGAAGTTGTTGAAGGTGATGCTGAGGAAGATTTGAGAGTGATGAGGAAGAAGATGCTGAGGGTTACACTGAGGATCATACTTGAGAAAATGATGATGGTGATGCTGAGGAAGATTCGAGAGTGACGAGGAAGAGGACGCTGAGGGTTACACTGAGGATCATGCTGGAGAAAATGATGATAGTGATGCTGAGGAAGATTCGATAGTGACAAGGAAGAGGACGCTGAAGGTTACACTGAAGGGAAGATGCTGGGGGTGAAGCTGAGGGTAACACTGAAGTTGATGCAGAAATCACACTAGGAAGACATTGAGGGTGATGCCAAGGATGATTCTGTGGATGATGCTGAGATTGACATTGAGGATAACACTACGTAAAATGCTGAGGAGAAGAACAAGGTGAAGATGAGGCTTTTAAGTGACAATGAGGTAGACAAAGAGAAAGTTGCTGAAGAGCACAAGAAGGTGAAAATAAGGCTGAGGTACAGGATAAAGTGAGAAAGATCCAGATGGCGACGCTGAGGCTGACGATCAGAGTGATGCCGTGGAAGGTGCGGAGGATCACTCACACGTTGGCTCTGCAGTATTGGGTTCACATAGCGCTGTGTGCAGTGCGGATTCCTGCGCCTCCTCTATGCGAGGAAATATAAGAAGCGCTGACAATTTTGCACATTCTAGATTTTTCTGAAATTACAGAAGCTTCCGAGCTCCTCTGCTGTTTTCACCGTGTTTCTAAACCCAAAGGGCCCGAAGCTTCGGCACAATGGAGCCTGTGACCCACCGCGGCCTCAGCTTGTCTGACAGATGCCACCGGCCTGACTCCTTGTTTGCTCACACACTGCTGAAATGTGGAAGTTGCTGATATTAAACAGGGGGAGCGTCGTCTTCCTTTTCTTTGTGCTTCTCCGTTTTTTACGATGATTTGTGTTATAAAAATCTGATTACAGCAATTTTAATTAAGTCCCCATGTCTCCGGAGGAATGGCGCCCATTACTGCAGCCACCGGCGAGTGTCTGGGCCTCTAATTACTCCTCGCCCAACAAGCTCTGCTGTGACTACGACGGGGAATTAATGAGGCCCCTTATAATAAGCACAGGCTTTAATATTTAATTTTAATTACTTTACTTAAATTGTTTACTTAATTTCACGTGCGTTATTCACAGATGATGCAAGATTATTCATCAGCTGCGGATCTGTCACCATGTTACAGGCTCATGATATCCTGCACATCCAATGGGGAGAGACGCTCACGGGTCACGACTGTCGCCTCTCACAATACCAGGGGACACTGGGCAAACCCAACACCCGCACTGTACGGAGGGGCTGCGTGCCCCGAAACAAAGAGACCCCACACAAGTACAGAGAACCTAGAGAGATAGAGACAGAGGGAGACAGAGATAGAGAGAGAGACAGAGCGAGAGACAGAGAGAGAGAGCCAGACACACAAGGATAGAGAGAGAGACAGAGAGAGACACAGAGAGAGACACAGAGATAGAGAGAGACACAGAGAGAGACACAGAGATAGAGAGACAGAGAGAGAGACACACAGAGAGAGAGAGACACCACACAAGTGCAGAGAACCTAGAGAGAGAGACAGAGAGACACAGAGATAGAGAGAGACAGAGAGAGACACAGAGATAGAGAGACAGAGAGAGAGACACACAGAGAGAGAGAGACACCACACAAGTGCAGAGAACCTAGAGAGAGAGACAGAGAGACACAGAGATAGAGAGAGAGAGTGAGAGACAGAGAAAGAGACAGAGACAGAGAGAGACAGAGATAGAGAGAGACAGAGCGAGAGACAGAGAGAGAGACAGAGATAGAGAGACAGATAGAGACACAGAGATAGAGAGAGACAGACAGAGATAATTTGAATTTGAATTTGAGAGAGACAGACAGAGAGAGACACAGATAGAGAGAGAGACACAGAGATAGAGAGACAGAGTGACACACACACACACAGAGACAGAGAGAGAGACAGACAGAGAGAGACAGATAGAGAGAGAGACACACAGAGATAGAGAGAGAGAGAGACACCACACAAGTGCAGAGAACATAGAGAGAGACAGAGAGAGAGAGACACCCCATCCCCACTACCCTAATCCACTCCCCTGCCACACTTCTTTTCTTGCTTTGGCAACACTAATTGTATTTTGGTCCTGCCAATAAAGCCTATTTGAATTTGAATTTGACAGAGATAGAGAGAGAGACAGACAGAGAGAGAGACAGAGATAGAGACACAGAGATAGAGAGAGACAGAGACACAAAGATAGAGAGAGACAGAGAGAGAGACACAGAGAGAGAGAGACACCACACAAGTGCAGAGAACCTAGAGAGAGAGAGACAGAGAGAGACATAGATAGAGAGAGAGACAGAGAGAGACAGACAGAGAGAGACACAGAGATAGAGAGAGACAGAGAAAGAGACACAGAGATAGAGAGAGACACAGAGATAGAGAGACAGAGAGAGACAGACAGAGACACAGAGATACAGAGAGAGACAGAGAGACACAGAGATAGAGAGAGACAAAGAGAGACACACACAGAGAGAGAGACACCACACAAGTGCAGAGAACCTAGAGAGAGAGAGACAGAGAGAGACACAGAGATAGAGACACACACACACACACACACACACACACATAGAGACAGACAGAGAGAGACACAGAGATAGAGACAGAGAGAGAGACAGAGAGAGACACACAGAGATAGAGACAGAGAGAGGCACAGAGATAGAGAGACAGAGAGACACACATAGAGAGAGACAGAGAGAGACACAGAGATAGAGAGAGAGACACACACAGATAGAGAGAGACACCACACAAGTGCAGAGAACCTAGAGAGAGAGACAGAGAGAGAGACACAGAGATAGAGTAAGAGACAGAGAGAGAGAGACACAGAGATAGAGAGACAGAGAGAGAGACACACAGAGAGAGAGACAGAGAGAGAGACACACACAGATAGAGGCACAGAGATAGAGAGAGAGACAGAGATAGAGAGAGAGACACCACACAAGTGCAGAGAGCCTAGAGAGACAGACACACAGACACACAGAGATAGAGAGAGACAGAGAGAGATACACAGAGATAGAGAGAGAGACAGACACACAAGGATAGAGAGAGAGACAGAGAGAGACAGACATAGATACAGTAGAGAGAGACAGAGATGAGTCAGAGAGAGAGACAGAGATAGAGAGAGAGACACACACACAGAGATAGAGAGGGACCTAACAAACAACAGGGACCTAAGAGCGGCCCATGACATCCTACAGAGGCAATACAAACGCACTCTCAGGGAGAAAAAACAGAGGCATATCTGCCAAGAACTACAGAAGCTTGAGGACTCCCTCCAGGACAACTCATTCTGGGAGACCTGGAATCATATCGGCACAAAGCCCAAGCAGAGCACCCTCCACATCCAAAATGGCAACATCTGGCACAGCTACTTCAAAGGCCTCTACAAGAACATACCAGAAGAAGACCTAACCCCAGAACAGAAGCACCTAACCACTAAACTCAGAGACATGGAGGAGACAATCAAAGACTTCCAAAATCCTCTGGACATACCAATCAGTGTGATGGAAATAAAAGACAGTATCAAATTTATGAAATGCAAGAAGGCCGCGGGCAGTGACGGCATCCTGCCAGAGATGATCAAATTCAGTTCCCCAGATATACATGCAGCACTGGCAAAACTATTCACCCACATCCTGAGTGCTGGCTACTTCCCAAAAAGCTGGAATCAAGGTCTCATAACGCCCATCTACAAGAATGGAGACCGATATGATCCAGCAAACTACAGAGGAATATGTGTTAACAGCGTTCTGGGAAAACTATTTAACAGCATTATTAACAAAAGGATCATCACCTTCCTCACCCAGCGGGACACCCTCAGCAGAAGCCAAGCTGGGTTCATGCCAAACCATCGCACCACGGATCACATCTACACCCTGCAAAGCCCCATCAAGACCCACATCCATAGAAAAAAACAGGGGAAAATATTTGCATGTTTTGTGGACTTCAAGAAGGCCTTTGACTCAGTGTGGCACCCAGGTCTGTTCCTGAAACTCCTGGAGAGCGGAATAGGTGGCAGAACCTACGACGTCATCAAGAGCTCATACACTGAGAATCGGTGCAGCGTGAAGGTGAATGGAAAGAGGACGGCCTTCTTCCGGCAGTGCCGTGGGGTAAGACAGGGCTGCAGCCTGAGCCCAACTCTATTTAACATCTACATAAATGGACTGGCAGCGGCCCTGGAATCCTCCTCTGCCCCAGGTCTCAACCTGCACAACCGAGAGGTGAAGATCCTGCTGTACGCAGATGACCTCCTGCTGCTTTCCCCAACCGAGAGAGGCCTCCAAGATAGCTTGGCCGTGCTGGAAACATTCAGCACCACATGGGCGCTGCCCATCAACCAAAAGAAGACCAAAGTCATGGTGTTTCAAAAGAGGAGTTCTAAAGAAACCTCCACTTCCTCCCTCACACTAAATGGTGCCACGCTAGAGAAGACAAGCAGCTATACCTACCTCGGTCTGGAGCTAAGCCAAACCGGGAGCCTCAAGCAAGCAGCAGAGACCCTGAAAGGGAAACCATGCAGAACCTTCTATGCCATCAGAAGACAAATGTACCACCTCAAACCACCGGTGAGAGTCTGGCTCAAGATATTCGACAGCGTCATCACACCTATACTGCTATATGGCAGCGAGGTATGGGGTCCAGCAACCTATCCAGACCAGAAAAAGTGGGATTCCAGCCCAACCGAAGTCTTCCATCTGGAGTTCTGCAAATATCTCCTCCAGGTACATCGCAGCACCTCAAACATAGCCTGTCGGGAAGAGCTGGGCCGATTCCCCTTATGGCTCACTATACACAAGAGGGCGCTATCACACCAGGCGCATATACAGAACAGCAACCCCAGCTCCTACCATCATAAAGCCCTGCAGAGCCAGAGCCAAGAGCAAGCCAGGAACCTCGGCAGCCAGCTCAACCAAAGTCAGCAACACACCCTAACTAAAGCCCAAATAAAAGAGATCTCAGAGAGCTGCAAGATGCAATACATAGAGGGTTGGAAGAGTGAATTGGAGAACTCCCAGAAACTCACCATCTACCGGTCAATGATGAGGGACTACACTCTGGCTCCATACCTGGAAAGGCTACGCCACCCCAAAGACAGGCAGACCTTGAGTATATACAGATTAAGCGCCCACAACCTAGAGGTGGAAACAGGGCGGCACCGACAGACATACAAGCCACGAGAGAACAGACTGTGCCAGCACTGCCAGCAGGGGGCTCTGGAAGATGAGGTGCATTTCCTGCTGCACTGCAACAAATACTCAGCAGTGAGGGACTCCCACTTCCAGAAACTTACCACTCATACCCCAGACTTCCCATCCATGGACGAGGAGAGGAAACTCTGCATCCTGCTGGGGGAAGAAGAATCAATGGTGGAGGTCGCCGCCCAATATGTCACCACATGTCATAAGATGAGAGGAACTAAAGACCTCCAAATGGACAATCACTCCCCAAATTTTGCCCCCAACACCCCATCCCCACTACCCTAATCCACTCCCCTGCCACACTTCTTTTCTTGCTTTGGCAACACTAATTGTATTTTGGTCCTGCCAATAAAGCCTATTTGAATTTGAATTTGAGAGAGAAAGACAGAGAGAGACACAGAGATAGAGAGAGAGACAGAGAGAGACACAGAGATAGCGAGAGACACACAGAGAGAGACACAGAGAGAGAGAGAGATAGAGAGAGACACAGAGAGAGAGACAGAGATAGAGAGAGAGACAGAGAGATATACACAGAGATAGAGAGACAGAGAGATAGAGAGACACAGAGATTTAGAGAGACAGAGAGCGAGAGACAGAGATAGAGAGAGACACAGTGATAGAGAGACTGAGGGACACACAGAGCTAGAGAGAGAGACAGAGAGAGACACAGAGATAGAGAGACACACACAGAGACAGAGAGAGACAGAGAGAGACTGAGGAGAGAGAGAGACACCACACAAGTGCAGAGAAACTAGAGAGAGAGACACAGAGATAGAGAGAGAGAGACACAGAGATAGAGAGAGACAGAGAGAGACTGAGGAGAGAGAGACACCACACAAGTGCAGAGAACCTAGAGAGAGAGACAGAGACAGAGAGAGAGACACAGAGATAGAGAGAGAGAGAGAGAGACACATAGATAGAGAGAGACAGAGAGAGACTGAGGAGAGAGAGACCACACCACACAAGTGCAGAGGACCTAGAGAGAGAGACAGAGACAGAGAGAGAGACACAGAGATAGAAAGAGAGACAGAGAAAGAGAGAGAGAAAGACACCACACAAGTGCAGAGAACCTAGAGAGAGAGAGACACAGAGACAGAGAGAGAGAGACACCACACAAGTGCCGAGAACCTAGAAGAAGATGGAGAAGAAAGATGGTAGAGACGTGTGACAGAGAGACAGAGAGAGACAGAGAGAGAGAGACAGAGAGACAGAGAGAGAGACTGAGGAGAGAGAGAGACACAGAGAGAGAGAGGGAGAAAGAGACAGAGAGAGAGACAGAGAGAGACAGAGAGAGAGACAGAGATAGAGAGAGAGACAGAGAGAGACACAGAGATAGCGAGAGACACACAGAGAGAGACAGAGAGAGAGAGAGAGATAGAGAGAGACACAGAGAGAGAGACAGAGATAGAGAGAGAGACAGAGAGATATACACAGAGATAGAGAGACAGAGAGAGAGACAGAGAGATAGAGAGAGACACAGAGATTTAGAGAGACAGAGAGCGAGAGACAGAGATAGAGAGAGACACAGTGATAGAGAGACTGAGGGACACACAGAGCTAGAGAGAGAGACAGAGAGAGACACAGAGATAGAGAGACACACACAGAGACAGAGAGAGACAGAGAGAGACTGAGGAGAGAGAGAGACACCACACAAGTGCAGAGAAACTAGAGAGAGAGACACAGAGATAGAGAGAGAGAGACACAGAGATAGAGAGAGACAGAGAGAGACTGAGGAGAGAGAGACCACACCACACAAGTGCAGAGAACCTAGAGAGAGAGACAGAGACAGAGAGAGAGACACAGAGATAGAAAGAGAGACAGAGAAAGAGAGAGAGAAAGACACCACACAAGTGCAGAGAACCTAGAGAGAGAGAGACACAGAGACAGAGAGAGAGAGACACCACACAAGTGCCGAGAACCTAGAAGAAGATGGAGAAGAAAGATGGTAGAGACGTGTGACAGAGAGACAGAGAGAGACAGAGAGAGAGAGACAGAGAGACAGAGAGAGAGACTGAGGAGAGAGAGAGACACAGAGAGAGAGAGGGAGAAAGAGACAGAGAGAGAGAGACAGAGAGAGAGACAGAGATAGAGAGAGAGAGACACCACATGTGGTGCCCCCAGTAGTACGGTCACCACACTGGCTTTGCCTTCCTCCAGGGGAGGGTAATGCCAGGCTTGGAGGCAATGATGGGATTCTCTCACAGTCAATCCATGCATACAACACAGTTCCACTCCAGGCCAGCAGGGGGAGCTCTGACCCAGGATTGAGGGGAGGAGTGATCCCTGAGGGCCAGGAGGAAGGAGAGTTAGTTGGTCTGCGGAGGGTGAAGTGTGCAGACGGTGAATGCTGAGCTGGAGGTTGAGCTGCAGCAGGCGAGCTCCCTCAGCTTGAGAGCGCACTGAACTGGAGCCTGGTCTCCACGGTGATACGGATACTAATGGTCCTGCCACAGATACTCGAGGAGTAGGAGGTTGTAGATGCCCTGCTCCCATCGAAGACTTGAGGGCACAACAGCAAAATGGATAGAGAGCCGGGGATTCAGAGAGTGAGAGGAGTCCCAGAGAGAGGGAGAGAGGCTACAGCTGTCTGCCGTGCAAGGAGAGTTCTAGGAACATTTGACAGGAGGAACTTCAGAGTAACTAAGGACTGGAGTGCTTCACACACACAGCGCTAGTAAGGAGACTGCACAGCCCGTCTGTGAGAGAGAATCCCTGAGTTGCTTCCAGGCTAGCCTGCTCCAATACCATCTGTAATCAGGACCCTGGACTGCAGTTATCCAGTAAAGGTACAGAAACTGCACCCCGCTGTGTTGTGTCTGCTTCCTGCCCTGTCGGCACTGCTACATCCCTGTGCCCATCACTTATGCACTGCCCTGGGGTTACAGCTTCACCTGTGGGGAGATACACCATCTAAGCTGCGACACACCATCAGCCCCAGAGGATCTGCACGCAGCGTTGGCTAACACCTTATTTGCCAAATACCACGGGTGGCGTCACAAACTTTACATTACAAACAAACATCACCACCATTGATATTGGGGCCCAGGGCCACGGACTGGGTCACCGCTGCTATGACACATCATCCCCCTGACACCGGCCCGGTACCGAGTACCCCACAGCCCTGGGTGAAGCGAGGGCGACCCAATTTTGGCGTCACGAACAGGATTACGGAGCCCGGTATCCCCGGGTCCTGTGTGCCATAGACTGTGATTGTGAACTGTGTGTATTTGGTGCCAGTTGCCGCCATTGCCGCACTGCTTGGCGTGCGTGGGAAGAAGGAGGCAGGCCTTCGTGGGCGGAGCCTGCCACAGAGCGCGAAGCGCCGCGCGGGAAGAACGCACAAGAGGAGGAGGAGCTGATGCCTACAGCCCGGAGCGTCGGGCCTGCAAAGCGGCCGCAGGTGAGCTCCTACAACCCCCTGGCCCTAGCTAACGTTCACTAGGGGGATGTCTGCGCCACAAGCTGACGCGGTCCCGCCAGGAGGTGCACCCACCACAGTGGTCCCCATCATGCCACTGTCTATGCCTTACATACCGGGAGCGGCCTGGCTACCGCAGTACTCGGGTGAGTCACATACCCTGAGTGAATTTAAAGAGAGACTGTGCAGTTTGTTTAAAGTCTACCCTCTGTCTGAAAGCCAGAAAGTGAACATCCTTATTGGACAGCTCACGGGTGCAGCGCTGAGAGAAGTGAAAGCCTGGCAGGACCCTGATAAAGATACTGTTGCAAAGATCCTGGCCAAGCTGAGAAGCACTTTTGACAACTGCACTGCAGCTGAAATCAAGATGAGGTTCTTTGGCTGTAAACAGAAGGTGCAGGACAGTATCAGGGACTATGCTCTCAACCTGCAGGAGGCGCTGCGAGCAGTTAAACAAGTTGATCCTGACAGCTTAAAGGAAGAAGATAAGCTGTTGAAGGAGCCATTCATTGAAGGGCTCCTGTCCAGTACCCACCGAGGGCAGTTGCGTATAATAACCTTGCAAAACCCTGATCTGGACTTTGCTGAATTTAAGGACAGGGCTATCCGGGTACTGCAGGAATCCACTGACAGCCGTCCAGCGCCCCCTAGACGCCCAGCGATCACCTATCATCAGGAAGCAACATCCTTTCCTTCCATCCCGGTGGAGGCCGATGCACAGACTATGGACAAGGATCCAACTGAGGAGCTACGACTACAGGTCCAGGAGTTGACCAAAGGAATGGCTGCACTCACCAAAACCGTGCAGTCCCTGCAGGTGTCCTCCAAAGACAAGATCCAGCTTGCTTCCAGTCCAGAGGATGTCCCGTGGCTCCGGAGGAGGAGAGCCCCGCCACTTCGCGGAAGGAACAACGATCGCTATGACCAGGATGGACGTCCCATCTGTCGTCGCTGTCACAAGGCAGGTCATCTTGCCAGGTACTGTCCTTTAAACGAGCAACCCCTGGGGCAGAGGGCTAACCCCCAGGAGTAGGATCCCCAGGCCCAAGGAACTGGAGAGCCAAGTATGTGGGAGGGAGACTGATCCTTCCTGTGGTGATTGATGGTATCCCCATGAACGCTTTGCTGGACACTGGCTCCCAGGTGACCACCATGCCCTATACTCTTTACAAGAGGTATTGGGCTGATTCTGAACTCACCCGTGGTCCCACTGATGAACTGACAGTAGTTGCTAGTAATGGTCAGACCTTACCGCAGATTGGATGTAAGGAGATTACTGTCAAAGTGGGGAGGGTGGAATTAAAGCCTCAAGGTCTGATATTTGTTGATATTGATAGACGTGAATTTAACCCTATGACTCTTGGTACAAATGTAACTGAAAACTGTCTGTCTGAGGTTATAGTCTTGTTGCAACAGGTGGCTGAAATTGCTGGTTCCGGAGAACAAAGAGTCCTGCAGAAGGAGATCCGAGCCCTGATGCAAAGGCAACAAGTGGAATTTGCTGGTGGCGAGATTGGCAGTGTCAGAGTGAGTGATTCTTTCCCATTGCAATACCCCCCAGATGTGAAATGTTGGTATGGTGTCGGGCAGCTATAGGTCTTAGAAGGAGAGATTACCAGTAGAGTTGAGCGATACCGTCCGATACTTCAAAGTATCGTATCGGATGGTATCGGCCGATCTTTAAAAAAAGTATCGGTATCGCCGATTCCGATACCGGAAGTCCCATTCAAGTCTATGGGACTTCCGGTATCGGAATAAGAAAAACCCTTTCCTGCCCTTGTACAGCCTCTCTGGGGTCTGTACGGGCCTTTCGGGGGGCTGTGCCGGCCTGCCAGGGGGTCTGTGCAGGCTCCGGTGGTCTGTGCCGGCCTGCCGGTGGTCTGTGCAGGCTCCGGGGGGCTGTGCCGGCCTGCCGGGGGGCTGTGCAGGCTCCGGGGGGCTGTGCCGGCCTGCCGGGGGGCTGTGCCGGCCTGCCGGGGGGCTGTGCAGGCTCCGGGGGGCTGTGCAGGCATCGTCCGATGTGACTACAAGTCCCATCGGGCGATGCCTGCTACCATGACAGTGATTGACACATTAGCCAATGATGGGACAGTAGTAGTCCCATCATCCGGCTAATGTGTTAAATGTAAAAAAAAAAAAAAAAAAATTACATGCTACATACATACAACATGCATACTACATACATGCTACATTCATACTACATACTACATACATGCTACATACATACTACATATATACTACATGCATGCTACATACATACTACATGCTACATACTACATGCATGCTACATACATACTACATGCTACATACTACATATATACTACATGCATGCTACATACATACTACATGCTACATACTACATATATACTACATGCATGCTACATACATACTACATGCTACATACTACATATATACTACATGCATGCTACATACATACTACATGCTACATACTACATATATACTACATGCATGCTACATACATACTACATACATACTACATATATACTACATGCATGCTACATACATACTACATGCTACATACTACATGCATGCTACATACATACTACATGCTACATACTACATATATACTACATGCATGCTACATACATACTACATGCTACATACATACTACATATATACTACATGCATGCTACATACATACTACATGCTACATACATACTACATATATACTACATGCATGCTACATACTACATGCTACATACATACTACATATATACTACATGCATGCTACATACTACATGCTACATACATACTACATATATACTACATTCATACTACATACTACATATATACTACATACATACTACATACATACTACATACATACTACATGCATGCTACATGCATGCTACATGCATGCTACATACATACTACATACATACTACATGCATACCACATATATACTACATACATACAATACATTCATACAATACATACATAGACATACAGTACATATAACATAGAGTAACATACTTACCAATACTTGTCACATTGTTCCCCGAAGCCATTGTCTATTCCGGGATAAATATTAACATAACAAACCACAAAAATACTCACCCACGATCCGAAGCAGTCCACGAGTGTGTCCCACGACGATCTTGGGTAGAGAACTGCAGCATCAGCTGTTGCTGCCGTTCTCTACGGGCTGCAGGAATCCAATGACGGAAGGTAGGTATCCTTCCGCACTGTATTCCTCCGCCACTTAAAAAAAAAAAGTCCCTAGTCTCACTTTATGCCATTGCTGTGTGGGAAATTCCCACGCAGCAATGGCATAAAGTGAGACTAGGGACTTTTTTTTTTTAAGTGGCGGAGGAATACAGTGCGGAAGGATACCTACCTTCCGTCATTGGATTCCTGCAGCCCGTAGAGAACGGCAGCATCATCTGATGCTGCAGTTCTCTACCCAAGATCGTCGTGGGACACACTCGTGGACTGCTTCGGATCGTGGGTGAGTATTTTTGTGGTTTGTTATGTTAATATTTATCCCGGAATAGACAATGGCTTCGGGGAACAATGTGACAAGTATTGGTAAGTATGTTACTCTATGTTATATGTACTGTATGTCTATGTATGTATTGTATGAATGTATTGTATGTATGTAGTATATATGTGGTATGTATGTAGCATGTAGTATGTATGTGGTATGTATGTAGCATGCATGTAGTATGTATGTAGCATGCATGTAGTATGTATGTAGCATGCATGTAGTATGTATGTAGTATGTATGTAGTATGTATGTAGCATGTATGTAGCATGCAGTATGTATGTAGCATGTATGTAGTATGTATGTAGTATATATGTAGTATGTATGTAGCATGTAGTATGTATGTAGCATGCATGTAGTATATATGTAGTATGTATGTAGCATGCATGTAGCATGTATGTAGTATGTATGTAGTATGTATGTAGCATGCAGCATGTATGTAGTATATATGTAGTATGTATGTAGCATGCATGTAGTATGTATGTAGTATGTATGTATGTAGCATGCAGTATGTATGTAGCATGTATGTAGTATGTATGTAGTATGTATGTAGCATGCATGTAGTATGTATGTAGTATGTATGTAGCATGCAGTATGTATGTAGCATGTATGTAGTATGTATGTAGTATATATGTAGTATGTATGTAGCATGCATGTAGTATGTATGTAGCATGCATGTAGTATGTATGTAGTATTTTTTTTTTTTTTTTTTTTTTTTTTTTTAACATTTAACACATTAGCCGGATGATGGGACTACTACTGTCCCATCATTGGCTAATGTGTCAATCACTGTCATGGTAGCAGGCATCGCCCGATGGGACTTGTAGTCCCATCGGACGATGCTTGCACAGACCCCCGGACATCAGCACAGCCCCCCGGCAGGCCGGCACAGCCCCCCGGCAGGCCGGTACAGACCCCCACAGGGTGCACAGACCACCGGCAGGCCGGCACAGCCCCCCGGCAGTCCGGTACAGACCCCGGGCAGTCCACACAGCCCCCCGGCAGGCCGGCAGAGACCCCCGGAAGGCCCGAAATGACGGCGCATCATGATGCGCACACACCGCGCATCATGATGACGTCAGGCCGTCAATCAACTGAACTTCCGATTCCGATGCCGAATTCCGATATTGAAAAAATATCGGAAGTCGGTATCGGAATTCCGATACAGCAAGTATCGGCCGATACCCGATACTTGCGGTATCGGAATGCTCAACACTAATTACCAGGCATTGGTAGAACCAGTATACTCCGAGAGAAGGCCCACTGTCCTGACAGCCAGAGGGGTGGATGATGTCAAAAAAGGGAGAGTACCTGTACGTTTTCTGAATTGCGGGCAAGAGGAAGCCACGATACCTCGGTACGCCACAGTTGCCAAACTGCTCACTGTTAATAACAACTCATTGCAGGCAGCAGAACCCTTGGTCTCATCTGATCAGGTGGAGGACCATGGTTCTGTGAAACAGATGGAAGAGTGGTGCCAGCAACTGCAGGTGGAAACTGACTCTGCACCTTCATACCAGAGAAATGGGGTCTACAGAGTGACACAAGAGTACGAGCGGATATTCAGCAAACACCCACTAGATTTTGGGCAGGCAAAAGGGGTTCAACATCATATCCCCACAGGAGACCATCCACCCATAAAGGAGAGGTACAGACCAATACCCCCAACACAGTACCAGTGTGCTAAGAGTATGATGAAAGAGATGAAGGAAGCTGGGGTTATCAGGGACAGGTGTAGCCCCTGGGCAGCTCCCATTGTGTTTGTAAAGAAAAAGGATGGTACCATGAGAATGTGTGTTGATTACAGAAAAATTAATAGCATTACACATAATGATGCCTACCCATTACCTAGGATTGAGGAATCCTTAGCTGCACTTAAAACTGCTAATTACTTTTCCACCTTGGATCTCACCAGTGGGTATTGGCAGGTTCTCGTGGCAGAGGCAGATAAAGAGAAAACCGCATTTACCTCTCCAATGGGTCTCTGTGAGTTCAATTATATGCCATTTGGGCTCTGCACAGCTCCAGGGACATTTCAACGGCTGATGGAGTGCTGCCTGGGACACATGAACTTTGAAATGGTCCTATTGTACCTGGATGATGTTATTGTCTTCTCCAAAACCTATGAAGAGCATCTGGAACACCTGGCTGAAGTGTTTGCCGCTTTGTCCAATTTTGGCCTGAAGGTGAAGCCCTCCAAATGCCACCTCCTGAAGCCCAAGGTACAATACCTCGGTCATGTTGTCAGTGCAGACCGTGTGGCACCAGATCCTGACAAGGTCACAGTCATCCGGGACTGGCCGAAGCCCAGCAACCTCCATGAAGTACGCCAATTCCTTGGACTGGTAGGCTACTACCGAAGATTCATCAAGGGCTTTACTGAAGTAGCTACCCCTATGCCAAACCTTCTGGT
Organism: Dendrobates tinctorius; assembly: GCF_039654945.1. Taxonomy (NCBI): domain Eukaryota; kingdom Metazoa; phylum Chordata; class Amphibia; order Anura; family Dendrobatidae; genus Dendrobates; species Dendrobates tinctorius. Next base: position 166,117 of record NW_027361911.1, read on the forward strand.
GGGGCAGTCCAAGAAGAACAAGCAGAAGAATTCCACCATTGAATGGACTGAAGAGTTAGAGAGGTCCTTCACCTGATTGAAAATGGCTCTCACCAGTGATGAAGTGTTGGCCTACCCAGACTATGAGAAACCCTTTGTGCTGTACACAGATGCCAGCAATGTGGGACTAGGAGCGGTACTGTCTCAGGTACAGAATGGAAGAGAAAGAGTGATCTCCTACGCCAGCAGGAAGTTGCGTCCCACCGAAAGGAACCCTGACAACTACAGTTCTTTCAAGTCATAGAATCATAGAATCGTAGAGTTGGAAGGGACCTCCTGGGCCATCTGGTCCAACCCCCTGCTCAAAGCAGGATTCGCTAAATCATCCCAGTCAGATGTCTGTCCAGCCTCTGTTTGAAGACTTCCATTGAAGGAGAACTCACCACTTCTCGTGGCAGCCTGTTCCACTCATTGATCACTCTAACTGTCAAAAAGTTTTTTCTAATATCTAATCTGTGTCTCCTCCCATTCAATTTCATCCCATTGCTTCTAGTCTTTCAAATGAGAATAAAGTTGATCCTTCTACAATGTGACAGCCCTTTAGATATTTGTAGACAGCTATTAAGTCTCCTCTCAGTCTTCTCTTTTGCAAACTAAACATTCCCAAATCCTGCAACCTTTCCTCATAAGACAGGGTTTGCAGACCGGTCACCATTCTGGTCGCTCTTTTCTGAACTTGCTCCAGTTTGTTGATGTCTTTTTTAAAATGTGGTGCCCAAAACTGGACACAATATTCCAGATGAGGTCTGACCAAAGAGGAGTAGAGGGAAATAATGACATCACGTGATCTAGACTGTATGCTGCTGTTAATACATCCTAGAATTGCATTTGCCTTTTTTGCTGCTGCATCACACTGTTGACTCATATTCAGTCTGTGATCTATTAGTATACCCAAGTCTTTTTCACATGTGCTGTCACTTAGCCCTATTCCTCCCATTCTATATATGCTTTTTTCATTTTTATTGCCCAGATGTAGTACTTTGCATTTTTCCCTGTTAAAAACCATTCTGTTAGTTGCTGCCCACTTCTCCAGTTTATTTAAATCTTTTTGAATCCTTTCTCTCTCTTCTCTAGTATTAGCTATCCCTCCTAGCTTTGTGTCATCAGCAAATTTAATCAGTTTACCCTCAATTCCTTCATCTAAATCGTTGATAAAGATGTTGAACAATACAGGGCCCAGGACAGAGCCCTGTGGTACCCCACTTGAGACATTCTTCCAACTGGATGTGCAGCCATTTACGACCACTCTTTGGGTCCGATCACTAAGCCAGTTATGAATCCACCTAACAGTTGCCTTGTCCATTCCATACTTAGTCATTTTTTCAATAAGGATTGTATGAGATACTTTGTCAAATGCTTTGCTGAAGTCAAGATATACTATATCTACAGCATTTCCTTGATCCACCCAATCAGTGATTCCGTCATAGAAGGAAATTAAGTTAGTCTGACATGACTTATTAGTTACAAACCCATGCTGACTCTGTTTAATCACTTCATTCTTATCCAGGTATTGACATACATGTTGTTTAATAATTTGTTCAAAGATCTTTCCTGGTATAGAAGTCAGACTCACCGGCCTATAGTTGCCTGGGTCCACCTTCTTCCCCTTTTTGAAGATAGGAACAACATTTGCTCTTCTCCAGTCTTCGGGCACTTCTCCTGTTCTCCAAGAATTTTCAAAGATTATGGAGAGGGGTTCAAAAATTTCTTCTGCTATCTCCTTCAGTACTCTGGGGTGTAATTCATCTGGACCTGGAGTTCTTTGCTATAGTCTGGGCTGTCACCGAGAGATTTAACCATTACCTAGCCTCCGCCAAGTTTACAATCTTCACGGCAACAATCCGTTGACCCACTTGGACACGGCAAAGCTAGGTGCCCTGGAGCAGCGATGGATGGCTCGGCTGTCCAATTACGAGTTCACTATCAAGTACCGAGCGGGGCACAAGAATGCCAATGCTGATGCGCTGTCCAGGATGCTGAACCTTCCAGATGCAGGAGAAGATCCTGAGGCTCTTGAAGAGATAGAGCTACCTCCCTTCCACAGGCCACTGGCGGCCCAACGTGCTCAAGGAGTGAGTGACAGACGGTCTGGCTTGAAGGAGGTCACCCTGAATCCTTTGAACCATCATGACTGGGCAGAAACACAAAATAGTGACCCAGCAGTCCGCTTGATGAAGGAACTGTTGATACGAGCTGACTCACGTCCGGAGTCGGATGCTCCTGAAGAAACCCAGCAGCTGTGGAAGGAGAGAGGCCGGCTGTTTATTTACGAAGGGAAGCTGTGTCGGAGGAGTATCAATGCCCGCACACATGAGCTAGTCTGGCAGGTAATAGTCCCGAAGAGAGAGGCATCAATGGTCCTGGAAGCATACCACCAAGGAGCTGGACACTTCGGATGGAAGAAGTTGGAAGCATTGCTCCGAGAGAGGTTTTACTGGGCTGGTATGAGGAAAGCCATTGAGAGGTGGTGCCGGGAGTGTGGACGATGTAACCTGCGCAGGAAGGATCGAGACATCCAGAGAGCTCCCCTGCAACCAATCATCACCAAACAGCCCCTCGAGTTGGTAGCCCTGGACCATGTGAAGCTGGTTCCAAGCCAGTTGGGCTACAGCTATGCTCTTACCATTGTGGACCACTACTCAAGATTCCTGGTAGTTGTGCCTGTCAAAGATCTAACTGCCAAGACAGCAGCCAGAGCTTTCCAACAACACTTCTGTAGGCCACATGGGTATCCTGAAAAAGTCCTCACAGATCAAGGTCCAGCTTTCGAGGCGGAAGTGTTCCTTGTGTTCTGCAACTTGTATGGTTGTAAGAAGATCCGGACTACACCTTATCACCCACAGACCAATGGCATGTGCGAGATGAACCAGGTAGTGATTGACCTGCTGAAAACATTGCCCTTGGAGGAGAGGAATCTGTGGCCTGAGAAGTTGCCAGATCTGGTAGACCTCTACAACCATATACCAGTGAACTCTACCAACTGTACTCCAGCATACCTGATGAGAGCAAGACCGGGTAGGCTGCCTGTGGATTTGGACATGGGAGTCCTCACGCCGGAGGCCACATCGCCAGATGCAGACTGGGAAAAGGAGATTCAGCAGCAGTACAGAAGAGTACAGGAGTGTGTGGAGAAGAGTCTGGCCCAGGCAAAGGCAGGAGAAGCTTTACAATCAGAATGCATCTGCTGTCCCCTTTTCGCTGGGAGAAGTAGTCCTCAAAAGGAAGAGGAGGTTGCACAAGCTGGATGATCAATGGGAGGCTGAACCTTATACCATTCTGCCCTCGAACTTTGATAATGCTAAAGTATGCCTTGTTAGTAAAGATGGAGGAGAGACCTCGGCAGCAGTATCCAGGAACCATTTGAAGTTATGCCCTGAACAGTTGAAAGCAAGAGCAGAAGAGTCAGAGGACATCCAACCTGTGAAGGCAGAAGAGAATGTCAGCACAGTGCTTGGGGAGTTTCCTGCGAATTGGACTAGAATTAATGATGCAACAGTGGTACCAGTGTTGTTATTCCCTCAAGTGGAAGCACAGGAGGACGTGACTCGAGAAGATCAGGAGAATCAGGTCGCAGAAGTCGCACCAGCAGTGGAGCCAGAGAACCCTCGCTGTTATCAGCTCATTTTCTGCTCCTCCAATTGAGAGTTCTCCTTCCGTTCTCCCTCTGGTGGTGAAAGGAGGTAGTGAGGTTGGCTTAAGTGGTAGTGATCTGCCACCTGATGAGAAGGTTAACAATTGGATCTCTGGAGTATCAGACTGGATATAAGACAGCCGACGCCCTATCCTGATGCTGGTGATTCAGTCTGCTTCTCAGGTCTTGGACTTCATCTCTCTTCCAGTCTTCTCAAGTTAAGTTTGTTTTTTGCTAATGTACACACTTGCGCTTGTTGGTCAATTCAGTTTCTTGTGTGGTCAGCTTGCCCCTGCTGGGGCTATGCTGAGCTTCCACTCCTATTTATCTGTATTTGCCAATTTGCCTTTTTGTCCCTTATTAGATTGGCCTCTTTTTGCTCTGTTTCAGAATATTTTAGAGTGCTGATATAGTGGGAGAAGTCTAGTGACTTCAGGGTTAATTTTGCTATCAGACGTGTTGGACATTATTTATGGTAGGGTTTTTTGTCAGTTTCACCGTCAATACATGTGTGGGGGCTGTCTTTTCCTTTGGGGTCTGCTCTGGGGCAGTTAGTTTTCCCTTTTCTTGCTTTAGGTTTATGTAGTCCTCCGGCCATGACGAGGCGTCTAGGAACAACGTAGGAACGCTCCACTGCTACTGTTAGTTGTGTGGTTAAGATCAGGGATCTGCAATCTGCATAGTGACCAACCTCTCTGGTTTTCTGGGACTTAGCTTGTTGTTGTTCCTCCTCGGTGACCCATTCATAACAGAATCACCAGCCATACCGCAGATTCTAGGGTACTCAAAAGCAGGGAAAGATTGTTTAAGGGAAAGGGAAAAGGAAAAAAAATAGTGTCTGAATTTTTCTTTTTTTTGGTATATTTTTTCCTCTTTTTTTTTTCTGGGGGGGCGTAGGAGGATTTTTTTTTTTTTTCTAATGGAGATTAAGCAATTGTCTGATCGTGTGGAGCAGCTCACTGCTGAAGTGCGGGGAATTTCCACCTACCTCATTCAGTCACATGCTGCTGAACCCAAGATTCCTACTCCTGATGTGTTTTCTGGGGATCGGTCTAAATTTTTGAATTTTAGGAATAATTGTAAATTATTTCTGGTCTTGAAGCCTAACTCATCGGGGAGCTCTGTGCAGCAGGTTAAAATTGTCATCTCCTTGCTGGGCGGCAATCCCACTTTGCTAAAAGTTGTGGTTTTTCCATATATGCCTCTGCAGACGCCTATTCCTTTGAGGGGTATTGATGCTACTCCTTTGGCGGAGAATAAACCTCAGTTTTGGACCCAGGTGACGATGCGAGTTGCCCCAGACCACCAAGAAAACTGTAAATTTTTGGTGCTGCATAATGTGCATGATACTATTGTTCTGGGTTTTCCCTGGTTGCAAACTCATAATCCGGTTTGGGATTTGAAGTCTGTGTCTGTGGTGAGTTGGGGTTGTCAGTGTGTTCTTAGGGACGCTCCTGTTTTCTCCACCTATCCTCAGTCTCATGATATTCCAGATTATTTGGCTGATTTCTCTGATGTATTTAGTGAGAGTAAGGCTAAGTGCACACGTACCGGAACTCTCGCGGAAATTACCGCGAGAATTCCGGAATTCCAGTCCGCGGGAAAATCGCATTTTAAATTCCCGCGATTTTCCCGCTGAAAAACTAGCATTTTGCAAGCATAATTAGCTTGCAGAATACTAGCGTTTTCCAAGCGATCTGTAGCATCGCTTGGAGCACTGATTGACAGGTTGGTCACACTGGTCAAACATAGTGTTTGACAAGTGTGACCAACTTTTTACTACTGAGGCCGCCTAAGCAGCATCAGCAGTAAAAGATAAAATGTAAAAAAAAATAAAAAATGGTGTTATTCTCACCCTCCGACGTCCCGCGCAGCCGTTGCCAGTAATCCTTTGCGAAAATGCCTGCGATGACGTCCGTTCTCGCGGGATCGCGATGTCTCGAGACTTCGCGATCCCGCGAGAACGGACGCCATCGCGGGCATTTTCGCAAAGGACTACTGGGAACGAGAGCGTGAAGAGAAGCGGGAAGACTGCGCGGGACGTCGGAGGGTGAGAATAACAATATTTTTTATTTTTAAATTCTGTATTTTACAGGGATATGGTACCCAGAGCCCTGAGGACAGTCTCCTCTCCTCCGGACCTTGGGTACCATCCGCAATTCTTCTGCTTACTTTCCGCATGTTGTGCACAGCCACGTGCGGGAAGTAAGCGGAACAATGCATTCCTATGGGTGCGGGATCGCCGCGATTCCGCAAATTAATGAGCATGCTGCGGTTTTTACCGCGAAGCGATTCCGCCGCGGTAAAAACCGCAGCATTAGCACAGCATTGCGGAATCCCATAGGATTGCATGGGATGCTTATTTTTCGCGTTTTCGCGGCAAAATCGCGCGGTTAAAACCGCCGCGGAAACGCGAAAAAAACGCCACGTGTGAACTCAGCCTAAGTCTGCGTCTTGCCCCTCATAGGAGTTATGACTGTGCCATTGAGTTGATGCCTGGGTGTAAATTTCCCAAGGGTCGGCTTTTCAACTTATCTGTACCCGAACATGATGCTATGCGATCCTATATAAAGGAGGCGTTGGAGAAGGGTCATATTAGACCATCCTCGTCACCTTTAGGTGCTGGGTTTTTTTTGTGGCCAAGAAAAATGGTTAAGACCGTGTATTGATTATCGTTCCCTTAACAAGATCACGGTTAAATATCAGTACCCGTTACCCCTGATGTCTGATTTATTCTCCAGAGTTAAGAGTGCCTGCTGGTTTACTAAGCTTGACCTCAGGGGGGCGTATAATCTTATTCGCATCAAGCACGGGGATGAATGGAAGACGGCGTTTAATACTCCGGAGGGACATTTTGAGTACCTGGTGATGCCTTTTGGGCTCTCTAATGCCCCTTCTGTCTTCCAGTCCTTTATGAATGATATTTTCCGAGACTTTGTGGATAAGTTTTTGATCATCTATCTGGATGATATTTTGATCTTTTCTAGTGATTGGGATTCTCATGTGGAACATGTCCGGACTGTGTTCCACATTTAACAATGTAGGAACGCTCCACTGCTACTGTTAGTTGTGTGGTTAAGATCAGGGATCTGCAATCTGCAATGTGACCAACCTCTTTGGTTTTCTGGGACTTAGCTTTTTGTTGTTCCTCCTCGGTGACCCATTCATAACACCTCGCCCTGTCAGTGGTGAACCTCTTGTACCCCTGGTTAGTCCATGAGTTCACAGACAATCACATATCCCTGTGCCATGTAGAATCCCTAGTAGTGTACCCAGTACCTGACACACTACAGCACCAGTGTTACGTAGATCCACTCGTACCACGCAGGGAATACTACCAGTTAGGTATCGCATATAAAGTAAAAGTAAATGTTGAAACTGTTGAAATGTAAATATGTAACTGTTTTCCAAGTTTTGTGCCTACAGGTAACCTGTAAGAGTTCCCTTTGAATTTTCATGGACACTTAACCACAGGACTTGTGTGTGGTCAAAAACGTTATTTATAAATAGTTACTATTTGCCCAGGTATGGACCATGGACATTGATGCTGGACTTACCATCATAGGACCATTTTTGGAAACACTTGGTTTTTGTACATTTTTCCTTTTTTCAAATCTTGTACAAATATTATTGTTCAAATGTTTATATGTTATCTGTGTTTTCTTTTGTTCAGCCCAGGAGTGCTGACTTTCACTAGGGGGGAATGTGGCGCCCCCAGAAGTACGGTCGCCACACTAGCTTTGCCTTCCTCCAGGGGAGGGTAATGCCAGGCTTGGAGGCATTGATGGGTCTCTCTCACAGTCAATCCATGCATACAACACAGTTCCACTCCTGACCAGCAGGGGGAGCTCTGACCCAGGATTGAGGGGAGGAGTGATCCCTGGGGGCCAGGAGGAAGTAGGTTCAGTTAGTCTGCGGAGGGTGAAGTGTGCAGATTGTGAATGCGGAGCTGGAGGTTGAGCTGCAGCAGGCGAGCTCCCTCAGCTTGAGAGCACACAGAACAGGGGTCGGGTCTCCATGGTGGTACTGGTACTATCGGCCCTGCCACAGATACCGAGGAGTAGGAGGCTGTAGATGCCCTGCTCCCATCGAAGACTTGAGGCACAACAGCAAAACGGATAGAGAGCCGGGGATTCAGAGAGTAAGAGGAGTCCCAGAGAGAGAGGCTACAGCTGTCTGCCGTGCAAGGAGAGTTCTAGGAACATTTGACAGGAGGAACTTCAGAGTAACTAAGGACTGGAGTGCTTCACACCACACAGCGCTAGTAAGGAGACTGCACAGCCCGTCTGTGAGAGAGAATCCCTGAGTTGCTTCCAGGCTAGCCTGCTCCAATACCATCTGTAATCAGGACCCTGGACTGCAGTTACCAAGTAAAGGTACAGAAATTGCACCCCGCTGTGTGTTGTCTGCTTCCTAACCTGTCGGCACTGCTACATCCCTGTGCCCATCACCTATACACTGCCCTGGGGTTACAGCTTCACCTGTGGGGAGCTACGCCATCTAAACTGCGACACACCATCAGCCCCAGAGGATCTGCACGCAGCGTTGGCTAACACCTTATTTGCCAAATACCACGGGTGGCGTCACAAACTTTACATTACAAACAAACCTCACCAGGGCGACGGAACGGGTCGTCGCTGCTGTGACACATCATCCCCCTGACACCGGCCCGGTACCGAGTACCCCACAGCCCTGGGTGAAGCGAGGGCGACCCACCACACAAATTCAGAGAACCTAGAGAGAGACAGAGAGAGAGACACAGAGATAGAGACAGCGATAGAGAGAGACACACATACAGAGAGAGACACCACAGAAGTGCAGAGAACCTAGAAGATGGAGAAGAAAGATGGCAGAGACGTGTGACAGAGAGACAGAGAGAGAGACAGAGAGAGAGACAGACAGAGAGACAGAGAGAGACAGAGAGACTGAGGAGAGAGAGAGACTGAGGAGAGAGCGAGACAGAGAGAGAGAGGCAAAGATAGAGAGACACAGAGAGACACAGAGAGAGAGAGACACCACACAAGTGCAGAGAACCTAGAGAGAGAGAGAGAGACTGAGGAGAGAGAGAGACACCACACATGTGAAAAGAACCTAGAAGAAGATGAAGAAAGATTGCAGAGACGTGTGACAGAGATGTGGCGCCCCTGAGGCTCAGTCGCCACAGAAGTACTGCACCTTCTCCTAAGGTGTGGTGCCCCACCATCCAGGTAAGGTGGGAACTCCTTGCCACACTCCAACACCTGCACCCCACACACAGGATAGTTCAGCTGAGGACCAAATTGCAGCTCAGTGCTAGTGGGTAGCAGAGCACCTTTCGTGGATCCCTGCTTCGTAACACGAGATGTGCTGGGAGGTGGGTGGAGTTAGTATAAAAAGAAGGGGAAAGATAGAATTAGAGGTCAGTCTGACAGAAGGTCAGTCTGGGTTGAGTCCCAGAGAGGGAGGTCAGGCGGAGGAAAGACAGTCAGTCAGGAGAGGCTGAGGACTGGTCTTAGTGGAAGAACCCCCAGAGGAAAGGAATAGTAGAAGGAGTGCTGCAGCTGCCTCAGTGACCTGAGCCAGCTGGCACGGGAAAGGAAGGAGAAGGAGAGACGTAGAACTGTAACCTGCATTTCCATAAGAGAGAGAAAGACAAGTACGGAACGAAGAGGAGAGAGAACAGAGAGGAGGATTGGGTCGGCTAGGAACCCTGCCTATAGGTTCTCAGTGCAAGGCCGGGGCCCGGTCCCCAAGGTTGTATGGACACTTATGGTTCTGCAGCAGACACCGGTGGAGTAGTTGGCTGTAAATTCACTACTCCCATCTAAGACTTGGGACACAACAGAAAACGGATAGAGAGCCGGGATTCAGGAGAAGGGAGTCCCCGAAGTAGGCTACAGCTGTCTGTCATACAAGTAGAGTTGTTAGGAACATCTGACAGGAGGAACTTCAGAGAACCACGGTACTGGAGCTCTTCACACTAAAAGGCGCAATAGAGGAGTCGTTCAGGAAGGCACATGTTGGCGGGGTGCTGGTAGGGAGAGTCCTATCTTGCCTGGAGGTTGGCTGGGCCTCTGCCCCGGAGGACACGGTACCGGAGCAGGCACATGTGTGCACTACGAACTGTGAGTAAAGCTTTGAAACTGCAAGCTCTGGTGTCCCCCATTCATTCCCGCATCAGCACCGCTACATCTGGGTATCCGCATCTACACCATTCTGTGCCTCTCCTCATCCATTGCACCTACACTGCCCTGGGACTACAGCTCCGCCTGTGGGGAGCTACACCATCTTTGCTGCATCACACCATCTGAGTCGCCCTCGCTTCACCCAGGGCAGTGGGGTACTCGGTACCGGGCCGGTGTCAGGGGGGGATGATGTGTCACAGCAGCGGTGACCCGGTCCGTGGCCCTGGGCCTCAATATCAATGGCAGTGCTGTTTGTTTGTAATGTAAAGTTTGTGATGCCACCTGTGGTGTTCGGCAAATATGATGTTAGGCCGACGCTGCATGCAGATCCTCTGGGACTGATGGTGTGTGCAGCACAGATGGTAAAGCTCCCCATAGGTGAAGCTGTAGTCCCAGGGCAGTGTAGATGCTGTAATGGCGAGGAGGCGTAAATGGTGTAGGTGCAGGTAATCAGGTGTAGCGGTGCTGGAATAACTGGAGGACACCAGAGTATGCGGTTCCAAAGCTTTACTCACTGTTTTCAGTTCACACTCATGCCAGCCTCCGCGCTGTGTTCTCCAGGTCAGGTCTCCAGCCAACCTCCAGGCAAGACAGGTTCTCCTCTCCAGCACTCCGCCAACGTGTACCTGACTGAACGACTCCTCCAAGGCGCCTTTAGGGGCGAAGCACTCCAGTACTTAGTTACCCTGGAATGCCTCTCTCTAGGTGTTCCTAGTCTCTACTTGTATGACAGACAGCTGTAGCCTGCTTCGGGGAACTCTCGCTCCAGAGTCCCGACTCACTAATAAGGCACTGTTGTGTCCCAAGTCTATGATGGGAGTAAGGCGCTAGCGGCTCACTACTCCACCGGTGTCTGTTGCTGGACATAAAAGATCCGATCAACCTCGGGGACCGGGCACCGGCCTTTGCGCTCTGGACTGGAAGGGTTCTTTCTCTTACTCAACCCACTTCCCACCGTCCTTCTATTCTCCTTCGTTCCGATCTGTTCTATCTCTCTTCTGGAAGGTTAGGTCATCAATCTTATCAGTCTCTTTCTATGCCTTTCCCGTGCCAGCAGCCCAGATCACTGGGACCTGCTGCAGCACGTCCCTCAGACATCCATCTTCCCTCTCTCTCCTTCTCTCTCCTTCTCTCTCTTCTCCTTCTGACCTCACTCTTCCTACTCTTTTGTATCATCTTGCTCCACCCGCCTCCCAGCACATCTCGTGTTACGAAGCAGGGTTCCATGAGGGGTGCTCTGCTAACCCCCAGCTTGAAGCTGTTAGGTGGCCCCACTGAACAATCCTGTGTGTGGAATGCAGGTGTGGAGCGTGGTCAGAAGTTCCCACCTTACCTGGATGGTGGGGCACTACACCATAGGAGAAGGTGCAGTACTTCTGTGGCGACTGAAGCCTCAGGGGCGCCACACATCAGTCTCAGTGGATCTGCAAGCAGCGTTGGCTTACCATCTTACTTGCCAAACACCAAAGGTGGCGTCACGAACGTTCCATATAAACTACGTTAAAAACCACCATTGATATTGGGCGCCCAGGGCCACGGACAGGGTCACCACTGCTGTGACACATCCCCCTGACACCGGCCCGGTACCGAGTACCCCACAGCCCTGGGAGGGCGACCCAGAGAGACAGAGAGAGAGACAGAGATAGAGAGACAGAGAGAGAGAGACAGAGAGAGAGACAGAGACACCACACAAGTGCAGAGAACCTAGAGAGAGAGACATAGATACAGAGATAGAGAGAGACACCACACAAGTGCAGAGAACCTAGAAAAAGATGAAGAAAGATGTCAGAGACGTGTGACAGAGAGAGAGACAGAAAGAGACACAGAGATAGACTGAGGAGAGACAGAGAGAGAGCAAGAGAGAGAGACAGAGAGAGACAGAGAGACCACCACACAAGTGCAGAGAACCTAGAAAAAGAAGGAGAAGAAAGATGGCAGAGACGTGTGACAGAGAGACAGAGAGAGAGCGAGAGAGAGACAGAGAGAGAGACTGAGGAGAGAGAGAGATAGAGAGAGAGACTGAGGAGAGAGAGAGACAGAAGGAGAGATAGAGAGAGTCTGATATATCCTGGACCTCTATATGCCCCACCTACCCCCCATCCCCCTATTTTTACCATTTGCATTGGAAATGCTAACATGTACCTAGTCCCGGCCAATAAAGCTCATTTGAATTGAATTGACTGAGGAGAGAGCGAGAGGACGCAACATCAGAGACTGACTCCATCATTGCCCCAGTCCTTCTGTACGGCAGTGAGGTCTGGGGCCCAGTCTCATACCCAAACTGGTCAAAGAGGGACGCTGGGCCGACTGAAATATTCCACCTAGAGTTCTGCCAGCATCTTCTACCAGTCCATCGGAGCACATCAAACAGCGCCTGCCGAGCGGGGCAGATTCCTACTACACCTCGTAATCCAGAAGGCGCTGTCATTCAAGGCTCATCTACAAAGCAGTAGTCCCGGCTCCTACCATCACAAAGCCTTCCTACACCAGGAAGCCCCAGGAAGCCTCCCAACTAGAGTTGAGCGACTTTTGCTTTTTTAGGGTCGAGTTTCGTTTCATGAAACCCGACTTTTCCAAAAGTCGGGTCGAGCAAAATCGGCCGACTATAGGGAAAAGTCGGGGGTCCGACCGAAACACGAAACCCAATGTGAGTCAATGGGGAATTAAAGTCGGCAGTGAGAGGAGGACAGGAAACACACCTACAGTGCCCATTTGAATGCCAAAAGCATCAATTCTTCTTACTTAAGCTTGTCAACCTTAATTAACTTCATAATACAAGTTACGCACTGAAAAATGGGGGTTATTTGGCTAAAGTTGTGGGGGGGTAGGGCTGGCTCCAGGTTTTCATGTGCCCTGGGCGAAAGAGCGCCCCTTTAACACATACCACAACTCATGCTGCTCCGATACAGCAGAGAAATAGCGGTATAGTACAATGAAAAATACCTCACTCCTTATATCTCATGACGAGGCCCATCTATTTCTCCATACAGAATCATTGGTCCCATATAATGTTTGAAACAGTATATGATGAGATCCACATAATGCTACAGTATATGATGGGCCCCATGGATGAAGCTCCACTGTCTTATGGGCCCAAATAATGCTCCAAACATAATGGGCCCCATTTCTAATGCTCTAGTGTATAATGGGCCCTGTAAATGCTGCTCCAGTGTCTGATGTCCACCTTTGGAATGTTCCAGTGTATGGTGGGCCCCATCTATCGTTCTCCAGAGTATAGTGCTCCCCAAAAATTGCTGTCCCAACATTGAAAACAATGAAATAAGTCTCCTCGCTAGGGAATCACTGTACTAGTCTGGACTCCTCGTCGTCCCCATCTTCCATCTCACTGCACAGTATTTCAACCTTGCAAGTGCTGTGATCCTGAGCAAGCAGGGGGGGCCCACTCGTTGGCGACGGCACAGGCACAGGGCCCCTGATAGTACGGTGGTGTGTCTGATGGCGGGTGGGCCGAACCTGCACTTTCATCTGCAGCTTCCTCTTTGTCACCGTGTAAGATGGAACTGTATATGGGAAGGGTAACCTGAGTTTCATCAGGGTCAGATTCAGGCCATGTAGCGTGCGAGGGGAATGTAGTGGTCTGGGTCAATGTACCAGCAGATTCATCGAGCAGTGGCTGGGCATCAGTGCACTTGTGTCGCCCCCAGGAGTACGGTCGCCACAGTGGCATTACCTTCCTCCTAGGGAGTGTGATGTCATGCTTGGGAGCAACGAAGGATCTCTCTAGCAGGTTAACTGATTGGGCGGCGTTATTCCCACGAGTCATGACCCTCCAAACAGCGTTCATGAAGGCAAAGTGTTTATTTTACGTGGGCAGTATGGTTGCAAAGCTGAACCTTGAAGGAATGTCCAGAAGGGCACCACCAGGAGTGGAGCCTACGACGTAATTTGACTCAACACGGGCAACCTCAACCATCCAGCAACAAAAAAGATGCACACATTGCAAGCTTAATTCCGTTAACGAACGAGACTCCGTCATGCCCCGCGGTCCGAGTCCGGCTTACTAGAGGGACACGTGAGGCTCTGGCACGTGAGATTGGCCAATAACTGGTGTGTCATGCCCTTACCTGTCCGTGGCTGCATGTGCGCTACACTGAAAAGGCCAGCGTTTGTCGCTTACAGGTGCAGATAACCCGCTGAACAACGTTAGTGATGGGGGTCTGGGATTACAATTATTACCCGCGAACAATGATTTCCCAGTAAGTGCAGGTCAACCGCAGTTCCGGAATTAGGCCTAACCGTCATTCCTGAAAAAATTAAAAACTTACGTGTGCAAACCCCAGGTGCTGTAGCTTGCTTAACAGCTCGCCAGCCGTTCTCACGCCCAGTATGGATTACACGTGATTGCACAAAGGTGAGAAAGGTTACCGTATCCCCGGATAACATGTATGGATAGCGTACACATTCAAAATATATGTCTATAGATCAGGAGGCAGGCTCAGACGGTGTCAGGCACAGTATGGATTGCACGTGATTGCACAAAGGTGAGAAAGGGTACCGTATCCCCCGATAACATGTATGGATAGCGTACACATTCAAAATATATGTCTATAGATCATGAGGCAGGCTCAGACGGTGTTAGGCCCAGTATGGCTTGCACGTGATTGCACAAAAGTGAGAAAGGGTACCGTATCCCCAGATAACATGTATGGATAGCGTACACATTCAAAATATATGTCTATAGATCAGGAGGCAGGCACAGACGGTGTCAGGCCCAGTATGGATTGCACGTGAATGCACAAAGGTGAGAAAGGGTACCGTATCCCCGGATAACATGTATGGATAGTGTACACATTCAAAATATATGTCTATAGATCAGGAGGCAGCCTCAGACGGTGTCAGGCCCAGTGTGGATTTGACGGGCCAGACTACACAGCGGAGGAGCAGGGAGAGGTAAACATTGCAAATGCTGGGGCCCCGCCCAAGCAAGGGGGGCCCACTTGTGGGCGTCGGTACTGGCACTGGGCCCCTCATAGTACGGCGGTGTGTCTGACGGCGGATGTGCACCACCACCGTCAGAGACACTTGATTGCACTATGAGGGACCCTGTGCCAGTGCCCGTGCCCAAGATTCGGCTTACCCACCTGTCCAGGGCAACGGCACTCGCACGGTTTCGTGCGCTAGGTGGTGACCCCGACCATGGTGGGGGGAAGGCAGCACAGTTAGGGAGTTTTAGAAAGTGGCTTATGTTGATGTTGTACATTCAGCTGATGCAAAAGGCGAAATTGTTCAAGTCCCAGGAAGAGGAGGACCAAAGCAAGCCATTTTTCTGTCACCCTATGTGTCATCAGGGGAAGGTGGGACAAAATCCTTGGAAACCCATGCATGGTTCATTTTAATGAAGGTTAGATCATCCACATTTTGGGTTGACAGACGGGTCCTTTTTTCTGTCAGGATTGATCCAGCTGCACTGAAGACTCTTTCCGATAGCACACTTGCAGCTGGGCAAGCGAGCTCCTGTAAGGCATATTGTGCCAATTCAGGCCAGGTGTCCAGTTTAGCGGCCCAATAGTAAAAGGGGAATGACCTGTGTGGGAGAACATCGATATGGGAGGAAAAGTAGTTTGTAACCATAGTTGACAACTGCTGTCTCCTGTCACTTTCCATCGATGCAGTATTACCAGTTGTGTGAGCGGTACTTGAAAAATCAGTCCACAACATTGTCATGAAACCCCTGTCTCCAACGCCACTTCTGCTGTGTGCACCACGAACACCTCTGCCAAGCTGCCCCCGGCCCGTACGGCTCGTGTGAGAACCATCACCGCTGCTGTGTGCTGGGAATGCCTCAAGCAACCGATTTACCAGATTTGCTTGTTTATTAGCCAATATTAGGTCAAGGTTCTCCTGTGGCATGATGTTTTGTAATTTGCCTTTATAGCGTGGATCCAGGATGCTGGCCAACCAGTAGTCGTCATCGTTCATCATTTTGGCAATGCGGGGGTCCCTTTTTAGGATCCGCAAGGCATAATCTGACATGTGGGCCAATGTTCCCGGTGTCAATGATGCACTGCGAGTGCTGGTTGGAGGAGCACTTTCTGGCATATCCACATCCCTCCAGTCACGCACAAACCCTGTACCAGACCTTGCCACGCCAACATTTTCACTTGCCCCACGAGATGCATCCTCCTCCCCTAAGTAATCATCCCCATCATCATCCTCCTCTTCTTCCTCCATCTCGTCCAGGAGAGGTCCCTGAGCAGACAATGGCTGAATGTCATCAAGGATTCCTTCCTCCTCTTCCTCCTCGTCAACATTGGCTGCAGACGCCTACTCCTTAAGGTGCGTCAAAGTTTGCATGAGCAGACGCATAAGTGGGATGCTCATGCTTAGGATGGCGTCGTCTGCACTTACCAGCCGTGTGCATTCCTCAAAACACTGAAGGACTTTACAGAGGTCTTTCAGCTTCGACCACTGCACACCTGTCAACTCCATGTCTGCTCTCAAAGTGCCTGGCCGTGTATCCTCCCACAAATGCATTATGGCCTGCCTCTGCTCGCACAGCCGCTCCACCATGTGCAGGGTGGAGTTCCACCTTGCTGCAATGTCGATAATGAGGCGGTGGTTGGGAAGGCGGAGCAATCGCTGCTGCTTCTGCATACGAATGGAGTGTACAGGCGACCGGCAGATGTGCGCGCACAGTCTTCGCACCTTCTGGAGCAGGGCTGTTAACTCCGGATAATTGTTGAGGAAGCACTGCACCACCAGGTTCAAGGTATGAGCCAAGCAAGGTATGTGGCTGAGTTTTGAAAGGGCTATGGCTGCCACAAAATTACGCCCGTTATCACTAACTACCTTGCCTGCCTCAAGATGTACACTGCCCAGCCATGACTCAGTTTGTCGCTTCAAGTACTCGGCCAGCACCTCCACGGTGTGTCTGTCGCCCAAACATATCATCTGCAACACAGCCTGCTGACGCTTTCCACTAGCTGCTCGATAGGGGGACACATCGTGTGCAACAGTGGCAGCTGCAGATGGAGTGCTCGTACGACTGCGCTCTGTGGACGAGCTTTCGCTTCTGGAGGAGGAGGAGGAGGGTCGAACTCCTACAGCCAACTGTTTCCTATACCATGGGCTAGGCAGCACTGTCCCACCACCGCTGTCCCCTGTGGACCCTGTATCCACCACATTAACCCAGTGCGCAGTGATGGACACGTAACGGCCCTGGCCATGCCGACTGGACCATGCATCTGTTGTGAGGTGCACCTTTCCACTCACTGACTGCTTGAGTGCATGGACAATGCGGTCTTTCACATGATGGTGGAGGGCTGGGATGGCTTTGCGAGAGAAGAAGTGGCGACTGGGTAGGTCATAGCGTGGTACTGCATAGGCCATGAGTTCGCGGAAAGCTGCGCTTTCCACCAACCGATGGGGCATCATCTCTAACGAGATTAGTTTGGCAATGTGGGCGTTCAAACCCAGTGTACGCGGATGAGAGACTGAGTACTTTCTTGACCTACTCATAGTCTCTGGGAGGGTGAGCTGGACTTGAGAGCTGCATATGGTGGAAGTAGCGGTGGACAGGGCGGACTGAGAGAGGGTTGATGATGGTGATGGAGTTGGTGTTCTTTCTGATGGCCTAGATTCAGTCTTTCGTTGATATAACAGTGGGATTCCCTGACTGCTTTGGCCTTGCAACGACACCTCAACATTTGCTGCTGTGCTAACCGGTGGGCTTACAGTGGGGGAAACAATGTAGCGTTGCTGACTACCTTCTTTGTGATCAGTTGCACATCTGGTACTTGAGGTTTGGTGTTGTGTCCACGCTTGCAAGTGCATGCTGGTTAAATGTCTAAGCATGCAACTGGTATTCAAATTTTTCAGATTTTTCCCTCGGCTAAAGGTCTTTGCGCACTTCTTACAGATAACCTTGGCCTGATCATGAGGATTTTGTTCAAAAAAGTGCCACACTGCACTCTTCCTACTTTGGAAGACATTTTGCGGCCTAGCACGCTGTGCTATTTTGACCGTCTGGACAAGCTGTCCAGCAACTCTTTTGATTTTTGGAACCTGCCTTTGGAGTGCTCCGGGCCTGCCAGATAACAGCTGTTGCGATGTCGATGTCTGCTGTGGATGCTCCTCATCTGAGCTATTGGAAGCAGTACCCTCTTCCCCCAATGGATGCCAATCTGGGTCAACAACTGGGTCATCCATCACCTCCTCTTCAATGTCATGTGCGCCTTCCTCTGTGTCACCGTGTATGGTGGTATAGTATGCGGGAAGGGGCACCTGAGTCTCATCAGGGTCAAAATCTGGCTCTGTACACTGCGAGGACAATGTAGTGCTCTGAGTAAATGTACCAGCAGAATCATCTATCAGCGGCTGTGCATCAGTGCACTCCATGTCAGATTCATCTTGGCCTGGGTAATTCACCATTTCACTTGATAACCCAGGCATGGTATGTGAAAACAGCTCCATGGAGTAATCAGTTGTATGGCCTGCGTCATCCTTCAATCTTGGTTGGGGTGAAGGACTCAAGGAAAGGTGTGGTTCATGAACATGACCTTCCAATGACGACTCAGTGCTTTTATTTTTTACAACTTCAGAAGAGGAGGCGATAGAGCTGGAGGATGAGTCAGCAATGTAAGCCAAAACTTTTTCCTGATGCTCTGGCTTTAAAAGCGGTTTACCAATTCCTAGAAAACTAAGCCTTCGAGGCCTTGTGGAGCCAGACGATGACGCAGGCTCAACACCTCCTGCATTCGGTCCTATTTTGCTTTTGCCACTGCCATCAGATCCATCACCAACACCATCATTACCAGCTGGCAACCCCCGCCCAATTCCACGGCCTCTTCCACCAGCCTTCCTCATTTTGGGTAAAAATGTACACAAAATCCCACAAACTATATAGTAATGTAAAACAAGGTACAAGGTGTATATAGGACAGGGGAGATGTCGAATTTCTGAACACACTTGTGGACACTGTTGGATTGTGTGAGGCCCAGTTAATATCACACCGCTATGTCACAGGCTCAATGTCGTAGGTGTGAAAAATGTCACTATAGGACAGGGGAGATGTAGAATTTCTGAACACACTTGTGGACACTGTTGTGTGAGGCCCAGTTAATATCACAATTCTATGTCACAGGTTCAATGTCGCAGGTGTGAAAATAGGACAGGGGAGATTTAGAATTTCTGAACACACTTGTGGACACTGTTGTGTGAGGCCCAGTTAATATCACATCGCTATGTCACAGGCCAATGTCGCAGGTGTGAAAAATGTCACTATAGGACAGGGGAGATGTAGAATTTCTGAACACACTTGTGGACACTGTTGGATTGTGTGAGGCCCTGTTAATATCACACGGCTATGTCACAGGCTCAATGTCGCAGGTGTGAAAAATGTCACTATAGGACAGGGGAGATGTAGAATTTCAGAACACACTTGTGGACACTGTTGTGTGAGGCCCAGTTAATATCACACCGCTATGTCACAGGCTCAATGTCGCAGGTGTGAAAAATGTCACTATGGGACAAGGGAGATGTAGAATTTCTGAACACACTTGTGGACACTATTGGATTGTGTGAGGTCCTGTTAATACAGTATCACACCGCTATGTCACAGGCTCAATGTCGCAGGTGTGAAAAATGTCACTATAGAACAGGGGAGATGTAGAATTTCTGAACACACTTGTGGACACTGTTGTGTGAGGCCCAGTTAATATCACACCGCTATGTCACAGGCTCAATGTCGCAGGTGTGAAAAATGTCACTATAGGACAGGGGAGATGTAGAATTTCTGAACACACTTGTGGACACTGTTGTGTGAGGCCCAGTTAATATCACACCGCTATGTCACAGGCTCAATGTCGCAGGTGTGAAAAATGTCACTATAGGACAGGGGAGATGTAGAATTTCTGAACACACTTGTGGACACTGTTGGATTGTGTGAGGCCCTGTTAATATCACACCGCTATGTCACAGGCTCAATGTCACAGGTGTGAAAAATGTCACTATAGGACAGGGGAGATGTAGAATTTCTGAACACACTTGTGGACACTGTTGGATTGTGTGAGGCCCAGTTAATATCACACCGCTATGTCACAGGCTCAATGTCGCAGGTGTGAAAAATGTCACTATGGGACAGGGGAGATGTAGAATTTCTGAACACACTTGTGGACACTGTTGTGTGAGGCCCAGTTAATATCACACCGCTATGTCACAGGCTCAATGTCGCAGGTGTGAAAAATGTCACTATAGGACAGGGGAGATGTAGAATTTCTGAACACACTTGTGGACACTGTTGGATTGTGTGAGGCCCTGTTAATATCACACCGCTATGTCACAGGCTCAATGTCACAGGTGTGAAAAATGTCACTATAGGACAGGGGAGATGTAGAATTTCTGAACACACTTGTGGACACTGTTGGATTGTGTGAGGCCCAGTTAATATCACACCGCTATGTCACAGGCTCAATGTCGCAGGTGTGAAAAATGTCACTATAGGACAGGGGAGATGTAGAATTTCTGAACACACTTGTGGACACTGTTGTGTGAGGCCCAGTTAATATCACACCGCTATGTCACAGGCTCAATGTCGCAGGTGTGAAAAATGTCACTATGGGACAAGGGAGATGTAGAATTTCTGAACACACTTGTGGACACTATTGGATTGTGTGAGGTCCTGTTAATACAGTATCACACCGCTATGTCACAGGCTCAATGTCGCAGGTGTGAAAAATGTCACTATAGGACAAGGGAGATGTAGAATTTCTGAACACACTTGTGGACACTGTTGTGTGAGGCCCAGTTAATATCACACCGCTATGTCACAGGCTCAATGTCGCAGGTGTGAAAAATGTCACTATAGGACAGGGGAGATGTAGAATTTCTGAACACACTTGTGGACACTGTTGTGTGAGGCCCAGTTAATATCACACCGCTATGTCACAGGCTCAATGTCGCAGGTGTGAAAAATGTCACTATAGGACAGGGGAGATGTAGAATTTCTGAACACACTTGTGGACACTGTTGGATTGTGTGAGTCCCTGTTAATATCACACCGCTATGTCACAGGCTCAATGTCACAGGTGTGAAAAATGTCACTATAGGACAGGGGAGATGTAGAATTTCTGAACACACTTGTGGACACTGTTGGATTGTGTGAGGCCCAGTTAATATCACACGGCTATGTCACAGGCTCAATGTCGCAGGTGTGAAAAATGTCACTATAGGACAGGGGAGATGTAGAATTTCTGAACACACTTGTGGACACTGTTGTGTGAGGCCCAGTTAATATCACACGGCTATGTCACAGGCTCAATGTCGCAGGTGTGAAAAATGTCACTATAGGACAGGGGAGATGTAGAATTTCTGAACACACTTGTGGACACTGTTGGATTGTGTGAGGCCCTGTTAATATCACACCGCTATGTCACAGGCTCAATGTCACAGGTGTGAAAAATGTCACTATAGGACAGGGGAGATGTAGAATTTCTGAACACACTTGTGGACACTGTTGGATTGTGTGAGGCCCTGTTAATATCACACCGCTATGTCACAGGCTCTATGTCGCAGGTGTGAAAAATGTCACTATGGGACAGGGGAGATGTAGAATTTCTGAACACACTTGTGGACACTATTGGATTGTGTGAGGCCCAGTTAATATCACACCGCTATGTCACAGGCAGAAATTGGCTAGTGTATGACAAACTACAAGGTGTATATAGAATTGGGCAGAATAGGAATCTCCCTAGAGTGTAGGTCTGTAAGAACGGAACATGTCCTCGACTTATCCTTACAGAGTGACAAAGATAGCTTCACTGTGGCCGTGATAACAGCCGTTACATGGTACTGAGAGAGGAGCGTGCACGTACACCACTGTCCGGTGTCCGTAAAATTGTCAAGCTCCGTGTTTTTTAAGTATACAGACTGACACATGCTGTCTCTCTATAGTTTTGAATGTGATCAAACAGCAAATATACTTAACTGTTTGAAAAGCAGACAAAACTAGAAGGTGCAGGTCTGTAAGAACGGAACATGTCCTCGACTTATCCTTACAGAGTCACACACAGATAGCTTCACTGTGGCCGTGATAACAGCCGTTACACGGTACTGAGAGGAGCGTGCATGTACACGGCTGTCCGGTGTATGTAAAATTGTCAAGCTCCGTGTTTTTTAAGTATACGGACTGACACAGGCTGTCTCTCTATAGTTTTGAATGTGATCAAGCAGCAAATATACTTAACTGTTTGAAAAGCAGACAAAACTAGAAGGTGCAGGTCTGTAAGAACGGAACATGTCCTCGACTTATTCTTACAGAGTCACACACAGATAGCTTCACTGTGGCCGTGATAACAGCCGTTACACGGTACTGTGTGAGGACCGTACACCGCTGTATGGTGTGAAAAAATGCACGCTCAGTACCTCACCAGGACAAAAAAAAAATTTGGATTGCTTTTAAAAAAGCAGTTTGCAGAGCTGTGGGAAAACAGCAATGCAGCTGTCAGGAAGCCTTATAAGGCAGCCCAACAACCAACACAGCAGATCCAGCAAAATATAGCCTCCACTTGCACTGCACACACAGTGACTGGTGCGTTGCACAGGCAAAATCGCTAGCAGCAGAAGCAGTTTTTGGTGTCTTCTTCCCTGCCTAACGCTCTCCCTACAGAATCAGCAGCAGCAGCAGCAGCTCTCCCTATTCTGAGATCAGCATGAGTAACATGGCGGTCGGCGTGCACGCCCTTTTATACCCCCTGTGACGCCCCCCAAAGCAAGCCAATCACTTGCATGCCCTTCTCAAAGATGGTGGTGACCCCTGCCTATGTCATCACGTTGCCCACAGTGTCCGTGGATCCTGATTGGCTGAAAAAGGGCGGAAAACAAACTTTTGAAACGCGACTTTGGCGCTAAAGTCGCCGAGCTCGTGGCCGACCTCACCCTAGGGTCGGGTTTCGTTTCATGAAACCCGACTTTACCAAAAGTCGGCGACTTTTGAAATTTTTCGACCCGTTTCGCTCAACTCTACACCCAACACAAAAGTACCCAAAGCCAGCCTGACCAAGCCATCAGCCTACGTGGCCTGACAAAAGGCAAAATCCGGAAGAAGGTACACAAAGTCAAAGAGGAACATCTCAGCATCTGGAGGAACGACATAAACAAATCCCAGAAACTGACGATATACCAGAACCTACAGAGGGAGCACAAACAGGCCCCGTATCTAGAGAGACTAGAAAACCCCAAAGAGCGACAGATCCTGAGCCGGTACAGACCGAGCGCCCACAGCCTACTCATCGAAACCGGGCGGCACTGACAGAACCACAAGCCCCGAGAGAGTAGACTCTGCCAGCAGAGGCCGTGGAGGAGGAGGCCCACTTCCTGCTGAGGTGCCCCTAATACTCGGCAGTGAGGGACTCTCACTTCAAGAGACTGTCTGATCTCCTCCCAGACGTCACCTCCATGGAGGAGGAAGAGAAACTGCTGAAAATACTGAGGGAAGACGAGGAAAGTGCAGCGGCCATAGCAGCGGAATATGTCAGTGCCTGCCACAGACTAAGAGGAGGCTGATATGTCATGGATCTCTATACCCCACCCTGGACATGTCCCTATCCCCCCCGACTAAGAGACTGATATGTCATGGACTCCTATACCCCACCATGGACATGTCCCTATCCCCAGACTAAGAAGAGACTGATATGTCATGAACTTCTATACCCCACCCTGGACATGTGACTATCCCCCCAACTAAGAGACTGATATGTCATGAACTCCTATACCCCACCCTGGACATGTCCCTATCCCCCGAATAAGAGGAACCTGATATATCAGGGACCTCTATACCCCACCCTGGACAAGTCCCTATCCCCAGACTAAGAGGATCCTGATATGTCATGGACCGCTATACCCCACCCTGGACACCTCCCTATCCCCACAACTAAGAGAGCCTGATATCTTATGGACTGCTATATCCCACCCTGGACATGTCCCTATCCCCTGAATAAGAGGAACCTGATATATCAGGGACCTCTATACCCCACCCTGGGCACATCCCTATCCCCAGACTAAGAGGAACCTGATATATCATGGACCTCTATACCCCACCCTGGACATGTCCCTATCCCCTTACTAAGAGGAACCTGATATATCATGGACTTCTATACCCCACCCTGGACACGTTCCTATCCCCAGACTAAGAGGAGACTGATATGTCATGGACCGCTATACCTCACCCTGGACATGTCCCTATCCCCAGACTAAGAGACTGATATGTCATGGACCGCTATACCCCACCATGGACATGTCCCTATCCCCAGACTAAGAGGAGGCTGATATGTCATGGGCTCCTATACCCCACCCTGGACATGTCCCTATCCTCTAAAAGGAGCCTCTATATGCCCCCTACCCCCGTCCCTCTATTTTTACCATCTGCTTTGGCAATGCTAACATGAACTTAGTCATGTCATTAAAGGTCATTAGAATTTGAATTTGAGAGAGGACGCAACATCAGAAACTGCAGAGAAATAGAGAGGACACAACATCAGAGACTGCAGAGAAATAGAGAGGACACATCAGAGACTGCAGAGAGATAGAGAGAGGATTCAGATTCGGGTTCAGGTACTGTTCTGGTACCCAAACCAAACTTTTTTTAGATGATTGACCAAACCCGCTGGACCCGAACATCCACAGGTTTGACCATCACTAAACAGGACATCAGAGATGGAGGAAAGATAGAGAGAGGACAGGAAATCAGAGACCATGGAGATTGCCGCCTACAGTCCCTGGCACTGAAGCTCATACCACTGCGTTCCCTGCAATCCCCATCACTGCAGCACATACCGGTCTGCTCCCTGACATCCCCGACACTGCAGCCCGCACCACTGCACTCCGGCAATCCCCAACACTGCAGCCCATACTGCTGTGCTCCCCGCAATCCCTGCCACTGCTGCCCGCACCGCTGCGCTCCCCGTCACTGCAGCCTGCACTGCTGTGTTCCCTGCACTCCCCGTCACTGCAGCCCGCACCACTGCGCTCCCCGTCACTGCAGCCTGCACCACTGCGCTCTCCGTCACTGCAGCCCACACCGCTGCTCTCCCTGCAATCCCCGTCACTATGGCCCGAACCGCTGCGCTCCCCATCACTGCAGCCCACACCACTTCGCTCCCTGCAATCCCCATCACTGCAGCCCACACCGCTGCGCTCCCTGCAATCCCCTTCACTATGGCCCGCACCACTGCGCTCCCTGCAATACCCGTCACTATGGCCCGAACCGCTTCGCTCCCTGCAATCCCCGTCACTATGGCCCGAACCGTTTCGCTCCTTGCAATCCCCGTCACTGCAGTCCGCACCGCTGCGCTCCCCGCAATCCCTGTCACTATGGCCCGCACCGCTGTGCTCCCTGCAATACCCGTCACTATGGCCCGCACCGCTGTGCTCCCTGCAATACCCGTCACTATGGCCCGAACCGCTTCGCTCCCTGCAATCCCCGTCACTGCAGCCCGCACCGCTGCGCTCCCTGCAATCCCCGCCACTATGGTCCGCACCGCTGCGCTCCCCGCAATCCCTGTCACTATGGCCCGCACCGCTGTGCTCCCTGCAATACCCGTCACTATGGCCCGCACCGCTGTGCTCCCTGCAATACCCGTCACTATGGCCCGAACCGCTTCGCTCCCTGCAATCCCCGTCACTGCAGCCCGCACCGCTGCGCTCCCTGCAATCCCCGCCACTATGGTCCGCACCGCTGCGCTCCCCGCAATCCCCGTCACTATGGCCCGCACCGCTGCGCTCCCCGCAATCCCCGTCACTATGGCCCGCATCGCTTCGCTCCCTGCAATCCCCGTCACTATGGCCTGAACCGCTTCGCTCCCTGCAATCCCCGTCACTGCAGCCCGCACTGCTGCACTCCCTGCAATCCCCTTCACTATGGCCCGCACCACTGCGCTCCCTGCAATCCCCATCACTATGGCCCGAACCGCTTCGCTCCCTGCAATCACCGTCACTGCAGCCCGCACCGCTGCACTCCCTGCAATCCCCGTCACTATGGCCCGAACCGCTTCACTCCCTGCAATCCACGTCACTGCAGCCCGCACCGCTGCGCTCCCTGCAAACCCCGTCACTATGGTACGCACCACTGCGCTCCCCGCAATCCCCGATACTATGGCCCGCACCGCTGCACTCCCTGCAATCCCCGTCACTATGGCCCAAATCCCTTCGCTCCCTGCAATCCCCGTCACTGCAGCCCGCACCGCTGCGCTCCCTGCAATCCCCGTCACTATGGCGCGCACCGCTGCACTCCCCGCAATCCCCGTCACTATGGCCCGCACCGCTGGGCTCCCCGCAATCCCCGTCACTATTGCCCGCACCGCTGCGCTCCCCGCAATCCCCGTCACTATGGCCCGCACCGCTTCGCTCCCTGCAATCCCCGTCACTGCAGCCCGCACTCCTTCGCTCCCTGCAATCCCCGTCACTATGGCCCGCACCACTGCGCTCCCCGCAATCCCCATCACTGCAGCCCGCACCGCTGCGCTCCCTGCAATCCCCGTCACTATGGCCCGCACCGCTTCGCTCCCTGCAATCCTCGTCACTATGGCCCGAACCGCTTCGCTCCCTGCAATCCCCGTTACTATGGCCCGCACCGCTGTGCTCCCTGCAATCCCCGTCACTGCAGCCCACACCGCTGCACTCCCTGCAATCCCCGTCACTATGGCCCGCACTGCTGTGCTCCCCGCAATCCCCGTCACTATGGCCCGCACTGCTGTGCTCCCTGCAATCCCTGTCACTATGGCCCGCACCGCTGCGCTCCCCGCAATCCCCGTCACTATGGCCCGCACCGCTGCGCTCCCCGCAATCCCCGTCACTATGGCCCGCACCGCTTCGCTCCCTGCAATCCCCGTCACTGCAGCCCGCACCGCTGCGCTCCCTGCAATCCCCGTCACTATGGCCCGCACTGCTGTGCTCCCTTCAATCCCCGTCACTATGGCCCGCACTGCTGCGCTCCCTGCAATCCCTGTCACTATGGCCCGCACCGCTTCGCTCCCTGCAAACCCCGACACTATGGCCCGCACCACTGCGCTCCCTGCAATCCCCGTCACTATGGCCCGCACTGCTGTGCTCCCTGCAATCCCCATCACTATGGCCCGCACTGCTGTGCTCCCTGCAATCCCCGTCACTATGGCCCGCACCGCTGCACTCCCTGCAATCCCCGTCACTATGGCCCGCACCGCTGCGCTCCCCGCAATTCCCGTCACTATGGCCCGCACCGCTTCGCTCCCTGCAATCCCCGTCACTATGGCCCGCACTGCTGTGCTCCCTGCAATCCCCGTCACTATGGCCCGCACCGCTGAGCTCCCTGCAATCCCCGTCACTATGGCCCACACCGCTGAGCTCCCTGCAATCCCCGTCACTATGGCCCGCACTGCTGCGCTCCCTGCAATCCCCGTCACTATGGCCCACACCGCTGAGCTCCCTGCAATCCCCGTCACTATGGCCCGCACTGCTGCGCTCCCTGCAATCCCCGCCACTATGGCCCGCACTGCTGCGCTCCCTGCAATCCCCGTCACTATGGCCCGCACTGCTGCGCTCCCTGCAATCCCCGCCACTATGGCCCGCACTGCTGCGCTCCCTGCAATCCCCGTCACTATGGCCCGCACTGCTGAGCTCCCTGCAATCCCCGTCACTGTGGCCCGCACTGCTGCGCTCCCTGCAATCCCCGCCACTATGGCCCGCACTGCTGTGCTCCCTGCAATCCCCGTCACTATGGCCCGCACTGCTGCGCTCCCCGCAATCCCCGTCACTATGGCCCGCACTGCTGCGCTCCCTGCAATCCCCGTCACTATGGCCCACACCGCTGAGCTCCCTGCAATCCCCGTCACTATGGCCCACACCGCTGAGCTCCCTGCAATCCCCGCCACTATGGCCCACACCGCTGAGCTCCCTGCAATCCCCGCCACTATGGCCCGCACTGCTGCGCTCCCTGCAATCCCCGTCACTATGGCCCACACTGCTGTGCTCCCTGCAATCCCCGTCACTATGGCCCGCACTGCTGTGCTCCCTGCAATCCCCGCCACTATGGCCCGCACTGCTGCGCTCCCTGCAATCCCCGTCACTATGGCCCACACCGCTGAGCTCCCTGCAATCCCCGTCACTATGGCCCACACTGCTGCGCTCCCTGCAATCCCCGCCACTATGGCCCACACTGCTGCGCTCCCTGCAATCCCCGCCACTATGGCCCGCACTGCTGTGCTCCCTGCAATCCCCGCCACTATGGCCCACACTGCTGCGCTCCCTGCAATCCCCGCCACTATGGCCCGCACTGCTGTGCTCCCTGCAATCCCCGCCACTATGGCCCGCACTGCTGTGCTCCCTGCAATCCCCGTCACTATGGCCCGCACTGCTGCGCTCCCTGCAATCCCCGCCACTATGGCCCACACTGCTGCGCTCCCTGCAATCCCCGCCACTATGGCCCGCACTGCTGTGCTCCCTGCAATCCCCGCCACTATGGCCCACACTGCTGCGCTCCCTGCAATCCCCGCCACTATGGCCCGCACTGCTGTGCTCCCTGCAATCCCCGCCACTATGGCCCGCACTGCTGTGCTCCCTGCAATTCCTTTTACTGGAGCTGTACTTCCTACCTTTACCCTTCGGCTGGAGTCACACACAACGTTTTAAAAATCGGTCCTATTTTAATGGTACAAAATCGCACAAAGGTTTCTTGTCCAGAGATCCGTCTGTCCTCCCATTTTCCGGCGATGAACCGATTTTATTGGCATCTAAGCATCCAATTGACATCCAATGCCTGCTGCTCTTTCCTGTTGACCTGGAGAAGTCGTGCGATTTAATCGCAGGTCACACGTGTGGTGCGTTTTCCATGCGATTTTTAATCGCATCCATAGACTTGCATTGGCGAATCCGATCCGAAAATCGGTGACAATCGCAGCATGCGAGGAACGGATCCGATAAAAAATCGCATGATGGGAGCAGCACCATACAATAACATTGGGGTGAATGCAATGCGATTTTTTATCGCATTGCATACGTCCGATTTTATCGCTAGTGTGACTCCGCCTTCCCATGGATAACGCACGTTCATTTTCGGGGATTGCCAGTGAGGCAGAAGAAGTTAAAGTGCCGTCCAGAGATTTCTAAACCTCCTTATCAGCCAGAATGAGACACAATAAGTTATTTGTCTGGATTTTACTTGACAGCAGTGACTGATATTTTGGTATTTTTGTGAGAGTGGAAATTCCCCACCTTCCTCGGGATGATGTGCGGACCCAACAGGGATCTATAATTATTGCTTTCAGCAGGATTGTGCTTACAGAGAGCAGACGCGGGAAAGGGTCCGATGGTTCCAGGGGATCAGACATGCCGGAAGCAGAGGACGTCAATCACAGCCTAGAAGTGTGATCAGAAAGAGCCCAACAATCGGATTCCACACCTTATTGATACCGTCTGCATCACAACTATATCACCGGGATCTGTGTGACCCCATAGTGTCTGTATGTGTCCTGACATCCCATAATGGGAGCGGTGTGTGACCCCATAGTGTCTGTATGTGTCCTGACATCCCATAATGGGAGCGGTGTGTGACCCCATAGTGTCTGTATGTGTCCTGACATCCCATAATGGGAGCGGTGTGTGACCCCATAATATCTGTATGTGTCCTGACATCCCATAATGGGAGCGATGTGTGACCCCATAGTGTCTGTATGTGTCCTGACATCCCATAATGGGAGCGATGTGTGACCCCATAGTGTCTGTATGTGTCCTGACATCCCATAATGGGAGCGGTGTATGACCCCATAGTGTCTGTATGTGTCCTGACATCCCATAATGGGAGCGGTGTGTGACCCCATAGTATCTGTATGTGTCCTGACATCCCATAATGGGAGCGGTGTGTGACCCCATAGTGTCTGTATGTGTCCTGCCATCCCATAATGGGAGCGGTGTATGACCCCATAGTGTCTGTATGTGTCCTGACATCCCATAATGGGAGCGGTGTGTGACCCCATAGTGTCTGTATGTGTCCTGACATCCCATAATGGGAGCGGTGTATGACCCCATAGTGTCTGTATGTGTCCTGACATCCCATAATGGGATCGGTGTGTGACCCCATGTGTCTGTATGTGTCCTGACATCCCATAATGCGAGCGGTGTGTGACCCCATAGTGTCTGTATGTGTCCTGACATCCCATAATGGGAGCGGTGTGTGACCCCATAGTGTCTGTATGTGTCCTGACATCCCATAATGGGAGCGGTGTGTGACCCCATAGTGTCTGTATGTGTCCTGACATCCCATAATGGGAGCGGTGTATGACCCCATAGTGTCTGTATGTGTCCTGACATCCCATAATGGGATCGGTGTGTGACCCCATGTGTCTGTATGTGTCCTGACATCCCATAATGCGAGCGGTGTGTGACCCCATAGTGTCTGTATGTGTCCTGACATCCCATAATGGGAGCGGTGTGTGACCCCATAGTGTCTGTATGTGTCCTGACATCCCATAATGGGAGCGGTGTGTGACCCCATAGTGTCTGTATGTGTCCTGACATCCCATAATGGGAGCGGTGTGTGACCCCATAGTGTCTGTATGTGTCCTGACATCCCATAATGGGAGCGCTGTGTGACCCCATAGTGTCTGTATGTGTCCTGACATCCCATAATGGGAGCGGTGTGTGACCCCATAGTGTCTGTATGTGTCCTGACATCCCATAATGGGAGCGGTGTGTGACCCCATAGTGTCTGTATGTGTCCTGACATCCCATAATGGGAGCGGTGTGTGACCCCATAGTGTCTGTATGTGTCCTGACATCCCATAATGGGAGCGCTGTGTGACCCCATAGTGTCTGTATGTGTCCTGACATCCCATAATGGGAGCGGTGTGTGACCCCATAGTGTCTGTATGTGTCCTGACATCCCATAATGGGAGCGGTGTGTGACCCCATAGTATCTGTATGTGTCCTGACATCCCATAATGGGAGCGGTGTATGACCCCATAGTGTCTGTATGTGTCCTGACATCCCATAATGGGAGCGGTGTGTGACCCCATAGTATCTGTATGTGTCCTGACATCCCATAATGGGAGCGGTGTGTGACCCCATAGTGTCTGTATGTGTCCTGACATCCCATAATGGGAGCGGTGTGTGACCCCATAGTGTCTGTATGTGTCCTGACATCCCATAATGGGAGCGGTGTGTGACCCCATAGTATCTGTATGTGTCCTGCCATCCCATAATGGGAGCGGTGTATGACCCCATAGTGTCTGTATGTGTCCTGACATCCCATAATGGGATCAGTGTGTGACCCCATAGTATCTGTATGTGTCCTGACATCCCATAATGGGATCAGTGTGTGACCCCTCGTGTCTGTATGTGTCCTGACATCCCATAATGGGAGCGGTGTGTGACCCCATAGTGTCTGTATGTGTCCTGACATCCCATAATGGGAGCGGTGTGTGACCCCATAGTGTCTGTATGTGTCCTGACATCCCATAATGGGAGCGGTGTGTGACCCCATAGTGTCTGTATGTGTCCTGACATCCCATAATGGGATCAGTGTGTGACCCCATAGTGTCTGTATGTGTCCTGACATCCCATAATGGGATCAGTGTGTGACCCCATAGTATCTGTATGTGTCCTGACATCCCATAATGGGATCGGTGTGTGACCCCATAGTGTCTGTATGTGTCCTGACATCCCATAATGGGATCGGTGTGTGACCCCATGTGTCTGTATGTGTCCTGACATCCCATAATGGGAGCGGTGTGTGACCCCATAGTGTCTGTATGTGTCCTGACATCCCATAATGGGAGCGGTGTGTGACCCCATAGTATCTGTATGTGTCCTGACATCCCATAATGGGAGCGGTGTATGACCCCATAGTGTCTGTATGTGTCCTGACATCCCATAATGGGATCAGTGTGTGACCCCATAGTGTCTGTATGTGTCCTGACATCCCATAATGGGAGCGGTGTGTGACTCCATAGTGTCTGTATGTGTCCTGACATCCCATAATGGGATCAGTGTGTGACCCCATAGTGTCTGTATGTGTCCTGACATCCCATAATGGGATCAGTGTGTGACCCCATAGTATCTGTATGTGTCCTGACATCCCATAATGGGAGCGGTGTGTGACCCCATAGTGTCTGTATGTGTCCTGACATCCCATAATGGGAGCGGTGTGTGACCCCATGTGTCTGTATGTATCAGGACATCCCATAATGGGAGCGGTGTGTGACCCCATAGTGTCTGTATGTGTCCTGACATCCCATAATGGGAGCGGTGTGTGACCCCATAGTGTCTGTATGTGTCCTGACATCCCATAATGGGAGCGGTGTGTGACCCCATAGTGTCTGTATGTGTCCTGACATCCCATAATGGGAGCAGTGTGTGACCCCATAGTGTCTGTATGTGTCCTGACATCCCATAATGGGAGCGGTGTATGACCCCATAGTGTCTGTATGTGTCCTGACATCCCATAATGGGAGCGGTGTGTGACCCCATAGTGTCTGTATGTGTCCTGACATCCCATAATGGGAGCGGTGTGTGACCCCATAGTGTCTGTATGTGTCCTGACATCCCATAATGGGAGCGGTGTGTGACCCCATAGTATCTGTATGTGTCCTGACATCCCATAATGGGATCAGTGTGTGACCCCATAGTGTCTGTATGTGTCCTGACATCCCATAATGGGTTCAGTGTGTGACCCCATAGTATCTGTATGTGTCCTGACATCCCATAATGGGAGCGGTGTGTGACCCCATAGTGTCTGTATGTGTCCTGACATCCCATAATGGGATCGGTGTGTGACCCCATAGTGTCTGTATGTGTCCTGACATCCCATAATGGGATCGGTGTGTGACCCCATGTGTCTGTATGTATCAGGACATCTCATAATGGGAGCGGTGTGTGACCCCATAGTGTCTGTATGTGTCCTGACATCCCATAATGGGAGCGGTGTGTGACCCCATAGTGTCTGTATGTGTCCTGACATCCCATAATGGGAGCGGTGTGTGACCCCATAGTGTCTGTATGTATCAGGACATCCCATAATGTCATCACAGTAGTGTTTGTGGGATCAGGACCTCAGTGGCTTTGCAGTGTGTGACTTTCCGTGGCGGAATGTGTCGGGTCTGGATCAGGACCTCAGTGGCTTTGCAGTGTGTGACTTTTTGTGGCGGAATTTGTCGGGTCTGGATCAGGACCTCATTGGCTTTGCAGTGTGTGGCTTTCCGTGGCGGAATGTGTCGGGTCTGGATCAGGACCTCAGTGGTTTTGCAGTGTGTCACTTTTTGTGGCGGAATTTGTCGGGTCTGGATCAGGACCTCATTGGCTTTGCAGTGTGTGGCTTTCCGTGGCGGAATGTGTCGGGTCTGGATCAGGACCTCAGTGGTTTTGCAGTGTGTGACTTTTTTGGCGGAATGTGTCGGGTTTGGATCAGGACCTCAGTGGCTTTGCAGTGTGTGACTTTCCGTGGCGGAATGTGTCGGGTCTGGATCAGGACCTCAGTGGTTTTGCAGTGTGTGACTTTTTGTGGCGGAATGTGTCGGGCTTGGATCAGGACCTCAGTGGCTTTGCAGTGTGTGACTTTCCGTGGCGGAATGTGTCGGGTCTGGATCAGGACCTCAGTGGCTTTGCAGTGTGTGACTTTCAGTGGCGGAATGTGTCGGGTCTGGATCAGGACCTCAGTGGCTTTGCAGTGTGTGACTTTCCGTGGCGGAATGTGTCGGGTCTGGATCAGGACCTCAGTGCTATGCAATGTGTGACTTTCCGTGGTGGAATGTGTTGGGTCTGGATCAGGACCTCAGTGGCTTTGCAGTGTGTGACTTTTTGTGGCGGAATGTGTCGGGTTTGGATCAGGACCTCAGTGGCTTTGCAGTGTGTGACTTTCCGTGGCGGAATGTGTCGGGTCTGTATCAGGACCTCAGTGGTTTTGCAGTGTGTGACTTTTTGTGGCGGAATTTGTCGGGTCTGGATCAGGACCTCAGTGGCTTTGCAGTGTGTGACTTTTTGTGGCGGAATTTGTCGGGTCTGGATCAGGACCTCAGTGGCTTTGCAGTGTGTGACTTTCTGTGGCGGAATGTGTCAGGTCTGGATCAGGACCTCAGTGGCTTTGCAGTGTGTGACTTTCTGTAGCGGAATGTGTCAGGTGTGGATCAGGACCTCAGTGGCTTTGCAGTGTGTGACTTTCCATGGCGGAATGTGTCGGGTCTGGATCAGGACCTCAGTGGCTTTGCAGTGTGTGACTTTCCGTGGCGGAATGTGTCGGGTCTGGATCAGAACCTCAGTGGCTTTGCAATGTGTGACTTTCCGTGGCGGAATGTGTCGGGTCTGGATCAGGACCTCAGTGGTTTTGCAGTGTGTGACTTTCCGTCGCGGAATTTGTCGGGTCTGGATCAGGACCTCAGTGGCTTTGCATTGTGTGACTTTCCGTGGCGGAATGTGTCGGGTTTGGATCAGGACCTCAGTGGCTTTGCATTGTGTGACTTTCCGTGGCGGAATGTGTCGGGTTTGGATCAGGACCTCAGTGGCTTTGCAATGTGTAACTTTTTGTGGCGGAATGTGTCGGGTCTGCATCAGGACCTCAGTGGCTTTGCAGTGTGTGACTTTCTTTGGCGGAATTTGTCTGGTCTGGATCAGGACCTCAGTGGCTTTGCATTGTGTGACTTTCCGTGGCGGAATTTGTCTGGTCTGGATCAGGACCTCAGTGGCTTTGCAGTGTGTGACTTTTTGTGGCGGAATGTGTCGGGTCTGCATCAGGACCTCAGTGGCTTTGCAGTGTGTGACTTTCTTTGGCGGAATGTGTCGGGTCTGGATCAGGACTTCAGTGGCTTTGCAGTGTGTGACTTTCTGTGGCGGAATGTGTCCGGTCTGGATCAGGGCCTCAGTGGCTTTGCAATGTGTGACTTTCCGTGGCGGAATGTGTCGGGTCTGGATCAGGACCTCAGTGGCTTTGCAGTGTGTGACATTCTGTGGCGGAATGTGTTGGGTCTGGATCAGGACCTCAGTGGCTTTGCAGTGTGTGACTTTCTGTGGCGGAATGTGTCGGGTCTGGATCAGGACCTCAGTGGCTTTGCAGTGTGTGACTTTTTGTTTCAGAATGTGTCGGGTCTGGATCAGGACCTCAGTGGCTTTGCAGTGTGTGACTTTTTGTGGCGGAATGTGTCGGGTCTTGGATCAGGACCTCAGTGGCTTTGCAGTGTGTGACTTTCCGTGGCGGAATGTGTCGGGTCTGGATCAGGAACTCAGTGCCTTTGCAATGTGTGACTTTCCGTGGCGGAATGTGTCGGGTCTGGATCAGGAACTCAGTGCCTTTGCAATGTGTGACTTTCCGTGGCGGAATGTGTCGGGTCTGGATCAGGACCTCAGTGGCTTTGCAATGTGTGACTTTCCGTGGCGGAATGTGTCGGGTCTCGATCAGGAACTCAGTGGCTTTGCAGTGTGTGACTTTCCGTGGCGGAATGTGTCGGGTCTGGATCAGGACCTCAGTGGCTTTGCAGTGTGTGACTTTCCGTGGCGGAATGTGTCGGGTCTCGATCAGGAACTCAGTGGCTTTGCAATGTGTGACTTTCCGTGGCGGAATGTGTCGGGTCTGGATCAGGACCTCAGTGGCTTTGCAGTGTGTGACTTTTTGTGGCGGAATGTGTCGGGTCTGGATCAGGACCTCGGCGACTCCTCTTTCTCCATCTTTCTTTGTCTCCTCTCTTTATCTTCCACTCTTTGTTCTGTAAGCAGGCTGCGGGATGCAGTGACAGACAGGAGGCAGAGCAAGGGTTAACAAGATGTAACAATTTAATAGAACAAGGTATCCTCTCCTCCAGGGAGGTTAATGGTTAAAGAAGGGAAAATAGGGATAACAGATGAACAGCAATAGCAGTCCTATGAAGGAAGTTATCTTGTCCTGTATGCTCCTCTGCAGCAGATAATCCCGCAGGGGGGTTGTAGGACCGCGAGCGGCCGAGTGAGATCCTCAGATGGGGTTCTTTAAACGATGGTCCGTCTTCTGGCCGCAGCAGTCAGTCTCCGGTACCTTCCACTGAGCCGCTAGTCCATAAGTAAAACAAGGCCGCGGCTCTCTGAGTCTAACGGAAACAGGCTGGAAGCAAGTGGCAGGGAAGGCCCCAAGAGTCTGTCTGGTACTCTGCCTTTTTTCCTATGCTGTGCGCAGTACTCACAGTCACTGAGCACACAGCACTTATATCTCTGGCAGCTACTCAGCGCACGGCACTTCTCTCTACAGCGGTCCCGTTGGAGGCAGCAGGGACTAACCAACTCAGCCTGTCGCGGCCCTCTGTCTCACCCTTCCATGTGTCACGGGTTTACCATGACAGAGAGGAGCCAGAAGACAGCAGCATCTGATTTCTCCTACTCCTGCACAGTTTAGAAGTACCACACCTTCATATTAAATGGTGCAGGCTTATTTTAGCAGTGCAGGGGTTAATCTGCTCAGTTGAGAGCTCCTGGAAGCTTTCCTGCATTAAGACTCTCAGCTGCTCACTGTTGGTTCCTCCTATCCCCTATGTAATCTGGGTCCTGGCTAGCACACATTGTCAGAGCTAGCTTATGCTGCATGGCTGGATGCTGGTTATTATTGGAGAAGGCAGTTTGGTGGATTTATAATTACTGTTGCTTGGTTTTGGGTGTGTGATAATTCCCTTTCTTCTCCTACTTTGTTTTTTTCCTATCCTCCACTCCCTGGTGCAAACCTCTGTTATATGTGTGAGTATATTTGTATGCTTGGTATTTTTCGTTGCTCCTGTTAGTATTACCTTGTTAGTCCGGTTGGTGTATTAGCGTACACTACTACTCCTCTCTTCTCTGGGTGGGGGAAGAGTAAAAACTGAGGGCGGATTCAGGAGGTAAGGCAAGGTACGTGGCCCTGGCGTCTTCACCATCATAAGTAACCCGGTGAACAGGGTAAGCTAGGGCGCCCCTAGCTTTAGGGACAGGGAAGGAGCCTCTGGTCCTGGAACACCAGACAATAGTCGTGACACCATGTTTGTGAATATTGTGCCTTAATTAGGGCGCAATTAACGTGAAGGAGAAAGTCTTGTTCATGAGGTGTTTTTCACCCTGTTGTGGGACTGCGGCTGGTTTGAGGTCACAAATTCCTTGTGCAGAATTGGACGGCGTCTGCTCAATATAGGGATTCTCCGATTGGGCACTGATCGCCTTGGCTATGATGACACACACTATTGGAGCATGACTTTGTGGCCTCTTTTTCTATGGCTGTCAGGCCCAAGTACAGGCTGCCAGGTCCCAGTACTGCCTGTTTGGCCCAGTACAAGCTGTTGGGCCCCAGTACAAGGTATCGGGCTCCAGTATTGTTACGTGATACAGAACCACTCAGCACCTAGAATATGTTGTGCAGTTATATGTATGTATAATAGGTTCCATGGGAGATGCATGTCCCTAATGCATCAGCCCACAGGCTGCGACCCTGGGCAGAGGGGACACGATATTCTCCTTTTGTCCGCCCTCCCCCCACCTTTGTAAATTCCCACGGTAAACATCGGGAGGTTCCGGTCATCTGCGGCTTTTGTAATGTATGTCTGGCCTGCCGCTTTTCTATTGGCCGGCCCTCTGTATCTGTGTGATATATTCTGTGTCCTGTGAGTAAAGTGTTGTCAGACTGGAAATACATGGAGAAGCAGTGATCTTTTATATGCGCCCATGTAACCAAGGAATTCCAGCCGGCGTCATTCATTCAGACTCCAGCCAACGCAGAGTGGACCTCCGAAAACACGGGGTGGTACTGAAAGAGGTACCCCAGCTTGGTAGACCCCGTTACACTGTTGGCAGACAGCGGGATATGATACCCCTTCTACAGGAGGAAAGGAATGAATGGAAAACAACTACCAGAAGTTAAAGAGGACTACATTAAAAGATCTGGTGGAAGCCCGAGGGTTGATCGCCAGCAACAAAACAAAAGCGGATTTGACAGCAGCCATCATGTAACACTACAGTGCAGCGCCCCCCAATGTG
This sequence comes from Dendrobates tinctorius, assembly GCF_039654945.1. NCBI lineage: Eukaryota > Metazoa > Chordata > Amphibia > Anura > Dendrobatidae > Dendrobates > Dendrobates tinctorius. Next base: position 203,884 of record NW_027361911.1, read on the forward strand.
AACGTGAAAGAGACCGAATTCCAGAGTGAGGTAAAGAACAGATTGGCGTTCTATGGCCTAAACCCTGCAATAGAGATCATACGAGAGGTGATGGCTGATGTGCATACTGATCTGAAGGAAAAGATGGCCGAGCGGACCAGGATAGAGCTAGCCAAGATGGAGATGGCAGAGCGGACCAAAGTGGAGCTGGCTAAGATGGAGATGGCAGAGCGGAGAGAGGAGAGTCAGCGAGCAGGGGGAGCTCTGGCATTCGACCAGGTACCTTCAACAGTAAGCCACAAAAAGATCCAGTATAATGCCTTCCGACAGTTGGGGGAGGCAGAGGAAGACATTGATGGCTTTCTGCAGGACTTTGAGCGGCAGTGTGCCCTTCATCAAGTGAAGCCGGAGGAACGGGTTCAGTTTCTGGCCAGCAAGCTGACAGGCCGGGCAGCGGACGCCTATCACACGGTACCTGATGAGGACTGTATGGACTATGAGCGGATCAAAGAAGTGATCTTGGCCTGGTATGCGTTGACACCAGAGGCCTACCGCCAAAAGTTCCGCCGACTTATAAAACGCGTAACCGATACCCACGCTGAATGGGCCTGTAAATTACGGCGGTCACTGCTACAGTGGGTACAAGGGAGCCAAGCAACCACTAAGGAGGACGTCCTCCAGCTCTTCATGTTAGAGCGATTCTTTAATGGACTAACCCCCGAGACACAGGAATGGCTTCGGGACAGGCGGCCAACGACTCTTGAGGAAGCCGCTCGTCTGGCTGATGAACATCATGATGCCAGGAGGCCGCCGTTGTCTGGATCAAAGGTGGTCACTAGGGGTCCGCCCATGGACCTGGAGGGCCCCAAACCACCGAAGATTGTAGGGGGACCAGCTAGAAACCTGGCCTACCACAGTCCCCCTGGGGAGCAATGCCACACCTGCCGTCAGCTGGGCCACCTGCAAAGACAATGTCCCAACCGGACTCAGCATACCCAGTGGCCAAAGGCGGGAACAGCTACCTTCAGCCGGGCTGCTGTACACTGCTACCAAGGCAAAGCTGACCCGGCATTGGGGGCTACGACTAACCAAGGGGTGGAAGAGATGGAGGAAGTGTTGCATGAAATAGACCCTGTGCAGGCAGCCAGGGCAGATAATCGACAACAGCATCGACAGGTCGTGTGGGTTAATGGGAAACGTATGCAGGGACTAAGAGATTCCGGAGCAACTTTGACCTTTGTGAAGCCTCATCTCGTCCGGGACCAAGAGAAGATGGACCGGACAGTGGCAGTCCGTGTAGCAGGGGGAGTCATACATCGACTGCCCACTGCCAGGATTCACCTGAACTGGGGAGTCGGGGATGTCCTTGTTGAGGTCGGCTTGATGGAGGATTTGTCTGCAGACATCTTGCTGGGAAATGACTTGGGGCCCATGTTGTCTGCATTCTCGGTGGCCCCTCTGGCTGAGACATATCCTGTGACCACCCAGAGACAAGCTTGAGCTGCGGAGGCGGAATCACACTCAGAGGAGGCCCAGGTAAGACATCCCAGCCCTACACGTATTCCCATAGCCAGACACATTTCTTGGGCCACCCCAGATGAATTTAAGAGGGAGTTACTTAATAATCCTTCATCAGAGGGATATCGTGGGAAGGCACAGGAGGGGAGAGGGGTACTGGAAGGGGAACAGTTTGTATGGAAGCAGGGACTCCTACCGGATCACAGAGCAGCACCACACAGGGACGAGCCCCACTATAAAACGACAGCTGGTAGTTCCCAAGAAGTATAGGCAGGAGCTACTGCGAATCTCTCATGACATACCCTTAGCCGGGCACTTTGGCGTCAGTCACACCAGGTATCGTCGGACACAAAACTTCTTTTGGCCGGGGGTAACCTATGATGTTCGTCAGTACTGCCAGACCTGTGACAGTTGCCAGCGCATTGGCAAGAGGGGGGATCGATGCAAGGCCAAATTACGCCCCCTCTCCATTGTGGAGGAACCATTTAGCCGAGTAGCGGTCGATCTGATAGGGCCGTTAGCCAAACCCAGTCCGTCAGGGAAAAAGTATATATTGACAGTGGTAGATTATGCCACACGGTATCCAGAGGCGGTTGCGTTACCTAACATACTGGCAGAGATGGTGGCAGCCGCCCTGCTCCAGGTGTTCTCATGGGTTGGATTTCCCCGAGAGATTATCTCTGACCAGGGTGCCCAGTTTACAGCAGAGGTGACCAACCAACTATGGAAGCTGTGCGGCGTAAAGTCCATTAGAAGCGCCCCGTACCACCCGCAAAGCAATGGGTTGTGTGAACGCTTTAACGGGACATTAAAACAGCTCATTGGGACTTTTACCAGGACATACAGGGACTCGGAGCAATTTTTGCCACACCTCCTGTTTGCCTATCGGGAGGTGCTCCAAGAATCCACGGGGTTCTCCCCGTTCGAGCTGGTATACGGGAGACGGGTAAGGGAACCCTAGACTTAGTGCTGGAACACTGGGAAGGGGAGGGCCTCATAGAAAGGGTACCTATTGTACCCTATGTGCTGGAATTCCGGGACCGCCTACAGGAGCTGACTCAGGCTGTACGTGAGAACATGCAGGCGACCCAGCGGCGACAGCGCATATGGTATGATTGGAGGGCCAGAGAGCGCACTTTGGAAATAGGACAGAAGGTCCTGGTGTTAGAGCCCACTAAGCAGAGTAAGTTTCAAGCTGCATGGCAGGGGCCCTACCAGGTAGTGGGGAAAATAGCCGACACAACCTATAATGTAGCCGATTGTGATGACCCCAGGGTTATCCGCATGTTCCACGTGAATATGCTGAAGCCCTACCGGGAGCGCCCTGAAGAGGTAGTGGCCATCTGTGCACCTGAAGCAGAGGATTTAGCCGGACTTCCCTTGCCGGATGTTTTAGGGGAAAGGACTCAGTCTAAAACATGGGACCAGGTACACTTGGGTGAAGACCTAGGCCCCCGGGAGAGACAGCAGGCGGAGGAGTTGTTGAGGCAGTGACAGAGGATGTTTTCGGGGAGACCAGGGTACACTCGCCTGGCACAACACAAGGTTGAGACCCAGGATCAGACCCCCCTGCGACAAAACCCCTTCCGCGTCCCTGAGTCTGTACGAGAGGGGATGCGACAAGATACAAGAGATGCTGCGTTTAGGGGTCATTGAAGAGTCAGATAGTCCCTGGGCATGCCCCGTAGAGTTAGTGCCCAAGAAGGATGGGACTACACGGTTTTATGTAGACTATCGTATGCTCAATGAGAAAACAGTGACGGATGCATACCCCATGCCGCGTGTGGATGAGTTGTTAGACCGGCTGGCAGGGGCAAAGTATTTGACCACCATCGATCTATGCAAAGGCTACTGGCAGATTCCCCTTAGTCCTGACGCTATTACCAAGTCGGCATTTGTCACCCCGTTCGGCTTATTCCAGTTTCGAGTTATGCCTTTCGGGATGAAGAATGCCCCGGCGACCTTCCAAAGGCTGGCTGACCGGCTTCTGGATGGTCTCCAGGACTATGCTTGTGCCTACCTGGACGACATCGCCATCTACAGTGCGACATGGGAAGAGTATCTAAATCACCTAGAGACAGTATTGGACAGGATCCACCAGGCCGCAATCACCCAGAATCCAAACAAGTGTCACGTGGCCAAAGCAGAGGTTCAGTATTTAGGGCATTGGGTGGGAAGTGGGAAACAGCGACCAGAACCAGCCAAGATTGAGGCCATAGCCAAGTGGCCCATCCCACGCACTAAAACCCAGGTCATGGCGTTTCTAGGGACAGCGGGGTATTACAGGAAATTCGTTCCCAATTACAGCAGCGTAGCCAAGCCCCTCACTGATCTGACCCGTAAGAACCAACCCCGCCAGGTAACCTGGACCTCAGAGTGTGAGGAAGCCTTCCGCCAACTAAAGGACGCCCTCACCAATACCCCTGTATTGGCCGCACCCGATCCAACTAAACGTTTTCTGGTTCACACAGACGCTTCTATGTTTGGATTGGGGGCAGTACTGAGCCAAGTCGGGCCGGATGGCCAAGAACACCAAGTAGCTTACCTGAGTGGGAAACTACTGCCCCGTGAAGTAAGCTATGCGGCCATCGAGAAGGAGTGCCTGGCGGTAGTATGGGCACTCAAGAAGTTGCAACCATATTTGTATGGACGACAGTTTTCCCTCCTAACGGACCATAATCCCCTAGTCTGGCTTAATCGGGTCTCCGGAGACAACGCCAGATTGCTGCGGTGGAGTTTAGCCCTACAACCTCTGGACTTCACCATCCACCACAGACCCGGCAAACAAAACGGTAACGCCGATGGACTAAGTCAACAAACGGAACTTGTACCAACCCCATAAACTTCGGTCATCCCCAAACCGATCCGTTGAGGATCAGACTGTGTATGCCGATCGCGTCGCTGAAAAGGGGAGCCGTGTTACAGAACCACTCAGCACCCAGAATATGTTGTGCAGTTATATGTATGTATGTATAATAGGTTCCATGTGAGATGCATGTCCCTAATGCATCAGCCCACAGGCTGTGCTCCTGGGCAGATGGGACACGATATTCTCCTTTTGTCCGCCCTCCGCCCACCTATGTAAATTCCCACAGTAAACATTGGCAGGCTCCGGCCATCTGCGGCTTTTGTAATGTATGTCTGGCCTGCCGCTTTTCTATTGGCCGGCCCTCTGTATCTGTGTGATATATTCTGTGTCCTGTGAGTAAAGTGTTGCCAGACTGGAAATACATGGAGAAGCAGTGATCTTTTATATGCGCCCATGTAACCAAGGAATTCCAGCCAGCGGCATTCATTCAGACTCCAGCCAATGCAGAGCGGACCTCCGAAAACACGGGGTGGTACTGAAAGAGGTACCCCAGCTTGGTAGACCCTGTAACAAGTATAGACTGTCATGACCCACTACAGACTGTTAGGCCGCAGTACAGGCTGTCAGAATCGAATATAGCCTTCCGGGTCCCAGTACATGCTGTTGGGCCCCAGTAAAGGCTGTTGGGTCCCAGTACTGAAAAAAGTGAAAAACCAGCTCACCTGTTGTGAGGAGGCACGGATATTGTGTAGTCATCACGTGTAGTAGTGACATACCTCCCAAAATTTGAAGAGGGGAAAGAGAGACAAAGGTTGTGGTGAGTGCAGCGGCAAATTTTAGGCCACGCCCCTGACCACACCCATCTCACAACTAGTCACACATGTCTACGCCCCAACCACACCCATTTAGCACTGCTAACCACACTGACTGTTACTGAGGGCACAGTGGCTGGCATTATGGGTGCAGTGGCTGGCATTATAGGCACAGTGGCTGGTACTGAGGAAAAGAAAGAAAGAACAGAGAGAGAGAAAAAAGAAAACAGAGAAAGGAGAGAGAAAGAAAGAACAGAGAGAGAAAGAAAGAGGGGAAAGCAAGAAAGAACAGAGAGAGAAAAAGAAAGAACAGAGAAAGAAAGAAAGAAAGAAAGAGGGGAAAGAGGGGAAAGAAAGAGCAAAGAGAGAGAGAAAAAAGAACAGAGAGAGAAAGAAAGATGGGAAAGAAAGAACAGAGAGAGATAGAGAGAGAGAAAGAAAGAAAGAACAGAGAGAGAAAAAGAAAGAAAGAACTGAGAGAGAAAGAGTGGAAAGAAAGAACAGAGAGAGAAAGAAAGAGCAGAGAGAAAGAAAGAAAGAGGGGAAAGGAAGAGAACAGAAAGAGAAAGAAAGAAAAGAGAGAGAGCAAAAGAAAGAATAGAGAGAGAAAGAAAGAGGGTAAGAAAGAAAGAACAGAGCGAAAGAACAGAGAGAGAGAAAAAAAGATTAGAGAGAAAGAAAGAACAGAGAGAGAAATAATGATTCTATAAAGATACTATAGCAGCCCAACTCCCATTGTAGTGCCCACCTGAGCCTCCCGATGCAGGACATATCATGAACCGCTCACATGTCCGGCATCCCTGATTCCAAGGCGATTCCACTGTTTGCGCTGTTGGAGGAGGACACGATGATGGATCTGAAGCATTTCCTGAAGTGCATCCATAGTTCCGTCACAATCTCCTCCTGAAATTACCTAATTTCCGGTCAGCTTTTAGCACATCACTTCCGGTGGAACGTCACGTTCCAATTTTAAAGTGCTCCTCGGGGCTCCGCTGTGTACTCCTGTTTCCGCGGGAAAAGTAAGCTCCCGGCCGGGGCAGTGGGTCAGACTCTCTCTCAAAATCGGGACTGTCCCGCTGGATCTGGGATGGCTGGGAGGTATGAATGCTCCCCACCATACACCTTGTACACGCATGGCTTCGCACACCTCATACACACGGTTCCACTTTGTATGCCTTGTACACACATGGCTCCGCTCTGTACACCTTGCGCCCACATGGCTCCACTTTGTAAACCTTGAACACATGAGGCTTTGCTCCATACACCTCGTACACACGCGGTTCCGCTCTGTACACCTCGTACACATGCAGCTCCACTCCGTACAACCCGTACACACACGGCTCCGCTCCATACACCCCGTACACACGTGGATCCGCTCTGTACACCCCATACACGCGCGGCTACGCTCCGTATACTTCGTACACGCGCGGCTCCTCTCCGTACACCTCGTACACACACGACTCCGCTCCGTACACCTCGTTCACATATGGCTCCGCTCCGTACACCTCGTACACACACGGCTCTGCTACATCCACCCTGTAACCCACCTGACCCCACACAAACTTCCCTCATCCAGCACGGTGACAACCAGAAAACCAGCACAGCATTGTCCTGCATACACCGAGGGCTGTGCGCACAGGACCTGTGATGAGGTCACAGGAGGGGAGGAGTCATGGGTCACATGATCAGGGGCCTCGGAACAAGTGAGGGGCTGCGGTGGCCCGTGGGTCTCTCTGGGAGGGCGAGGATGGGGTCGGTGCATGGGAGGGGCGTGGCGGCTCAGTGCAATGCGGGAAAAATAAGCTCCCAGGGGGGACAGCCGGTGGGGCAGGGGGTGTCAAAATCTGGACTGTTCCGCCAGATCAGGGATGGTTGGGAGGTACAGTAGGCAAAAAATGGAGGAAAAAAATCCAGCTTCCAAAATTCCAATTTATTGTGAATAAAAGCAATCCAACAGATCCAATAGAATAAAATCACATGATTGTGAGTAACAAGCAATGCGTTTCGAACAGTATCTTGTTCTTTCTCAAAGCAGTCCCAGTACTGCCTGCCGGGCCCCACTACAAGATGTTGGGCCCCACTACAGGTTGTCATGTCCCCGACCCACACCAGGATGAAGCGTCCACCTCAGGGGCCACAAGCTGCGGAGACTCCTTAGCTTCTCCACGTATTTAGTTCTAGTCTTGGAGTTTTCAATCTTGGCACGTGACAGACTTAAAGCAGTAAACTCGTCCAGGAGCTGCTCTCCTTCCAGAGGTCAGCCTGAAGAGCTCTCATTGGGGGAATACTTTACCCTCATGACTCATATTGATGCATGAAGCCTCTAAATGGCGGAATTCACACCTGGACGCAATGTCTGCAGATTCCTCAGCAAATTAATGAAAGGCGTCCCGAGATACTTAGCCGCAGACATAATCCATCCAGATGACAGAGAAAAGGAGAATAGGGGGAGAATGCACACACAACTGATGTAAATTACATACAACCGATCAGCGCACCATAGAACTGATCAACGCACCAAAGAACCGATCAACGCGCCAAAGAACTGATCAACACAATAGAACCGATCAACGCACCATAGAACCGATCAACGCCCAATAGAACCCATCAACGCACCATAGAACCGATCAACACCCAATAGAACCGATTAACACACCATAGAACCAATCAACGCACCATAGAAACTGATCAATGCACCATAGAACTGATCAATGCACCATAGAACCGATTAATGCACCATAGAACCAATCAACGCACCATAGAAACTGATCAACGCACCATAGAACCGATTAGTGCACCATAGAACCGATCAACGTGCCTTAGAACTGATCAACGCACCATAGAACCGATCAACGCACCATAGAAACTGATCAACGCACCATAGAAACTGATCAACGCACCATAGAACTGATCAACGCACCATAGAACCGATTAGTGCACCATAGAACCGATCAACGTGCCTTAAAACTGATCAACGCACCATAGAACCGATCAACGCACCATAGAAACTGATCAACGCACCATAGAACTGATCAACGCACCATAGAACCGATTAATGCACCATAGAACCAATCAACTCACCATAGAAACTGATCAACGCACAATAGAACTGATCAACGCACCATAGAACCGATTAATGCACCATAGAACCGATCAACGTGCCTTAGAACTGATCAACGCACCATAGAACCGATCGACGCACCATAGAAACTGATCAACGCACCATAGAACTGATCAACGCACCATAGAACCGATTAATGCACCATAGAACCGATCAACGCGTTATAGAGCCGATCAACGCACAATAAAACAGATCAACGCACAATAGAACTGATCAACGCACAATAGAACCAATCATACACAGAAAAGCAGCCCCTCCACTCTCCAGTGCTGACAGAAGAGATCAAAACAGTCTTTACAGCAGGGAAGCGCAGAATGTCCCACTGCTCTAACCAAGGGGGTGCTGTCTCTTAAAGTTGAAGCTTGTCTCTACGGTCCATAGCAATGCCACCCCCTTACACCTATACACCTCCATCACCCACGAGAAAGGCCTTGAAGCAGTACCATACATTTCATCACAGTCAAATTTATCTACTAATTCCACCAAATTATGTCTGGAACTATTCTCATTGGTGCTCCATGACAACTTTTTTCTGTTCGGTGATCCATTCTATGTCCAGAGATGCGGGATTGTGATGGGCTCGAATGTAGCACCAGCCTACGCAAATACCTACATGAGCAGATTTGAGGAACAATATGTCTACCCCCATGAGCTCTTCATACAACAGTCTCTCTGTTACCGCTACATCCCTTTCATTCTGAGGATTTTCTACGCACATCATTGCAACCTGGGGATTATCCCCATACAGACCGCATCGCTCCTCATTAGTAGGGATTTCCAAGTAAGCATCTGACATCAATATTACTCAAGTCCCTATTATTTAGCTCCTTCCCCCTCCTCCACGATACTGGGACCAGTTAGGGTTATTGTACACCCTACCTACTTCACCCACCCTTGTGAAATACATCTAGGCTATATGGCATTATGCCATCCATATATTGACAACGTGGGATTGTATTATATGAAATGTTTTCATGCTTTGTATAATGTTGATGTACTTTGTCACTGCCATTTTATTTTGTGTGAACACGACACTGATGTATCTTTTTTTCTTACAGCGACGTATTGAATAAGTTCACACGTCGCTTTTCTTTGCGTTTCCGCGGCGGTTTTAAACGCGCGATTTTGCGGCAAAAACGCAAAAATTAAGCATCCCATGCATTCCTATGAGATTCCGCAATGCTGTGCTAATGCTGCGTTTTTTTCCGCGGCGGAATCGCTTCGCGGTAAAAAACGCAGCATGCTCATTAATTTAGCGGAATCGCGGCGATCCCACCCACATAGGAATGCATTGTTCTGCTTACTTTCCGCATGTGGCTGTGCACACCATGCGAAAAGTAAGCAGAACATTAGCGGATGGTACCCACGGTCCGGAGGAGAGGAGACTGTCCTCCGGGCTGTGGGCACCATATCCCTGTAAAAAATAGAATTAAAATAAAAAATATTGTTATGCTCACCTTCCGACGTCCCGCGCAGCCTTCCCGCCTCTCTCCACGCTCCCGGTCCCAGTAAGCCTTTGTGAAAATGACCGCGATGACGTCACAATCTCGTGGGAGCACGACGTCTCGCGGTCATTCGCGCAAAGGATTACTGGGACCGGGAGCGTGGAGAGAGGCGGGAAGGCTGCGCGGGACGCTGGAAGGTGAGCATAACAATATTTTTTATTTTTTTATTTTTTTTACATCCTATCTTTTACTATTGATGCTGCATAGGCCGCCTCAGTAGAAAAAAGTTGGTCACACTCGTCAAACACTATGTTTCACGAGTGTGACCAACCTGTCAATCAGTTCTCCAAGCGATGCTACAGATCACTTGGTAAACGCTAGCATTCTGCAAGCTAATTACGCTTGCAGAATGCTAGTTTTTCCACAGGAAAATCACAGGAATTTAAATGCGATTTTCCCGTGGAATGGAATCCGGAATTCTCACGGTAATTTCCGTGAGAGTTCCGCTACATGTGCACATAGCCTAAGACCTGAGATAGGTCGAAACGTCATCATTGAACAGAGTCGCTCTAGAATATTTCTTGCGCTTTGCTTAATTTTAATTTTTGTTCTCACCAACTGAAACATTATTTACTTGCATCACCTAAAGCGACAAAGTGTGCAGTGAATTTTGACTTGATCAGTTCTATTTTGGGCATTGATCGGTTCTATTGTACATTGATCGGTTCTATGGTGCGTTGATCAGTTCTATCATGCGTTGATTGGTTCTATTGTGCATTGATCGATTCTATGGTGCGTTGGTCGGTTCTATGGTGCGTTAATCGGTTCTATTGTGTGTTGATTGGTTCTATGGTGCGTTGATGGGTTCTATTGTGCGTTGATCGGTTCTATGGTGCGTTGATTGGTTCTATGGTGCGTTGATCGGTTCTATGGGGCGTTGGTCGGTTCTATGGTGCGTTAATCGGTTCTATTGTGCGTTGATTGGTTCTATGGTGCATTGATGGGTTCTATTGTGTGTTGATTGGTTCTATGGTGCGTTGATCGGTTCTATTGTGCGTTGATTGGTTCTATGGTGCGTTGATGGGTTCTATTGTGCGTTGATCGGATCTATTGGGCGTTGATCGGTTCTATGGTGCGTTGATCGGTTCTATTGTGCATTGATTGGTTCTATGGTGCGTTGATGGGTTCTATTGTGCGTTGATCGGTTCTATTGGGCGTTGATCGGTTCAATTGGGCTTTGATCGGTTCTATGGTGTGTTGATCGGTTCTATTGTGTGTTGATCGGTTCTATTGGGCATTGATCGGTTCTTTTTGGCGTTGATCGGTTCTATTGGGCGTTGATTGGTTCTTTTGGGCGTTGATCGGTTCTATGGTGGTTGATCGGTTCTATGGTGTGTTGATCGGTTCTATGGTGCGTTGATCGGTTCTATGGTGCGTTGATTGGTTCTATTGGGTGTTGATTGGTTCTATTGGGCATTGATTGGTTCTTTTGGGTGTTGATCAATTCTATTGTGCGTTGATCGGTTCTATTGTGTGTTGATCGGTTCTATGGTGCATTGATCGGTTCTATGGTGCGTTGATCGGTTCTATGGTGCGTTGATCGGTTCTATGGTGCGTTGATCAGTTCTATTGTGCATTGATCGGTTCTATTGTGCGTTGATCGATTCTATGGTGCGTTGGTCGGTTCTATGCTGCATTGGTCGGTTCTATGGTGCGTTAATCGGTTCTATTGTGCGTTAATTGGTTCTATGGTGCGTTGATGGGTTCTATTGTGCATTGATCGGTTCTATGGTACGTTGATCGGTTCTATTGTGTGTTGATTGGTTCTATTGGGCGTTGATCGGTTCTATTGGGCGTTGATCGGTTCAATTGGGCGTTGATCGGTTCTATGGTGTTCTGGTCGGTTCTATTGTGCATTGATTGGTTCTATTGGGTGTTGATCGGTTCTTTTGGGTGTTGATCGGTTCTATTGTGCGTCGATCGGTTCTATGGTGCGTTGATCGGTTCTATGGTGTGTTGATCGGTTCTGTGGTGCGTTGATCGGTTCTTTTGGGCATTGGTCGGTTCTATGGTGCGTTGATGGGTTCTATTGTGCATTGATCGGTTCTATCATGCGTTGATCGGTTCTATTGTGCATTGATCGGTTCTATGGTACATTGATCGGTTCTATTGGACGTTGATAGGTTCTATTGGGCGTTGATTGGTTCTATGGTGCGTTGATGGGTTCTATGGTGCGCTGATGGGTTCTATTGTGCGTTGATCGGTTCTGTGGTGCATCGATTGGTTATATTATTATATATTGGTTATATTGCCCGTTATATTACGGGCAGCATGGTGGCTCAGTGGTTAGTGCAAGGAGTTTGTATGTTCTCCCCGTGTTTGCGTGGGTTTCCTCCGGGCACTCCGGTTTCCTCCCACACTCCAAAGACATACTGACTAGGGAATATATAGATTGTGAGCCCCATCGGGGACAGTGATGAAAAAATGTGTGCAAACTGTAAAGCGCTGTGGAATATGTTAGCGCTATATAAAAATAAAGATTATTATTATTATTATTATTATTATTATTGTGTGTTTATCAGTTCTATTGTGCAATGATCGGTTCTATTGTGCGTTTATCGGTTCTATTGTGTGTTGATCGGTTCTATTGTGTGTTGATCGGTTCTATTGTGCGTTGATGGGTTCTATTGTGCGTTGATCGGTTCTATTGTGCGTTGATGGGTTCTATTGTGCGTTGATGGGTTCTATGGTGCGTTGATCAGTTCTATGGTGCATTGATCAGTTCTATGGTGCACTGATCGATTCTATTGTGTGTTGATCGGTTCTATTGGGTGTTGATCGGTTCTTTTGGGCGTTGATTGGTTCTATGGTGCGTTGATCGGTTCTATGGTGCATTGATCCGTTCTATGGTGTGTTGATCGGTGCTATTGTGTGTTGATCGGTTCTATTGGGCGTTGATCGGTTCTTTTGGGCGTTGATCGGTTCTATGGTGCGTTGATGGGTTCTATTGTGCATTGATTGGTTCTATTGTGCATTGATCGGTTCTATGGTGCGTTGATCGTTCTATTGGGCGTTGATCGGTTCTATTGTGTGTTGAACTGATTAATCTCTCGATATCTTTCCTCACGTAATCTCCGGTCCTCCCAAGACCTCCTTCTCTCCTCCACACTTATTCGCTCCTCACCCAACCACCTCCAAGACTTCTCCCGAATATCCTCTATCTTCTGGAATTCTTTGCCCCAACACAACCGGCTATCAACCAAACTCGGATCCTTCAGACGGAACCTGAAAACCCATCTCTTCAGGAAAGCTTATAGCCTGCAATGATCCCCGCTGCCCCCTCACCACTACTGGAGCCACCGCCTCACCAACAGCGGAACTGCTGCAACCCCCCAACCTACTGTCTCTTCCCCACCATCCTGTAGCATGTAAGCCCGAAAGGGCAGGGTCCTCTCCCCTCTTTATCATTCTGTCATTGTTAGTTTATTTACTGTAAGTGATATCTGTAATTTGTATGTAACCCTTTCTCATGTACAGCACCATGGAATCAATGGTGCTATATAAATAATAATAATAATAATAATAATAATAACTGTTAGGTCGTGTCCACACTGTGCTTACAGCTTGTGGCAGTGGTGGCTTTAACCACAGACGAATGTGGGATCTGCTCAATCCTTTCTATTAGGAGGTGAGACAGTCTCTTGAGAAGCTTTTGACACGTCAAGCGCCTGAGGCCAGTGCCTCTGGCGGCGGCTTGGGACGGGCTGTGTATTTAGAATCCTACATCTTTGTTGATGGCGTTTCATCTATGGACTTTGCGCTTTTTGCTGCATTTCTTGGCCTTTGTCTAAATGTTCAATATGAAGAAGTTTAGAGTGTTTCCAACACACACTCAATGTAAAGGAAAAGCAGCGTGTGAACACAGCCCCAAGACAGAAGTGATGAGCAGTTCATTAGATTGTTACAAAAAGAAAGAAATCCTGATTTACAAGAGATGACAGAATCCAGCAGCACTTTACAGAGAGGAGGACACATTCAATGAGAAAGCTGCTGTTTCTTGAAGGGCTATAGTATTCTGTGCTTTTAAGGGGTTAAAGAAGTTCTGGGTCACTAGTTCGCTCTTCAGGCCATCTGTGGGATCTGGGTGATGTGGCCTCCTTCAGGTATCTTGTGTAAAGAGGTGGAGAAGCCGCGCACATTGGGTCCCACAGACAGTAACCCCAGCCCTCCAGAAGAATCTCACCTCCTGTCCCATCCCCAACACTTGTCTTCCACTTTATTAACCTGCTCTTGGGTCACGTCCTCTGGTGGTGTTTTTCTTGCCATGTCTTGACCCTTGACTTTTACACCACTAATAGTTCTCAGCTGACAACAGCTTTCATCTGATGGAATATTAGGAATTAGTTCCGGCCTCAATGGAAGCAGTACTCTCAGCCTGGAAAGACTGCGGTGTAAAGGCCAAGTAAGGCTGCTTTCACATTTGTGTCTGTGCGCTTCATCCGCATAGATCCGCATGCGTCATGTGTACCTATCTTTAACATGGTGTATGCAGGGGCATGCGTTTGCATCAGTTCACATGCATCTGCGTACGCATGCCTCGTTTTTCTGTGTGTGGCGGGGTCCGGCAAACGCAACATGTTGCATTTTTGGAAGCCGCAAAAATCCGTCAAATATGCGCAGTCATGTGGATGAGTGCGTAAAAATAACGCATTACTGTCTATGGGAACGCATGCGTTATTCAAAATACAGATAGAAATCCCATGAGGCACGCACATTTTTGTCTGATGTCATATCGAACTCAGGCGCATAAACAACGCAAACGCATGCAAAAACGCAGCTTTTTTTGCATCATGCGTAAGATGATGCGGATAAAACACGCTGCGTAAACATGTGTTTGCATGCGTTCTTGCATGCGTTTGCGGATGATACGCTGCGGACTCAAACGCCAATGTGAACCTAGCCTTAGTGCACCCCAAGGTTGGTGCAGTCCTTTCCCTCCAGGCCAGTGTGAGTCTCGACTCAACGCTTGTGTAACACAGGTATTCGGATGCAGTGACACAGAAGCACAGAGCAGGGGTTAACAATTACTCATTTTATAAGTACAAGGGTAACAGGTAAAGGCTGAGGGGTAAACAGGGAAAGAGTCATTCAAAATGGCTGTCTAAATATTAATTCCACATAGCGTGACTTGGTTGCCGTTCTGTCATGATTCAGGGTGCCAAAGTGGGGTTCATTGCCCCCGGTGGCCATTAGAATTATTACACGTGGTGTATCATTTTAAGTTGCCCGGTGGTGGTGAGTGGTATCGCACCTTAGTTTTAGGGTTAATGTGCATGCAATTACAAATCAGGTGTTAGGCTCTATAAAAGAGAGCCAGGTGGGTTCAATCACTGTGGGTGATATTGATTGTGTGTTAGTCATTCACAAGGAAGCCTGGGTGAAAGAAGGAGCTGAACATGAGTCCTGCGCAGCCCAGCCAGAGGGGACGAGTGGCAGCTAGGTGGTCTGCAAGAAGGGCTGGCATGGCGTGGTGGAGTCACAGTTCTCAGCAACCAGGTCCCGCATGCTGAGTGCAACTCTCACCATCGTCGCCACTCCACCAAGCCATGCAAACATCTCCTACCGACAACATAAACTGTGACTCCACTCCACCCCATGCGAGCCCTTCTTGCAGACCACCTAGCTGCCACTCGTCCCCTCTGGATGGGTTGCGCAGGACTCATGTTCAGCTCCTTCATTCACCCAGGCTTCCTTGCAAAATGACATACAATATCACCAACAGTCATTGAACCCACCTGGCTCCCTTTTATAGAGCCTAACACCTGATTTGTAATTGCGTGCACATTAACCCTAAAACTAAGGTGCGATACCACTCACCACCACCGGGCAACTTAGAATGAACGACACCACGTGTAATAATTCTAGTGGCCACCGGGGGCAATCACATCACTTTGGCACCTAGCCAAAAGGAAAAAAAGTTCAACTTTGTCCATTTAAACTGTCAGATCCAGCCTGGATCATGACACGTTCCTTCTCCCAAGTCAGATGGTTGGATGATTGCCGGCTGAGGCCGATGCTGAGTTCTTTCGGCTTCCCCACCTAACAAGTCGGTCTCACTTCTGGCGGCAGCGGGTGGTCACCGGTCTCACCCGCTGAGCCCCTAGTCCATTGTGCTGCATCGCAGCAGAGTGGAGTCCACCGCAATCCTCCACTCGGCGTGCGTTCCTTTGCACGTCCGCTGAAAACCGGGAGTCCTCGCCGCACCCGGCCAGAACCACTACTATATGACCTATCTGTCCTCGCAGCCCGGCACCGGTCCTCCTCTTTGGCGGAAAGCCCCTCTCTTTTGCCGCACAAACCCTTTTATCCCTCTCTGGCTCACCATGCCCCTTCTACACAGGTTAAGGGTCTGCTCCATCTTCAATCTCCTTCCCCCTTCCTCCCTGCAACAGTAGGTATGGCCCCAGCAGTTCCGGACCCAGTGCCCGGTCAGCGTCCACAGCCTGGTCTTCTCCTCTACACCCCTATTTTCCTTGCCATTCCATGGGCGACAGCTCTTTCACCAGGCATTCACAATTCTCAACTTCTTGAATGAGTCCCTGCCAGATGAATTGATCTTGCTCATAATGGGTGTGAGGCACTCCAGCTGTGGTTCGCGCTGATCGTTGTAACCCAGGTTGACTAATGGGAGGCGGGGAGTTACTCCCATGGCTTCAAGTATTGGTAACTCAGCGCTCTCCTTTGGAGTGGCAGGCAGCAAAGCATTGGGGTCTGGGGGAAGGACTGGCACCCCTTCCTCTCCATGTCGAAGTCTGGAACCATCAAAGTGGGTATCTCAGTAGTTTTCGGCTACTCCCACTCCCACACTACCTCCTCATCCCACCCTCTCTCTTTTGGAGTCCCCCAAGGCTCTGTTCTAGGACCCCTACTCTTCTCAATCTATACACTTGGCCTGGGGCAACTCATAAAGTCCCACGGATTCCAGTACCATCTTTATGACGATGACACTCAGATCTACCTCTCTGGCCCAGACGTCACCTCTCTGCTGTCCAGAATCCCAGAGTGTCTATCAGCCATATCTCCTCCAGCTTCCTCAAACAGAATGTGGACAAATCTGAACTGATCATCTTTCCCCCATTTCACAGATCCTCCTTACCTGACCTATCTATCACAATTGACGACATCACGCTTTCCCCCGTACCGGAGGTCCGCTGCCTCTGCCTTGTCCTTCAAACCGCACATCCAAGCTCTCTCCACTTCCTGCCACCTCCAGCTCAAAAATATTTCCAGAATCTGTCCCTTCCTCAACCCTCACTCTACTAAAATGCTTGTGCATGCCCTCATCATCTCGCGTCTCGACTACTGCAACATCCTTTTCTGTGGCCTCCCTGCTAACACCCTCGCACCTCTCCAGTTCATCCTTAACTCTGCTGCCCGACTAATTCATCTCTCTCCTCGCTACTCCTCTGCTTCTCCTCTCTGCAAATCTTTTCACTGGCTTCCATTCCCTCAGAGTATCCAATTCAAATTACTAATACTGACCTACAAGGCCATCTATAACCTGTCTCCTCCATATATCTCTGAATTAATCTCCCGATATCTTCCCACACGTAATCTCCGATCTTCCCAAGACCTCCTTCTCTCCTCCACACTTATTCGCTCGTCACCCAACCGCCTCCAAGGCTTCTCCCGAATAACCCACATCCTCTGGAATTGTTTGCCCCAACACGTCGGCTATCAACCACACTCGGATACTTCAGACGGAACCTGAAAACCCATCTCTTCAGGAAAGCCTACAGCCTGCAATGACCCCGCTACCTCCTCACCACTACTGGAGCTGCTGCAACCCCCCAACCTACTGTCTCCTTCTCCACCATCCTGTAGAATGTAAGCCCGAAAGGGCAGGGTCCTCTCTCCCATCTATATCAGTCTGTGATTGTTAGTTTGTTTGTTTACTGTAAGTGATATCTGTAATTTGTATGTGGGTCGCCCTCGCTTCACCCAGGGCTGTGGGGTACTCTGTACCGGGCCGGTGTCAGGGGGAACATGTGTCACAGCAGCGGTGACCCGGTCCGTGGCCCTGGGCGCCCAATGTCAATGGCTGAGATGTTGTTTGTAATTTAGTTTATATGGAAAGTTCGTGACGCCACCCGTGGTGTTTGGCAAGTAAGATGGTAAGCCAACGCTGCTTGCAGATCCACTGGGACTGGTGGTGTGATGCAGCAAAGATGGTATAGCTTCCCACAGGTAGAGCTGTAGTCTCAGGGCAGAGTAGGTGCGATGGATGAGTAGGGGCACCGAATGGTGTAAATGTTGATACCCAAATGTAGCGGTGCTGATGCGGGAATGAATGGAGAACACCAGAGCTTGCAGTTTCAAAGCTTTACTCACAGTTCGTAGTGCACACAGGTGCCTGCTTCGGTACCGTGTCCTCCGGGGCAGAGGCCCAGCCAACCTCCAGTCGAGATAGGACTCTCCCTGCCAGCACCCCGCCAAAATGTGCATTCCTAAATGACTCCTCTATTGCGCCTTTTAAATGTGAAGAGCTCCAGTACTGTAGTTCTCTGAAGTTCCTCCTGTCAGATGTTCCTAACAACTCCACTTGTATGACAGACAGCTGTAGCCTGCTTCGGGGACTCCCTTCTCCTGAATCCTGGCTCTCTATCAGTTTGCTGTTGTGTCCTAAGTCTTGGTTGGGAGTAGTGAATTTACAGCCAACTACTCCACCGGTGTCTGCTGCAGAACCATAAGTGTTATGAATGGGTCACCGAGGAGAAAAAAAACAAAACAAGCTAAGTCACAGAAAACCAGAGAGGTTTGTAATTATGCAGATTGCAGATCCCTGATCCTAACCACACAACTAGCAGCAGCCGTGGAGCGCACCTACAATGGTCCTAGACGCTTCATCACAGGACTAAATAAGCCTGAAGCAAGAAAAGGGGAAAACTAACTGCCCCAGAGCAGACCCCAAAAGGAAAGACAGCCCCCCCACATGTATTGACGGTGAAACAAGATGAAAGCACAAACACAGGCAGGAAAATAGGCTGAGCAAACGATGGGGCCCAAACTAACTTGAAAGGATAGGAAAGGAAAGACACTGTCTGCAATCTGCAAAAAACCCTACAAAAATAAAGTCCAACACTTCTGATAGCAAAATTAACCCTGAAGTCACTAGACTTCTCCCACTATATCAGCACTCTGAAATATTCTGAGACAGAGCAAAAAGAGGCCAATCTAATAAGGGACAAAAAGCAAATTGGCAAATACAGATAAATAAGAGTGGAAATTTAGCGCAGCCCCAGCCGGAGCTGGCTGACCACACAAAAAACTGAATAGACCAACAAAATCAAGTGTAAACATTAGCAGAAAAACTTAGCTTTAGATGACTGGAACAGAGCTGAAAACCAAGACCTGACAAGCCAGAAGGAATCACCAGCACCAGACTAGGGCGTCGGCTGTCTTAAATCCAGTCTGAGATTCCTGAGTCCAATCGTCATTCTCATTATCAGGTGGCAGATGTCTACTGATTAAATCAGCCTCACTACCTCCAGTTACCACCAGAGGGAGCCTAGAAGGAGAACTCACAACTGGTGGACCAGAAAATGAACTGACAACACATAAGTGTCCATACAACCTCGGGGACCGGGCCCCGGCCTTGCGTTGAGAACCTATAGGCAGGTTTCCTATCCAACCCACAACTCCTCTCTGTTCTCTCTCCTCTTTGTTCCGTACTTGTCTTTCTCTCTCTTATGGAAATACAGGTTACAGTTCTACGTCTCTCTCCTTCTCCTTCCTTTCCCGTGCCAGCTGGCTCAGGTCACTGAGGCAGCTGCAGCACTCCTTCTTCTATTCCTTTCCTCGGGGGCTCTTCCACCAAGACCAGTCCTCAGCCTCTCCTGACTGACTGTCTTTCCTCCGCCTGGCCTCCCGTCCGACTCCCTCTCTGGGACTCACCCCAGACTCACCCTTAAGGGACTGACCTGTAAATCTATCTTTCCCCTTCTTTTTATACTAACTCCACCCACCTCCCAGCACATCTCGTGTTACGAAGCAGGGTTCCACGAAGGGTGCTCTGCTACCCCCCCAGCCTGAAGCTGCTATGTGGCCCCACTGAACTATCCTGTGTGTGGGATGCAGGTGGTGGAGTGTGGCAAGGAGTTCCCACCCTACCTGGATGGTGGGGCACTACACCTTAGGAGAAGGTGCAGTACCTCTGTGGCGACTGAGCCTCAGGGGCGCCACATATGTAACCCCTTCTCATGTACAGCACCATGGAATCAATGGCACTATATAAATAAATATTAATAATAATAATAATCCTCAGGTCCTTTGGACAGGGCTGCAGCATGCTTTGGTGGACTACCCAGGTAGGCGCTCCCTCCGCCCATTCAGGCTGAATTTCATGCACTGGTCCATCAGAGCCGACTCACCGTGTCACTCGATGCGGGATTTGTCCCATCGACTTTCCAGCTTTCCCCAGGGGTGTTTATTCCGGACCAGCACCCATTCCCCGGGTCTCAGAGCTGTCCCTTGGATAGGTGATGCCTCATGATGCTTGAGTTCTTAGAACTTCATCTGTACCAGCCAACGGTGAGTCTGCAGTCGCTGCCTTTGCCCTCGAACCCAGGAAGACACCTCCTGTCCATGGGTAGTCTTCCTCCAGGTCCAATTCCAACTTCATGATCTCTCACCCCCTTCACCCAAACAGCAAGGTATACAGAGTGAACCCCATCGTACTGTGCACTCGGTTATTGAACACCTACACCAGCTCAGCCACGAATTTAGGCCACCGCATCTTCCGATCTTCCTCTAATGTGCGTAGCATCTGGATCAGTGTCTGATTGAAGCTTTCACAGGCTCCATTCCCTTGAGGGTGGTAAGGAGTAGTTCTGGATTTCTCAATCTGGTATAAACAATGTAATTCTTCCATAACTCGCCCCTGGAAGCAGGCACCTTGGTCGGAATGGATCCTCTTTGGACAGCCGTACACGCGGATGTAATCTCGGCAGATAGCCTACGCAGCTGACTCGGCGGTCTGGTCTCTGCTTACCACAGCAAACTTTGTGAAATGGTCGGTTATTACCAGGCGATGTTCATATCCAAGATGCGCTGGGCCTATAGTCAAGTAGTCGATCAACAGAACCTCCGAGGGAGCAGAGGTTTCGATGGTCTGTATCGGGGCCCACTGCTCTGGGGGTTTGGCTAGCTCACAACTCCGACATTGTTGGCAAGCATTCTTCACCGCCACCCTCAATTGTGGGTGATAATAATAATAATCTTTATTTTTATATAGCGCTTACATATTCCACAGCGCTTTACAATTTGCACATATTTTCATCACTGTCCCCGATGGGGCTCACAATGTAAATTCCCTATCAGTATGTCTTTGGAGTGTGGGAGGAAACTGGAGAACCCGGAGGAAACCCACGCAAACACGGGGAGAACATACAAACTCCTTGCAGATGTTGTCCTTGGTGGGATTCGAACCCAGGACCCCAACGCTGCAATGCTATCCACTGAGCCACCGTGCTGCCCTGATACACCTTCTGTAACCACTGGAATGTCTAATCTAGACCGAAGTGAGCCCCTCGCTCATGAGCCTCCATTTGATCAACTTCTCCAGGAGCACTACTTGCCAGGTGACCCCCTCTTCTCGTAACAGCTGTATCTTCAGGTATAGTAATCCATCCTTCAAATAGAGCCTTTCCCATTGCCCCAGAATCTGCAAGGTTCCTGGAGAAAGGGCATTTCTCTCTCTCCGGATCTCTCAGGCCCACTCCGGCTCGGATGTGGGGCGGGGTAGGTACTTCATTGCTCTGGACCATCCCTGCTAGGACTACCACCCCCTGCTCCTGCTCTCTCATGTGGGCCTCCACCCCCACTTCTAGGAAGGTCATACGTGGGCTAGTGCGCAGGCGTTCTCACAAAGCCTGTTTATGCGGCGCGTCCCTGAGACCCGACACAAACTGATCTCTCAATATCCTATCATGGGGCCCCATTGCCCACTCCCATGGTCCCCACATGATCCCTCTTTAGTGATCTGTGCATGCACCTCCCGCAATGCATTGATACACTGCGTCACAGTCTCTCCCTCTCGCTGAACGCAGTGAAACAATCGTATCCGATGCTCTACAATATCAGTGGGGTCACCATTTATTTCTTCTATGATCTGCACCACCTTATCCAATGTATCCCGCTCGTGGTGGTGGGGAAGCGGAACATAACAGAGTATCGGGCCTCACCATCCAGGGCCATTAAAGCTATCTCAGCCTGCATAGCAGGGGTCATGAGGTGCATCCGCAACATGCTCTTAACCCTCTCAGTCCAGTCCCACAGAATCATATTACTCCCAGTGAATTGTGGAAGATTATTGAGCATAGCCCCAATGGCAAGCTAGACCTTGGGGTATTCATGGTGTACTGATGTGCAGCATCTCTGTCCAAAAACTACATCCTGCTGACTATGCCAAATGTAGCACAGGTATTCGGATGCAGTGACATAGAAGCACAGAGCAGAGGTTAACAATTACTCATTTTAGAAGTACAAGAGTAATCTCTTCGCAGGGAGCAGCAGAAAATAAACAGGTAAAGGCTGAGCGGTAAACAGGGAAAGAGTAATTCAGGACGGCAGCCTATATATTAATTCCACTTAGCGCCACTCAGTTGTCCATTCCTTTTCCTGAGTCAGATGGTTGGTTGGCTGCCGGCTGAGGTCAGTGCTGAATTCTTCTGGCTTCCCAGCCTAATTAGTTGGTCTCGCTTGTGGTGGCAACGAGCGGTCACTGGTCTTACCCGCTAAGCCCCTAGTCCATTGTGCTGCATCGCAGCAGAATGGAGTCCACCGCAGTCCTCCACTTGGCATGCGTTCCTTCGCACGCCCACCGAAACCAGTGGCCTATCTTTTCCCGTGAGCCCGCCGCCAGTCCTGAGTTCTTTCTCTGGCGGGAAGCCCCCTTCTTTTTCCACGCAAACCCTTTTATACTTCTCCGGCTTGCCTTGCCCCTTCTACACAGGTTAAGGGTCTGCTCCATCTCCAATCTCCTTTCCCCTTGCAACAGTAGGTGCGGCCCCAGCAGTTCTGGACATGGCGCCATGTCAGCATCCGCAGCGCGGTCTTCTCTGCTACACTTCATCACCGATTCCTTAGAAAAATTTTTAAAATTTTCTGGACTCTGAGGCTTCAAGTCGAGGTCATGGTCCATCAATCTGGTCTTCAACAAGGGAGTGACATTTTCTGCTAGAAATTCCAGAAAGAGAGAAATGCACTTTTTTGGGATTGGACTGCAGGAGAAGATGCATTTCTCTGGAATGTAGAAGTTTAGGAATGAGCGGAAACCATCGTGACACCACTCAGGGCTAACATCTTTAGGACCTTTGCTGTTAATTGTGGAGGCTCATCCTAAAATGTTGTGCTATAATAGATGGCACTAACTGTGGACATACACTGTAGGATGACCTGATGCTGTACGCCAATCATTGTCTACAGTTTACAAGGACGAGGGACGTGAAGTGCATGGAAAGTAGAACTCAAGACTTCTGAGTGACAATGTATATATATATATATATATATATATATATATATATATTTATATATATATATATATATATATATATATATATTTATGCAGGATCCAGGATCGGGGCTGATTCCATACAGGAGGCAGACGTGATCCTGGAATCTGGGAAAGCTCGGCGACCACTCGTCAGGTGATGAAATGGCAGTATGACCAAACTGTCCCAGAGGTTGATATATCCTGTATGTAAGATGGAACCCGGACAAGTTACACTGTGAGCTAGTGTGTGGCCCAAGCCGTGTGTCACATTTCTGTGACTTTGCCAAGGACAAGCTCCTGCTAACGTCTTATCACAAGAAAAATGCCGTCAGCGAATCATGCAAGTCAGATTGTGACCAGCATCATGCGTTTGTGGCAATTCTACTGACAAAGTGAACCACCAGTGACGTATACAGAAAGTAATGCGACCAGTGACGTATACAGAAAGTAGTGCCACCAGTGACATATATGAGTCGCCCTCGCTTCACCCAGGCCTGTGGGGTACTCGGCACCGGGCCGGTGTCAGGGGGATGATGTGTCACAGCAGCGGTGGCCCGGTCCGTGGCCCTGGGCCCCAATATCAATGGTGGTGATGTTTGTTTGTAATGTAAAGTTCGTGACGCCACCCGTGGTGTTTGGCAAATAAGGTGTTAGCCAACTCTGCGTGCAGATCCTCTGGGGCTGATGGTGTGTCGCAGCTTAGATGGTGTATCTCCCCACAGGTGAAGCTGTAACCCCAGGGCAGTGTATAGGTGGTTGGCATGGGGATGTAGCAGTGCCGACAGGGCAGGAAGTAGACACGACACAGCGGGGTGCAGTTTCTTCTGTACCTTTACTGGATAACTGCAGTCCAGGGTCCTGATTACAGTTGGTATTGGAGCAGGCTAGCCTGGAAGCAACTCAGGGATTCTCTCTCACAGACGGACTGTGCAGTCTCCTTCCTAACGCCTGTGTGGTGTGAAGCACGCCAGTCCTTAGTTACTCTGAAGTTCATCCTGTCAAATGTTCCTAGACTTCCACTTGCACGGCAGACAGCTGTAGCCTCTCTTTCTGGGACTTCTCTCACTCTCTGAATCCCCGGCTCTCTATCCGTTTTGCTGTTGTGCCTCAAGTCTCAGATGGGAGTAGGGCATTTACAGCCTCCTACTCCTCTGGTATCTGTGGCAGGACCGTTAGTATCCGTACCACCGAGGAGACCAGACTCCAGTTCTGTGCGCTCTTAAGCTGAGGCAGCTCGCCTGCTGCAGCTCAACCTTCAGCTTCTCATTCCACGTTTGCACACTTCACCCTCCGCAGACTAACTAACTCCTACTTCCTCCTGGCCCACAGAGAGCACTCCTCCCCTGAATCCTGGGTCAGAGCTCCCCCTACTGGCCAGGAGGGGAACTGTGCTGCATGCATGGATTGACTGTGAGAGAGACCCATCATTGCCTCCAAGCCTGGCATTACCCTCCCCGGGAGGAAGGCAAAGCCAGTGTGGCGACCATACTCCTGGGGGCGCCACATTCCCCCTAGTGAAAGTCAGCACTCCTGGGCTGAACAAAGAAAAACATGAATAACATACATAGAAACATTTAGACAATAATAAATTGTACAAGATTGAAAAAGGGAAAATGTACAAAAGCCAAGTGTTTCCAAAAATGGTCCTATGATGGTAAGTCCAGCATCAATGTCCATGGTCCATTCCTGGCAAATGGTAAATTATTTATAAAGAAAGTTTTCGACCACACACAAGTCCTGTGGTTCAGTGTCCATAAAAATTCAAAGGAAACTCTAACAGGTTACCTGTGGGCACAAAAGCTTGAAAAACAGTTACAGATTTACATTTCAACAGTTTCAACATTTACTTTATATGCGGAACCTAACTGGTAGTATTCCCCTAGTGAACGTTAGCCAGGGCCGGGGGATTGTGTGAGCTCACCGGCGGCCGCTTCACAGGCCCGATGCTCCGGGCTGTAGGCCTCAGCTCCTCCTCGTCTCGCGTGCTCTTCTCTCTTCCCGTGCGGCACTTCACCGCTTCGCGCTCTGTGGCGGCTCCGCCCACAAAGGCCTGCCTCTTTCTTCCCATGTGCGCCAAGCAGCGTGGCAATGGTGGCAACTGGCGCCAAATTCACACAGTCATTTTCACATACACAGTCTATGGCACACAGGACCCGGGCATACCGGGCTCCGTAATCCTGTTCGTGACACTAAAATTGAGTCACCCTCGCTTCACCCAGGGCTGTGGGGTACTCGGCACCGGGCCGGTGTCAGGGGGATGATGTGTCACAGCAGCGGTGACCGGGTCCGTGGCCCTGCGCCCCAATATCAATGGCGGTGATGTTTGTTTGTAATGTAAGGTTCGTGACGCGACCCGTGGTGTTTGGCAAATAAGGTGTTAGCCAACGCTGCATGCAGATCCTCTGGGGCTGATGGTGTGCCACAGCTTAGATGGTGTAGCTCCCCAAAGGTGAAGCTGTAACCCCAGGGCAGTGTATAGGTGGTTGGCACGGGGATGTAGCAGTGCCGACAGGGCAGGAAGCAGACACGACACAGCGGGGTGCAATTTCTTCTGCACCTTTACTGGATAACTGCAGTCCAGGGTCCTGATTACAGGTGGTATTGGAGCAGGCTAGCCTGGAAGCAACTCAGGGATTCTCTCTCACAGACGGACTGTGCAGTCTCCTTCCTAACGCCTGTGTGGTGTGAAGCACTCCAGTCCTTAGTTACTCTGAAGTTCCTCCTGTCAAATGTTCCTAGACTTCCACTTGCATGGCAGACAGCTGTAGCCTCTCTCTCTGGGACTTCTCTTACTCTCTGAATCCCCGGCTCTCTATCCGTTTTGCTGTTGTGCCTCAAGTCTCAGATGGGAGTAGGGCATTTACAGCCTCCTACTCCGCTGGTATCTGTGGCAGGACCGTTAGTATCCGTACCACCGTGGAGACCAGACTCCAGTTCTGTGCGCTCTCAAGCTGAGGCAGCTCACCTGCTACAGCTCACCTCCAGCTTCTCATTCCATGTCTGCACACTTCACCCTCCGCAGACTAACTAACTCCTACTTCCTCCTGGCCCACAGAGAGCACTCCTCCCCTGAATCCTGGGTCAGAGCTCCCCCTGCTGGCCAGGAGGGGAACTGTGTTGCATGCATGGATTGACTGTGAGAGAGACCCATCATTGCCTCCAAGCCTGGCATTACCCTCCCCGGGAGGAAGCCAAAGCCAGTGTGGCAACCATACTCCTGGGGGCGCCACATTCCCCACTAGTGAAAGTCAGCACTCCTGGGCTGAACAAAGAAAAACATGAATAACATACATAGAAACATTTAGACAATAATAAATTGTACAAGATTGAAAAAGGGAAAATGTACAAAAACCAAGTGTTTCCAAAAATGGTCCTATGAAGGTAAGTTCAGCATCAATGTCCATGGTCCATTCCTGGCATATGGTAAATTATTTATAAAGAAAGTTTTTGACCACACACAAGTCCTATGGTCCAGTGTCCATAAAAATTCAAAGGAAACTCTTACAGGTTACCTGTGGGCACAAAAGCTTGAAAAACAGTTACAGATTTACATTTCAACAGTTTCAACATTTACGTTATATGCGGAACCTAACTGGTAGTATTCCCTGTGTGGTACGAGTCGATCTACGTAACATTGGTGCTGTAGTGTGTGAGGTACTGGGTACACTACTAGGGATTCTACATGGCACAGGGATATGTGATTGTCTAGTGACTCTTGGACTCCCCAGGGGTACAACAGGTTCACCACTGGCAGGGCGACGCTTCTCTGGCTCCACTGCTGGTGTGGCTTCTGCTACCTGATTCTCCTGATCCTCTCAAGTCACGTCCTCCTGTGCTTCTACTTGGGGAAATAACAACACTGGTACCACTATTGCATCATTAATTCTAGTCCAATTCGCAGGGAATTCCCCAAACACTGTGCTGACCTTCTCTTCTGCCTCTACGGGTTGGAGGTTATCCGATTCTTCTTTTCTCTCTTTTAACTGCTCAGGGCACAACTTCAAGTGATCCCTGGATACCGCTGCTGAGGTCTCTCCTCCATCTTTACTAACAAGGCATACTTTAGCATTATCAAAGTTTGAGGGCAGAATGGTATAAGGTTCAGCCTCCCATTGATCATCCAGCTTGTGCAACCTCCTCTTCCTTTTGAGGACGATTTCTCCCGGCGAAAAGGGGACAGCAGGTGCATTCTGATTGTAAAGCTTCTCCTGCCTTTGCCTTGCCTGGGCCAGACTCTTCTCCACACACTCCTGTACTCTTCTGTACTGCTGCTGCCTCTCCTTGTCCCTGTCAGCATCTGGCGACATGGCCTCCGGCGTGAGGACTCCCATGTCCAAATCCACAGGCATCCTACCCGGTCTTGCTCTCATCAGGTATGCTGGAGTACAGTTGGTAGAGTTCACTGGAATATGGTTGTAGAGGTCTACCAGATCTGGCAACTTCTCAGGCCACAGATTCCTCTCTGTTACGTGTTAGAGAACCACTCAGCACCCAGAATATGTTGTGCAGTTATATGTATGTATAATAGGTTCCATGTGAGAAGCATGTCCCTAATGCATCTGTTCACAGGCTGCGCCCCTGAGCAGAGGGGACACGATATTCTCCTTTTGTCCGCCCTCCCCCCACCTTTGTAATTCCCACAGTAAACATCAGCAGGCTCCGGCCACCTGCGGCTTTTGTAATGTATGTCTGGCCTGCCGCTTTTCTATTGGCCGGCCCTCTGTATCTGTGTGATATATTCTGTGTCCTGTGAGTAAAGTGTTGTCAGACTGGAAATACATGGAGAAGCAGTGATCTTTTATATGCACCCATGTAACCAAGGAATTCCAGCCAGTGTCATTCATTTAGACTCCAACCAATGCAGAGCGGACCTCCGAAAACACGGGGTGGTACTGAAAGAGGTACCCCAGCTTGGTAGACCACTGGTGGCAGCCAGCGGGATTTCATACCCCTTCTACAGGAGGAAAGGAATGAATGGAAAATAACTACCAGAAGTTAAAGAGGACTACATTAAAAGATCTGGTGGAAGCCTGAGGGTTGATTGCCAGCAACAAAACAAAAGCGGATTTGATAGCAGCCATCATGGAACACGACAGTGCAGCTCCCCCCAACGTGAACGTGGAGGAGACCGAATTCCAGAGGGAGGTAAAGAACAGATTGGCGTTCTATGGCCCAAACCCTGCGGTAGAGATCATACGAGAGGTGATGGCTGATGTGCGTACTGATCTGAAGGAAAAGATGGCCGAGCGGACCAGGATACAGGTAGCCAAGATGCTACAGTGGGTACAAGGGAGCCAAGCAACCACTAAGGAGGACGTCCTCCAACTCTTCTTGTTAGAACGATTCTTTAATGGACTAACCCCAGAGACACAGGAATGGCTTCGGGACAGGCGGCCAATGACTCTTGAGGAAGCTGCTCGTCTGGCCGATGAATATCATGATGCCAGGAGGCCGCAGTTGTCCAGATCAAAGATGGTCACTAGGGGCCCACCTGTTGTGAGTTCATTTTCCCCTTCGTTACTGAGGTCTGGTGAACTCCCTATTCTGGTGAAGGAAGGTAGTGAGCCTGATTATCAGGCACCTGAGCCTAATGATGATGACTGGCTGAGTGGAGTCACGGACTGGATATAAGGCTGCCGACGACCTTCTGCCCTGCGGGTGATTTCTCTGTGGACTTCTAGGAGACCAGTCTGATTCCTGCTCCTCTAAAGCTAAGTTTTCTGCTTTGCCTGTTAGCATTTGTGTTTTGTTTTTGTTTGCCATGCTTTTCTGGATTCTGCCATTCCCTGCTGGGGTGAGCTGAATCTCCTTTTGCCTGTTGCTCTGTCTTCAGAATATTCCTGAGTACTGACATAGCCTTTTTGAAGCCTAGCGTCTTCAGGGCCTTTTTCACTGTCAGTCTGTTGGCTCTTATTTTCATAGGGTTTTTCACGGATTGCAGACAGCAGCCTTCCTGTCCTTTCCTATCTAGTTAGCTTGGGCCCCGTCTTTGCTCAGTCTATCTTTCTGTCTGTGTTAGTGTTCTTTCTTCTTGCTTCACCGTCATTATATGTTGGGGGCTGCCTTTTGCTTTGGGGTCTGCTCTGGGGCAGTTTAGATTTCCCTTTCTGTCTTTAGGCTATATAGTCCTCCGGATGTGATCGAGGGGTCTAGGGCATCGTAGGAACCCCCCACGGCCACTGCTAGTTGTGTTGATAGGTTCAGGGGTCTGCAATCCGATAGCTGCCAACTTCTCTGGTTTTCTGGACTTAGCTAGTAGTTCTGTTTTTGCCTCCTACGGTGACTCATTCATAACGTAGTACCACCAGTGATGTATACAGAAAGTAGTGCCAACAGTGACGTATACAGAAAGTAGTGCCACCAGTGACATATACAGAATGTAGTGCCACCTGTGATGTATACAGAAAGTAGTGCGACCAGTGACGTATACAGAAAGTAGTGCCACCAGTGATGTATACAGAAAGTAGTGCCAACAGTGAGGTATACAGAAAGTAGTGACACCAGTGAGGTATACAGAAAGTAGTGCCAACAGTGAGGTATACAGAAAGTAGTGCCAACAGTGAGGTATACAGAAAGTAGTGCCACCAGTGATGTATACAGAAAGTAGTGCCAACAGTGAGGTATACAGAAAGTAGTGACACCAGTGAGGTATACAGAAAGTAGTGCCACCAGTGATGTATACAGAAAGTAGTGCCAACAGTGAGGTATACAGAAAGTAGTGACACCAGTGAGGTATACAGAAAGTAGTGCCACCAATGACGTATACAGAATGTAGTGCCACCAGTGACGTATACAGAAAGTAGTGCCACTAGTGACGTATACAGAAAATAGTGCCACAAGTGCCGTATACAGAAAGTAGAGCCACCAGTGACATATAGAGAAAGTAGTGCCACCAGTGACGGATACAGAAAGTAGTGCCACTAGTGTCGTATACAGAAAGTAGTGCCACCAGTGACGTATACAGAAAGTCGAGCCACCAGTGAGGTATACAGAAAGTAGAGACACTAGTGACGTATGTAGAAAGTAGTGGCACCAGTGAGGTATACAGATAGTGCCACCAGTGAGGCATACAGAAAGTAGTGCCACCAGTGAGGCATACAGAAAGTAGTGCCACCAGTGACGTATACAGAAAGTAGTGCCACCAGTGACGTATACAGAAAGTAGTGCGATTAGTGAGGTATATGGAAAGTAGTGCCACCAGTGACATATACAGAAAGTAGTGCCACCAGTGCGGTATACAGAAAGCATTACCACCAGTGAGGTATACAGATAGTGCCACCAGTGATGTATACAGAAAGTAGTGCCACCAGTGATGCATACAGAAAATAGTGCCACCAGTGACGTATACAGAAAGTAGTACCACCAGTGAGGTATACAGAAAGTAGTACCACTAGTGACGTATACAGAAAGTAGTGCCACCAGTGAGGTTTACAGAAAGTAGTGCCATCAGTGACATATACAGAAAGTAGTGCCACCAGTGACGTATACAGAAAGTTGTACCACCAGTGAGGTATACAGAAAGAAGTACCACCAGTGAGGTATACAGATAGTGCCACCAGTGAGTCATACAGAAAGTAGTGCCACTAGTGAGGTATACAGAAAGTAGTGCCACCGGTGACTTATACAGAAAGTAGTGCCACCGGTGACATATACAGAAAATAGTGCCACCAGTGACGTATACAGAAAGTAGTACCACCAGTGAGGTATACAGAAAGTAGTACCGCCAGTGAGGTATACAGAAAGTAGTGCCACCAGTGACGTATACAGAAAGTAGAGCCATCAGTGACATATACAGAAAATAGTGCCACCAGTGACGTATACAGAAAGTAGTACCACAAGTGAGGTATACAGAAAGTAGTACCGCCAGTGAGGTATAGAGATAGTGCCACCAGTGAGGTATACAGAAAGTAGTGCCACCAATGACGTATACAGAATGTAGTGCCACCAGTGACGTATACAGAAAGTAGTGCCACTAGTGACGTATACAGTAAATAGTGCCACCAGTGCCGTATACAGAAAGTAGAGCCACCAGTGACATATAGAGAAAGTAGTGCCACCAGTGACGGATACAGAAAGTAGTGCCACTAGTGTCGTATACAGAAAGTAGAGCCACCAGTGACATATAGAGAAAGTAGTGCCACCAGTGACGGATACAGAAAGTAGTGCCACCAGTGACGTATACAGAAAGTCGAGCCACCAGTGAGGTATACAGAAAGTAGAGCCACTAGTGACGTATGTAGAAAGTAGTGGCACCAGTGAGGTATACAGATAGTGCCACCAGTGACGTATACAGAAAGTAGTGCCACCAGTGACGTATACAGAAAGTAGTGCAACTAGTGAGGTATATGGAAAGTAGTGCCAACAGTGACATATACAGAAAGTAGTGCCACCAGTGCGGTATACAGAAAGCAGTACCACCAGTGAGGTATACAGATAGTGCCACCAGTGACGTATACAGAAAGTTGTACCACCAGTGAGGTATACAGAAAGTAGTGCCACCAGTGAGGTTTACAGAAAGTAGTACCATCAGTGACATATACAGAAAGTAGTGCCACCAGTGACGTATACAGAAAGTTGTACCACCAGTGAGGTATACAGAAAGAAGTACCACCAGTGAGGTATACAGATAGTGCCACCAGTGAGTCATACAGAAAGTAGTGCCACTAGAGAGGTATACAGAAAGTAGTGCCACCGGTGACTTATACAGAAAGTAGTGCCACCAGTGACGTATACAGAAAGTAGTACCACCAGTGAGGTATACAGAAAGTAGTACCGCCAGTGAGGTATACAGAAAGAAGTACCGCCAGTGAGGTATAGAGATAGTGCCACCAGTGAGGCATACAGAAAGTAGTGCCACCGGTGAGGTATACAGAAAGTAGTGCCACATGTGACGTAGACAGAAAGTAGTGCCACCAGTGACGTACACAGAAAGTAGTGCCACCAGTGACATATACAGAAAATAGTGCCACCAGTGACGTATACAGAAAGTAGTACCACCATTGAGGTATACAGAAAATAGTACCACCAGTGACGTATACAGAAAGTGGTGCCACCAGTGACATATGCAGAAAATAGTGCCACCAGTGACGTATACAGAAAGTAGTGCCACCAGTGACATATACAGAAAATAGTGCCACCAGTGACGTATACAGAAAGTAGTACCACCATTGAGGTATACAGAAAATAGTACCACCAGTGAGGTATACAGAAAGTAGTGCCACCAGTGACATATGCAGAAAGTAGTGCCACCAGTGACGTATACATAAAGTAGTGCCACCAGTGAGGTATACAGAAAGTAGTGCCACCAGTGAAGTATACAGATAATGCCACCAGAGAGGCATACAGAAAGTAGTGCCACCAGTGACATATGCAGAAAGTAGTGCCACCAGTGACATATACAGAAAATAGTACCACCAGTGAGGTAAACAGAAAGTAGTACCACCAGTGACGTATACTGAAAGTAGAATCACCAGTGACGTATACAGAAAGTTGTGCCACCAGTGACGTATATAGAAAGTAGTACCATCAGTGACGTATACAGAAAGTAGTGCCACCAGTGAGGTTTACAGAAAGTAGTGCCACCAGTGCGGTATACAGAAAGTAGTACCACCAGTGACGTATACAGAAAGTAGTGCCACCAGTGACGTATACAGAAAGTAGTACCACCAGTGAGGTTTACAAAAAGTAGTGCCACCAGTGCGGTATACAGAAAGTAGTACAACCAGTGACGTATACAGAAAGTAGTGCCACCAGTGACGTATACAGAAAGTAGTGCCACCAGTAACGTATACAGAAAGTAGTGCGACCAGTGACGTATACAGAAAGTAGTGCCACCAGTGACATATACAGAAAGTAGTACCACCAGTGACGTATACAGAAAGTAGTACCACCAGTGAGGTATACAGAAAGTAGTGCCACCAGTGACGTATACAGAAACTAGTGTCACCAGTGACGTATACAGAAAGTAGTGCCACCAGTAACGTATACAGAAAGTAGAGCGACCAGTGACGTATACAGAAATTAGTGCCACCAGTCATGTATACAGAAATTAGTGCCACCAGTGATGTATACAGAAAGTAGTATCACCAGTGACGTATACAGAAAGTAGTATCACCAGTGACGTATACAGAAAGTAGTATCACCAGTGAGGTTTACAGAAAGTAGTACCATCAGTGACATATACAGAAAGTAGTGCCACCAGTGCGGTATACAGAAAGTAGTACAACCAGTGACGTATACAGAAAGTAGAGCCACCAGTGACGTATACAGAAAGTAGTGCCACCAGTAACGTATACAGAAAGTAGTGCGACCAGTGACGTATACAGAAAGTAGTGCCACCAGTGACGTATACAGAAAGTAGTACCACCAGTGACGTATACAGAAAGTAGTGCCACCAGTGACGTATACAGAAAGTAGTGCCACCAGTAACGTATACAGAAAGTAGTGCGACCAGTGACGTATACAGAAATTAGTGCCACCAGTCATGTATACAGAAATTAGTGCCACCAGTGATGTATACAGAAAGTAGTGCCACCAGTAACGTATCCAGAAAGTAGTGCGACCAGTGACGTATACAGAAATTAGTGCCACCAGTCATGTATACAGAAATTAGTGCCACCAGTGAAGTATACAGAAAGTAGTGCCACCAGTGACGTATACAGAAAGTAGTGCCACCAGTCATGTATACAGAAATTAGTGCCACCAGTGAGGTATACAGAAAGTAGTGCCACCAGTGACGTATACAGAAAGTAGTGCCACCAGTGACGAATACAGAAAGTAGTGCCACCAGTGATGTATACAGAAAGTAGTGCCACCAGTGATGTATACAGAAAGTAGCACCACCAGTGAGGTATATAGAAAATAGTGACACCAGTGACGTATACAGAAAGTAGTGCCAAAAATGACGTATACAGAAAGTAGTGGCACTAGTGACGTATACAGAAAGTAGTGCCACCAGTGCCATATACAGAAAGTAGTGCCACCAGTGACGTATACAGAAAGTAGTGCCACCAGTAACGTATACAGAAAGTAGTGCGACCAGTGACGTATACAGAAATTAGTGCCACCAGTCATGTATACAGAAATTAGTGCCACCAGTGAAGTATACAGAAAGTAGTGCCACCAGTGAGGTATACAGAAAGTAGTGCCACCAGTGACGTATACAGAAAGTAGTGCCACCAGTGACGAATACAGAAAGTAGTGCCACCAGTGATGTATACAGAAAGTAGTGCCACCAGTGATGTATACAGAAAGTAGCACCACCAGTGAGGTATATAGAAAATAGTGACACCAGTGACGTATACAGAAAGTAGTGCCAAAAATGACGTATACAGAAAGTAGTGCCACTAGTGACGTATACAGAAAGTAGTGCCACCAGTGCCATATACAGAAAGTAGTGCCACCAGTGACGTATACAGAAAGTAGTGCCACCAGTGATGTATACAGAAAGTAGCACCACCAGTGAGGTATATAGAAAATAGTGACACCAGTGACGTATACAGAAAGTAGTGCCAAAAATGACGTATACAGAAAGTAGTGCCACTAGTGACGTATACAGAAAGTAGTGCCACCAGTGACATATAGCGAAAGTAGTGCCACCAGTGACGTATACAGAAAGTAGTGCCATCAGTGACGTATAAAGAAAGTAGTGCCACCAGTGAGGTATACAGAAAGTAGTGCCACCAGTGCCGTATGCAGAAAGTAGAGCCATTAGTGACGTATGTAGAAAGTAGTGCCACCAGTGATGTATACAGAAAGTAGTGCCACCAGTGAGGTATATAGATAGTGCCACCAGTGACATATACAGAAAGTAGTGCCACCAGTGATGTATACAGAAAGTAGTGCCACCAGTGAGGTATACAGAAAGTAGTACCACCAGTGAGGTTTACAAAAAGTAGTGCCACCAGTGCGGTATACAGAAAGTAGTACCACCAGTGACGTATACACAAAGTAGTGCCACCAGTAACGTATACAGAAAGTAGTGCGACCAGTGACGTATACAGAAAGTAGTGCCACCAGTGACGTATACAGAAAGTAGTGCCACTAGTGAGGTATATAGAAAGTAGTGCCACCAGTGACGTATACAGAAAGTAGTACCACCAGTGACGTATACAGAAAGTAGTGCCACCAGTGACGTATACAGAAAGTCGTGCGACCAGTGACGTATACAGAAATTAGTGCCACCAGTGATGTATACAGAAAGTAGTACCACCAGTGACGTATACAGAAAGTAGTGCCACCAGTAACGTATACAGAAAGTAGTGCGACCAGTGACGTATACAGAAAGTAGTATCACCAGTGACGTATACAGAAAGTAGTGCCACCAGTGACGTATACAGAAAGTAGTGCCACCAGTAACGTATACAGAAAGTAGTGCGACCAGTGACGTATACAGAAATTAGTGCCACCAGTGATGTATACAGAAATTAGTGCCACCAGTGATGTATACAGAAAGTAGTATCACCAGTGACGTATACAGAAAGTAGTACCACCAGTGAAGTATACAGAAAGTAGTGCCACCAGTGAGGTATACAGAAAGTAGTGCCACCAGTGACGTATACAGAAAGTAGCACCACCAGTGAGGTATATAGAAAATAGTGACACCAGTGACGTATACAGAAAGTAGTGCCAAAAATGACGTATACAGAAAGTAGTGCCACTAGTGACGTATACAGAAAGTAGTGCCATCAGTGACGTATAAAGAAAATAGTGCCACCAGTGAGGTATACAGAAAGTAGTGCCACCAGTGCCGTATTCAGAAAGTAGTGCCACTAGTGAGGTATACAGAAAGTAGTGCCACCAGTGAGGTATACAGATAGTGCCACCAGTGACGTATACAGAAAGTAGTGCCACCAGTGAGATATATAGATAGTGCCACCAGTGACGTATACAGAAAGTAGTGCCACCAGTGATGTATACAGAAAGTAGTGCCACCAGTGAGGTATACAGATAGTGCCACCAGTGACGTATACAGAAAGTAGTGCCACCAGTGATGTATACAGAAAGTAGTGCCACCAGTGACGTATGCAGAAAGTAGTGCCACCAGTGACGTATACAAAAAGTAGTGCCACTAGTGACGTATACAGAAAGTAGTGCCACCAATGATGTATACAGAAAGTAGTGCCACCAGTGAGGTATACAGAAAGTATTGCCACCAGTGAGGTATACAAATAGTGCCACTAGTGACGTATACAGAAAGTAGTACCACCAGTGAGGTTTACAGAAAGTAGTGCCATCAGTGCGGTATACAGAAAGTAGTGCCACCAGTGACGTATACAGAAAGTAGTGCCACCAGTGATGTATACAGACAGTAGTGCCACCAGTGGCGTATACAGAAAGTAGTGCCACCAGTGACGTATATAGATATTAGTGCCACCAGTGACGTATACAGAAAGTAGTGTGACCAGTGACGTGTACAGAAAGTAGTGCCACCAGTGACGTATACAGAAAGTAGTGCCACCAGTGACGTATAAAGTAGTGCCAAAAATGACGTATACAGAAAGTAGTGCCACTAGTGACGTATACAGTAAGTAGTGCCACCAGTGCCGTATACAGAAAGTAGAGCCACCAGTGACATATACAGAAAGTAGTGCCATCAGTTACGTATAAAGAAAGTAGTGCCACCAGTGATGTATACAGAAAGTAGTGCCACCAGTGATGTATACAGAAAGTAGTGCCACCAGTGAGGTATATAGATAGTGCCACCAGTGACGTATACAGAAAGTAGTGCCACCAGTGATGTATACAGAAAGTAGTGCCACCAGTGAGGTATACAGAAAGTAGTACCACCAGTGAGGTTTACAAAAAGTAGTGCCACCAGTGACGTATACAGAAAGTAGTGCCACCAGTGACGTATACAGAAAGTAGTGCCACCAGTAACGTATACAGAAAGTAGTGCGACCAGTGACGTATACAGAAAGTAGTGCCACCAGTGACGTATACAGAAAGTAGTACCATCAGTGACGTATACAGAAAGTAGTGCCACCAGTAACATGTACAGAAAGTAGAGCCACCAGTGACGTATACAGAAAGTAGTGCCACCAGTGACGTATACAGAAAGTAGTGCCACCAGTGACGTATACAGAAAGTAGTACCACCAGTGACGTATACAGAAAGTAGTGCCACCAGTGACATATACAGAAAGTAGTGCCACCAGTGAGGTATACAGAAAGTAGTGCCACCAGTGACGTACACAGAAAGTAGTGCCACCAGTGACGTATACAGAAAGTAGTGCCACCAGTGACGTATACAGAAAGTAGTGCCACCAGTGACGTATACAAAAAGTAGTGCCACCAGTGACGTATACAGAAAGTAGTGCGACCAGTGACGTATACAGAAAGTAGTGCCACCAGTGAGGTATACAGAAAGTAGTGCCACCAGTGACGTATACAGAAAGTAGTGCCACCAGTGACGTATACAAAAAGTAGTGCCACCAGTGACGTATACAGAAAGTAGTGCCACCAGTGACGTATACAGAAAGTAGTGCCACCAGTGACGTATACAGAAAGTAGTGCCACCAGTGACGTATACAGAAAGTAGTGCCACCAGTGACGTATACAAAAAGTAGTGCCACCAGTGACGTATACAGAAAGTAGTGCGACCAGTGACGTATAAAGAAAGTAGTGCCACCAGTGATGTATACAGAAAGTAGTATCACCAGTGAGGTATACAGAAAGTAGTGCCACCAGTGAGGTATACAGAAAGTAGTGCCACCAGTGACGTATAAAGAAAGTAGTGCCACCAGTGACGTATAAAGTAGTGCCAAAAATGACGTATACAGAAAGTAGTGCCACTAGTGACGTATACAGTAAGTAGTGCCACCAGTGCCGTATACAGAAAGTAGTACCACCAGTGACATATAGCGAAAGTAATGCCACCAGTGACATATACAGAAAGTAGTGCCATCAGTTACGTATAAAGAAAGTAGTGCCACCAGTGAGGTATACAGAAAGTAGAGCCACTAGTGACGTATGTAGAAAGTAGTGCCACCAGTGATGTATACAGAAAGTAGTGCCACCAGTGATGTATACAGAAAGTAGTGCCACCAGTGAGGTATATAGATAGTGCCACCAGTGACGTATACAGAAAGTAGTGCCATCAATGAGGTATACAGAAAGTAGTACCACCAGTGAGGTTTACAAAAAGTGGTGCCACCAGTGCGGTATACAGAAAGTAGTGCCACCAGTGACGTATACAGAAAGTAGTGCCACCAGTAACGTATACAGAAAGTAGTGCGACCAGTGACGTATACAGAAAGTAGTACCACCAGTGACGTATACAGAAAGTAGTGCCACCAGTAACATGTACAGAAAGTAGAGCCACCAGTGACGTATACAGAAAGTAGTGCCACCAGTGACGTATACAGAAAGTAGTGCCACCAGTGACGTATACAGAAAGTAGTACCACCAGTGACGTATACAGAAAGTAGTGCCACCAGTGATATATATAGAAAGTAGTGCCACCAGTGAGGTATACAGAAAGTAGTGCCACCAGTGACGTATACAGAAAGTAGTGCCACCAGTGACGTATACAGAAAGTAGTGCCACCAGTGACGTATACAGAAAGTAGTGCCACCAGTGACGTATACAGAAAGTAGTGCCACCAGTGACGTATACAAAAAGTAGTGCCACCAGTGACGTATACAGAAAGTAGTGCGACCAGTGACGTATAAAGAAAGTAGTGCCACCAGTGATGTATACAGAAAGTAGTATCACCAGTGAGGTATACAGAAAGTAGTGCCACCAGTGAGGTATACAGAAAGTAGTGCCACCAGTGACGTATAAAGAAAGTAGTGCCAACAGTGACGTATACAGAAAGTAGTGCCACCAGTGACGTGTACAGAAAGTAGAGCCACCAGTGACGTAGACAGAAAGTAGTGCCAACAGTGACGTATACAGAAAGTTGTGCCACCAGTGACGTAAACAGAAAGTAGTATCACCAGTGACGTATACAGAAAGTAGTGGCACCAGTGCAGTATACAGAAAGTAGTACCACCAGTGACGTATACAGAAAGTAGTGCCACCAGTGACGTATACAGAAAGTAGTGTCACCAGTAACATATACAGAAAGTACTGCCACCAGTGACGTATAAATAAAGTAGAGCCACTAGTGATGTATACAGAAAGTAGTGCCACCAGTGAGGTATACAGAAAGTAGTGCCACCAGAGACGTATACAGAAAGTAGTGCCACCAGTGACGTATACAGAAAGTAGTGCCACCAGTGAGGTATACAGAAAGTAGTGCCACCAGTGATGTAAACAGAAAGTAGTATCACCAGTGAGGTATAAAGAAAGTAGTGCCACCAGAGACGTATACAGAAAGTAGTGCCACCAGTGACGTATAAAGAAAGTAGTGCCACCAGTGAGGTATACAGAAAGTAGTGCCACCAGTGACGTATACAGAAAGTAGTGCCACCAGTGACGTATACAGAAAGTAGTGCCACCAGTGAGGTATACAGAAAGTAGTGCCACCAGTGACGTATACAGAAAGTAGTGCCACCAGTGACGTATACAGAAAGTAGTGCCACTATTGACGTATACAGAAAGTAGTGCCACCAGTGCCGTATACAGAAAGTAGAGCCACCAGTGACATATAGAGAAAGTAGTGCCACCAGTGACGTATACAGAAAGTAGTGCAACCAGTGAGGTATACAGAAAGTAGTGCCATCAGTGACGTATTAAGAAAGTAGTGCTACCAGTGAGGTATACAGATAGTGCCACCAGTGACGTATACAGAAAGTAGAGCCACTAGTGACGTATGTAGAAAGTAGTGCAACCAGTGACGTATACAGAAAGTAGTGCCACCAGTGACGTATACAGAAAGTAGTGCCACCAGTGACGTATACAGAAAGTAGTGCCACCAGTGACATATACAGAAAGTAGTGTCACCAGTGACGTATACAGAAAGTAGTGCCACCAGTGCCGTATGTAGAAAGTAAAGCCACCAGTGACGTATACAGAAAGTAGTGCCACCAGTGACGTATACAGAAAGTAGTGCCACCAGTGACGTATACAGAAAGTAGTGCCACCAGTGACATATACAGAAAGTAGTGTCACCAGTGACGTATACAGAAAGTAGAGCCACTAGTGACGTATGTAGAAAGTAAAGCCACCAGTGACGTATACAGAAAGTAGTGCCACCAGTAACGTATACAGAAAGTAGTGCCACCAGTGGCGTATGCAGAAAGTAGAGCCACTAGTGACGTATGTAGAAAGTAGTGCCACCAGTGATGTGTACAGAAAGTAGTGCCTCCAGTGAGGTATACAGATAGTGCCACCAGTGACGTATACAGAAAGTAGTGCCATCAGTGACGTATAAAGAAAGTAGTGCCACCAGTGAGGTATACAGATAGTGCCACCAGTGACGTATACAGAAAGTAGTGCCACCAGTGCCGTATGCAGAAAGTAGAGCCACTAGTGACGTATGTAGAAAGTAGTGCCACCAGTGATGTATACAGAAAGTAGTGCCTCCAGTGAGGTATACAGATAGTGCCACCAGTGACGTATGCAGAAAGTAGTGCCACCAGTGATGTATACAGAAAGTAGTGCCACCAGTGAAGTATACAGATAGTGCCTCCAGTGACGTATACAGAAAGTAGTAACAACAGTGACGTATACAGAAAGTAGTGCCACCAGTGACGTATAAAGAAAGTAGTGCCACCAGTGACGTATACAGAAAGTAGTGCCACCAGTGACGTGTACAGAAAGTATAGCCACCAGTGACGTATACAGAAAGTAGTGCCACCAGTGACGTATACAGAAAGTAGTGCCACCAGTGAGGTATACAGAAAGTAGTACCATCAGTGACGTATACAGAAAGTGGTGCCACCAGTGAGGTATACAGAAAGTAGTACCATCAGTGACGTATACAGAAAGTGGTGCCACCAGTGAGGTATACAGAAAGTAGTACCACCAGTGAGGTATACAGAAAGTAGTACCATCAGTGACGTATACAGAAAGTGGTGCCACCAGTGACGTATGCAGAAATTAGTACCACCAGTGACGTGTACAGAAAGTAGTACCACCAGTGAGGTACACAGATAGTGCCACCAGTGAGGCATACAGAAAGTAGTGCCACCAGTGACATATACAGAAAATAGTGCCACCAGTGACGTATACAGAAAGTAGTACCACCATTGAGGTATACAGAAAGTAGTGCCACCAGTGACATATACAGAAAGTAGTGCCACCAGTAAGGTATACAGAAAGTAGTGCCACCAGTGACGTATACAGAAAGTAGTGCCACCAGTGATGTATACAGAAAGTAGTACCACCAGTGAGGTATACAGAAAGTAGTGGCACCAGTGAGTTATCCAGAAAGTAGTGCCACCAGTGACGTATACAGAAAGTAGTACCACCAGTGAGGTATACAGAAAGTAGTGCCACCACTGAGGTATACAGAAAGTAGTGCCACCAGAGAGGTATACAGAAAGTAGTGCCACTAGTGACGTATACAGAAAGTAATATCACCAGTGACGCATGCAGAAAGTAGTGCCACTAGTGAGGTATACAGAAAGTAGTGCCAAAAGTGACGTATACAGAAAGTAGTGCTACCAGTGAGGTATACAAAATGTAGTGCCACCTGTGACATATGCAGAAAGTAGTACCACCAGTGAGGTATACAGAAAGTAGTGCCACCAGTGAGGTATACAGAAAGTAGTGCCCCCAGTGACGTATACAGAAAGTATTGCGACCAGTGAGGTATAGAGAAAGTAGTGCCCCCAGTGACATATACAGAAAGTAGTGCCACCAGTGAGGTATAAAGAAAGTAGTACCACCAGTGAGGTATACAACTAGTGCCACCAGTGATTTATACAGAAAGTACTGCCACCAGTGAGGTATACAGAAAGTAGTGCCACCAGTGACGTATACAGAAAGTAGTACCACCAGTGAGGTATACAGAAAGTAGTGCCACCAGTGACATATACAGAAAGTAGTACCACCAGTGAGGCATACAGAAAGTAGTACCACCAGTGAGGTATACAGATAGTGTCACCAGTGAGGTATACAGAAAGTAGTGCCACCAATGAGGTATAGAGAAAGTAGTGCCACCGGTGACTTATACAAAAAGTAGTACCACCAGTGAGGTTTACAGAAAGTAGTACCACCAGTGAGGTATACAGATAGTGCCACCAGTGAGGCATACAGAAAGTAGTGCCACCAGTGAGGTATACAGAATGTAGTGCCACCAGTGACGTATACAGAAAGTAGTACCACCAGTGACGTATACAGAAAGTAGTGCCACCAGTGAGGTATACAGAAAGTAGTTCCACCGGTGACGTATAAAGAAAGTAGTGCCACCAGTGAGGTATACAGAAAGTAGTGCCACCAGTGACGTATACAGAAAGTAGTGCCACCAGTGAGGTATACAGAAAGTAGTGCCACCAGTGACGTATACAGAAAGTAGTGCCACTAGTGACGTATATAGAAAGTAGTGCCACCAGTGCCGTATACAGAAAGTAGAGCCACCAGTGACATATAGAGAAAGTAGCGCCAACAGTGACGTGTACAGAAAGTAGTGCCACCAGTGACATATACAGAAAGTAGAGCCACCAGTGACATATATAGAAAGTAGTGCCACCAGTGCCGTATACAGAAAGTAGAGCCACCAGTGACATATAGAGAAAGTAGTGCCAACAGTGACGTATACAGAAAGTAGTGCCACCAGTGAGGTATACAGAAAGTAGTACCACCAGTGCCATATGCAGAAAGTAGTGCCACTAGTGACGTGTACAGAAAGTAG
Source organism: Dendrobates tinctorius (assembly GCF_039654945.1). NCBI lineage: Eukaryota > Metazoa > Chordata > Amphibia > Anura > Dendrobatidae > Dendrobates > Dendrobates tinctorius. The sequence goes on from NW_027361911.1 coordinate 246,860, forward strand.
TGCCACCAGTGACATATACAGAAAGTAGAGCCACCAGTGACATATATAGAAAGTAGTGCCACCAGTGCCGTATACAGAAAGTAGAGCCACCAGTGACATATAGAGAAAGTAGTGCCAACAGTGACGTATACAGAAAGTAGTGCCACCAGTGCCATATGCAGAAAGTAGCGCCACCAGTGACATATATAGAAAGTAGTGCCACCAGTGCCGTATACAGAAAGTAGAGCCACCAGTGACATATAGAGAAAGTAGTGCCAACAGTGACGTATACAGAAAGTAGTACCACCAGTGCCATATGCAGAAAATAGCGCCAACAGTGACGTGTAGAGAAAGTAGAGCCACCAGTGACATATACAGAAAGTAGAGCCACCAGTGACATATATAGAAAGTAGTGCCACCAGTGCCGTATACAGAAAGTAGAGCCACCAGTGACATATAGAGAAAGTAGTGCCAACAGTGACGTATACAGAAAGTAGTGCCACCAGTGAGGTATACAGAAAGTAGTACCACCAGTGCCATATGCAGAAAGTAGTGCCACTAGTGACGTGTACAGAAAGTAGTGCCACCAGTGACATATACAGAAAGTAGAGCCACCAGTGACATATATAGAAAGTAGTGCCACCAGTGCCGTATACAGAAAGTAGAGCCACCAGTGACATATAGAGAAAGTAGTGCCAACAGTGACGTATACAGAAAGTAGTGCCACCAGTGCCATATGCAGAAAGTAGCGCCACCAGTGACATATATAGAAAGTAGTGCCACCAGTGCCGTATACAGAAAGTAGAGCCACCAGTGACATATAGAGAAAGTAGTGCCAACAGTGACGTATACAGAAAGTAGTACCACCAGTGCCATATGCAGAAAGTAGTGCCACCAGTGACATATACAGAAAGTAGAGCCACCAGTGACATATATAGAAAGTAGTGCCACCAGTGCCGTATACAGAAAGTAGAGCCACCAGTGACATATAGAGAAAGTAGTGCCAACAGTGACGTATACAGAAAGTAGTGCCACCAGTGAGGTATACAGAAAGTAGTACCACCAGTGCCATATGCAGAAAGTAGTGCCACTAGTGACGTGTACAGAAAGTAGTGCCACCAGTGACATATACAGAAAGTAGAGCAACCAGTGACATATATAGAAAGTAGTGCCACCAGTGCCGTATACAGAAAGTAGAGCCACCAGTGACATATAGAGAAAGTAGTGCCAACAGTGACGTATACAGAAAGTAGTGCCACCAGTGAGGTATACAGAAAGTAGTACCACCGGTGCCATATGCAGAAAGTAGTGCCACTAGTGACGTGTAAAGAAAGTAGTGCCACCAGTGAAGTATACAGATAGTGCCACCAGTGACGTATACAGAAAGTAGTGCCACCAGTGAGGTATACAGAAAGTAGTTCCACCGGTGACATTTAAAGAAAGTAGTGCCATCAGTGACGTATACAGAAAGTAGTGCCACCAGTGACGTATACAGAAAGTAGTGCCACCAGTGACGTATACAGAAAGTAGTGCCACTAGTGACGTATACAGAAAGTAGTGCCACCAGTGAGGTATACAGAAAGTAGTGCCACCAGTGCCATATGCAGAAAGTAGTGCCACCAGTGAGGTATATAGATAGTGCCAACAGTAACGTATACAGAAAGTAGTGCCACCAGTGACGTATACTGAACGTAGTGCCACCAGTGACGTATACAGAAAGTAGTGCCTCTAGTGACGTATACAGAAAGTAGTGCCACCAGAGAGGTACACAGAAAGTAGTGCCACCAGTGCCGTATGCAGAAAGTAGAGCCACTAGTGATGTATGTAGAAAGTAGTGCCACCAGTGACGTATACAGAAAGTAGTGCCACCAGTGAGGTATACAGAAAGTAGTGCCACCAGTGACGTATACAGAAAGTAGTGCCACCAGTGAGGTATACAGAAAGTAGTGCCACCAGTGACGTATGCAGAAAGTAGTGCCACCAGTGACATATAGAGAAAGTATTTCCACCAGTGACGTATGCAGAAAGTAGTGCCACCAGTGACGTATACAGAAAGTAGTGCCACCAGTGATGTATACAGAAAGTAGTGCCACCAGTGACATATAGAGAAAGTAGTGCCACCAGTGACGTATACAGAAAGTAGTGCCACCAGTGACGTATGCAGAAAGTAGTGCCACCAGTGACGTATACAGAAAGTAGTGCCACCAGTGACGTATACAGAAAGTAGTGCCACCAGTGACGTATGCAGAAAGTAGTGCCACCAGTGACATATAGAGAAAGTATTGCCACCAGTGACGTATACAGAAAGTAGTGCCACCAGTGACGTATACAGAAAGTAGTGCCACCAGTGACGTATACAGAAAGTAGTACCACCAGTGAGGTATACAGAAAGTAGTGCCACCAGTGACATATACAGAAAGTAGTACCACCAGTGAGGCATACAGAAAGTAGTACCACCAGTGAGGTATACAGATAGTGTCACCAGTGAGGTATACAGAAAGTAGTGCCACCAATGAGGTATAGAGAAAGTAGTGCCACCGGTGACTTATACAAAAAGTAGTACCACCAGTGAGGTTTACAGAAAGTAGTACCACCAGTGAGGTATACAGATAGTGCCACCAGTGAGGCATACAGAAAGTATTGCCACCAGTGAGGTATACAGAATGTAGTGCCACCAGTGACGTATACAGAAAGTAGTACCACCAGTGACGTATACAGAAAGTAGTGCCACCAGTGAGGTATACAGAAAGTAGTTCCACCGGTGACGTATAAAGAAAGTAGTGCCACCAGTGAGGTATACAGAAAGTAGTGCCACCAGTGACGTATACAGAAAGTAGTGCCACCAGTGAGGTATACAGAAAGTAGTGCCACCAGTGACGTATACAGAAAGTAGTGCCACTAGTGACGTATATAGAAAGTAGTGCCACCAGTGCCGTATACAGAAAGTAGAGCCACCAGTGACATATAGAGAAAGTAGCGCCAACAGTGACGTGTACAGAAAGTAGTGCCACCAGTGACATATACAGAAAGTAGAGCCACCAGTGACATATAGAGAAAGTAGTGCCAACAGTGACGTATACAGAAAGTAGAGCCACCAGTGAGGTATACAGAAAGTAGTGCCACCAGTGACGTATACAGAAAGTAGTGCCACTAGTGACGTATATTGAAAGTAGTGCCACCAGTGCCGTATACAGAAAGTAGAGCCACCAGTGACATATAGAGAAAGTAGCGCCAACAGTGACGTGTACAGAAAGTAGTGCCACCAGTGACATATACAGAAAGTAGAGCCACCAGTGACATATATAGAAAGTAGTGCCACCAGTGCCGTATACAGAAAGTAGAGCCACCAGTGACATATAGAGAAAGTAGTGCCAACAGTGACGTATACAGAAAGTAGTGCCACCAGTGAGGTATACAGAAAGTAGTACCACCAGTGCCATATGCAGAAAGTAGTGCCACTAGTGACGTGTACAGAAAGTAGTGCCACCAGTGACATATACAGAAAGTAGAGCCACCAGTGACATATATAGAAAGTAGTGCCACCAGTGCCGTATACAGAAAGTAGAGCCACCAGTGACATATAGAGAAAGTAGTGCCAACAGTGACGTATACAGAAAGTAGAGCCACCAGTGCCATATGCAGAAAGTAGCGCCACCAGTGACATATATAGAAAGTAGTGCCACCAGTGCCGTATACAGAAAGTAGAGCCACCAGTGACATATAGAGAAAGTAGTGCCAACAGTGACGTATACAGAAAGTAGTACCACCAGTGCCATATGCAGAAAGTAGCGCCAACAGTGACGTGTACAGAAAGTAGTGCCACCAGTGACATATACAGAAAGTAGAGCCACCAGTGACATATATAGAAAGTAGTGCCACCAGTGCCGTATACAGAAAGTAGAGCCACCAGTGACATATAGAGAAAGTAGTGCCAACAGTGACGTATACAGAAAGTAGTGCCACCAGTGAGGTATACAGAAAGTAGTACCACAAGTGCCATATGCAGAAAGTAGTGCCACTAGTGACGTGTAAAGAAAGTAGTGCCACCAGTGAAGTATACAGATAGTGCCACCAGTGACGTATACAGAAAGTAGTGCCACCAGTGAGGTATACAGAAAGTAGTTCCACCGGTGACATTTAAAGAAAGTAGTGCCATCAGTGACGTATACAGAAAGTAGTGCCACCAGTGACGTATACAGAAAGTAGTGCCACCAGTGACGTATACAGAAAGTAGTGCCACTAGTGACGTATACAGAAAGTAGTGCCACCAGTGAGGTATACAGAAAGTAGTGCCACCAGTGCCATATGCAGAAAGTAGTGCCACCAGTGAGGTATATAGATAGTGCCAACAGTAACGTATACAGAAAGTAGTGCCACCAGTGACGTATACTGAACGTAGTGCCCCAGTGACGTATACAGAAAGTAGTGCCTCTAGTGACGTATACAGAAAGTAGTGCCACCAGAGAGGTACACAGAAAGTAGTCCCACCAGTGCCGTATGCAGAAAGTAGAGCCACTAGTGATGTATGTAGAAAGTAGTGCCACCAGTGACGTATACAGAAAGTAGTGCCACCAGTGAGGTATACAGAAAGTAGTGCCACCAGTGACGTATACAGAAAGTAGTGCCACCAGTGAGGTATACAGAAAGTAGTGCCACCAGTGACGTACGCAGAAAGTAGTGCCACCAGTGACATATAGAGAAAGTATTGCCACCAGTGACGTATGCATAAAGTAGTGCCACCAGTGACGTATACAGAAAGTAGTGCCACCAGTGATGTATACAGAAAGTAGTGCCACCAGTGACATATAGAGAAAGTATTGCCACCAGTGACGTATACAGAAAGTAGTGCCACCAGTGACGTATACAGAAAGTAGTGCCACCAGTGATGTATACAGAAAGTAGTGCCACCAGTGACGTATGCAGAAAGTAGTGCCACCAGTGACATATAGAGAAAGTATTGCCACCAGTGACGTATACAGAAAGTAGTGCCACCAGTGACGTATACAGAAAGTAGTGCCACCAGTGATGTATACAGAAAGTAGTGCCACCAGTGACGTATAGAGAAAGTAGTGCCACCACTGACGTATACAGAAAGTAGTGCCACCAGTGACGTATACAGAAAGTAGTGCCACCAGTGACGTAAACAGAAAGTAGTGCCACCAGTGAGGTATTCAGATAGTGCCACTAGTGACGTATACAGAAAGTAGTGCCACCAGTGAGGTATACAGATAGTGCCACCAGTGACGTATACAGAAAGTAGTGCCACCAGTGATGTATACAGAAAGTAGTGCCACCAGTGATGTATACAGAAAGTAGTGCCACCAGTGAGGTATACAGAAAGTAGAGCCACCAGTGACATATAGAGAAAGTAGTGCCACCAGTGACGTATACAGAAAGTAGTGCCACCAGTGCCGTATACAGAAAGTAGAGCCACCAGTGACATATAGAGAAAGTAGTGCCACCAGTGACGTATACAGAAAGTAGTGCCACCAGTGACGTATGTAGAAAGTAATGCCACCAGTGAGGCATAAAGAAAGTAGTGCCACCAGTGAGGTATACAGAAAGTAGTGCCACCAGTGACGTATACAGAAAGTAGTGCCACCAGTGAGGTATATAGATAGTGCCAACAGTGACGTATACAGAAAGTAGTGCCACCAGTGACGTATACTGAAAGTAGTGCCACCAGTGAGGTATACAGTAAATCGTCCCACCAGTGCCGTATGCAGAAAGTAGAGCCACTAGTGACGTATGTAGAAAGTAGTGCCACCAGTGACGTATGTAGAAAGTAGTGCCACCAGTGAGGCATACAGAAAGTAGTGCCACCAGTGAGGTATACAGAAAGTAGTGCCACCAGTGACGTATACAGAAAGTAGTGCCACCAGTGAGGTATATAGATAGTGCCAACAGTGACGTATACAGAAAGTAGTGCCACCAGTGACGTATACTGAAAGTAGAGCCACCAGTGAGGTATACAGTAAATCGTCCCACCAGTGCCGTATGCAGAAAGTAGAGCCACTAGTGACGTATGTAGAAAGTAGTGCCACCAGTGACGTATACAGAAAGTAGTGCCACCAGTGACATATATAGAAAGTAGAGCCACCAGTGACGTATACAGAAAGTAGTGCCACCAGTGAGGTATACAGAAAGTAGTGCCACAAGTGAGGTATACAGAAAGTAGTGCCACCAGTGACATATACAGAAAGTAGTGCCACCGGTGACATATACAGAAAGTAGTACCACCAGTGAGGTAAACAGAAAGTAGTGCCACCAATGAGGTATAGAGAAAGTAGTGCCACCGGTGACGTATAGAGAAATTAGTGCCACCAGTGATGTATACAGAAAGTAGTGCCACCAGTGAGGTATACAGAAAGTAGTGCCACCAGTGCCATATGCAGAAAGTAGTGCCACCAGTGAGGTATACAGAAAGTAGTACCACCTGTGCCATATGCAGAAAGTAGTGCCACTAGTGACGTGTAAAGAAAGTAGTGCCACCAGTGAAGTATACAGATAGTGCCACCAGTGACGTATACAGAAAGTAGTGCCACCAGTGAGGTATACAGAAAGTAGTTCCACCGGTGACATTTAAAGAAAGTAGTGCCATCAGTGACGTATACAGAAAGTAGTGCCACCAGTGACGTATACAGAAAGTAGTGCCACCAGTGACGTATACAGAAAGTAGTGCCACTAGTGACGTATACAGAAAGTAGTGCCACCAGTGAGGTATACAGAAAGTAGTGCCACCAGTGCCATATGCAGAAAGTAGTGCCACCAGTGAGGTATATAGATAGTGCCAACAGTAACGTATACAGAAAGTAGTGCCACCAGTGACGTATACTGAACGTAGTGCCACCAGTGACGTATACAGAAAGTAGTGCCTCTAGTGACGTATACAGAAAGTAGTGCCACCAGAGAGGTATACAGAAAGTAGTCCCACCAGTGCCGTATGCAGAAAGTAGAGCCACTAGTGATGTATACAGAAAGTAGTGCCACCAGTGACGTATGCAGAAAGTAGTGCCACCAGTGACATATAGAGAAAGTATTGCCACCAGTGACGTATACAGAAAGTAGTGCCACCAGTGACGTATACAGAAAGTAGTGCCACCAATGATGTATACAGAAAGTAGTGCCACCAGTGACGTATAGAGAAAGTAGTGCCACCAGTGACGTATACAGAAAGTAGTGCCACCAGTGACGTATAGAGAAAGTAGTGCCACCAGTGACGTATACAGAAAGTAGTGCCACCAGTGACGTAAACAGAAAGTAGTGCCACCAGTGAGGTATTCAGATAGTGCCACTAGTGACGTATACAGAAAGTAGTGCCACCAGTGAGGTATACAGATAGTGCCACCAGTGACGTATACAGAAAGTAGTGCCACCAGTGATGTATACAGAAAGTAGTGCCACCAGTGATGTATACAGAAAGTAGTGCCACCAGTGAGGTATTCAGATAGTGCCACCAGTGAGGTATACACATAGTGCCACTAGTGACGTATACAGAAAGTAGTGCCACCAGTGCCGTATACAGAAAGTAGAGCCACCAGTGACATATAGAGAAAGTAGTGCCACCAGTGACGTATACAGAAAGTAGTGCCACCAGTGAGGTATATAGAAAGTAGTTCCACCAGTGCCGTATGCAGAAAGTAGAGCCACTAGTGACGTATGTAGAAAGTAGTGCCACCAGTGACGTATGTAGAAAGTAGTGCCACCAGTGAGGCATACAGAAAGTAGTGCCACCAGTGAGGTATACAGAAAGTAGTGCCACCAGTGAGGTATTCAGATAGTGCCACTAGTGACGTATACAGAAAGTAGTGCCACCAGTGAGGTATACAGATAGAGCCACCAGTGACGTATACAGAAAGTAGTGCCACCAGTGATGTATACAGAAAGTAGTTCCACCAGTGATGTATACAGAAAGTAGTGCCACCAGTGAGGTATTCAGATAGTGCCACCAGTGAGGTATACACATAGTGCCACTAGTGACGTATACAGAAAGTAGTGCCACCAGTGCCGTATACAGAAAGTAGAGCCACCAGTGACATATAGAGAAAGTAGTGCCACCAGTGACGTATACAGAAAGTAGTGCCACCAGTGAGGTATATAGAAAGTAGTTCCACCAGTGCAGTATGCAGAAAGTAGATCCACTAGTGACGTATGTAGAAAGTAGTGCCACCAGTGACGTATGTAGAAAGTAGTGCCACCAGTGAGGCATACAGAAAGTAGTGCCACCAGTGAGGTATACAGAAAGTAGTGCCACCAGTGACGTATACAGAAAGTAGTGCCACCAGTGAGGTATATAGATAGTGCCAACAGTGACGTATACAGAAAGTAGTGCCACCAGTGACGTATACTGAAAGTAGAGCCACCAGTGAGGTATACAGTAAATCGTCCCACCAGTGCCGTATGCAGAAAGTAGAGCCACTAGTGACGTATGTAGAAAGTAGTGCCACCAGTGACGTATACAGAAAGTAGTGCCACCAGTGAGGTATACAGAAAGTAGTGCCACAAGTGAGGTATACAGAAAGTAGTGCCACCAGTGACATATACAGAAAGTAGTGCCACCGGTGACATATACAGAAAGTAGTACCACCAGTGAGGCATACAGAAAGTAGTACCACCAGTGAGGTAAACAGATAGTGCCACCAATGAGGTATAGAGAAAGTAGTGCCACCGGTGACGTATAGAGAAATTAGTGCCACCAGTGACGTATACAGAAAGTAGTGCCACCAGTGAGGTATACAGAAAGTAGTGCCACCAGTGAGGTATACAGAAAGTAGTGCCACCAGTGCCGTATGCAGAAAGTAGAGCCACTAGTGATGTATACATAAAGTAGTGCCACCAGTGATGTATACAGAAAGTAGTGCCACCAGTGACGTATACAGAAAGTAGTGCCACCAGTGACGTATGCAGAAAGTAGACCCACCAGTGACATACAGAGAAAGTAGTGCCACCAGTGAGGTATACAGAAAGTAGTGCCACCAGTGATGTATACAGAAAGTAGTGCCACCAGTGAGGTATACAGAAAGTAGTGCCACCAGTGACGTATACAGAAAGTAGTGCCACCAGTGACGTATGCAGAAAGTAGACACACCAGTGACATATAGAAAAAGTAGTGCCACTAGTGATGTATACAGAAAGTAGTGCCACCAGTGAGGTATAGAGAAAGTAGTGCCACCAGTGATGTATACAGAAAGTAGTGCCACCAGTGAGGTATACAGAAAGTAGTGCCACCAGTGACGTATACAGAAAGTAGTGCCACCAGTGACGTATATAGAAAGTAGAGCAACCAGTGACGTATAGAGAAAGTAGTGCCACCAGTGACGTATACAGAAAGTAGTGCCACCAATGAGGTATACAGAAAGTAGTGCCACCAGTGAGGTATACAGAAAGTAGTGCCACCAGTGCTGTATGCAGAAAGTAGAGCCACTAGTACTGTATGCAGAAAGTAGAGCCACTAGTGATGTATACAGAAAGTAGTGCCACCAGTGACATATACAGAAAGTAGTGCCAGCATTGATGTATACAGAAAGTAGTGCCACCAGTGACATATACAGAAAGTAGTGCCACCAGTGACATATACAGAAAGTAGTACCACCAGTGAGGCATACAGAAAGTAGTACCACCAGTGAGGTATACAGATAGTGTCACCAGTGAGGTATACAGAAAGTAGTGCCACCAATGAGGTATAGAGAAAGTAGTGCCACCGGTGACTTATACAAAAAGTAGTACCACCAGTGAGGTTTACAGAAAGTAGTGCCACCAGTGAGGCAAAAAGAAAGTAGTGCCACCAGTGACGTATACAGAAAGTAGTGCCACCAGTGAGGTATACAGAAAGTAGTTCCACCGGTGACGTATAAAGAAAGTAGTGCCACCAGTGAGGTATACAGAAAGTAGTGCGACCAGTGACGTATACAGAAAGTAGTGCCACCAGTGAGGTATACAGAAAGTAGTGCCACCAGTGACGTATACAGAAAGTAGTGCCACTAGTGACGTATACAGAAAGTAGTGCCACTAGTGACGTATACAGAAAGCAGTGCCATCAGTGACGTATACAGAAAGTAGTGCCACCAGTGACGTATACAGAAAGTAGTGCCACCAGTGACGTGTAAAGAAAGTAGTACCACCAGTGAAGTATACAGATAGTGCCACCAGTGACGTATACAGAAAATAGTGCCACTAGTGACGTATACAGAAAGTAGTGCCATCAGTGACGTATACAGAAAGTAGTGCCACCAGTGACGTATACAGAAAGTAGTGCCACCAGTGACGTATACAGAAAGTAGTGCCACTAGTGACGTATACAGAAAGTAGTGCCACCAGTGAGGTATGCAGAAAGTAGTGCCACCAGTGACGTATACAGAAAGTAGTGCCACCAGTGAGGTATATAGAAAGTAGTGCCTCTAGTGACGTATACAGAAAGTAGTGCCACCAGTGAGGTATACAGAAAGTATTGCCACCAGTGACGTATACTGAAAGTAATGCCACCAGTGACGTATACAGAAAGTAGTGCCTCTAGTGACGTATACAGAAAGTAGTGCCACCAGTGAGGTATACAGAAAGTATTGCCACCAGTGCCATATGCAGAAAGTAGTGCCACCAGTGAGGTATATAGATAGTGCCAACAGTAACGTATACAGAAAGTAGTGCCACCAGTGACGTATACTGAAAGTAATGCCACCAGTGATGTATACTGAAAGTAATGCCACCAGTGACGTATACAGAAAGTAGTGCCTCTAGTGAAGTATACAGAAAGTAGTCCCACCAGTGCCGTATGCAGAAAGTAGAGCCACTAGTGATGTATGTAGAAAGTAGTGCCACCAGTGACGTATACAGAAAGTAGTGCCACCAGTGACGTATATAGAAAGTATAGCCACCAGTGACGTATAGAGAAATTAGTGCCACCAGTGACGTATACAGAAAGTAGTGCCACCAGTGAGGTATACAGAAAGTAGTGCCACCAGTGAGGTATGCAGAAAGTAGAGCCACTAGTGATGTATACAGAAATTAGTGCCACCAGTGACGTATGCAGAAAGTAGAGCCACCAGTGACATATAGAGAAAGTAGTGCCACTAGTGAGGTATACAGAAAGTAATGCCACCAGTGACGTATATAGAAAGTAGAGCCACCAGTGACGTATAGAGAAAGTAGTGCCACCAGTGACTTATACAGAAAGTAGTGCCACCAGTGACGTATACAGAAAGTAGTGCCAGCAGTGAGGTATACAGAAAGTAGTGCCACCAGTGACGTATACAGAAAGTAGTGCCACCAGTGATGTATACAGAAAGTAGTGCCACCAGTGACGTATAGAGAAAGTAGTGCCACCAGTGACATATACAGAAAGTAGTGCCACCAGTGACGTATAGAGAAAGTAGTGCCATCAGTGACGTATACAGAAAGTAGTGCCACCAGTGAGGTATTCAGATAGTGCCACCAGTGAGGTATACAGATAGTGCCACTAGTGACGTATACAGAAAGTAGTGCCACCAGTGAGGTACACAGATAGTGCCACCAGTGACGTATACAGAAAGTAGTGCCACCAGTGATGTATACAGAAAGTAGTGCCACCAGTGATGTATACAGAAAGTAGTGCCACCAGTGAGGTATTCAGATAGTGCCACCAGTGAGGTATACAGATAGTGCCACTAGTGACGTATACAGAAAGTAGTGCCACCAGTGCCGTATACACAAAGTAGAGCCACCAGTGACATATAGAGAAAGTAGTGCCACCAGTGACGTATACAGAAAGTAGTGCCACCAGTGACGTATCCTGAAAATAGTGCCACCAGTGACGTATACAGAAAGTAGTGCCACCAGTGAGGTATACAGAAAGTAGTTCCACCAGTGCTGTATGCAGAATGTAGAGCCACTAGTGACGTATGTAGAAAGTATTGCCACCAGTGACGTATACAGAAAGTAGTGCCACCAGTGACGTATATAGAAAGTAGAGCCACCAGTGACGTATAGAGAAAGTAGTGCCACCAGTGAGGCATACAGAAAGTAGTGCCACCAGTGAGGTATACAGAAAGTAGTGCCACCAGTGACGTATACAGAAAGTAGTGCCACCAGTGACGTATACAGAAAGTAGTGCCACCAGTGAGGTATATAGATAGTGCCAACAGTGACGTATACAGAAAGTAGTGCCACTAGTGACGTATACAGAAAGTAGTGCCACCAGTGACGTATACAGAAAGTAGTGCCACTAGTGACGTATACAGAAAGTAGTGCCACTAGTGACGTATACAGAAAGTAGTGCCACCAGTGACGTATACTGAAAGTAGTGCCACCAGTGACGTATACAGAAAGTAGAGCCACCAGTGAGGTATACAGAAAATCGTCCCACCAGTGCCGTATGCAGAAAGTAGAGCCACTAGTAAGGTATACAGAAAGTAGTGCCACCAGTGAGGTATATAGATAGTGCCAACAGTGACGTATGTAGAAAGTAGAGCCACCAGTGACGTATACAGAAAGTAGTGCCACCAGTGACGTATATAGAAAGTAGAGCCACCAGTGACGTATAGAGAAAGTAGTGCCACCAGTGACGTATACAGAAAGTAGTGCCACCAGTGAGGTATACAGAAAGTAGTGCCACCAGTGAGGTATACAGAAAGTACAGAAACTAGTGATGTATACAGAAAGTAGTGCCACCAGTGACGTATATAGAAAGTAGAGCCACCAGTGAAGTATACAGAAAGTAGTGCCACCAGTGAGGTATACAGAAAGTAGTGCCACCAGTGAGGTATACAGAAAGTAGAGCCACTAGTGATGTATACAGAAAGTAGTGCCACCAGTGACGTATAAAGAAAGTAGTGCCACCAGTGAGGTATACAGAAATTAGTGCCACCAGTGAGGTATACAGAAAGTAGAGCCACTAGTGATGTATACAGAAAGTAGTGCCACCAGTGACGTATATAGAAAGTAGAGCCACCAGTGAGGTATACAGAAACTAGTGCCACCAGTGAGGTATACAGAAAGTAGTGCCACCAGTGAGGTATACAGAAAGTAGTGCCACTAGTGATGTATACAGAAAGTAGTGCCACCAGTGAGGTATACAGAAAGTAGAGCCACTAGTGATGTATACAGAAAGTAGTGCCACCAGTGAGGTATACAGAAAGTAGAGCCACTAGTGATGTATACAGAAAGTAGTGCCACCAGTGAGGTATTCAGAAAGTAGTGCCACCAGTGAGGTATACAGAAAGTAGTGCCACCAGTGAGGTATACAGAAAGTAGTGCCACCAGTGAGGTATACAGAAAGTAGTGCCACCAGTGACGTATACAGAAAGTAGTGCCACCAGTGAGGTATACAGAAAGTAGAGCCAGCAGTGACGTATACAGAAAGTAGTGCCACCAGTGACGTATATAGAAAGTATAGCCACCAGTGACGTAAAGAGAAAGTAGTGCCACCAGTGACGTATACAGAAAGTAGTGCCACCAGTGACGTATACAGAAAGTAGTGCCACCAGTGAGGTATACAGAAAGTAGTGCCACCAGTGCTGTATGCAGAAAGTAGAGCCACTAGTGATGTATACAGAAAGTAGTGCCAGCATTGATGTATACAGAAAGTAGTGCCACCAGTGAGGTATACAGATAGTGCCACCAGTGACGTATACAGAAAGTAGTGCCACCAGTGATGTATACAGAAAGTAATGCCACCAGTGACGTATGCAGAAAGTAATGCCACCAGTGACGTATACAGAAAATAGTGCCACTAGTGACGTATACAGAAAGTAGTGCCACCAGTGACGTATATAGAAAGTAGAGCCACCAGTGACGTATAGAGAAAGTAGTGCCACTAGTGACGTATACAGAAAATAGTGCCACCAGTGATGTATACAGAAAGTAGTGCCACCCGTGATGTATACAGAAAGTAGTGCCAACAGTGAGTTATTCAGATAGTGCCACCAGTGAGGTATACATATGGTGCCACCAGTGACTTATACAGAAAGTAGTGCCACCAGTGATGTATACAGAAAGTAGTGCCACCAGTGATGTATACAGAAAGTAGTGCCACCAGTGAGGTATTCAGATAGTGCCACCAGTGAGGTATACAGATAGTGCCACCAGTGACGTATACAGAAAGTAGTGCCACCAGTGATGTATACAGAAAGAAGTGCCACCAGTGAGGTATACAGAAAGTAGTGCCACCAGTGACGTATACAGAGAGTAGTGCCACCAGTGACGTATACAGAAAGTAGTGCCACCAGTGAGGTATACAGAAAGTAGTGCCACCAGTGAGGTATACAGATAGTGCCACCAGTGATGTATACAGAAAGTAGAGCCACTAGTGATGTATACAGAAAGTAGTGCCACCAGTGATTTATACAGAAAGTAGTGCCACCAGTGAGGTATACAGAAAGTAGTGCCACCAGTGACGTATACAGAAAGTAGTGCCACCAGTGATGTATACAGAAAGTAGTGCCACCAGTGAGGTATACAGAAAGTAGTGCCACCAGTAAGGTATACAGATAGTGCCACCAGTGATGTATACAGAAAGTAGAGCCACTAGTGATGTATACAGAAAGTAGTGCCACCAGTGAGGTATGCAGAAAGTAGTGCCACCAGTGAGGTATACAGAAAGTAGTGCCACCAGTGAGGTATGCAGAAAGTAGTGCCACCAGTGAGGTATACAGAAAGTAGTGCCACCAGTGAGGTATGCAGAAAGTAGTGCCACCAGTGAGGTATACAGAAAGTAGTGCCACCAGTGAGGTATGCAGAAAGTAGTGCCATCAGTTAGGTATACAGAAAGTAGTACCACCAGTGAGGTATGCAGAAAGTAGTGCCACCAGTGAGGTATACAGAAAGTAGTGCCACCAGTGAGGTATACAGAAAGTAGTTCCACCAGTGAGGTATGCAGAAAGTAGTGCCACCAGTGAGGTATACAGAAAGTAGTGCCACCAGTGAGGTATGCAGAAAGTGGTGCCACCAGTGAGGTATACAGAAAGTAGTGCCACTAGTGAGGTATGCAGAAAGTAGTGCCACCAGTGAGGTATACAGAAAGTAGTGCCACTAGTGAGGTATGCAGAAAGTAGTGCCACCAGTGAGGTATACAGAAAGTTGTGCCACCAGTGAGGTATAGAGAAAGTAGTGCCACCAGTGATGTATACAGAAAGTAGTGCCACCAGTGAGGTATACAGAAAGTAGTGCCACCAGTGACGTATACAGAAAGTAGTGCCACCAGTGACGTATATAGAAAGTAGAGTAACCAGTGACGTATAGAGAAAGTAGTGCCACCAGTGACGTATACAGAAAGTAGTGCCACCAGTGACGTATTCAGAAAGTAGTGCCACCAGTGATGTATACAGAAAGTAGTGCCACCAGTGCCGTATGCAGAAAGTAGAGCCACTAGTGATGTATACAGAAAGTAGTGCCACCAGTGAGGTATACAGAAAGTAGTGCCACCAGTGACGTATACAGAAAGTAGTGCCACCAGTGACATATACAGAAAGTAGTGCCACCAGTGAGGTATACATATGGTGCCACCAGTGACTTATACAGAAAGTAGTGCCACCAGTGATGTATACAGAAAGTAGTGCCACCAGTGATGTATACAGAAAGTAGTGCCACCAGTGAGGTATTCAGATAGTGCCACCAGTGAGGTATACAGATAGTGCCACCAGTGACGTATACAGAAAGTAGTGCCACCAGTGATGTATACAGAAAGAAGTGCCACCAGTGAGGTATGCAGAAAGTAGTGCCACCAGTGATGTATACAGAAAGTAGTGCCACCAGTGACGTATACAGAAAGTAGTGCCACCAGTGAGGTATACAGAAAGTAGTGCCACCAGTGAGGTATACAGATAGTGCCACCAGTGAGGTATACAGAAAGTAGAGCCACTAGTGATGTATACAGAAAGTAGTGCCACCAGTGATTTATACAGAAAGTAGTGCCACCAGTGAGGTATGCAGAAAGTAGTGCCACCAGTGATGTAAACAGAAAGTAGTGCCACCAGTGAGGTATACAGAAAGTAGTGCCACCAGTGACGTATACAGAAAGTAGTGCCACCAGTGATGTATACAGAAAGTAGTGCCACCAGTGAGGTATACAGAAAGTAGTACCACCAGTAAGGTATACAGATAGTGCCACCAGTGATGTATACAGAAAGTAGAGCCACTAGTGATGTATACAGAAAGTAGTGCCACCAGTGAGGTATGCAGAAAGTAGTGCCACCAGTGAGGTATACAGAAAGTAGTGCCACCAGTGAGGTATGCAGAAAGTAGTGCCACCAGTGAGGTATACAGAAAGTAGTGCCACCAGTGAGGTATACAGAAAGTAGAGCCAGCAGTGACGTATACAGAAAGTAGTGCCACCAGTGACGTATATAGAAAGTATAGCCACCAGTGACGTAAAGAGAAAGTAGTGCCACCAGTGACGTATACAGAAAGTAGTGCCACCAGTGAGGTATACAGAAAGTAGTGCCACTAGTGATGTATACAGAAAGTAGTGCCACCAGTGAGGTATACAGAAAGTAGAGCCACTAGTGATGTATGCAGAAAGTAGTGCCACCAGTGAGGTATACAGAAAGTAGAGCCACTAGTGATGTATACAGAAAGTAGTGCCACCAGTGAGGTATACAGAAAGTAGTGCCACCAGTGAGGTATACAGAAAGTAGTGCCACCAGTGAGGTATACAGAAAGTAGTGCCACCAGTGAGGTATACAGAAAGTAGTGCCACCAGTGACGTATACAGAAAGTAGTGCCATCAGTGAGGTATACAGAAAGTAGAGCCAGCAGTGACGTATACAGAAAGTAGTGCCACCAGTGACGTATATAGAAAGTATAGCCACCAGTGACGTAAAGAGAAAGTAGTGCCACCAGTGACGTATACAGAAAGTAGTGCCACCAGTGACGTATACAGAAAGTAGTGCCACCAGTGAGGTATACAGAAAGTAGTGCCACCAGTGCTGTATGCAGAAAGTAGAGCCACTAGTGATGTATACAGAAAGTAGTGCCAGCATTGATGTATACAGAAAGTAGTGCCACCAGTGAGGTATACAGATAGTGCCACCAGTGACGTATACAGAAAGTAGTGCCACCAGTGATGTATACAGAAAGTAATGCCACCAGTGACGTATGCAGAAAGTAATGCCACCAGTGACGTATACAGAAAATAGTGCCACTAGTGACGTATACAGAAAGTAGTGCCACCAGTGACGTATATAGAAAGTAGAGCCACCAGTGACGTATAGAGAAAGTAGTGCCACTAGTGACGTATACAGAAAATAGTGCCACCAGTGATGTATACAGAAAGTAGTGCCACCCGTGATGTATACAGAAAGTAGTGCCAACAGTGAGTTATTCAGATAGTGCCACCAGTGAGGTATACATATGGTGCCACCAGTGACTTATACAGAAAGTAGTGCCACCAGTGATGTATACAGAAAGTAGTGCCACCAGTGATGTATACAGAAAGTAGTGCCACCAGTGAGGTATTCAGATAGTGCCACCAGTGAGGTATACAGATAGTGCCACCAGTGACGTATACAGAAAGTAGTGCCACCAGTGATGTATACAGAAAGAAGTGCCACCAGTGAGGTATACAGAAAGTAGTGCCACCAGTGACGTATACAGAGAGTAGTGCCACCAGTGACGTATACAGAAAGTAGTGCCACCAGTGAGGTATACAGAAAGTAGTGCCACCAGTGAGGTATACAGATAGTGCCACCAGTGATGTATACAGAAAGTAGAGCCACTAGTGATGTATACAGAAAGTAGTGCCACCAGTGATTTATACAGAAAGTAGTGCCACCAGTGAGGTATACAGAAAGTAGTGCCACCAGTGACGTATACAGAAAGTAGTGCCACCAGTGATGTATACAGAAAGTAGTGCCACCAGTGAGGTATACAGAAAGTAGTGCCACCAGTAAGGTATACAGATAGTGCCACCAGTGATGTATACAGAAAGTAGAGCCACTAGTGATGTATACAGAAAGTAGTGCCACCAGTGAGGTATGCAGAAAGTAGTGCCACCAGTGAGGTATACAGAAAGTAGTGCCACCAGTGAGGTATGCAGAAAGTAGTGCCACCAGTGAGGTATACAGAAAGTAGTGCCACCAGTGAGGTATGCAGAAAGTAGTGCCACCAGTGAGGTATACAGAAAGTAGTGCCACCAGTGAGGTATGCAGAAAGTAGTGCCATCAGTTAGGTATACAGAAAGTAGTACCACCAGTGAGGTATGCAGAAAGTAGTGCCACCAGTGAGGTATACAGAAAGTAGTGCCACCAGTGAGGTATACAGAAAGTAGTTCCACCAGTGAGGTATGCAGAAAGTAGTGCCACCAGTGAGGTATACAGAAAGTAGTGCCACCAGTGAGGTATGCAGAAAGTGGTGCCACCAGTGAGGTATACAGAAAGTAGTGCCACTAGTGAGGTATGCAGAAAGTAGTGCCACCAGTGAGGTATACAGAAAGTAGTGCCACTAGTGAGGTATGCAGAAAGTAGTGCCACCAGTGAGGTATACAGAAAGTTGTGCCACCAGTGAGGTATAGAGAAAGTAGTGCCACCAGTGATGTATACAGAAAGTAGTGCCACCAGTGAGGTATACAGAAAGTAGTGCCACCAGTGACGTATACAGAAAGTAGTGCCACCAGTGACGTATATAGAAAGTAGAGCAACCAGTGACGTATAGAGAAAGTAGTGCCACCAGTGACGTATACAGAAAGTAGTGCCACCAGTGACGTATTCTGAAAGTAGTGCCACCAGTGATGTATACAGAAAGTAGTGCCACCAGTGCCGTATGCAGAAAGTAGAGCCACTAGTGATGTATACAGAAAGTAGTGCCACCAGTGAGGTATACAGAAAGTAGTGCCACCAGTGACGTATACAGAAAGTAGTGCCACCAGTGACATATACAGAAAGTAGTGCCACCAGTGAGGTATACATATGGTGCCACCAGTGACTTATACAGAAAGTAGTGCCACCAGTGATGTATACAGAAAGTAGTGCCACCAGTGATGTATACAGAAAGTAGTGCCACCAGTGAGGTATTCAGATAGTGCCACCAGTGAGGTATACAGATAGTGCCACCAGTGACGTATACAGAAATTAGTGCCACCAGTGATGTATACAGAAAGAAGTGCCACCAGTGAGGTATGCAGAAAGTAGTGCCACCAGTGATGTATACAGAAAGTAGTGCCACCAGTGACGTATACAGAAAGTAGTGCCACCAGTGAGGTATACAGAAAGTAGTGCCACCAGTGAGGTATACAGATAGTGCCACCAGTGAGGTATACAGAAAGTAGAGCCACTAGTGATGTATACAGAAAGTAGTGCCACCAGTGATTTATACAGAAAGTAGTGCCACCAGTGAGGTATGCAGAAAGTAGTGCCACCAGTGATGTAAACAGAAAGTAGTGCCACCAGTGAGGTATACAGAAAGTAGTGCCACCAGTGACGTATACAGAAAGTAGTGCCACCAGTGATGTATACAGAAAGTAGTGCCACCAGTGAGGTATACAGAAAGTAGTACCACCAGTAAGGTATACAGATAGTGCCACCAGTGATGTATACAGAAAGTAGAGCCACTAGTGATGTATACAGAAAGTAGTGCCACCAGTGAGGTATGCAGAAAGTAGTGCCACCAGTGAGGTATACAGAAAGTAGTGCCACCAGTGAGGTATGCAGAAAGTAGTGCCACCAGTGAGGTATACAGAAAGTAGTGCCACCAGTGAGGTATGCAGAAAGTAGTGCCACCAGTGAGGTATACAGAAAGTGGTGCCACCAGTGAGGTATGCAGAAAGTAGTGCCATCAGTTAGGTATACAGAAAGTAGTACCACCAGTGAGGTATGCAGAAAGTAGTGCCACCAGTGAGGTATACAGAAAGTAGTGCCACCAGTGAGGTATACAGAAAGTAGTTCCACCAGTGAGGTATGCAGAAAGTAGTGCCACCAGTGAGGTATACAGAAAGTAGTGCCACCAGTGAGGTATGCAGAAAGTGGTGCCACCAGTGAGGTATACAGAAAGTAGTGCCACTAGTGAGGTATGCACAAAGTAGTGCCACCAGTGAGGTATACAGAAAGTAGTGCCACTAGTGAGGTATGCAGAAAGTAGTGCCACCAGTGAGGTATACAGAAAGTTGTGCCACCAGTGAGGTATGCAGAAAGTAGTGCCACCAGTGAGGTATAGAGAAAGTAGTGCCACCAGTGATGTATACAGAAAGTAGTGCCACCAGTGAGGTATACAGAAAGTAGTGCCACCAGTGACGTATACAGAAAGTAGTGCCACCAGTGACGTATATAGAAAGTAGAGCAACCAGTGACGTATAGAGAAAGTAGTGCCACCAGTGACGTATACAGAAAGTAGTGCCACCAGTGACGTATTCAGAAAGTAGTGCCACCAGTGATGTATACAGAAAGTAGTGCCACCAGTGCCGTATGCAGAAAGTAGAGCCACTAGTGATGTATACAGAAAGTAGTGCCACCAGTGAGGTATACAGAAAGTAGTGCCACCAGTGACGTATACAGAAAGTAGTGCCACCAGTGACATATACAGAAAGTAGTGCCACGAGTGAGGTATTCAGATAGTGCCACCAGTGAGGTATACAGATAGTGCCACTAGTGACGTATACAGAAAGTAGTGCCACCAGTGAGGTATACAGATAGTGCCACCAGTGCCGTACACAGAAAGTAGAGCCACCAGTGACATATAGAGAAAGTAGTGCCACCAGTGACGTATATAGAAAGTAGTGCCACCAGTGACGTATACAGAAAGTAGTGCCACCAGTGAGGTATATAGATAGTTCCAACAGTGACGTATACAGAAAGTAGTGCCACCAGTGACGTATCCTGAAAGTAGTGCCACCAGTGACGTATACAGAAAGTAGTGCCACCAGTGAGGTATACAGAAAGTAGTTCCACCAGTGCCGTATGCAGAAAGTAGAGCCACTAGTGACGTATGTAGAAAGTAGTGCCACCAGTGACGTATACAGAAAGTAGTGCCACCAGTGACGTATATAGAAAGTAGAGCCACCAGTGACGTATAGAGAAAGTAGTGCCACCAGTGAGGCATACAGAAAGTAGTGCCACCAGTGAGGTATACAGAAAGTAGTGCCAACAGTGACGTATACAGAAAGTAGTGCCACCAGTGACGTATACTGAAAGTAGTGCCACCAGTGACGTATACAGAAAGTAGAGCCACCAGTGAGGTATACAGAAAATCGTCCCACCAGTGCCGTATGCAGAAAGTAGAGCCACTAGTGACGTATGTAGAAAGTAGTGCCACCAGTGACGTATACAGAAAGTAGTGCCACCAGTGACGTATATAGAAAGTAGAGCCACCAGTGACGTATAGAGAAAGTAGTGCCACCAGTGAGGCATACAGAAAGTAGTGCCACCAGTGAGGTATACAGAAAGTAGTGCCACCAGTGACGTATACAGAAAGTAGTGCCACCAGTGCGGTATATAGATAGTGCCAACAGTGACGTATACAGAAAGTAGTGCCACCAGTGACGTATTCTGAAAGTAGTGCCACCAGTGACGTATACAGAAAGTAGAGCCACCAGCGAGGTATACAGAAAATCGTCCCACCAGTGCCGTATGCAGAAAGTAGAGCCACTAGTGACGTATGTAGAAAGTAGTGCCACCAGTGACGTATACAGAAAGTAGTGCAACCAGTGACGTATACAGAAAGTAGTGCCACCAGTGACGTATAGAGAAAGTAGTGCAACCAGTGACGTATACAGAAAGTAGTGCCACCAGTGACGTATAGATAAAGTAGTGCCACCAGTGACGTATACAGAAAGTAGTGCCACCATTGAGGTATACAGAAAGCAGTGCCACCAGTGAGGTATACAGAAAGTAGTGCCACCAGTGCTGTATGCAGAAAGTAGAGCCACTAGTGATGTATACAGAAAGTAGTGCCAGCATTGATGTATACAGAAAGTAGTGCCACCAGTGACATATACAGAAAGTAGTGCCACCAGTGACATATACAGAAAGTAGTGCCACCAGTGCTGTATGCAGAAAGTAGTGCCACCAGTGACATATACAGAAAGTAGTGCCAGCATTGATGTATACAGAAAGTAGTGCCACCAGTGACATATACAGAAAGTAGTGCCACCAGTGACATATACAGAAAGTAGTACCACCAGTGAGGCATACAGAAAGTAGTACTACCAGTGAGGTATACAGATAGTGTCACCAGTGAGGTATACAGAAAGTAGTGCCACCAATGAGGTATAGAGAAAGTAGTGCCACCGGTGACTTATACAAAAAGTAGTACCACCAGTGAGGTTTACAGAAAGTGCCACCAGTGAGGCAAAAAGAAAGTAGTGCCACCAGTGAGGTATACAGAATGTAGTGCCACCAGTGACGTATACAGAAAGTAGTGCCACCAGTGAGGTATACAGAAAGTAGTTCCACCGGTGACGTATAAAGAAAGTAGTGCCACCAGTGAGGTATACAGAAAGTAGTGCGACCAGTGACGTATACAGAAAGTAGTGCCACCAGTGAGGTATACAGAAAGTAGTGCCACCAGTGACGTATACAGAAAGTAGTGCCACCAGTGACGTATACAGAAAGTAGTGCCACCAGTGAGGTATACAGAAAGTAGTACCACCAGTGCCATATGCAGAAAATAGTGCCACCAGTGACGTGTAAAGAAAGTAGTGCCACCAGTGAAGTATACAGAAAATAGTGCCACTAGTGACGTATACAGAAAGTAGTGCCACCAGTGAGGTATACAGAAAGTAGTGCCACCAGTGACGTATACAGAAAGTAGTGCCACCAGTGACGTATATAGAAAGTAGAGCAACCAGTGACGTATAGAGAAAGTAGTGCCACCAGTGACGTATACAGAAAGTAGTGCCACCAGTGACGTATTCAGAAAGTAGTGCCACCAGTGATGTATACAGAAAGTAGTGCCACCAGTGCCGTATGCAGAAAGTAGAGCCACTAGTGATGTATACAGAAAGTAGTGCCACCAGTGAGGTATACAGAAAGTAGTGCCACCAGTGACGTATACAGAAAGTAGTGCCACCAGTGACATATACAGAAAGTAGTGCCACGAGTGAGGTATTCAGATAGTGCCACCAGTGAGGTATACAGATAGTGCCACTAGTGACGTATACAGAAAGTAGTGCCACCAGTGAGGTATACAGATAGTGCCACCAGTGCCGTACACAGAAAGTAGAGCCACCAGTGACATATAGAGAAAGTAGTGCCACCAGTGACGTATATAGAAAGTAGTGCCACCAGTGACGTATACAGAAAGTAGTGCCACCAGTGAGGTATATAGATAGTTCCAACAGTGACGTATACAGAAAGTAGTGCCACCAGTGACGTATCCTGAAAGTAGTGCCACCAGTGACGTATACAGAAAGTAGTGCCACCAGTGAGGTATACAGAAAGTAGTTCCACCAGTGCCGTATGCAGAAAGTAGAGCCACTAGTGACGTATGTAGAAAGTAGTGCCACCAGTGACGTATACAGAAAGTAGTGCCACCAGTGACGTATATAGAAAGTAGAGCCACCAGTGACGTATAGAGAAAGTAGTGCCACCAGTGAGGCATACAGAAAGTAGTGCCACCAGTGAGGTATACAGAAAGTAGTGCCAACAGTGACGTATACAGAAAGTAGTGCCACCAGTGACGTATACTGAAAGTAGTGCCACCAGTGACGTATACAGAAAGTAGAGCCACCAGTGAGGTATATAGAAAGTAGAGCCACCAGTGACGTATAGAGAAAGTAGTGCCACCAGTGAGGCATACAGAAAGTAGTGCCACCAGTGACATGTAAAGAAAGTAGTGCCACCAGTGAAGTATACAGAAAATCGTCCCACCAGTGCCGTATGCAGAAAGTAGAGCCACTAGTGACGTATGTAGAAAGTAGTGCCACCAGTGACGTATACAGAAAGTAGTGCCACCAGTGACGTATACAGAAAGTAGAGCCACCAGTGAGGTATATAGAAAGTAGAGCCACCAGTGACGTATAGAGAAAGTAGTGCCACCAGTGAGGCATACAGAAAGTAGTGCCACCAGCGAGGTATACAGAAAATCGTCCCACCAGTGCCGTATGCAGAAAGTAGAGCCACTAGTGACGTATGTAGAAAGTAGTGCCACCAGTGACGTATACAGAAAGTAGTGCCACCAGTGACGTATATAGAAAGTAGAGCCACCAGTGACGTATAGAGAAAGTAGTGCCACCAGTGAGGCATACAGAAAGTAGTGCCACCAGTGAGGTATACAGAAAGTAGTGCCACCAGTGACGTATACAGAAAGTAGTGCCACCAGTGCGGTATATAGATAGTGCCAACAGTGACGTATACAGAAAGTAGTGCCACCAGTGACGTATTCTGAAAGTAGTGCCACCAGTGACGTATACAGAAAGTAGAGCCACCAGCGAGGTATACAGAAAATCGTCCCACCAGTGCCGTATGCAGAAAGTAGAGCCACTAGTGACGTATGGAGAAAGTAGTGCCACCAGTGACGTATACAGAAAGTAGTGCCACCAGTGACGTATAGAGAAAGTAGTGCAACCAGTGACGTATACAGAAAGTAGTGCCACCAGTGACGTATAGATAAAGTAGTGCCACCAGTGACGTATACAGAAAGTAGTGCCACCATTGAGGTATACAGAAAGCAGTGCCACCAGTGAGGTATACAGAAAGTAGTGCCACCAGTGCTGTATGCAGAAAGTAGAGCCACTAGTGATGTATACAGAAAGTAGTGCCAGCATTGATGTATACAGAAAGTAGTGCCACCAGTGACATATACAGAAAGTAGTGCCACCAGTGACATATACAGAAAGTAGTGCCACCAGTGCTGTATGCAGAAAGTAGTGCCACCAGTGACATATACAGAAAGTAGTGCCAGCATTGATGTATACAGAAAGTAGTGCCACCAGTGACATATACAGAAAGTAGTGCCACCAGTGACATATACAGAAAGTAGTACCACCAGTGAGGCATACAGAAAGTAGTACTACCAGTGAGGTATACAGATAGTGTCACCAGTGAGGTATACAGAAAGTAGTGCCACCAATGAGGTATAGAGAAAGTAGTGCCACCGGTGACTTATACAAAAAGTAGTACCACCAGTGAGGTTTACAGAAAGTAGTACCACCAGTGAGGTATACAGATAGTGCCACCAGTGAGGCAAAAAGAAAGTAGTGCCACCAGTGAGGTATACAGAATGTAGTGCCACCAGTGACGTATACAGAAAGTAGTGCCACCAGTGAGGTATACAGAAAGTAGTTCCACCGGTGACGTATAAAGAAAGTAGTGCCACCAGTGAGGTATACAGAAAGTAGTGCGACCAGTGACGTATACAGAAAGTAGTGCCACCAGTGAGGTATACAGAAAGTAGTGCCACCAGTGACGTATACAGAAAGTAGTGCCACCAGTGACGTATACAGAAAGTAGTGCCACCAGTGAGGTATACAGAAAGTAGTACCACCAGTGCCATATGCAGAAAATAGTGCCACCAGTGACGTGTAAAGAAAGTAGTGCCACCAGTGAAGTATACAGATAGTGCCACCAGTGACGTATACAGAAAATAGTGCCACTAGTGACGTATACAGAAAGTAGTGCCACCAGTGACGTATACAGAAAGTAGTGCCACCAGTGACGTATACAGAAAGTAGTGCCACCAGTGACGTATACAGAAAGTAGTGCCACTAGTGACGTATACAGAAAGTAGTGCCACCAGTGAGGTATGCAGAAAGTAGTGCCACCAGTGACGTATACAGAAAGTAGTGCCACCAGTGAGGTATGCAGAAAGTAGTGCCACCAGTGCCATATGCAGAAAGTAGTGCCACCAGTGAGGTATATAGATAGTGCCAACAGTAACGTATACAGAAAGTAGTGCCACCAGTGACGTATACTGAAAGTAATGCCACCAGTGACGTATACAGAAAGTAGTGCCTCTAGTGACGTATACAGAAAGTAGTGCCACCAGTGAGGTATACAGAAAGTATTGCCACCAGTGCCATATGCAGAAAGTAGTGCCACCAGTGAGGTATATAGATAGTGCCAACAGTAACGTATACAGAAAGTATTGCCTCTAGTGACGTATACAGAAAGTAGTCCCACCAGTGCCGTATGCAGAAAGTAGAGCCACTAGTGATGTATGTAGAAAGTAGTGCCACCAGTGACGTATACAGAAAGTAGTGCCACCAGTGACGTATATAGAAAGTATAGCCACCAGTGACGTATAGAGAAATTAGTGCCACCAGTGAGGTATACAGAAAGTAGTGCCACCAGTGAGGTATGCAGAAAGTAGAGCCACCAGTGACGTATGCAGAAAGTAGAGCCACCAGTGACATATAGAGAAAGTAGTGCCACTAGTGATGTATACAGAAAGTAGTGCCACCAGTGACGTATACAGAAAGTAGTGCCACCAGTGACGTATACAGAAAGTAGTGCCACTAGTGACGTATACAGAAAGTAGTGCCACCAGTGAGGTATGCAGAAAGTAGTGCCACCAGTGACGTATACAGAAAGTAGTGCCACCAGTGAGGTATGCAGAAAGTAGTGCCACCAGTGCCATATGCAGAAAGTAGTGCCACCAGTGAGGTATATAGATAGTGCCAACAGTAACGTATACAGAAAGTAGTGCCACCAGTGACGTATACTGAAAGTAATGCCACCAGTGACGTATACAGAAAGTAGTGCCTCTAGTGACGTATACAGAAAGTATTGCCACCAGTGCCATATGCAGAAAGTAGTGCCACAGTGAGGTATATAGATAGTGCCAACAGTAACGTATACAGAAAGTAGTGCCACCAGTGACGTATACTGAAAGTAATGCCACCAGTGATGTATACTGAAAGTAATGCCACCAGTGAGGTATATAGATAGTGCCAACAGTAACGTATACAGAAAGTATTGCCTCTAGTGACGTATACAGAAAGTAGTCCCACCAGTGCCGTATGCAGAAAGTAGAGCCACTAGTGATGTATGTAGAAAGTAGTGCCACCAGTGACGTATACAGAAAGTAGTGCCACCAGTGAGGTATACAGAAAGTAGTGCCACCAGTGAGGTATACAGAAAGTAGAGCCACCAGTGACGTATGCAGAAAGTAGAGCCACCAGTGACATATAGAGAAAGTAGTGCCACTAGTGATGTATACAGAAAGTAATGCCACCAGTGACGTATATAGAAAGTAGTCCCACCAGTGTCGTATGCAGAAAGTAGAGCCACTAGTGATGTATGTAGAAAGTAGTGCCACCAGTGACGTATACAGAAAGTAGTGCCACCAGTGACGTATATAGAAAGTATAGCCACCAGTGACGTATAGAGAAATTAGTGCCACCAGTGACGTATACAGAAAGTAGTGCCACCAGTGAGGTATGCAGAAAGTAGAGCCACCAGTGACATATAGAGAAAGTAGTGCCACTAGTGATGTATACAGAAAGTAATGCCACCAGTGACGTATATAGAAAGTAGTTCCACCAGTGTCGTATGCAGAAAGTAGAGCCACTAGTGATGTATACAGAAAGTAGTGCCACCAGTGACGTATGCAGAAAGTAGTGCCACCAGTGACATATAGAGAAAGTAGTGCCACTAGTGAGGTATACAGAAAGTAATGCCACCAGTGACGTGTATATAGAAAGTAGAGCCACCAGTGACGTATAGAGAAAGTAGTGCCACCAGTGACTTATACAGAAAGTAGAGCCACCAGTGACGTATACAGAAAGTAGTGCCAGCAGTGAGGTATACAGAAAGTAGTGCCACCAGTGACGTATACAGAAAGTAGTGCCACCAGTGATGTATACAGAAAGTAGTGCCACCAGTGACGTATAGAGAAAGTAGTGCCACCAGTGACGTATACAGAAAGTAGTGCCACCAGTGAGGTATTCAGATAGTGCCACCAGTGAGGTATACAGATAGTGCCACTAGTGACGTATACAGAAAGTAGTGCCACCAGTGAGGTACACAGATAGTGCCACCAGTGACGTATACAGAAAGTAGTGCCACCAGTGATGTATACAGAAAGTAGTGCCACCAGTGATGTATACAGAAAGTAGTGCCACCAGTGAGGTATACAGATAGTGCCACTAGTGACGTATACAGAAAGTAGTGCCACCAGTGCCGTATACAGAAAGTAGAGCCACCAGTGACATATAGAGAAAGTAGTGCCACCAGTGACGTATACAGAAAGTAGTGCCACCAGTGAGGTATATAGATAGTGCCAACAGTGACGTATACAGAAAGTAGTGCCACCAGTGACGTATCCTGAAAATAGTGCCACCAGTGACGTATACAGAAAGTAGTGCCACCAGTGAGGTATACAGAAAGTAGTTCCACCAGTGCTGTATGCAGAATGTAGAGCCACTAGTGACGTATGTAGAAAGTATTGCCACCAGTGACGTATATAGAAAGTAGAGCCACCAGTGACGTATAGAGAAAGTAGTGCCACCAGTGAGGCATACAGAAAGTAGTGCCACCAGTGAGGTATACAGAAAGTAGTGCCACCAGTGACGTATACAGAAAGTAGTGCCACCAGTGAGGTATATAGATAGTGCCAACAGTGACGTATACAGAAAGTAGTGCCACCAGTGACGTATACTGAAAGTAGTGCCACCAGTGACGTATACAGAAAGTAGTGCCACCAGTGAGGTATACAGAAAATCGTCCCACCAGTGCCGTATGCAGAAAGTAGAGCCACTAGTGAGGTATACAGAAAGTAGTGCCACCAGTGAGGTATATAGATAGTGCCAACAGTGACGTATGTAGAAAGTAGTGCCACCAGTGACATATACAGAAAGTAGTGCCACCAGTGACGTATATAGAAAGTAGAGCCACCAGTGACGTATAGAGAAAGTAGTGCCACCAGTGACGTATACAGAAAGTAGTGCCACCAGTGAGGTATACAGAAAGTAGTGCCACCAGTGAGGTATACAGAAAGTAGAGCCACTAGTGATGTATACAGAAAGTAGTGCCACCAGTGACGTATATAGAAAGTAGAGCCACCAGTGAAGTATACAGAAAGTAGTGCCACCAGTGAGGTATACAGAAAGTAGTGCCACCAGTGAGGTATACAGAAAGTAGAGCCACTAGTGATGTATACAGAAAGTAGTGCCACCAGTGACGTATACAGAAAGTAGTGCCACCAGTGAGGTATACAGAAAGTAGAGCCACTAGTGATGTATACAGAAAGTAGTGCCACCAGTGACGTATATAGAAAGTAGAGCCACCAGTGAGGTATACAGAAAGTAGTGCCACCAGTGAGGTATACAGAAAGTAGTGCCACCAGTGAGGTATACAGAAAGTAGAGCCACTAGTGATGTATACAGAAAGTAGTGCCACCAGTGACGTATACAGAAAGTAGTGCCACCAGTGAGGTATACAGAAAGTAGTGCCACCAGTGAGGTATACAGAAAGTAGTGCCACCAGTGAGGTATACAGAAAGTAGAGCCAGCAGTGACGTATACAGAAAGTAGTGCCACCAGTGACGTATATAGAAAGTATAGCCACCAGTGACGTATACAGAAAGTAGTGCCACCAGTGACGTATAGAGAAAGTAGTGCCACTAGTGACGTATACAGAAAATAGTGCCACCAGTGATGTATACAGAAAGTAGTGCCACCCGTGATGTATACAGAAAGTAGTGCCACCAGTGAGGTATTCAGATAGTGCCACCAGTGAGGTATACATATAGTGCCACCAGTGACGTATACAGAAAGTAGTGCCACCAGTGATGTATACAGAAAGTAGTGCCACCAGTGATGTATACAGAAAGTAGTGCCACCAGTGAGGTATTCAGATAGTGCCACCAGTGAGGTATACAGATAGTGCCACCAGTGACGTATACAGAAAGTAGTGCCACCAGTGATGTATACAGAAAGAAGTGCCACCAGTGAGGTATACAGAAAGTAGTGCCACCAGTGACGTATACAGAAAGTAGTGCCACCAGTGACGTATACAGAAAGTAGTGCCACCAGTGAGGTATACAGAAAGTAGTGCCACCAGTGAGGTATACAGATAGTGCCACCAGTGATGTATACAGAAAGTAGAGCCACTAGTGATGTATACAGAAAGTAGTGCCACCAGTGATTTATACAGAAAGTAGTGCCACCAGTGAGGTATACAGAAAGTAGTGCCACCAGTGACGTATACAGAAAGTAGTGCCACCAGTGATGTATACAGAAAGTAGTGCCACCAGTGAGGTATACAGAAAGTAGTGCCACCAGTAAGGTATACAGATAGTGCCACCAGTGATGTATACAGAAAGTAGAGCCACTAGTGTTGTATACAGAAAGTAGTGCCACCAGTGAGGTATGCAGAAAGTAGTGCCACCAGTGAGGTATACAGAAAGTAGTGCCACCAGTGAGGTATGCAGAAAGTAGTGCCACCAGTGAGGTATACAGAAAGTAGTGCCACCAGTGAGGTATGCAGAAAGTAGTGCCACCAGTGAGGTATACAGAAAGTAGTGCCACCAGTGAGGTATGCAGAAAGTAGTGCCATCAGTTAGGTATACAGAAAGTAGTACCACCAGTGAGGTATGCAGAAAGTAGTGCCACCAGTGAGGTATACAGAAAGTAGTGCCACCAGTGAGGTATACAGAAAGTAGTTCCACCAGTGAGGTATGCAGAAAGTAGTGCCACCAGTGAGGTATACAGAAAGTAGTGCCACCAGTGAGGTATGCAGAAAGTAGTGCCACCAGTGAGGTATACAGAAAGTAGTGCCACTAGTGAGGTATGCAGAAAGTAGTGCCACCAGTGAGGTATACAGAAAGTAGTGCCACCAGTGAGGTATGCAGAAAGTAGTGCCACCAGTGAGGTATACAGAAAGTTGTGCCACCAGTGAGGTATGCAGAAAGTAGTGCCACCAGTGAGGTATACAGAAAGTAGTGCCACCGGTGAGGTATGCAGAAAGTAGTGCCACCAGTGAGGTATACAGAAAGTAGTGCCACCAGTGAGGTATGCAGAAAGTAGTACCACCAGTGAGGTATGCAGAAAGTAGTGCCACCAGTGAGGTATGCAGAAAGTAGTGCCACCAGTTAGGTGTACAGAAAGTAGTACCACCAGTGACTTTTATGAGCAGCACCGGCAGTAACCGTGCCATTAGTAGTCTTCTGCTCGGCAGTGGGGACTTTGGTGTCGCACATATGGTGGGCGCTGAGCGTTGAGGCCGTCTGGGTGTTCGGAGACCTCGGAGCTGTTCTTCTGCTGACTGCGCTCATTAGCTGGGAGCCGGTGAGGTGTATTTTCCGTGGGATGACTCTAGTGAACGTTTCACTCAAGAACATTTTTGTTTGGCACTTGCCCTGTGAGAATTGACATTTGGATTGATGAATGTGGTGATGTCGCCACCAAGGCTGTGAGAACGGCGGACATTCCTGTATCTCCAGTTTCTCACGGTGACTTGCAGCAAATTTTCTATTTTTTTATTTCTTAAATTTTGTTTCATTTTTGTCAATTACACAAATATAAAAAACTGCAATTTAAATATGGAGTCAGGATAAAGGAAGTAATGCTAAGCTCCCAGCGGCCCTACATCTCTGACCAGAGGGTCCCCGGAGACTGAGCCCCCAATTCTGGTACTGGTGCACAGAACAGGTACCCTGCAGATAATCCCCCATAGAGCCGGTCTTCCCACCATAGCCTTCCCCTCATGGCCTTCTGCTCATGTCCTTCCCCCTCACAGCCTCCCCTTCACGGCCTTCCCTCATTGCCTCCTCCCGCAGCCTCCCCTTCATGACCTCCCCAATGCCTCCTTCCACTGCCTCCCCCAAATGCCTTCTATCATGACCTCCCCTCCGCAACCTCCCCTCAATGCCTCCTCCCACAGCCTCCCCTCTAAGACCTCCCCAATGCCTCCTCCCACTGCCTCCCCTCCACAACCTCCCCCCAATAACTCCTTAATGGCATTCTCTTAAATCCCCCCTCCATGACCTCCCCTCCACAACCTCCCCCAATACCTCCTCTCATGGCCTCACCTTCATGACCTCCCCCCACAACCTTCTTCCATAGCCTCCCCCATGGACCCTCCTCCATAACCTTCTCCCCATGGCCTTCTCCCCACAGAATTCACCCCACAGCCTTCTCCCACAACTTCCTCCATGGCATTCTTCCATGGCCTGCCCCCACGGCCTCCCTTTCATGACCTCCGGCCACTGCCTTCTTCCATGGCCTCCTCCCATGGCGTCCCTTCCATGGCCTTCCCTCCATGGCCTCCGCTTAATTACTTCACTCCATGGCCTCTCCATCACCTTCCTCCATGGCTTCCTTCCATGGCTCCCCCCCACCAGAATGTCGCACCAGCAGCTATATATCTGTCGGAGGCAGACGTGCCATTTTCAGGGCATGCATGCCAGAGGGCCGTAGTGGAAGACTTGCTCATAAGATTACCCTCAGACAACGCTGGTGGCAGAGGTACCGGCTCTTTTCACCCACAAGGAGTATAGGGGAGGGCCATAAACACCAGGTGCAACTCGGGGGTGGAGGGAAATGCACTGGGCCATTTTCATGAGACCGTCCATCAACAAGGGCTATATGTGGGTGTTACTATGACAAGGAGGGAGAACTTGACCAAGATGGTGAATGACTGTAACGCTCGCTCCCTGGCTGGTTGGCACGAGTGTGGGGGATGTGGCCCCACTGTACCACAAACCAGACTACCCTGGAAGGGGTGTAACTAAGCAGCTACCTTGGTCTTCACTGGAGCCTCTGATGGTGAGGTCAGGCTTGTGTGGCAGGTAGCTGTCGGGTGCCACTCCAGGGTGGTGTCTGGCTGTGGTTGCTGGTCCCACTGAGGGACTAGATACTGCAAGCAGGTGCGGGCTAGTACAAACTGACACGACGGGTACTCTAGCGGGCACGGCTTGAGACACTGGCAGGCAGGTGGGCACGGCTGAGGCACTGGCAAGCAGGTGGGCATGGCTGAGGCACTGGCAGGCAGGTGGACACGGCTGAGGCACTGGCAAGCAGGCGGGCATGGCTGAGGCACTGGCAGGCAGACGGGCACGGCTGAGGCATTGGCAGGCAAGCAGGCAGGCATGACTGAGGCACTGACAGGCGGGAACTGACTCGGTAGTGACAGGACAGAGACACAGACTGGGACGAGTAGGATATGTAAACAGGTAGGGGCTGTTCACACTGGAGGTGCAGGAACTGGTTCGGGAAGGACGGAACATAGACAGATATAAATGGTGTGCGGGAACAGGTAGAGAACTGTTCACACAGAAGATGCAGGAACTGGTCCAGGAACCAGTACAGACTGGTATGACAAGGATCCACAGGATACGGAAAGGAAATGGAGCAGAACCACAGGATTGAAGAGCAGAGAAGAACTGCAAGGAACGGAGCAGGATAGAACCGCAAGAAGCGGAGCAAGATAGAACCGCAAGGCTGCGGAGGGGAGCTGCAGCTTGCAGCAAGAGGTTCTGCAGCAGCAGGAGCCACAGAAAAGGAGAGGAGAGCAGAACCGCAGGTCTATGGAGAGGAACTGCAGTTTGCAGCAAGAGGTTCTTTTGCAGCAAGAGGTTCTGCAGCATCAGGTGCCATAGAGAGGGAGAGCAGAGCGGAACCACAGGTATGTGGAGAGGAGCTGCAGCAAGGCGTTCTGCAGCAGCAAGAACAAAGCAAGGCGGAACTGCAAGGTATGCAGAGAGAAGCTGCAGCAAAAGGTTCTGCAGCACCAAGAGCGAGGCTGTCATGTCGGACGCTATTCACACCACAGCGTCCGGCAGGCAGCGGTAGTTCCATCTCCGTCCACTATAGCCTCAGTGGCGCCTGCTTGATTTTACTCAGGTTATCGGGGGTTAATCTAGGTGGAGATCAGGTTGGATGTTTGGTCACGCCCACGGTCTTTAAATAGTCGTGCTGGCCTATGGGCGTCACCGATTATAGCTTGTGTTTCATACCAAGTGGTTCCGGTCTGGAGAGGAGGTGTTGGAGAGAGAAATTCGTAGCTGGTGGCGTATGATCCGTTGTTACCTTTTCGCCTTCCTATATTTGTGCTTTGTTTTGCCCGGTTCACATTACAGTATTGTCCGGTGTGTTTGCGGCGCGGTGCGGTTTAAGTTCTCCCTGTCTGTCATTACTGTGTCGGCTTTGGTGGTTTGACGACTCACTGGGTGGAGGGTGGAGGGGTCAGCTTAGGGCTGAGCAGGAGATAAGGAAAGGTTGGAGGCTCAGGCATTTGCACCATTAGCAAAAACCCTGGGTTGAGGGTCAGTCAGGGTTTCCCCTAGTTAAAGGGACACCACAGGGGCCCCGGGTATTTCAGCCTTAGCCGACCTAAGCCCCGCGTGACATTATAATCGGCCCACATTTTTCAGGAGTCCATGGATCCCATGGATTCCATAACCCGCCAGCTGGCGGCGCTGTCCTTACAGGTCTCCGAGTTGAAAGGGGCAGTTCAGCAGCAGGGCCTGGTTGTAGCGAAGGTGCAAACGGCTTCTGCAGGTGCAGGTGCAGAGCCGAAGATTCCGCTGCCAGAACGATTTGCTGGGGAACGCAGCAAATTTGTCTTCTTTCGGGAGGGCTGCAAGTTATACTTCCGCATGTGCCCTATCTCCTCAGGTAATGAGGCTCAGTGGGTGGGTCTGGTGTTATCATTACTGAGTGGTGACCCCCAAGCATGGGCATTTTCCTTACCAGCTGACTCTGCTACATTTCATTCTGTCGATAATGTTTTTTCTGCCCTCGGGCTCATTTATGATGATCCTGACCGACTGGCTCTAGCGCAATCTAAAATCTGCGCCCTCCGCCAGGGGGAGCGCTTGGCGGAGGAATATTGTGCGGAATTTCGCCGTTGGGCAGTAGACACACAGTGGAACAACCCAGCGCTGCGGAGCCAGTTTATTCATGGGGTCTCGGGGAACGTTAAACAGGCCCTCCTGATGTATGAGACTCCTGCATCGTTGGAGTCTGCCATGAGTTTGGTTATACATATTGATCGCCATTTGCGTCAGGGGGCACAGGAGACGCTACCCCTGGGGGAAAGCAGGGGTGCCAGTGTGGTTGCTGCAGGTGAGCCCACTGAACCTATGCAAATCGCTGGGGTATCACAGGTTAAGCGTCACGTTCCTGGGTTCAGGAAGCCCGGAGCATGTTTTTACTGTGGTAAAAGAGATCATTATGTAAATGCTTGTCCTGTGCTACCGAAGAAGGTCTCACCGGCGGAAAAATGTTAAGCTCAGAGGGTATGGAGGAGGCCCAACTGAGCGTATGCATATCCTCCATGATGGTATCTCAATGTATGCTCCCTGCCAAGGTTATTATCGCGGGCAGAGAGCTACCAATATCAGTGTTTGTGGATAGCAGTTCCGCCACCAATCTCATGGATGAGGAGTTTGCACGCACTGCCGGGTTTAAGATCGAAAAAACTCCCTCATCCCATACAGGTGGTGACCATTAATGCCGCTCCCCTCCCACAAGGGGAGATTATGGAGTTTGTGGCTGAGGTGAAACTCCACATTGGGGTCCTATATTCTGAGTGGATTACATGTAGGGTCCTCCGTAATCTCCCAGCACAAATGGTCCTGGGTTTTCCATGGTTGTCCAGGCACAACCCGGTGATTGATTGGAAAACTCAGGACATAGTACAATGGAGTGGTTTCTGCCAGAACAATTGCTTGGCCACATGTGTGTCCGCCGTGACGCCCAGCCTGCCGGAGGCTTTGCTGGATTGTGCGGATGTATTCTCTGAGAGGGGTTGCTCAGAACTGCCTCCACATCGAGCCTATGACTGTGTGATCAGGTTAAAACCCGGGGCCAAATTACCTAAGGCCAGGATGTTTAATATTTCTGGTCCAGAGAGACAAGCTCTGAAAGACTACATCGCGGAGAGTTTAAGTAAAGGACACATCCGGCCTTCGTCCTCGCCTGTGGTTTTTCTTCATTAAGAAGAAAGATGGGGGGTGTCATGTCTGCCATGTCTGTTTTGTCTCAAGAACTCACCTCATGTCTGAGCTGCAGGATGCCTGCGTTTCTGCTCTGCCTTCTGTGATCTTCTCGTCATGTCTAGAATCCCTGATCATGTGTCCCTGCCTGGATCCTGCACTGTCTGGTTCGGTAATCATCTCGTCATGTCTGGAACTCTGATCATGTGACCTGTCTAGGTTTCAGCACTGGATCTGCAGTCGTCTCGTCATGTCTGGAACTCTGATCATGTGACTGTGCTCTGTTAACCTGTGGATCTGAACCCGGAAGTGCTCCCCTGGTCCTGACCTGGAAGAGGAGGTGCTATGCCCTATATCAGGCCGCCCCTTCCTTTGCTCAGGGCCTGAGTATTGTGTGGTGTCCCTGCATGGCTGCTTGGTCTGTGGGGGCGCGCCCTCTATTCTGTGCACTTGCACTCTGCTCTGTCGTGCATCTCTGCACATGCTCCGTGCTCGTATTCTGTCTCTTGTCTTGTGCCATGTCTTGTGTTGTCCTTCGTGCCATGTTCTGTCCCTGCTCTGCTTTGCCTTGTAGTCCTTGTCTGCTTCTGTTCCGTGTCTCTGTCCCTGGCGTGCCTCTCTGCACGCGCAGGACTCTGCCTCGCCTGTCTCTGGTGTGCCTCTCTGCACGCGCAGGACTCTGCCTCGCCTGTCTCTGGTGTGCCTCTCTGCACGCGCAGGACTCTGCCTCGCCTGTCTCTGGTGTGCCTCTCTGCACGCGCAGGACTCTGCCTCGTCTGTGCTCTGTCTAGTCCCAAGGCCCTGCCTTGGCCCGGCTCTGGGCTTCGGCCTACGCTCCGCTGCTAGACTGTCCCTGTCCCTGGCATGCTCTTTGCATGCGCAGGTCTCTGCCTTGTTCTTTGTATTGTCCCTGATGTTTCGTGCGCCCTTGCACTTTTCGCACTAGGCTTTGCCGTACTGTCTGTACGTGTCTCTGTCCTGTGTCTTTGCCTAGCCCTGCCTTGTGGCTCCGTGCCTCCGTGCACGTGCCTGGTCGTCTGTGCCTGCCTGGTGTGCCTCAGTCGTGCCGCCTCTAGCCGTGCTCGCCTGTGTGCCTCAGCCGTGCCCCGTCCAGTGCTACAGTGGTCTGGCTGCGTGGCCCCGCGGCGGTGCCGCCTCTAGTCGTGCCCGCTTGCAACTGCCATCGTCAGTACCACCTGCCGGCGCTCCCAGCCGTGGTCTCTGTGCTCCCTTGCACTCACGCTGGTTCTCGCACTGTGCCTTTTTCGTGCTACTCTTGCACAACTCTTTGTTAACTTTGCTTTGCTCTGATTCCTGTCTTGCCTGGTCCTTGAACCCTGTTCCTGGCGTGCCTCTCTGCACGCGCAGGGCTCTGCCTCGCCTGACCCTGGCGTGCCCTTGGCACGCTCAGGACTCTGTCTCGTACCTTGTGCCTTGGCGTGTCTCTACACACGCACTCTGTCTTGTGCCTTGGCGTGTGTCTACACTCGCACTCTGTCTTGTGCCTTGGCGTGTCTCCACACACGCACCCTGTCTCGTTTTGTGAACCCTGGTGTGTCCCCTACACACGCACCTAGTCTTGAACCCTGGCGTGTCCCCTACACACGTACCTAGTCTTGAAACATGGCGTGTCCCCTACACATGCACCTTGCCTTGAACCCTGGCGTGTCCCCTACACACGCACCTAGCCTTGGACCTCGGCGTGTTCGCTATCGCGCACCATGCCCGGATATCTGTCGTGCCTCCTTGCCTGGAACCTGGTTTGCCTGCCGGATGCCCGGAACCTGCCGATCGCTGCCAGAGATCATGAGCTGGATGACTGCGGCCTGATGTCCGGAGCTGATGTCCGCAGCCTGATGCCTTGATGATGTCGATCGTTGC
The DNA here is from genome assembly GCF_039654945.1 of Dendrobates tinctorius. NCBI lineage: Eukaryota > Metazoa > Chordata > Amphibia > Anura > Dendrobatidae > Dendrobates > Dendrobates tinctorius. The sequence continues at coordinate 284,495 of NW_027361911.1, forward strand.
CAGCAGTCCGGAGTCCGATGCCATCGTGCCGTTACCCGTACCTAGACGTGCCACCTGGCACATACCATGCTATGGACCTTGGCGTGCCCACGAACGCACCTCTCTGTGTTTGCTTTCTCATGTTTTTACACTGTATGTGATCCTGAGTTATTCCAATGAAGTTACCTTGCACCTACATCTTGTCTCGTCTTGCTTCCTGCTCGTCCTTGTCGTCAGACACTCGTCTAGTGTCCCCTGAGCCGGCCGTCTGGTCCCAGCAGTCGTGGTGGCTCACCCCCTTGGTCTTGCCCCTGACACTCCCTGTATAGGGGGTGGATTCTCACAAGGTAAGCTCGCCCTTGGTGGGTGGGTGCCACGGCCCAGAGGTAAAGGAAAATGGGCTCAGCAGGAGCTGAGTCCGTCACAGGGGGTTACGCCCGTGTCTGGATTTCCGGGAGTTAAACCAGATTACGATCCGTGATCCCTACCCGATGCCTTTGATCCCGGATTTGTTCAACCAGGTGGCGGGGGCGAAGTGGTTTTCCAAGCTTAGAATCATAGAATCGTAGAGTTGGAAGGGACCTCCTGGGCCATCTGGTCCAACCCCCTGCTCAAAGCAGGATTCGCTAAATCATCCCAGTTAGATGTCTGTCCAGCCTCTGTTTGAAGACTTCCATTGAAGGAGAACTCACCACTTCTCGTGGCAGCCTGTTCCACTCATTGATCACTCTAACTGTCAAAAAGTTTTTTCTAATATCTAATCTGTGTCTCCTCCCATTCAGCTTCATCCCATTGCTTCTAGTCTTTCCTTGTGCAAATGAGAATAAAGTTGATCCTTCTACAATGTGACAGCCCTTTAGATATTTGTAGACAGCTATTAAGTCTCCTCTCAGTCTTCTCTTTTGCAAACTAAACATTCCCAAATCCTGCAACCTTTCCTCATAAGACAGGGTTTGCAGACCGGTCACCATTCTGGTCGCTCTTTTCTGAACTTGCTCCAGTTTGTTGATGTCTTTTTTAAAATGTGGTGCCCAAAATTGGACACAATATTCCAGATGAGGTCTGACCAAAGAGGAGTAGAGGGAAATAATGACTTCACGTGATCTAGACTGTATGCTTCTGTTAATACATCCTAGAATTGCATTTGCCTTTTTTGCTGCTGCATCACACTGTTGACTCATATTCAGTCTGTGATCTATTAGTATACCCAAGTCTTTTTCACATGTGCTGTCACTTAGCCCTATTCCTCCCATTCTATATATGCTTTTTTCATTTTTATTGCCCAGATGTAGTACTTTGCATTTCTCCCTGTTAAAAACCATTCTGTTAGTTGCTGCCCACTTCTCCAGTTTATTTAAATCTTTTTGAATCCTCTCTCTCTCTTCTCTAGTATTAGCTATCCCTCCTAGCTTTGTGTCATCAGCAAATTTAATCAGTTTACCCTCAATTCCTTCATCTAAATCGTTGATAAAGATGTTGAACAATACAGGGCCCAGGACAGAGCCCTGTGGTACCCCACTTGAGACATTCTTCCAACTGGATGTGCAGCCATTTACGACCACTCTTTGGGTCCGATCACTAAGCCAGTTATGAATCCACCTAACAGTTGCCTTGTCCATTCCATACTTAGTCATTTTTTCAATAAGGATTGTATGAGAGACTTTGTCAAATGCTTTGCTGAAGTCAAGATATACTATATCTACAGCATTTCCTTGATCCACCCAATCAGTAATACCATCATAGAAGGAAATTAAATTAGTCTGACATGACTTATTAGTTACAAACCCATGCTGACTCTGTTTAATCACTTCATTCTTATCCAGGTACTGACATACATGTTGTTTAATAATTTGTTCAAAGATCTTTCCTGGTATAGAAGTCAGACTCACCGGCCTATAGTTGCCTGGGTCCACCTTCTTCCCCTTTTTGAAGATAGGAACAACATTTGCTCTTCTCCAGTCTTCTGGCACTTCTCCTGTTCTCCAAGAATTTTCAAAGATTATGGAGAGGGGTTCAAAAATTTCTTCTGCTATCTCCTTCAGTACTCTGGGGTGTAATTCATCTGGACCTGGAGACTTGAATACATTTAGGTTAGCTAAGTGTTTCCTCACTATCTTTCTGTTTATAGATATCCTGGATTCTTCTATTCCCTTAATAGGACAGTGAATAACAGTTGATGTTACATTTCCTTTCTGAGAGAAAACAGATGCAAAATAGGAATTTAAAAGTTCAGCCTTCTCAACATCCTGTCTTACCATTTCATCATTTTCATCCTGTAAAAATCCTATAGCATCTTTGACTTTTTTCTTTTACTTTTGACATATCCCCAAAATCCTTTATTATTGCTTTTGACATCTCTTGCAAGCCTCAATTCATTTTCAGCTTTAGATAATCTGATTTGTGCCTTGCAGGTTCTGCAGACAGCATTATATTCTTCTCTAGATATGCCTCCTTCTTTCCATTTTATAAACATTTTTTGCTTCCTTTTTAGCATGTGCTTAAGTTCTGTGTTCATCCATCCTGGTTTCCTTAAATGCTTCCTATTCTTCCCTCTTTTCGGAATTGTTAACAACTGTGCTTTGAGAATTTCATTTTTCAAGATTTCCCATCCTTCCTGGACATTTTTGTCTTTAAGGATATCCAGCCATTGGATCCCTCCAATTCTCTTTCTGAATCCCTTAAAATCTGCCTTTCTGAAATCTAACCTTGACGTCTGAGTCTTCACAGGTCTTCCGCCTCTAGTTATCCAAAATTCTAAAATAGCATGGTCGCTACCTCCTAGGGTCCCAGTCACTTTTACCTCCTCAACCATTTCCTCCCTGTTTATAAGGATTAGATCCAAGGTAGCAGTTCCCCTTGTTTTCTCCCCTACCTTTTGGAAGATAAAGTTGTCAGCAAGAGAGGATAAGAATTTCCTTGACCTGTTAGTTTTGCCTGAGAGAGATTCCCAACAAATGTCTGGATAGTTGAAATCTCCCATGACAACTATGTCATATTTTTTGGAGAACTTGGCCATTTGATGCATAAAGAGTTCATCCATATCTTCAGCTTGCACAGGCGGCCTGTAGTAAATGCCTACAATGGTGTCCTTTCCATTGTTCTGTCCTTGTATTCTTACCCAAACAGTTTCCACAGAACTCCCAGTCTCTGAAGCTTCAATCTCTGTGCAGATATACGTGTTTCTAACATACAATGCGACACCTCCTCCTCGTTTATCAAGTCTGTTTCTTGCAAATAAGTTGTATCCTTCTAGTCTTGTATTCCAATCATGTGTATTGTCCCACCAAGTTTCAGTGATTCCAATGACATCATATTTCTTTTCCTGTGTTAGTAGTTCCAGGAAAAGAAATATGATGTCATTGGAATCACTGAAACTTGACCTCAGGGGGGCGTATAACCCCATAAGGGTCCGTCAGGGGGATGAGTGGAAGACGGCGTTTAACACTCCTGAGGGTCATTTTGAGAGCCTGGTTAAATTCCAGGAAAAGAAATATGATGTCATTGGAATCACTGAAGCTTGACCTCAGGGGGGCGTATAACCCCATAAGGGTCCGTCAGGGGGATGAGTGGAAGACGGCGTTTAACACTCCTGAGGGTCATTTTGAGAGCCTGGTTATGCCATTTGGGTTGACAACCGCGCCTGCTGTTTTCCAACATTTTATTAATGATGTAAACTGATTAAATTTGCTGATGACACAAAGCTAGGAGGGATAGCTAATACTAGAGAAGAGAGAGAGAGGATTCAAAAAGATATAAATAAACTGGAGAAGTGGGCAGCAACTAACAGAATGGTTTTTAACAGGGAAAAATGCAAAGTACTACATCTGGGCAATAAAAATGAAAAAAGCATATACAGAATGGGAGGAATAGGCCTAAGCAACAGCACATGTGAAAAAGACTTGGGTATACTAATAGATCACAGACTGAATATGAGTCAACAGTGTGATGCAGCAGCAAAAAAAGCAAATGCAATTCTAGGATGTATTAACAGAAGCATACAGTCTAGATCACGTGAAGTCATTATTTCCCTCTACTCCTCTTTGGTCAGACCTCATCTGGAATATTGTGTCCAGTTTTGGGCGCCACATTTTAAAAAAGACATCAACAAACTGGAGCAAGTTCAGAAAAGAGCAACCAGAATGGTGACCGGTCTGCAAACCCTGTCTTATGAGGAAAGGTTGCAGGATTTGGGAATGTTTAGTTTGCAAAAGAGAAGACTGAGAGGAGACTTAATAGCTGTCTACAAATATCTCAAGGGCTGTCACATTGTAGGAGGATCAACTTTATTCTCATTTGCACAAGAAAAGACTAGAAGCAATGGGATGAAACTGAATGGGAGGAGACACAGATTAGATATTAGAAAAAACTTTGACAGTTAGAGTGATCAATGAGTGGAACAAGCTGCCACGAGAAGTGGTGAGTTCTCCCTCAATGGATGTCTTCAAACAGAGGCTGGACAGACATCTGACTGGGATGATTTAGCGAATCCTGCTTTGAGCAGGGGGTTGGACCAGATGGCCCAGGAGGTCCCTTCCAACTCTACGATTCTATTCTATTCTATTCTATGTATTTGCTCATGTCCTGGGGAAATTTGTGATTGTGTACTTGGATGATATCCTCATTTATTCGAGCGACCGGGACACTCATTTAGAGCATGTCAGGCAGGTGTTACAGTTGCTCCGGGAGAATAAGCTCTATGCTAAGCTGGAAAAATGTTTATTTTTTGTTCAGGAGTTGCCTTTTTTGGGATATATTGTGTCCGCCGCAGGGTTTAAAATGGGCACCGCGAAGGTGCAAGCGGTAATGCAATGGGAAAGGCCTGATAATCTGAAAGCGCTCCAGCGGTTCCTTGGGTTTGCTAATTATGATAGTAAATTTATAAAACACTTTTCTACTATAGCCAAACCGCTCACGGACATGACAAAAAAGGTACCGATCTGGCTAGCTGGTCTGAGGTGGCGATACGTGCATTTGAGCGTCTGAAGAACAGTTTTGCTTCAGCCCCTATTCTGGTGCAACCGGACGTGTCTAAACCTTTTGTTGTGGAGGTTGATGCGTCTGAGGTGGGAGTGGGGGCAGTACTGTCACAGGGCTCGTCCTTGAGCGATATGCATCCATGCGCCTACTTCTCCAAGAAGCTGTCGCCGGCCGAACGGAATTATGATATCGGCAACAGGGAGTTGTTGGCCATCAAATTGGCTTTTGAGGAATGGCGACACTTCTTGGATGGGGCGGCTCACCAGGTCACAGTCATCACCGACCATAAGAACCTGCTCTACCTGGAGTCGGCCAAGCGTCTGTCTCCTAGGCAGGCTCGCTGGGCATTGTTTTTTACACGTTTCAATTTTCTGGTGACTTACCGTCTCGGGGCTAAAAACACCAAGGCAGATGCCTTGTCCAGGTGTTTTCCAGGGGGGGAACCTCGGGAAGAGCCGGTACCCATCCTCCAGGAAGGTGTAGTGGTCTCGGCTCTCACGACTGAGGTAGAGGCGGAGATTGCCGAGGCCCAAGAGGAGGTACCGCCAGGACTTCCCGCCAACAAATCATTTGTACCCCTTCATCTTCGTCTTAAGGTGTTGAGGGAACACCACGACTCAGTACTGGCTGGTCATCCAGGGGTTAAGGGCACCTTGGAGCTGGTATCGCGTCGTTTCTGGTGGCCCAGAATCCGGCAGGACGTGGTCTCGTACGTGGCGGCTTGCATCACGTGCGCTAGGGCCAAGTCACCCCGAGCCCGTCCTGCTGGCACGCTACAGCCTCTGGGGATACCTAATAGGCCATGGACAGAAATCTCCATGGATTTTATAACTGACTTGCCAGCCTCGGTGGGGAACACGGTAATCCTGGTGGTGGTTGACCGATTCTCAAAGATGGCGCATTTTGTGTCGTTGCCTTCCTTGCCCAATGCAAAGACGTTGGCTCAGGTGTTTGTGCAGGAGGTGGTCAGACTCCACGGAGTTCCGTCGGACGTAGTATCTGATAGGGGAACTCAATTTGTGGCGAGGTTTTGGAAAGCTTTTTGCTCACGTTTGGGGATCAAGTTGTCACATTCATCGGCGTTTCATCCACAGTCTAATGGTCAAACTGAGCACATGAACCAAAATCTGGAGCAGTATTTACGATGCTTTGTGTCCGACAACCAAGAGGAGTGGTCTACTTTCCTTCCTCTGGCCGAGTTCGCGTTAAATAATCACCGCCATGAATCATCGGGAGAGTCTCCGTTCTTTTGTGTTTACGATCAACATCCTCAATTTTGTACCTTACGTCAGGGTGACTCTGGGGGCGTCCCGGAGGAGGACCAGCTAGGAGCTCAATTATCATCGGTCTGGAGGAGGGTGAAACAGCGATTGTTGAGCATGAGTGCGAGATACAAACGGGTGGCTGACAGTAGACGCGTGCCAGGTCCGGACCTGTGTGTGGGTGAATGGGTGTGGTTAGCGACTAAAAACATAAAACTCAAAATTCCATCTTTAAAATTGGGTCCAAGGTTTATTGGCCCTTTTAAGATTGCTGCCATCATTAACCCAGTTGCTTATCGGTTGGAACTTCCGGCGGTATACAAAATACACAACGTGTTTCACAGGGCTTTATTGAAAAAGGTGGTAGGCTCTGTGGACACGACGCCGATGCCACCTCCGGTCATGGTGGATGGCGATTTAGAGTTTGAGGTCTCCAAGGTAGTGGACTCTCGAGTAGTGCGCCATACTCTTCAGTATTTGGTACACTGGTGGGGGTATGGTCCGGAGGAGAGGTCTTGGGTGCCAGCCCCGGACATACATGCGGATCGGCTGGTCAGTTCTTTTCACCGTCGTCATCCGGACAAGCCGGGTCCTATGAGTCTTGAGGGCCCTGGGGTCCCTCGTAGAAGACGGGGTACTGTCATGTCGGACGCTATTCACACCACAGCGTCCGGCAAGCAGAGGTAGTTTCACCTCCGTCCACTATAGCCTCAGTGGCGCCTGCTTGATTGTTCAGGCTATCGGGGGTTAATCTAGCTGGAGATCAGGTAGGATGTTTGGTCATGCCCACGGTCTTTAAATAGTCATGTTGGCCTATGGGCGTCGCCGATTATAGCTTGTGTTTCATACCAAGTGGTTCCGGTCTGGAGTGGAGGTGTTGGAGACAGAGAGATTCGTATCTGGTGGCGTATGATCCGTTGTTACCTTTTCGCCTTCCCATATCTGTATTTTGTTGTGCCCTGTTTACATTACTGTATAGTCCTGTGTGTATGCGGCGCGGTGCAGTTTAAGTTCTCCCCGTCTGTCATTACTGTGTTGGGCTTTGGTGGTTTGTCTCCTCACTGGGTGGAGGGTGGAGGGTTAAGCTTAGGGCTTAGCAGGAGATAAGGAAAGGTTGGAGGCTCAGGCATTTGCACCGTTAGCAAAAACCCTGGGTTGCGGGTCAGTCAGGGTTTCCCCTAGTTAAAGGGACACCACAGGGGCCCCAGGTATTTCAGCCTTAGCCGACCTAAGCCCCGCGTGACAGAGGCAAGGCGGAACCGCAAGGTATGCGGATAGAAGCTGCATCAAGAGGTTCTGCAGCAGAAGTGAAGCACAGGCAGAACCGCAAGAATGCGGAGCACAGGCAGACGGAGAGGACACAAGGATAGATACGGCAGGGAAAGGAGCCACAGACAAGGAGGCTAACGGACAGAGGTAGGACAGAGTACAGACAATGTCAGGAACTGGTGTGGCGCCCCTGATGCTCAGTCGCCACAGAGGTACTGCACCTTCTCCTAAGGTGTGGTGCCCCACCATCCAGGTAAGGTGGGAACTCCTTGTCCCACTCCAACACCTGCATCCCACACACAGGATAGTTCAGCAAAGGACCAGATTGCAGCTCAGTGCTAGTGGGTAGCAGAGCACCTTTCGTGGATCCTTGCTTCGTAACACGAGATGTGCTGGGAGGTGGGTGGAGTTAGTATAAAAAGAAGGGCAAAAATAGGATTACAGGTCAGTCTGAGGAGGTCAGCCTGCCGGGAGGTCAGGCAGAGGAAAGACAGTCAGTCAGGAGAGGCTGAAGACTGGTCTTAGTGGAGAGCTCCCGAGGAAAGGAATAGGAGTGCTGCAGCTGCTTCAGTGATCTGAGCCAGCTGGCACGGGAAAGGAAGGAGAAGGAGAGAGATGTAGAACTGTAACCTGCATCTCCATAAGAGTGAGAAAGACAACTACGGAACTAAGAGGAGAGAGAACAGAGAGGAGTGGGTTGGATAGGAACCCTGCCTATAGGTTCTCAGCGCAAGACCGGGGCCCGGTCCCCGAGGTTGTATGGACACTTATGGTTCTGCAGCAGACACCGGTGGAGTAGTTGGCTGTAAATGCACTACTCCAAGACTTGGGACACAACAGCAAACTGATAGAGAGCCAGGATCCAGGAGCATCCCCGAGCAGGCTACAGCTGTCTGTCATACAAGTGAGAGCTCTAGGAACATCTAGAGGGAGGCTTTCCAGGGTAACTAAGTACTGGATACTTCACCATCAAAGGCGCATTGGCGGAGTCATTCAGAAAGGCACATGTTGGCGGGGTGCTGGCAGGGAGAGTCCTATCTTGCCTGGAGGTTGGCTGGGCCTCAGCCTCGGAGGACACGGTACTGAAGCAGGCACCTGTGTGCACTACGAACTGTGAGTAAAGCTTTGAAACTGCAAGCTCTGGTGTCCTCCATTCATTCCCGCATCAGCACAGCTACATCTGGGTATCAACATCCACACCATTCTGTGCCTCTCCTCATCCATTGCACCTACACTGCCCTGGGACTACAGCTCCACCTGTGGGGAGCTACACCATCTTTGCTGCATCACACCATCAGTCTCAGTGGATCTGCAAGCAGCGCTGGCTTAACATCTTACTTGCAAAACACCACAGGTGGCGTCACGAACTATCCATATAAACCACAAAAACCACCAACATTGATTTGGGGCGCCCAGGGCCACGGATTGGGTCACCACTGCTGTGACACATCCCCTTGACACCGGCCCGGTCCCGAGTACCCCGCTGCCCTTGGAGGGCAACCCACTGGAACAGGATAAGATACAGGAATAGGACACAGTACACACAAGGCCACAAGGCAACGTACAGGGCAAGGCACAGAGACAGGGATAAGATGGACACAGGGATAGGATGGCATTCAGACAAGGCAAGGTACGAATCAATGCGCAGTGACAGGGATACAGAGGCCAGGATATTCTGCATCCTTGTGGGTGGAAAACCTAACACAAGCACACAAAAAGATCTGGGTATGATGCCTACAGAGCAGGTAGAGACAGGACAGGACCTGGCAACTCAGCAGCAAGACACTGACTGACTAAAGGCGTTGCTCAGGCAGCTTCCACCAGGTGGAGCTGTCCTAAACACTAGAGGCCTCTTGGTAATTGGCTGGGAACATCATAAGCAGGTGCACACTGATTCAATAAGAACCAGAGAGTGCCGGCACCGCCCCACTATGCACACAGCCAGGAAGCATGCAGAGAGCAGGCAGGAGGCTGTTTAGTGTTCTTAGCTCCAACTTGTGGCCAAAAGTTATAACTGCTGTTATTATGCATTCTACTTCCTGATTCATTCCCTCCAATTCCCAATGTATCCTGGGTAAGTTACAAGGCATCATGGTCTAATACAGCCCCCTTTCTCTGTCCAGTCTGCCATTTTCTGCCAAGCTTGCTTCATGTGGACATCTCATTTTTCTTCCTGCCCTTGTGTCAGCATCGTCGTTTCACCATGCATCCATATACCATTGCGTTCAATAAACACAGATTCAACCTACAGTCTTCTTATTGGACCCCCGGTATAGCGGTTTAGCTACCCGTATAAGCTATATGAACCCTGTGCATTTAGCTGAGGACGGAATAGTCCCTTTATGTGGTAATAACTCTGGAATGCTTCAACAGATCCCAATGATTTTGAGATGGTTTTTTTGTGACATGCTGTACTTTATGTTAATGGTAAATTTCTACAAGTTTTGTGCTTATTTATAAAAACTATCAGAAATTTGACAAAAATGTAAAAAAAAATTGCAATTTTCAAACTTTGAATAATTATTTCTTTAATCCACAGTCATATCACACAAAGCATTAATAAATGACATTTCCCACATGCCTGCTTTACATCAGCACCATTTGTAAAATGTTATTTTATTTTGCAAGCCTTTTAGAAGGTTTAGAAATGTAGCAGTAATTTTTCATTTTTTCAAGGAAATTTACAAAACTTTTTTTTTGAAGGACCTATTCAGGTTTGAAGTGACTTTTGGGGTCCTAGATATTGGAAAACTTCCAAAAGTGACACCATTTTACAAACAGCATCCTGCAACATATTGAAAACTGCTGTCAGGTATTTTATGAACCCTTCAGGTGATGTTAAGGAATGAATGCAAAGTGGCATGACAGGAATGAAAAAAAGAATTTTTACCACTCAAATGTCGCTGACTTCTGAACAGGCCACAATGCATCCACTTTCATTGTGCGCAGAGAGCTTTTCAGAATGCATAGAAGCGGGATCGTGACGCTAATTATGGCATCATCGCCGCTCACCATCTTGGTGGAGTACTCAAAGTTTTGTAGGATGGTACATATGTCTGACATCCATGTCCACTCCTGAGGACTTATGTGTGGAGTCTGAACTTAATATCGACGGCCTTGTTGATGCCATCATCATCACACCAGGCGGTGAGCCGGAAGCTGCAAACGCTGCTGAAGCACGGCAAGGGCGGCTGAAGCTGTAGCTGACTTTCTAAAATGGGCATACAGGCGGCTTAATTTCACGAGCAGATCCGGCAGCTCCGGGTAGCTTTTGAGAAATCGTTGGACAGCAAGGTTAAGCACATGGACCAGGCATAGTACGTGTGTGAACCTGCCTCGGCTCAGAGCCGCCACCAGGTCCCGACCATTGTCACACACGACCATGCATGGCTGTAGGTTCAGCGGTGTCAGCCACAGATCTGCCTGCTCTCTCAGAGCTGTCCACAACTCTTCAGCATTGTGCGGTTTGTCACCTAAGCATATTAGCTTCAGCACAGCCTGCAGTGCTTCCAGCTTGTGACTGATGTGCTTATTTTGGAGATGGAGGCTGAGGAAGAGGAGGTGCAGGAGCTGTAGACTGTGGGGGCAACCCTGATTGACGGTCTGCCTATGGGGGGGCTTACATTACACTCTACCTATGGGGGGCTTACATTACAGTCTGCCTATGGGGGGGCTGCCTTATATTACACTCTGCCTAGGGGGGTTACATTACAGTCTGCCTATGGGGGGTGCTGCCTTACATTTCACTCTGCCTATGGGGGGGCTTACATTACAGTCTGCCTATGGGGGGCTTCCTTATATTACACTCTGCCTGGGGGGCTTACATTACAGTCTGCCTATGGGGGGCTGCCTTAAATTACAGTCTGCCTATGGGGGGCTGCATTATATTACAGTCTGCCTATGGGGGGCTGCAGTATATTACAGTCTGCCCATGGGTGGGGCTGCATTATATTACAGTCTGCCTATGGGGAGCTGCATTATATTACAGTCTGCCTATGGGGGCTGCCTTATATTACAGTCTGCCTATGGGGGCTGCCTTATATTACAGTCTGCCTATGGGGGGCTTCATTATATTACAGTCTGCCTATGGGGGAGATGCATTATATTACAGTCTGCCTATGGGGGAGCTGCATTATATTACAGTCTGCCTATGGGGAGCTGCATTATATTACAGTTTGCCTATGGGGGAGCTGCATTATATTACAGTCTGCCTATGGGGGGGCTGCACTATATTACAGTCTGCCTATGGGGGAGCTGCATTATATTACAGTCTGCCTATGGGGGCTGCCTTATATTACAGTCTGCCTATGGGGGGGCTTCATTATATTACTGTCTGACTATGGGGGTGCTGCCTTATATTACAGTCTGCCTATGGGGTTGCTGCCTTACATTTCACTCTGCCTATGGGGGGGCTTACATTACAGTCTGGCTATGGGGGGTGCTGCCTTACATTACACTCTGCCTATGGGGGGCTTCCTTATATTACACTCTGCCTGGGGGGCTTACATTACAGTCTAGATATGGGGGGCTACATTATATTACAGTCTGCCTATGGGGGAACTGCCTTATATTACAGTCTGCCTATGGGGGAGCTGCATTATATTACAGTCTGCCTATGGGGTGCTTCATTATATTACAGTCTGCCTATGGGGGAGCTGCATTATATTACAGTCTGCCTATGGGGGGCTGCACTATATTACAGTCTGCCTATGGGGGAGCTGCATTATATTACAGTCTGCCTATGGGGTGCTTCATTATATTACAGTCTGCCTATGGGGGGCTTCCTTATATTACACTCTGCCTGGGGGGCTTACATTACAGTCTAGATATGGGGGGCTGCATTATATTACAGTCTGCCTATGGGGGGCTGCAGTATATTACAGTCTGCCTATGGGTGGGGCTGCATTATATTACAGTCTGCCTATGGGGGGCTGCACTATATTACAGTCTGCCTATGGGGGAGCTGCATTATATTACACTCTGCCTGGGGGGGCTTACATTACAGTCTAGATATGGGGGGCTGCATTATATTACAGTCTGCCTATGGGGGAACTGCCTTATATTACAGTCTGCCTATGGGGGGCTGCATTATATTACAGTCTGCCTATGGGGAGCTGCATTATATTACAGTCTGCCTATGGGGGGCTGCACTATATTACAGTCTGCCTATGGGGGAGCTGCATTATATTACAGTCTGCCTATGGGGGCTGCCTTATATTACAGTCTGCCTATGGGGGGGCTTCATTATATTACTGTCTGACTATGGGGGTGCTGCCTTATATTACAGTCTGCCTATGGGGTTGCTGCCTTACATTTCACTCTGCCTATGGGGGGGCTTACATTACAGTCTGGCTATGGGGGGTGCTGCCTTACATTACACTCTGCCTATGGGGGGCTTCCTTATATTACACTCTGCCTGGGGGGGCTTACATTACAGTCTAGATATGGGGGGGCTGCATTATATTGCAGTCTGCCTATGGGGGGCTGCACTATATTACAGTCTGCCTATGGGGGGCTGCGTTATATTACAGTCTGCCTATGGGGGGCTGCACTATATTACTGTCTGCCTATGGGGGGCTGCGTTATATTACAGTCTGCCTATGGGGGCTTCATTATATTACAGTCTGCCTATGGGGGGCTGCACTATATTACAGTCTGCCTATGGGGGGCTGCACTATATTACAGTCTGCCTATGGAGGGCTGCCTTATATTACAGTATGCCTATGGGGAGCTGTGTTATATTACAGTCTGCCTATGGGGGGCTGCACTATATTACAGTCTGCCTATGGGGGGCTGCCTTGTATTACAGTATGCCTATGGGGAGCTGCATTATATTACAGTCTGCTTATGGGGAGCTGCCTTACATTACAGTCTGCCTATTGGGGGCTGCCTTATATTACAGTATGCCTATGGGGAGCTGCATTATATTACAGTCTACTTATGGGGAGCTGCCTTATATTACAGTCTGCCTATGGGGGGCTGCCTTATATTACAGTATGCCTATGGGGAGCTGCATTATATTACAGTCTGCTTATGGGGAGCTGCATTATATTACAGTCTGCCTATTGGGGGCTGCCTTATATTACAGTATGCCTATGGGGGAGCTGCATTATATTTCAGTCTGCCTATTGGGGGCTTCATTATATTACAGTCTGCCTATGGGGGGCTGCACTATATTACAGTCTGCCTATGGGGAGCTGCATTATATTACAGTCTGCCTATGGGGAGCTGTGTTATATTACAGTCTGCCTATGGGGAGCTGCATTATATTACAGTCTGCCTATGGGGGGCTGCATTATATTACTGTCTGCCTATGGGGGGCTGCACTATATTACAGTCTGCTTATGGGGAGCTGCCTTACATTACAGTCTGCATTATATTACAGTCTGTCTATGGGGGAGCTGCCTTACATTACAGTCTGCCTATGGGGGAGCTGCCTTATATTACAGTCTGCCTATGGGGGACTGCATTATATTACAGTCTGCCTATGGGGAGCTGCATTATATTACAGTCTGCTTATGGGGAGCTGCCTTATATTACAGTCTGCCTATGGGGGACTGCATTATATTGCAGTCTGCCTATGGGGGGCTGCATTATATTACAGTCTGTCTATGGGGGATCTGCCTTACATTACAGTCTGCCTATGGGGGGGGCTTCATTATATTACAGTCTGCTTATCTGTGGGGCTGCACTATATTACAGTCTGCCTATGGGGGGCTGCCTTACATTACAGTCTGCCTATGGGGGGCTGCACTATATTACAATCTGCCTATGGGGGGCTGCGCTATATTACAGTCTGCCTATGGGGGGCCTGTGTTATATTACAGTCTGCCTATGAGGGGCTGCCTTACATTACAGTCTGCCTATGGGGGGCTGCACTATATTACAATCTGCCTCTGGGGAGCTGCATTATATTACAGCCTGCCTATGGGGGGCTTCATTATATTGCAGTCTGCCTATGGGGGGCTTCATTATATTACAGTCTGCCTATGGGGGGCCTGTGTTATATTACTGTCTGCCTATGGGGGCTTCATTATATTACAATCTGCTTATGGTAGGGGCTGCACTATATTACAGTCTGCCTATGGGGGGCTGCACTATATTACAGTCTGCCTACGGGGGGGCTTCATTATATTGCAGTCTGCCTATGGGGGGGCTTCATTATATATATATATATATATAATATATATATATATAATTTAATGAAGCCCCCCATAGGCAGACTGTAATAACAGTCTGCCTATGGGGGGCTTCATTATATTACAGTCTGCCTATGGGGGGTCTGTGTTATATTACAGTCTGGTGATGGGGCTGGAATGAGAAGTTAAACGTGTCTTTCTTGTAATCTCTGCAGCAGAGTCCTGGCTGGAAGAAGTTGTCATGTCGGCCTGGGCCAGATGGAATAGATGTGTGTAAGAGGATCAGGGCCTAGCCCTTTAAATGTTGATGCTACTGTTGCATGTACATAACTTCCATATTTGCATGTGTTGTAATTACGTATCTGTCACGGGGGCTTAGTTCAACTAAGGCTGAAATACCCGGGGCCCCTGTGGTGTCCCTTTACTAGGGGAAACCCTGTCTGACCCTCAACCCAGGGTTTTTGCTGAAGGTGCAAATGCCTGAGCCTCCACCTTTCCTTATCTCCTGCTCAGCCCTGCACTTAACCCTCCACCCTCCACCCAGTGAGAAGTCACCACCAAAGCTCCCACACAAATAATGACAGACAGGGAGAACTTAAACTGCACTGCGCCGCACACACACAGGAATAAACAGTAATGTGAACAGGGCACAACTAAACACAAATATGGGAAGGAGAAAGGATAACGTCATACGACACCAGATATGAATCTCTCTCTCTAGAACACCTCCACTCCAGACCGGAACCACTTGGTATGAAACACAAGCTATAATCGGCGACGCCCATAGGCCAGCATGACTATTTAAAGACCGTGGGCGTGACTAACCATCCAACCTGGTCTCCAGCAGGATTAATCCCCGAGAGCCTGAAGATCAGGCCGGCGCCACTGAGGCTATAGTGGCTGGAGGTGGAACTACCTCTGCCTGCCGGATGCTGTGGTGTGAACAGCGTCCGACATGACAGTATCTTTGTATTATGTGTAAGCTGTATATATGTGTTTATTGCTATATGTAAGCTAGGGACAGTGCAGTTAGGGAAAAGGCCACTAGATGGGGGCACTGAGTACACTGCATAGGAAAGCATAGTTATAGGACACTTTAGAGTTTAATTGTAGGAGTGGTAGCTGGGGAATAAGCTAGACAGATTTCCTGGTCATAGTCAGATGGGGGTAGACCCCTGGTGTACTCAGGTGGCCTTGGGGCCTGAACTGCCAAGCTAACACACAATGTTCACAAGTAGAGAAACCTAGCCATCCATAGAAAGGAGTGGAAGTACTCAGGAAGAAGAGAAGCGCGCAGTGCATGGTATCCGCAGCAGCGTAGTGAAGAAGTCAGTGAAGAAGTTACTGAAGAAGTTTGGGTGCTGAAGTAGCAGAGTGGACCACCAGCGAGTGTGTGGGCAGGATAACCAAAAGGGGGTGGACGACCTAGTAGATGATTATTTCCGGGTCTGGGCTGAAGTCGGTTCCAGGGAAATAGGTTGAAATGCCGTTTTCACCAGGCTCCTCGTCCTGTTGTAACTTTGTGGCCTATTCCAGTAAACTAGAAGAAGTTAGGGAAAGATGAAGAATAATGCATTGCGGGTACTGTCACAAGTGTGCTGGAAGTGTTATGGATGTGCTGTGTCCTGAAGAGAATAAATCCATTATGTTTAAAGTTGCTTTGGACTCTGCCTCCTGTCCTTCAAGTGAATGGAAGAGCGGGGAACACAGCAGGAAGGAAGCAGCTGATGGCACAGTGAGTATGGATTGTGCTGACATGGCTACCACCTGGCCAGTAGGTACAAGTGAAAAGTGAACGATTCCGGCAGAAAGAACGTCAGCGATAAGTCACCAACTATAACTATGCAGTAATCACTTATACGTTTTGTAGGACTGGTATTTACCACTGATCATATGGCAGTAATATCCATGTTGGTCTTTTTATAGAGATTATTTTCAGTAACAGCACAGTCATCTCCTACATTCACTATTAGGGTGCGTCACCGAGTTGTAATCAAGGTTACCTTGTTAGGGGCCCACTCAGAAGTTTCGCCCCCCCAAATCAAAACCCTAGCTACGCCTCCGAGTAGGGGACATCTCACTTTTATTGTTTGTGTGGCGCCCCTGAGGCTTCAGTCGCCACAGAGGTACTGCACCTTCTCCTAAGGTGTAGTGTCCCATCATCCATGTAAGGTGGGAACTCCTTTACAGACTCCACACCTGCATTCCACACACAGGATAGTTCAGTGGGGCCACCTAACAGCTTCAGGCTGGGGGTTAGCAGAGCACCCCTCGTGGAACCCTGCTTCGTAACACGAGATGTGCTGGGAGGCGGGTGGAGCAAGATGATACAAAAGAGTGGGAAGAGTGAGGTCAGGGAGACGGAGACAGAGACGGGGAGAGAGGAGAGAAGATGGATGTCTAAGGGACGTGCTGCAGCAGGTCCCAGTGATCTGGGCTGCTGGCACGGGAAAGACATAGAAAGAGACTGATAAGATTGATAACCTAACCTTCCAGAAGAGAGAACAGATCGGAACGAAGGAGAATAGAAGGACGGTGGGAAGTGAGTTGAGAAAGAGAAAGAACCCTTTCTGTTATGAATGGGCCACCGAGGAGGAACAACAAAAAGCTAAGTCCCAGAAAACCAGAGAGGTTGGTCACTATGCAGATTGCAGATTCCTGATCTTAACCACACAACTAACAGTAGCAGTGGAGCGTTCCTACGTTGTTCCTAGACGCCTCATCACCGCTGGAGGACTACATAAACCTAAAGCAAGAAAAGGGAAAACTAACTGCCCCAGAGCAGACCCCAAAGGAATAGATATCCCCCATACATGTATTGATGGTGAAGCAAGATGAAAACACAAACACAGGCAGGAAAATAGGCTGAGCAAATGATGGGGCCCGACTAAGTAGAAAGGACAGGAAAGGAAAGCCACTGTCTGCAATCTGCCAAAAAACCATACCAAAAATAATGTCCAACACATCTGATAGCAAAATTAACCCTGAAGTCACTAGACTTCTCCCACTATATCAGCACTCAAAAATATTCTGAAACAGAGCAAAAAGAGGCCAATCTAATAAGGGACAAAAAGACAAATTGGCAAATACAGATAAATAGGAGTGGAAGTTCAGCATAGCCCCAGCAGGGGCAAGCTGACCACACAAGAAACTGAATTGACCAACAATCGCAAGTGTGAACATTAGCAAAAAACAAACTTAACTTAAGAAGACTGAAAGAGAGCTGAAGTCCAAGACCTGAAAACAGACTGAATCACCAGCAGCAGGATAGGGCATCGGTTGTCTTATATCCAGTCTGATACTCCAGAGATCCAATCATTATCCTTCTCATCAGGTGGCAGATCACTACCACTTAAACCAACCTCACTACCTCCTGTCACCACTAGAGGGAGAACGGAAGGAGAACTCTCAACTGGAGGAGCAGAAAATGAGCTCATAACACCTTCCAGTCCAGAGCGCAAAGGCCGGGGCCCGGTCCCCGAGGTTGATCGGATCTTTTATGTCCAGCAACAGACACCGGTGGAGTAGTGAGCCGCTGACGCCTTACTCCCATCATAGACTTGGGACACAACAGCGCCTTATTAGTGAGCCGGGACTCTGAAGCGAGAGTTCCCCGAAGCAGGCTACAGCTGTCTGTCATCCAAGTAGAGACTAGGAACACCTAGAGAGAGGCATTTCAGGGTAACTAAGTACTGAAGTGCTTCGCACCTAAAGGCGCCTTGGAGGAGTCGTTCAGTCAGGTACATGTTGGCGGAGTGCTGGAGAGGAGAACCTGTCTTGCCTGGAGGTTGGCTGGAGCCCTGACCTGGATAACACAGCGCGGAGGCTGGCATGTGTGTGAACTGCAAACAGTGAGTAAAGCTTTGGAACTGCACGCCTGGTGTCCTCCAGTTATTCCGCACTGCTACACCTGAGTACCTGTACCTACACCATCTACACCTCCCCACCATTACTGCATCTATACTGCCCTGGGACTAAAGCTCCACCTGTGGGGAGCTTTACCATCTATGCTGCACACACCATCAGTCCCAGAGGACCTGCATGCAGCGTCGGCCTAACATCATATTTGCCGAACATCACAGGTGGCATCACGAACTTTACATTACAAACAAACACCACCGCCATTGATATTGAGGCCCAGGGCCACGGAGTGGTTCACCGCTGCTGTGACACATCATCCCTCTGACACCGGCCCGGTACCGAGTACCCCACAGCCCTGGGTGAAGCGAGGGCGACTCATTTGTAGCAGATCTTCTTTGTCACACAGGCCTCATCCATACTGAAACAATTCTTTCTGCTGTGAGTAACTTGATTCATCATGCCATATTTCAGCTTGGAAGTTACTGTCGCTGAAATTCAGCTGTGTGCAGAGCTGGTGCAGAGTAAAAAATCTAATCTTCTGTTGCTAATACTGTGCTCCTACCACATATCTGAGCAACATGACTGGGAAAAAGTGAGGCCGTGTGGAAGGGAAATTAGGCTTGGTGTTTGTGGGGTAGGTGGTAATGTCCTGAAAGCACTAGTGAACCAAAAACGCGACGTCCTATCTCAAGACAACTTCTGTTACTGGATGTTGTAGTTTTAGGGTGCTGCATTGTTCTCGCATTGTGCACTCTGTGATATCTTTAGTGGGGCTTATGTGCCTGCTGTTGCTGCTGTTGCAGATGTTAACACTAATTTGTGGAAATGTGAACACTTCTGATTGGGTGTCCATCTGCTGGATTGGGTGTAGGGGAAGACCTGTCGGTCCCTATTATACTATTTCTACTCTGGTGAAATTGATGCCACTTTAGTGGTGTCTGCCACTAATTTTTGGAAATGTGAACACTCCTGATTGGGTCTCGCTCATGCATGTTGCCTGTAGCAGTAGGCCTCCGAGACCGTCAGGCCTCCTGCCTCTTTGAGTCAACTACCTGTGTTACTGTCCTTGCATTTTTCTGACAATAGTAATCTATGAAACTGATATTTGTGCCACCTGAGTTTTGCTGAGCATCAATTTCTAATTTTTTTTATCACTTATATAGCGCCAATAATTCAACATTTGTTTTATTATTATTATTTCTATAGCACCATTGATTCCATGGTGCTGTACATGAGAAGGGGTTACATACAAATTACAGATATCACTTACAGTAAACTAACAATCACAGACTAATACAGAGGGGAGAGGACCCTGCCCTTCTGGGCTTACTTGCCACAGGAAGGTGGGGAAGGAGACAGTAGGTTGGGGGTTGCAGCAGTTCCGGTGTTGGTTGAGGTGATATCTCCAGTAGTGGTGAGGAGGTAGTGGGGTCATTGCAGGCTTTCTTGAAGAGGTGGGTTTTCAAGTTCCGTCTGAAGGATCCGAATGTGGTTGATAGTCGGACATGTTGGGGCAAAGAATTCCAGAGGATGGGGGCTATTCGGGAGAAGTCTTGGAGGCGGTTGGGTGAGGAACGAATAAGTGTGGAGGAGAGAAGGAGGTCGTGGGATGACCGGAGATTACGTGAGGGAAGGTATCGGGAGATTAGTTCAGAGACATATGGGGGAGACAGGTTACAGATGGCCTTGTAGGTCAGTATTAGTAATTTGAATTGGATACACTGAGGGAATGGGAGCCAGTGAAGAAATCTGCAGAGGGGAGAAGCGGAGGAGTAGCGAGGAGAGAGATGAATTAGTCGGGCAGCAGAGTTAAGGATGGACTGGAGAGGTGCAAGGGTGTTAGCAGGGAGACCATAGAAAAGGATGTTGCAGTAGTGGAGGCGGGAGATGATGAGGGCGTGCACAAGCATTTTAGTAGATTGAGGGTTGAGGAAAGGATGGATTCTGGAAATATTTTTGAGCTGGAGGCGACAGGAGGTAGAAAGAGCTTGGATGGGGAAAGCGTGATGTCATTACTTGTGATAGATAGGTCAGGTAGGAAGATCTGTGAGACCAAGGCAAGATGATGAGTTCAGATTTGTCCACATTGAGCTTGAGGAAGCGAGAGGAGAAGAAGGAGTGGGAGACGCTGAATGTGCGGTTTGAAAGGTATGAGGAGATCCAGGATAGGGCGAGGTCTTTGATGCCAAAGGAGGAGAGGATCTGTAGTAGGAGGCAGTGGTCAACTGTGTCGAATGCAGAGGACAGCTCTAGATGGAGGAGTGTAGAGTATTGTCCGTTTGCTTTGGCTGTAAGTAGGTCATTAGTAATTTTAGTCAGGGCTGTCTCAGTGGAGTGATGGGGCAGAAACCAGATTGTAGATTGTCAAAGAGAAGGTTAGATGATAGGTGGGAGGAAAGTTCAGCGTGGACGTGCTGCTCCAGGAGTTTGGAACCGAATGGGAGCCGTGATATACAGACACTAGCTCCGCCCTCATTGGTGCGCGGTCGCTCCATGCAGACACTGCTCCGCCCTCATTGGTGCGCGGTCGCTCCATACAGACACTAGCGCCTCTTTCACTGGTGCACGGTCGCTCCATACAGACACTAGCTCTGCCCTCATTGTTATGCAGTCGCTCCATACAGACCCTACCTCCGCCCTCATTGGTGTGGTCGCTCCATACAGACCCTAGCTCTGTCCTCATTGGTGCGCGGTCGCTCCATACAGACACCGCTCTCCCTCATTGGTGCGCGGTCGCTCCATAAAGACTCTAGCTCCACCCTCATTTGTGCGCAGTCACTCCATACAGACACCGCTCCGTCCTCATTGGTGTGTGGTCGCTCCATGCAGACACTGCTCCTCCCTCGTTGGTGCACAGTCGCTCTATACTGACACTAGCTCCTCCCTCACTGGTGCGCAGTAACTCCAGACACTGCTCCGCCCTCATTGGTGCGCGGTCGCTCCATACAGACACCGCTCCACCCTCATTGGTGCGCGGTCGCCCCATACAGACACCGCTCCGCCCTCATTGGTGCGCGGTCACTCCATAAAGACCCTAGCTCGACCCTCTTTAGTGCGCAGTCACTCCATACAGACACTAGCTCCTCCCTCATTGGTGCGTGGTCGCTCCATACAGACACCGCTCCGCCCTCATTGGTGCGCGGTCACTCCATACAGACCCTAGCTCGACCCTCTTTAGTGCACGGTCGCTCCATTCAGACACTGCTCCGCCCTCATTGGTGCGCGGTCACTCCATACAGACCCTAGCTCGACCCTCTTTAGTGCACGGTCGCTCCATACAGACACTAGCTCCTCCCTCATTGGTGCGCGGTCACTCCATACAGACCCTAGCTCGACCCTCTTTAGTGCACGGTCGCTCCATTCAGACACCGCTCCACCCTCATTGGTGCACGGTCGCTCCATACAGACACCGCTCCGCCCTCATTGGTGCGCGGTCACTCCATACAGACCCTAGCTCGACCCTCTTTAGTGCACGGTCGCTCCATTCAGACACCGCTCCACCCTCATTGGTGCACGGTCGCTCCATACAGACACCGCTCCGCCCTCATTGGTGCGCGGTCACTCCATACAGACACCGCTCCGCCCTCATTGGTGCGCGGTCACTCCATACAGACACCGCTCCACCCTCATTGGTGCACGGTCGCTCCATACAGACACCGCTCCGCCCTCATTGGTGCGCGGTCACTCCATACAGACCCTAGCTCGACCCTCTTTAGTGCACGGTCGCTCCATTCAGACACCGCTCCACCCTCATTGGTGCACGGTCGCTCCATACAGACACCGCTCCGCCCTCATTGGTGCGCGGTCACTCCATACAGACACCGCTCCGCCCTCATTGGTGCGCGGTCACTCCATACAGACACCGCTCCGCCCTCATTGGTGCGCGGTCACTCCATACAGACCCTAGCTCGACCCTCTTTAGTGCGCGGTCCTGGGGTTCTATGCAGGTATCGTAGTGGGGAACATTATGGCCGATTAGGACTTTCACTGTCGACATCACAATCTCATAAATCTCTAAATTGGATAAAATAACGTGAAGAATAAATCTGCCGCTTTCTGGATTAGCGGAGAAGGAGAACATTTATCTGCAGTAAATAGCGGCTCGCTTTGCGGGGTAATCAGTCACTTTCAATTAAAAGTGTCTGATGTCTGCGTAGCGGCTGGGAATAAATCAGCATGGTCACATAATGGAGGCTATTAGTGCAGTCAATAGACTCCCTGCAGCTCCGAGCGCTCTGACAAGTGAGCGTCCTATTACGGGTGCGATGGTATCTGCCACTATTATTACTCCGCAGTCAGGGAGGCTTCGTTCCGCCGCCTCTAATGTGATTTTTGATTAATAGTGGGATTTTTACGTGACATGAATATTTCTTCTAGGCAAACGTTCGCTCTGGTTTCCTTACGTGATGTAACTTGTTCCTGGCAGCCGCCGCTGTGCTCCCCGCACTTATGTTACAAATGTCTGTGTCTTGCTCGGGGACGAAGCTGCTGACAACCTCTTAATTGGCTCCAAGTCTTCGCTGGCAAGGGATCATTGTGGCCATTGATTGACAACCTTGATAAAAATGAAGTGACCCCTAAACTCTTCTATCATTTATTACAATGCTTAGATAGGAGGCAGTAAACGACGGAAAATAATGGCAGCAGTAGGAGCAGTGGCAACTCCATCTATGATGGCTCCACCATAGCATAAACTGACCATGGTCTCACTAGTCTCTTACTCTTTAGTCCTTACCTGATCTCCCTCAGTGGAGGCCACACGTTATGGGCTCCAAAAAGATCCACAGTCCGATCCTCAACACATCAGCAGTTACCTACAGTCCCATTTAGGGGATGTGAAGAAACCAGATTGTATTTTAATTTCTCAGACAACGATGGTTTTGCAAACCAAGAAGAATTGACTTTTTATCCGTATATTGGCTTGTGGATTTAAGTGTTTATGTGTGGTGGGTCATAAAGACAGACTTGCATACCATTTAACATACTGTGAAAGTCTGTAATGTTTATAGTTGTTTATTGTGTGCTGATATGCTAATTGTGTATTGTATTCTATAACCAGTTTCTTGACTTTGAAGGTAGATAGGGAAAGGCTGTGAGGGTGGACTGAAGGACACTGGGTAAATCTAAACATAGATCCCCTGCCTCAGGTATAAAAGAGGCTTCTTCTCTTCTAGTTGGTGTCACTCTTCAGGGTCTCGGCTCAGGATACTTTGGACTTGACTGAAAGAACACAGGACTGCTCTCAGTTATTTTCCTGTCATTATCTCCTCTCTGTGTATCACAGGTGGAGTAGCGACCCTTGGAGCACGGACATAACATCTACCATTACCCCGGCGAGTCAGCGGAAGGGTGACAGCCTGTAATGTCACCCTTCCGTAATTGCTGGGACTGTTCTGTTTGCTATTGGGTGTTGTGGTTCAATAAAGTATTGCCGCATTGTGTTACCCTCACCCTGTGTTGTCTGTGTAGTGTTCTGCCCACAGGGAGATAGAGCGGACGATCAGTGGTGAGAGAACTGGTCCATGCAGTCTTTCTAAAGGCAGCCGGGCCCGTGGACGAGAGCACCCACTCACCCCGTTTCTCCACAGGGAACACCATGCACAATGACTCGGCAATCCACTGTCTGATCCTGAGCACATCAGCAGTAACCTATGGTCCTGATCTGCCGACACCAAGCCCAATGACCCGAGCATCCACAGTCCGATCATCAGCAATGACCTACAGTCCTGGTCGGGGGACACCAAGCCCAATGACCCTGCCATCCACAGTACTATCCTTAGCACATCAACAGTAATCTACAGTCTTAATCAGAGCACACCAAGCACAATGACCCAGCCATCCGCAGTCCAATGCTGAGCACAACAGCAAGTAACCTACAGTCCTGATCAGTGGACGCCAAGCACAATGACCCAGCCATCCGTAGTCCTATACTCAGTACATCAGCAGTAACCTATAGTCCTGAGTGGGGGACACCAAACAATAACAGTGCCATCCACAGTCCGATCCTCAGCACATCAGCAGTAACCCATTGTTACACATCAAGCACAATGACCCGGCCAGCCACAGTCTGATCCTCAGTACATTAGCAGTAACCTACATTCCCAATCAGGGGACACCAAGCACAATGACCTGGCCAACCATAATCAGTCTGTGGGTCGGAGTGGTTAGAATAAAGGAAATCTTCCCAGGTAAAGAAATACCCTATGTGGCACTGGCAGCCACCTTTCTTCCGGATCTCCTCACCCATGACTGAGCAGTAATATCTTGAGGAGATGGGGTTTTATTACAATTCTTGGAAAGCTTGCTTCAGCACAGAAGGGGTGTACAGAATGCGACTCTCGGATTTTCTTCATGTGGATGGTCTGCACAGGGGCCACACTTCAGCCACACATCCAGTAATTAGGCAATGAATATCAGGCCCTGTATTTGGGGGCAGCCCCTGGAGCTGTCGTTGTCCTCATTAGCTGTCACGTCAGGATAATTATCCACAGTCTTCCATCCCATCCGCCTCATTTTATTGTGAAAATTGGATAATAAATTTCGTCGATCATCACTCAAGTCGGAGCCTGCCAAAACATCGGAGGAGTTAATAGGCGGCCATTTCTCAACATGTCACATATAATGTGTGCAGGAGCCGTCTTGTGAGGAGGTCTGAGCATAGCCGGTCTGGGCCCCTACCACACCCGCAGCCAACGGACGTGACTCAGAGTCTGAACGGCGGCCAGAATCCTGGCTCACAGCCTTTATTAGTGGCATTTATCTCAGTGTCAGGTAATCACAGCGACTCCGGGCTCTGCACGCTCCTCATTACGGAATTCAATGGTGTCAGGATACTACTAGAGGAAGAGAGCTGGGATCTGGATCACCTGCAGGATCGATCGCAGAGCAGTACAGTACTCTACTGCAAGTGACCCCCACACCTCTATACTGCTACAGTATGTGTGCACCCCAAACACGCACCGGTGCGATACTCCCCCCAAATACCCACCGGTGCGATACTCCCCCCAAACACACACCTGTACAATACTCCCCCCAAATACCCACCGGTGCCATACTCCCCCCCCCCAAACACACACCTGTGCGATACTCCCCCCAAACACACACCTGTACGATACTTCCCCCAAATACCCACCGGTGCGATACTCCCCCCCAAACACACACCTGTGCGATATTCCCCCAAAACACATACCTGTACGATACTCCCCCCAAATACCCACCGGTGCGATACTCCCCCAAAACACGCACCGATGCGATACTCCCCCAAAACAAGCACCGATGCGATACTCCCCCCAAATACCCACCAGTGCGATACTCCCCCCAAATACCCACCGGTGCGATACTCCCCCCCAAACACACACCTGTGCGATATTCCCCCAAAACACATACCTGTACGATACTCCCCCCAAATACCCACCGGTGCGATACTCCCCCCCAAACACACACCTGTGCGATACTCCCCCAAAACACGCACCGATGCGATACTCCCCCAAAACAAGCACCGATGCGATACTCCCCCCAAATACCCACCTGTACGATACTCCCCCCAAA
This sequence comes from Dendrobates tinctorius, assembly GCF_039654945.1. Lineage (NCBI taxonomy): Eukaryota > Metazoa > Chordata > Amphibia > Anura > Dendrobatidae > Dendrobates > Dendrobates tinctorius. The sequence continues at coordinate 310,530 of NW_027361911.1, forward strand.
TACCCACCAGTGCGATACTCCCCCCAAATACCCACCGGTGCGATACTCCCCCCCAAACACACAACTGTACGATACTCCCCCCAAATACCCACCTGTACGATACTCCCCCCAAATACCCACCAGTGCGTACTCCCCCCAAATACCCACCGGTGCGATACTCCCCCCAAAACACACACCTGTGCGATACTCCCCCTAAACACACACCTGTGCGATACTCCCCCAAAACAAGCACCAATGCGATACTCCCCCCAAATACCCACCTGTACGATACTCCCCCCAAATACCCACCAGTGCGATACTCCCCCCAAATACCCACCGGTGCGATACTCCCCCCCCAAACACACACCTGTACGATACTCCCCCCAAATACCCACCAGTGCGATACTCCCCCCAAATACCCACCGGTGCGATACTCCCCCCCAAACACACACCTGTACAATACTCCCCCCAAATACCCACCGGTGCCATACTCCCCCCCAAACACACACCTGTGCGATACTCCCCCCAAACACACACCTGTATGATACTTCCCCAAAATACCCACCGGTGCGATACTCCCCCCCAAACACACACCTGTGCGATACTCCCCCAAAACACATACCTGTACGATACTCCCCCCAAATACCCACCGGTGCGATACTCCCCCCCAAACACACACCTGTGCGATACTCCCCCTAAACACACACCTGTGCGATACTCCCCCAAAACATGCACTGATGCGATACTCCCCCCAAATACCCACCTGTACGATACTCCCCCAAATACCCACCAGTGCGATACTCCCCCCAAATACCCACCGGTGCGATACTCCCCCCCAAACACACACCTGTACGATACTCCCCCCAAATACCCACCAGTGCGATACTCCCCCCAAATACCCACCAGTGCGATACTCCCCCCCAAACACACACCTGTACGATACTCCCCCCAAATACCCACCGGTGCGATACTCCCCCCCAAATACCCACCCGTGCGATACTCCCCCCAAATACCCACCGGTGCGATACTCCCCCCAAATACCCACCAGTGCGATACTCCACCAAAATACCCACCTGTACAATACTCCACCAAAATACCCACCGGTGCGATACTCCCCCCAAATACCCACCGGTGCGACACTCCCCCCAAATACCCACCGGTGCGATACTCCCCCCAAATACCCACCGGTGCGATACTCCCCCCAAACACACACCTGTACAATACTCCCCCCAAATACCCACCGGTGCGATACTCCCCCCCAAACACACACCTGTGCGATACTCCCCCCAAATACCCACCAGTGCGATACTCCCCCCAAATACCCACCGGTGCGATACTCCCCCCCAAACACACACCTGTACGATACTCCCCCCAAATACCCACCGGTGCGATACTCCCCCCCAAACACACACCTGTATGATACTCCCCCCAAATACCCACCAGTGCGATACTCCCCCTCAAATACCCACCGGTGCGATACTCCCCCCCCCAAATACCCACCGGTGCAATACTCCCCCCAAATACCCACCAGTGCGATACTCCCCCCCAAATACCCACCGGTGCGATACTCCCCCTAAACACACACCTGTACGATACTCCCCCCAAATACCCACCGGTGCGATACTCCCCCCAAATACCCACCGGTGCGATACTCCCCCTAAACACACACCTGTACGATACTCCCCCCAAATACCCACCAGTGCGATACTCCCCCCAAATACCCACCGGTGCGATACTCCCCCCAAACACCCACCGGTACAATACCCCCCCAAATACCCATCGGTGCGATACTCCCCCCAAATACCCACCGGTGCGATACTCCCCCTAAACACACACCTGTACGATACTCCCCCCAAATACCCACCAGTGCGATACTCCCCCCAAATACCCACCGGTGCGATACTCCCCCTAAACACACACCTGTACAATACCCCCCCAAAAACCCATCGGTGCGATACTCCCCCCAAATACCCACCGGTGCGATACTCCCCCTAAACACACACCTGTACGATACTCCCCCCAAATACCCACCGGTGCAATACTCCCCCTAAACACACACCTGTACGATACTCCCCCCAAATACCTACCAGTGCGATACTCCCCCCAAATACCCACCGGTGCGATACTCCCCCTAAACACACACCTGTACGATACTCCCCCCAAATACCCACCAGTGCGATACTCCCCCCAAATACCCACCGGTGCGATACTCCCCCTAAACACACACCTGTACGATACTCCCCCCAAATACCCACCAGTGCGATACTCCCCCCAAATACCCATCGGTGCGATACTCCCCCTAAACAAACACCTGTACATTACTCCCCTCAAATACCCACCTGTACAATACTTCCCACAAATACTAACCTGTTTGTTTCTCCCCCCAAATACCCACCTGCACGATACTCCCCCCAAATACCCACCTGCACGATACTCCCCCCAAATACCCACCTGCACGATACTCCCCCCAAAATACCCACCTGCACAATACTCCCCCCAAATACCCACTTGCACGATACTCCCCCCAAATACCCACCTGCACGATACTCCCCCCAAATACTCATTTGCACGATACTCCCCCCAAATACCCACCTGCACGATACTCCCCCCAAAATACCCACCTGCACGATACTCCCCCCAAAATACCCACCTGCACGATACTCCCCCCAAAATACCCACCTGTACGATACTCCCCCCAAAATACCCACCTGCACGATACTCCCCCCAAATACCCAACTGTACGTTACTCCTGTAAGGCAGCGCTCACCGAGTGTATTGGGGGACACATTACATTAGAGCTCCGCTCTCTCAGTTCTGAGGCCACAAAGGCTGTGCCATGTCCAGTTACAGGCTCTATAGCCTCAACACAGTTATTTCCCCGTCTGCGGTTACCTCTGAGGAGCTCCTGCTCCAGACGCCGACTCTGGGTTAATCCTTTCTCCCGGGAAAGCGGCCGCACTGGGCTCACCGATGCAGACAGTGCCTTACTCACTAGGCCGCCTCACGGTTCCAGAACCATAGCCGGGCAGTGGCTTCCCCAAACGCAGGCCGTCACAGACTCTGCTCACACACGTGGCCGGTACGGGTGCTGTTCAGGGGTCCGACCCTACTCCTTGGGTCTCCCAACCCACCGGCCTCACCAGGTCCAAGGTCGCAGCAGGTGCTATTCAGGAAGGCAGCACACCTTCCAACACCTAGACCCTTCAGGACCTTCCACCCTGAACCATCCAGGTGCATACTCTCTCCCCATGTAACCCAGACCTCAGGCACATTATATGGTACATAGCCACACCCTCAGGTGATCACATGGCTATGACCTCATTGCAGGTCCTTTCAGACACCCAACCATATACACACACATATACTGACACCTTCCCCTGGGTGGGTTTGTAGGTGACTGGTCTCGCCCATCTCACCAAGCCACCTGGAAGCTTTTCCCTGATACATAGTAACAAACACTCAGCATTACCTCTGCTGATTACCAGATATTTCAGCTTCCATCCCAGGGCCACCCACCCTGGGATATGTAGCAGTCATTTACCATCCTGCCGTTCATCCTTTCTCCATCACAATGATGGAGATGCCTGTGTGCATGACCCAGACAGTGCCCCCTAGCTGTCACAGCGGTCACTGCATTACACTCCCCCAAAACACCCACTTGCATGATACTCCCCCCAAATGCCCACCGGTGCGATACTCCCCCCAAATACCCACCGGTGCGATACTCCCCCCAAATACCCACCGGTGCGATACTCCCCCAAATACACACCTGTACGATACTCCCCCCAAATACACGCCTGTACGATACTCCCCCCAAATACCCACCATTGCGATACTCCCCCCAAATATTCACCTGTATGATACTCCCCCCAAATACCCACCTGTACAATACTCCCCTCAAATACCCACCAGTGCGATACTCCCCCAAATACCCACCTGTACAATACTCCCTGTTAAGAATGGGTCACCGAGGAGGAACAACAAAAAGCTAAGTCCCAGAAAACCAGAGAGGTTGGTCACTATGCAGATTGCAGATCCCTGATCTTAACCACACAACTAACAGTGGCAGTGGAGCATTCCTACGTTGTTCCTAGACGCCTCTTCACCGCCGGAGGACTACATAAACCTAAAGCAAGAAAAGGGAAAACTAACTGCCCCAGAGCAGACCCCAAAGGAAAAGACAGCCCCCACACATGTATTAACGGTGAAACAAGATTAAAGCACAAACAAAGGCAGGAAAATAGGCTGAGCAAATGATGGGGCCCAAACTAACTAGAAAGGACAGGAAAGGAAAGCCACTGTCTGCAATCTGCTAAAAAACCTTACCAAAAATAATGTCCAACACGTCTGATAGCAAAATTAACCCTGAAGTCACTAGACTTCTCCCACTATATCAGCACTCTGAAATATTCTGAAACAGAGCAAAAAGAGGCCAATCTAACAAGGGACAAAAAGGCAAATTGGCAAATACAGATAAATAGGAGTGGAAGTTCAGCATAGCCCCAGCAGGGGCAAGCTGACCACACAAGAAACTGAATTGACCAACAAACACAAGTGTGAACATTAGCAAAAAACAAACTTAACTTAAGAAGACTGGAAGAGAGCTGAAGTCCAAGACCTGAGAAGCAGACTGAATCACCAGCAGCAGGATAGGGCGCTGGCTGTCTTATATCCAGTCTGATACACCAGAGATCCAATCGTTATCCTTCTCATCAGGTGGCAGATCACTACCACTTAAACCAACCTCACTACCTCCTGTCACCACCAGAGGGAGAACGGATGGAGAACTCTCAACTGGAGGAGCAGAAAATGAGCTTATAACAGTACCCCCCCCTTGAGGAGGGGTCACCGAACCCTCATCCATGCCACCAGGCCGATCAGGATGGGCCCGGTGAAAAGCACGAACCAATTTATTGGCATGAATATCAGAGGCAGAGACCCAAGAATTATCCTCCTGGCCATAACCCTTCCATTTGACTAAATACTGGAGTCTCCGTCTAACCAAACGAGAATCCAATATTTTCTCTACCTCATATTCCACATTGCCTTTAACCGATCCAGGGTCAGGAGGTGCCGCCACAGGAACTACTGGCTCAACAAACCTCTTCAACAGTGACTTGTGAAATATGTTATGGATTTTGAAAGTAACTGGAAGAGCCAATCGAAAAGAAACAGGATTAAGAATCTCCAAAATCTTATAAGGTCCAATAAATCTGGGCTTAAATTTTGGAGAGGCAACCTTCATAGGAATATTCTTAGACGACAACCAAATCATATCACCCACTTTAAACCGGGGACCAATGGTCCTATGCTGGTTTGAAAATCGCTGGGCCTTTTCCTGAGAGAGGGACAACTTATCCACCACTTGGTCCCATATCTTCTGCATTCTCACAACCACAGTGTCCACACCTGGGCAGGACGAAGATTCCACTTGCCCTGAACAGAATCGAGGATGAAACCCAAAATTACAGAAAAAGGGTGACATCAAAGTGGCAGAACTAGCTCTATTGTTCAGCGCAAATTTGGCCAAGGGCAAAAATGAGACCCAATCATCTTGATCAGCAGATCTAAAACATCTGAAATAAGACTCCATGGTCTGGTTTGTTCTCTCAGTCTGCCCTTTGGTCTGGGGATGAAACGCTGAGGAGAAGGATAACTGAATTCCCATATTAAAACAAAAGGCTTTCAAGAATCTGGAAACAAACTGGACCCCTCTATCGGACACAATGTTATCAGGAATCCCGTGTAACCGAACCACCTGTTGTAAAAACAATGGTACCAACTCAGCAGAAGATGGCAACTTTGGGAGAGGTACAAGATGGACCATCTTCGAAAATCTATCACAAATCACCCAGATAACAGTCATTCTCTGAGAGACAGGAAGATCAGAAATAAAATCCATTGAGTTATGGGTGCATGGCCTCTTGGGCACCGGCAGGGGCATCAGCAACCCACTAGAACGAGAACAGGGCTTAGACCGAGAACAAGTCCCACAGGACTGTACAAAATTCCTGACATCACGAGATAAGGCAGGCCACCAAAATGACAGACTCACCAAATCTCTGGTACCAAAAATACCCGGATGACCAGCCAATGCAGAGCAATGGACTTCAGACATCACTCTCTTTCTCCACTGGTCAGGAACATACAATCTTCCCATAGGGCAACTACCTCCTCACCTAGGATAGTAGTAGGCTTGTTCACATTAAGAGAATCAGCAAAGAAACTCCTAGAAAGGGCGTCTGCCTTAACCTTCTTAGTGCCCGGAAGAAAAGAGACCACAAAATTAAAACGCGTGAAAAACAAGGCCCATCTAGCCTGTCTAGGATTGAAGCGTTTGGCCAACTCAAGGTAAATCAGATTCTTGTGATCGGTGAGGACTACAAATTGATGTCTAGCTCCGCCCAACCAATATATCCACTCCTCAAATGCCCATTTCATGGCCAACAATTCTCGATTCCCCACATCATAGTTGCGTAATGTTGAGCGATACCACCCGATATTGAAAAATATCGGATCGGCCGATCTAAAAAAAATATCGGGTATCGCCGATTCCGATCCCCGAAGTCCCATTCAAGTCAATGGAACAGAAATATCGGAATTGAAAAAAACCCTTTCTTTCCTTGTAGGTTAATTCTACATGAAGAAAAACAACTAATAATATTGTAGAATGTATTGTGGGAGGTGGAGGAGACATTAAAGCCATAGAGGTTTTGCCCAATCAAATGGAATAGCAGTAATAATTTTTTTTATTTTAAAGACGTTTGGAGTTATTGACTATGTTAACCTCTTTTCTATTTTGTCAGATATGTATGTTTCACTACTTCCATGCTCTTCACCTTCTTTTTTACTTCTCCCACACTTTCTCCGTCATCATCCTCAGCAGCATCTTTTTCATCAACTTCTTCTTCACCTTATTCATCTTCTTCTTCTTCTTCACCTTCTTCCTATTATTCTTTTTTTTACATTCTTCATATTCTTATTATTCAACTATTATTCTTCTTCATATTCTACTTCTTCATCTTCTTCCTATTCTTCTTCTTCATCTTATTCTTATTTGTGACAGTCATTCCTGTAGTTGTTATCTATACAAGTTTGAAGATTACACCTTCCGGTCTGCCTGTCACAAAAGATGTACAACAGGATTTGTCCGCGTTCAGTTTGGTCTGCAGCAGCAGGCATTTTCCAGGGGCACCACGAAGAGGAACGGACTCACCCCCATACACTGCTTATTCTTCTTCTGCTTATAATTTAGATAATATCATTTGTTCTTATTTTTAGTCTTATGCTTAATGTTCTTCTGCTTTTGGTTTTTCTGCTTCTTGGTCTTTGGTCTCTTGTTGTTCTGCATCTTGGTGGTTGTCTTCATGTTCTTTGTCCTCTTGGTCATCTTCTTGAGGGTCATCTTTTGGTCTTCTTCGGTGTGGTCTTCAGGGTCGTCGTCTTTAGGGTCATCGTCAGGGAGATCCAGAGTGAGAATCAAAAAACAATTCCACAACCTTGAACTTGGAAAAGTAGCAGAAGGTACAAGAAGGCTGAGGAACTGCCGAGAACCAGCTGACGGTGCTGGAACCCGGAGGGGCAGCAGAAGGAACAAGAGCCAATGGCACAACCGTGGACCAGCTGACGGTGCTGGAACACGGTTACTAAGCAGGAGGTACCTGTGCTAGAAAGCACTACCAAGGACCAGCAGACGTTGCTGGAACTCGGATACCAAGAAGGAGGCACCTAGGCCAAAGGCTCTGCCGAGAACCTGCTGACGGTGCTGGAACCCAGATGGGCATCAGAAGCTGCAAGAGCAAATGAAACCAGCGAGGACCAGCTGACGGTGCTGGAACCCAGAGGGGCAGCAGAAGGAACAAGAGCCAATGGCACAACCGTGGACCAGCTGACGGTGCTGGAACACGGTTACCAAGAAGGAGGCACCTAGGCCAAAGGCTCTGCCGAGGACCAGCTGACGGTGCTGGAACCCGGAGGGGCAGTAGAAGGAACAAGAGCCAATGGCACAACCGTGGACCAACTGACGTTGCTGGAACACGGTTACTAAGCAGGAGGTACCTGTGCTACAAAGCACTACCAAGGACCAGCAGACGTTGCTGGAACCCAGATGGGTAGCACAAGGTACCCATGAAAAAGACAAACTTGCAAGGCCGGGAGCCGGCCGCAGTTACCGAAACCCACAGTCCTACAAGGGGTGCTTGTCCTATTGGCACTACGGAACCAGCCTTCATTACCAGAACCCACAGCCCACATAGGAAGCACCTAAACCAGGGTCAGGATCCTGCCGAGTTGTACTGTCAAAAATTCCGAAAGTGGGCGGTCCTTACTACCTGGAATGATGATGCCTTGGCAGCTCTCTTTCGGAAGGGTTTGTCAGAAACCGTAAAAGATACTATGGTGGGATTTCCTGTTCCCTCTGGTCTTGACGATTCTATGTCATTAGCCATTCAGGTTGATCGGCGTTTACGTGAACGTAAAAGTACACGAGAAATGTTGCCACCTGTTGAACAAATGTCTGAACCTATGCAATGTGATAGAGCTTTGTCAAGGGCACAACGTCAGGAGTTCAGAAGGCGTAATAAGCTGTGTTTTTTTCTGTGGAGATGCCTCTCATATGATTTCTGTCTGCCCTAAACGAGAGAAACGTTTTGCACACACATTTGCTGTGGGTGGTGTACAACCTAAGTTTCTTCAGGCAATTACTCTGATCTGCTCCCTGTCCACATTTTCCGCTAAGGCTTTTGTGGATTCGGGAGCAGCTCTGAACCTGATGGACTTGGATTTTGCTAAACGTTGTGGGTTTCCTATGACACCTCTGCGGACGCCTATCCCTTTGAGGGGTATTGATGCTACTCCTTTGGCGAAGAATAAACCTCAGTTTTGGACCCAGGTGGTAATGCGGGTCGCCCCAGACCATCAAGAAAATTGCAGATTTTTGGTGTTGCATAATTTGCATGATGCCATTGTTCTGGGATTTCCCTGGTTGCAAATCCATAATCCAGTTTTGGATTGGAAATCTGTGTCTGTGGTGAGTTGGGGTTGTCGGTGTGCTCTTGGTGACGCTCCTGTTTTCTCCACCTCTCCCCAGTCGCATGATGTTCCTGACTATTTGGCTAACTTTTATGATGTATTTAGTGAGAATAAGTCTGCATCTTTGCCTCCTCATAGGAGTTATGACTGTGCAATTGAGTTGAGCCCTGGGTGTAAATTTCCCAAGGGTCGACCTTTCAATTTATCTGTACCCGAGCACGAGGCTATGCGATCTTATATTAAGGAGTCGTTGGAGAAGGGTCATATTAGACCATCCTCTTCACCCTTGGGTGCTGTTTTTTTTTTCGTGGCCAAGAAAGATGGTTCATTAAGGCCTTGTATTGACTATCGTTCCCTCAACAAAATTACTGTTAAATATCAGTATCCGTTACCCCTGATTTCTGATCTATTCTCCAGAGTTAAAGGTGCTTGCTGGTTTACCAAGCTTGACCTCAGGGGGGCGTATAATCTTATTCGCATTAAGCATGGGGATGAATGGAAGATGGCGTTTAATACTCCGGAGAGACATTTTGAGTACCTTCCAGTGCTTCATGAATGATATTTTCCGGGACTTTGTGGATACATTTTTGATCATCTATATGGATGATATTTTGATCTTTTCCAGGGATTGGGACTCTCATGTGGAACATGTTTGGACTGTGTTCCGGATTTTGAGGGAGAATTCCCTGTATGTTAAGGGATCGAAATGCCTCTTTGGTGTACAGAGGATTTCATTTTTGGGATTTATTTTGTCTCCGTCAACTATTGAAATGGACCCGGCCAAGGTACAGGCCATTTATGATTGGGTTCAGCCCACTTCTTTGAAGGCCCTCCAGAAGTTTTTGGGTTTTGCTAATTTTTATCGTAAATTTATAGCTAATTTTTCTGGTATTGCCAAACCATTGACTGATTTGACTAAGAAGGGTGCTGATGTGCTGAATTCGTCTCCAGAGGCTGCTTCTTCCTTTCAGGAGCTGAAGCGGAGGTTCACCTCCGCCCCGGTTTTGCGGCAACCTGATGTCTCACTCCCGTTTCAGGTAGAGGTGGACGCTTCTGAGATTGGTGCAGGAGCTGTTTTGTCCCAAAAAGATCGGGTAACATCTAAAATGAATCCCTGTGCTTTCTTTTCCCGAAAGTTCTCCCCATCCGAACGCAACTATGATGTGGGGAATCGGGAACTGTTAGCCATGAAATGGGCATTTGAGGAGTGGAGACATTGGTTGGAGGGAGCTAAACATCAAGTCTTGGTCCTTACTGACCACAAGAATTTAATTTACCTTGAGTCGGCCAAACGCTTGAATCCTAGACAGGCTAGTTGGGCCTTGTTTTTCACACGTTTTGATTTTGTGGTCTCTTTTCTTCCGGGCACTAAGAATGTCAAGGCAGACGCCCTCTCTAGGAGTTTTTTTGCTGATTCTCCTATTGTGACCAAGCCTGCTACCATCTTAGGTGAGGGGGTAGTTCTTTCTGCCATCTCGCCCGATTTGAGACGTGCTCTGGAAGAGTTTCAGGAGGACAAACCTGAGCGTTGTCCCATTGGAAAATTGTATGTTCCTGACCAGTGGAGGAAGAGAGTGATGTCTGAAGTTCATTGCTCTGCATTGGCTGGTCATCCAGGTATTTTTGGTACTAGAGATTTGGTGAGTCGGTCTTTTTGGTGGCCCGCCTTGTCTCGTGATGTCAGGAATTTTGTGCAGTCCTGTGGGACTTGCTCCCGGTTAACCTTGTTCTTGCTCTAGTGGGTTGTTGATGCCTTTGCCGGTGCCCAGGATGCCATGGACCCATATTTCAATGGATTTTATTTCTGATATGCCTGTCTCTCAGAGAATGACTGCTATTTGGGTGATTTGTGATAGATTCTCTAAGATGGTCCATCTTGTACCACTCCCTAAGTTGCCATCTTCCTCAGAGTTGGTGCCCTTGTTTTTACAACAGGTGGTTCGCTTGCATGGGATTCCTGAGAACATTGTGTCTGACAGAGGAGTTAAGTTTGTTTCTAGATTTTGGAGGACTTTTTGTTCCAAGCTGGGAATTCAGTTGTCCTTCTCCTCTGCGTTTCACCCTCAGACCAATGGGCAGACGGAGAGAACAAATCAGACTTTGGAGTCTTATTTGAGATGTTTTATTTCTGCTGATCAGGATGATTGGGTTTCATTTTTGCCCTTGGCCGAATTTGCTTTAAATAATAGAGCTAGTTCTGCCACTTTGATGTCACCTTTTTTTTGCAACTTTGGGTTTCATCCTCGATTCTCTTCAGGGCAGGTGGAGTCTTCTGCCTGCCCCGGTGTTGACACTGTGGTGGAGAGAATGCACCAGATCTGGGACCAAGTGGTGGAAGAGTTTTCTCTCTCCGAGGAAAAGGCCCAGCGGTTTTCCAACCGGCATAGGACCATTGGTCCCCGGTTTAAGGTGGGTGATATGGTTTGGTTGTCATCAAAGAATATCTCTATGAAGGTGGCTTCTCCAAAGTTTAAACCTAGATTTATTGGACCTTACAAGATTTTGGAGATTCTTAATCCGGTCTCTTTTCGATTGGCTCTTCCTGTTACATTCAAGATCCATAACGTGTTTCATAAGTCTCTGTTAAAGAGGTTTGTTGAGCCAGTAGTTCCGTGGTGGCACCTCCTGACCATGTATTGGTTGAAGGTAATGTGGAATATGAGGTTGAGAAGATACTGGATTCTCATCTGGCTAGACGGAGATTCCAGTATTTGGTTAAGTGGAAGGGTTATGGCCAGGAGGATAATTCTTGGGTCTCTGCATTTGATATTCATGCCGAAAGATTGGTTCGTGCTTTTCATCGGGCCCATCCTGGTCACCCTGGTGGCGTGGATGAGGGTTCGGTGACCCCTCCTCAAGGGGGAGGTACTGTTATGAGCTCATATTCTCCTTCACCTTTGATGTCCGATGAACTCCCTCTGCTGGTGAAAGGAGGTAGTGAAATTGATTTGGATTGGAAAAAACTGTCATCTGAACAGCTGGAGTGTGATTGGACATCCGGAATCTCTGAGTGGATATAAGGCCGCCGACGCCCTGCTGGGTTGCTGGTGATCCTCTCTGCTCTGAGCTCTGGCCTCCAGTTTAGTCCTGTCTACTAAAGCTAAGTTTGTGCTCTGCCATTGTTCCATGAGATTTTGTCTGTTTACTTAGTGTTTGTGTTCAGCCAGCCCTGGTTGGGACTGGCTGAACTCCATTTTTGTCTCTGATCAGTTGATCTCTTTACTCTGTTTTCAGAATATACCTGAGTGCTGATATAGTGATTTTTAAGTCTAGTGACTTCAGGGCCTTTTCTATCAGACGTGTTGGACATTATTTTTGGGAGGGTTTTTGCGTGATTGCAGACAGTTGCTTTTCTTTCCTGTCCTATCTAGTTAGTGAGGGCCCCATCGTTTGCTCAGCCTGTCTTTCTGTCTGTGTTTGTGTTTTCATCTGTTTTCACCGTCAATACATGTTGGGGGCTGTCTATTGCTTTGGGGTCTGCTGTGTGGCAGTTCAGATTTCCCCTTTCTTTCTTTAGGTTTATTTAGTTCTCCAGCTGTGAACGAGGTGTCTAGGACCACCGTAGGAACACCCCATGGCTACTGTTTGTTGTTGTGAATAGGATCAGGGGTCTGCAATCTGCTAGCTACCAACCTCTCCGGTTTTCTGGACTTAGCTTGTATTTTTGTTTTTTTGACTCATTCATAACAGCTGACGTTACTGAACCCCACTAACACAGGAGTTAGTGTGTTTTTCTCTGTGAGGACGGCACTTCTGAACACCAACAGGCGTTGTTGGAGCACAGGATCAATCATGCAGCAGGCGGAGGCGAACTTGCAGCTGGTTTTATAGAGGTTGAAGGCTACTACTGATTGTAACCGTGCTCCACTATGGCCTCTGGATCCACTGTCTCTAGTATTTCCCCAGGCCTCCACCCCCACCAGTTACAGCTCTGAAGTGGCGTCTGCATAATCCACACTTGTTCCTGTGTAACTGGGGCTCAGTCATGTCAGTTGATCCCCTGATGTGTGTCCGGCAAGGTCTCCTGCTCTGTCCTCATTCACACTACTAGTAATGGGAATGTGGACAGAGCAGGAGACATTGCCAGACACACATCAGGGGATCAACTGACGTGACTGAGCCTCAGTAACACAGGAACAAGTGTGGATTGTGCAGACACCACTTCTGAGCAACAACTGGCGGAGTTGGAGGCCAGGGGAAAAACTAGAGACAGTGGAGCCACAGGTCTAAGTGGAGCAGGGTTAAAAATCAGTAGTAGTTTGAATGTGGATGGAGCAGGAGACTTTGCCGTCCACACAGCAGGGGAGCAGCTGGCGTTACTGAACCCCACTAACACAGGAGCGAGTGTTTTCTCTGTGCAGACGACACTTCTGAGTGACAACTGGCTGTGTTGAAGCCCAGGGATTATAGTTCAGGTGGTAGAAATATGAACACAACAGGAGACCTGGATACTGTTGCCAACCAATAATTTATTCGGGAAGAGGACTGGCAAATTCTGGCGAGATCCAGGTCTTGTTCATTTTCAGAAAAGTAAGCCGGTCAATGTTATTGGAAGATAGTCGTGTGCGACGGGCTGTTAGTACACCACCTGCGGCACTAAAGACGCGTTCCGATAATAGACTGGCAGCAGGGCAAGCCAGCACCTCCAATGCACACTGGCTAAGCTCTGGCCATGTATCCAGCTTAGAGACCCAAAACTTGAAGGCGGAAGAGCCATCTGGGAGTACACTAACAGGGCAAGACATGTAGTCTGTCACCATCTGACGAAAACGTTGCCTCCTGCTGACTGGAGCCGTCCGTGATGGTGTAGACAATTGTGGCGGACGCACAAAACTTTGCCACATTTGGGCCACAGTGGTCTTGCCTTGTGCTGAGGCGCTGCCGCTGTTCCCTCTTTGTGCCGAGTTTCCTCCACTGCCTCGACGCACAGAGCTGCTTAGTAAAGCACTAGCACCACTGCTGTCGTATGGACTGCACCAGTGTGTCTTGGTACTCCCGCAGTTTACGCTCCCGGTTCAACGGTGGTATGAGGCTTTGTAAGTTGTCCTGGTAGTGAGGATCTAGGAGGGTGTACACCCAATAATCAGTCGTGTTGAGAATGTGGGAGATGCGGAGATGCGTTTCTCAGGCACTGCAGCATGAAATCAACCATGTGCTGCAGATTCCCAACTGCCAAAGAAATGCTGTCCCCTGCTTGAGGCGTCATTTCTGCCTGCTCTGCATCACCCCACCCTCACTGTACATACTGACTAGAGGATTGTGTACCTCCCTCCTCTGGAGAGATGTCTTCCTCCTCCGTCGACTCCTCCTCATCCTCCTCACAAAGTGTCCCCTGCCTAGGCCTTTGTGAGGAACCATGTAGCGCAGACTGTCCAGAAGCAGATGGCATTTGGGACTTCTCATCCTCCACCTTGTGATGTACAATGTCTGTGAGGTATGGGGTTTTGTCTACAAAATATGATGTTTTCTGTTGTAACTTTCCAGAAAGATCCGGCACATATGACAATCCAGGCTGCTAGCTCTGCAGCTTCACCCCTCCTCCCTTCACACACACACAGAGCAGTGTCACCCCCCTCCTCTACAGCCTGTGTTCGCACTGCTGTTGCAACCATTTGTTTCCTTCTCTCAGCTGAAAAAAAAATGCGGGAAAAAGGTCTTTGTTTGAAATAAAGGTTAGTAGTAGAGATATGAAAATCATATTTTTGTAACCTGAGTGGTCCCAGCTTCGATACCGCGTATCTTTCGAAGTTCTACCCTGTCCAGAACATGAGATAGGATTTGCGCCCAAATGGACGGTCATATCGCATAGATGTTTGATGTTTTCTTGATGGGCTCATTACGCTGGGAAACATGATACCACTGATGAGTCCATACCAGCTTCTCCCATAAAGTTATAGCTAATCTAAGTTTTGTAGCCAAAACATAACTTGGATAAGAGAGGTGGGATCAACCCAGAATGCACCTCTCCGTGATGTCACATAGGAAAGTCTATAAGGCATTCCCTGGGCAAACCAGCTCAGAACAGCTCAAGTTGTCGTGCTAGAAAGAACCCAGATGAGTGGAGACATGCAGCTCCGCCTCCACCCCCCTTAAAGCCACATGGGATGCCAACTGACCACATGTGAGTGTGACTTTCTATCCTTTTAATCCTTTTATTTTATATCTGTACTGTACATATTTTATGTCTCAATTTTATAGCAACTTTTATCTGTAATCACTGTCCTCTTTCGGAAAATAAATGATATAATTATTTAGATCTGTCTCCATGCTCTAAGAATCGAACTATACGCCTTTGATAGATAATCGCTACTAATTCAAGGGGTTTGCCACGGACCCTCTTAATTTAACACTGTGAATTAAGTAACCGTGACTGGTGGCAGCGCGTTGTGTACGGCTATTGCAGCTTGCTGGCAGTTTAGAAGGGTCTTATATTGCTGAATGAGGGGCTGCGGCCACAGCATTGATAATTCCCTTACTGCAGAAGCCTGATTGCCGGTTCACAACAGGCAGTCCATCCGGCGACTAATTATCCTAGGTGCAGTTCCCTGACTGACCTGAGGGTAAGGGGGGCGCCGGACAGCTGCGAGTTCCAAAGTGGAACTGAGAAAGTGGGATATACATAAATCCCCGCAGTACTTGGAAGATTGATAGCAGTGGCGGGGCATCCAAATTAAACTCCCCCTGCGGCAAATTGTAGAGCGAGAGTAGCTTGCTGGATATTTTGGTCACATGGTGCCAGTGGTGGGATAACTAAGATAAGCCCCAACTGTGCCTGTGATAGCCGTGTGCCGGCAGTGTGTCTCGTCCCTCCGTCCGCTGATACACCCGTGTCAGTGGTGGGACTGTGACATAGTGGTGACACAGGGTCCACTGTCCGTCGCGTTTTGGTGGCAGCGGGACCCCCGTTAGTCGCCCGTAAGTGGACGAACGGCCGTGGGCTGTTCGTCACACACCTCTTCCAAAACCTCCTCCCTTAAGGCACTGTCACACTTAGCGATATCGCTAGCAATATCACTATAACTTTTGACGTTATAGCGATATTGCTAGAGATATCGCTGTGTCTGATACTTACCTACAACCCGCTCCCCCGCTGATTATCGCTGATCGCGCGAGAACGTCCAGGACTGTTTCTCGTCGTCAGCTTCCTGAGCCGGGCGGGAGGACACAGGATCGCCTGGTGTGACAGGTAAGTAGCGACCCCCGTCCCCAGCGATGTCGCTAGTGAGATCTGCCTGTGTGGCAGCTCACTAGCGACCACTTAGCGATGTACCAGCGATCCTGACCGAGTCATATCGCTGGTCGGGATCGCTGGTACATCGCTAAGTGTGACAGTACCTTTAGAGCTTGCAGTGTTTTTTGAAGCAGGCAGATAAGGGAGACAGTCATGCTGACTAGTGCATCATCTGCACTCGCCATCAGCGTGGAATCATCGAAGGCACGCAAAACGAGGCAGATGTCCTTCATAGAGGCCCACTCAGTGGTGCTGAAGTGTGACCAGCGCACAGTGCGACTTGTTTGCGCCTGATGCAGCTGGTACTCCATGACTGCTGCCTGCTGCTCACATAACCGCTCCAACATATGTAACGTTGAATTCCACCTGGTGGGTAGGTCACATATGATGCGATGTTCCGGAAGGCGTAATTGGCGCTGCAGAGCAGCAAGGCGCGATCTTGCCGTGCTGGAACACCGCAAGTCAGTGCACTCTATGCGGACCTTGTGCAGCAGTGCATCAAGATCCGGATAGTCCCTCAGAAAGCTCTGCACAACCAAGTTCAGCACATGTGCCTGACATGGGATGTGAGTGAGGTTTCCTAGGCCAAGAGCTGCCACCAGATTTCGGCCATTGTCACACACTAATAAGCCCGGCTGGAGATTCGCTGGCAGAAACCACACGTCGCTCTCCTGCTTGATGGCATTCCAGAGCTCCTGCGCAGTGTGGCTTCGATTCCCGAAAGAAATTAATTTGAGTACGGTCTGTTGACGTTTGGCCATGGCTGTGCTCATATCGGTCGTAACAGGCTCCTGCTGCGCTGTTTCTGAGGAACTTGAGTAGGAGGAGGAGTCAATGTGTACAGACAGAGGGGGGCTGGAAATAAGCGCAGCTAGATGGAGGCCCCCCATGACTGCGTTGGGCAGGTCAGGGTTTTTGAAAAATGGGGGTGGGCTTGGAAGGGATTGGGGGAGGCAGAAAAAAGGAGGAGTATTGGGAGGGGCAGAGGATGCTGGGGGAGAAAAGTGCGGGAAAAACCGCATTCTGGCATGGGAGGACGCCGAGAGAAGATGACCCTGAACACCGACATTACCTGACCTGGCTGGATGGAGTCGGTGGAGGTGCTGGTCGGGAGGCTGCGGGACATGGCGAGGTCCAGGAGGGGAGGCTCGCTCCAGGAGCAGCTGTCTTCGCTGCTAAGTGAAGCCGGGACCCGGGAGAGTGCGGGCAGGAGGAGAACGCGGCCCCCAGAGAGACTTTCCCCGGAGGTAGCCACGCGCGGCAGGTGCAGGCTCCGGAGCCCCTCCGGGGACCCTGCGGAGGCTGGGTGCAGCGGCGCGGCTCCCCCCCGCTACTCCACCTCCGGTAGGAATCCAACCAGCCGGCCGGCTGGCGCAGGAAGGCGGCGGATCACCGCTGTGCGGCCTGCACAGGAAGGGAGGGCCGCACCGGAAGTGCGGCCTGCTGCAGCGCAGCGGGCGGCGGCGCGGGCCCGCTGCACACCCAGGAGGGGGCAGGCGTCACCGAGGGAGGTACCGGCAGTGGTGCCTGCGAGGAGGCCGGCGGCGGTGGCAGTGGCAGCACCCCTAGTGGAGGTCGTGGGGGGGCCCAGTGAGGAAGACCACGAGGCGGAGGACTTTGGCGGGTGGGCAGCAGGAGTGGGAAGCTCTGCTGCCGGGCCCTGGCACTCAGCAGCTGACGGGGGAGCGGCGGGCAGCAGGGTCGAGCTGCCTGGCAGGGGACATGGATCGGACCAGGCTAACCTGCCTGGGTCTCGCGGGCGGACTTGTTCGCGATCAAGGTTGAGGTCGGTGGTGCGGTGCGCTGCGGGCGCTCCGGTCCCCCCTGGTGACAAGGAGGCCAGGGGAGCGGGCCTGGGGCAGCCGAGCGGCGCAGAGGATTCCGACTCCACTAGCGAGCAGCGGCAGGACGGAGAGCGGCAGGATTCAGGATGTCCAGCTGGCGGGGACGCAGCACCCGCGCAGTTTGGTGAGTGTGAGTCCATGTATTGTCTGTCGCCCATAGGGGCTGTAACTAATGTAGCGGGAGTGAGTCGGGGGTTTGAATCGGGAGAGAGGGGGATAGGGGGAGCGAATGGAGCGGAGGCGTCTGGCCTGCGTGATATTTTGCTTAGCATGTCGCAAATGTTAAGGAGGATGGAAGGTGGGATGGCGAGCGGGTCTGGGGTGTCACCGGCGGTAGCATGGATCGCGGGGACGGGGCATGGCCCAGCCATGGCGGGGGAAGCATTGGGACCAGTTGGAGGGGAGCAAGCATTTGTGGTGGGAGTACCCGTGTCCGGGATGTCACCAGCGGGGCGTGGATCCCGGGGATGGGGTCAAGAGCACACATGGCGAGCGAGGCAGTGAGGCCGGTTGGAGGGGGACAAATACCGGTGGCAGGTGTATCTGTGTCAGTTCAGACAGAAAAAGAAAAAGAGGATTCGGTGAGATTGGATGACCGAGGGGAGGTATATGTGTGTTTTGAGGGGCCTTTGGGTGCGCATTTGAAGAAAGAAGTGAAAGAGAAGATTTGGCGGGATGAGTACGTGGAGATTTTCTCCCTTCTTCCATTGGAAAAGTTTAATTTGGACAAGGGGAAGAAGGATGATAGTAAGAAGGAAGAAGACGAAAAGCGGAGGTGGCGGCTGATTCCGCAGACATTTGTTAATTGGCTGCAGGCGTTTGCGATATTGGCGAGTGTGATTGGAGAGAAGTCTCCTGGCAATTGTTCTGGCTTGTTTTGCTATATGGATGCGATTGGGTAGGCTCACCGTACGTATGGGGGTCAGGCATGGCCGCGCTACGATGAGCAATTTAGGCAGAGGAAGGCGGTGCGGCCGGAGATTCGGTGGGACCAAAAAGACATCGGACTTTGGTTAAAGGTGATGGCGCCAGTTAGGTACGGGCAGTCCTTTCTTGGCGGCGGAGGGAGTGGCAATCAGCAGGGAGGACACAGAAGTGGTAGTCAGGGGGCGTCAGGGGCAAAAGAGAAGTCGGGAGCGTGCTGGCAGTTCAACGAGGGTCAATGCAAGTATGGCAGTACCTGCAAGTTCAAGCATGTTTGCTCCCATTGCAACGGAAGTTCGCATGGGGCATCCAAATGTTTTAGGAAAGCAAGGGGTAAGCCAGCAGTGGCGGCCGGTCAAGGGGGAGATGCCAGTGAGGCTTCAAAAGATGGCCCCTTTTCTAAGTAGGTACCCTGATCGAGAAAAGGCTGGGGTGATACGGGATGGTTTTGCGGATGGTTTTATAATCCCTTCTCCTAGCCATACGGTCCCCTTTTCGGTTAAGAACTTGAGGTCGCCTGACCTACATTCAGAGGTGGTGAGTGCCAAAATAATGAAAGAAATTGAATTGGGTAGGATGGCAGGCCCATTTCCGTTGGTCCCTGTAGAAGGGATGATTGTTTCCCCATTGGGGGTGTTTCCCAAGAAGGAACCGAATAAATTCAGGTTGATTCAACATCTATCTTACCCAAAGGGGTTGTCGGTTAATGACGGCATTGATCAGGAGTTGTGTTCGGTAGTATATACCTCATTTGACACGGCGGTGCAATGGGTTCGCAGGTACGACAAGGGGGCCTTGCTGGCAAAAACTGACATTGAGTCTGCCTTCAGACTGCTACCGGTACAGCCAGATAGCATCCCCTTGTTGGGATGTTTTTGGAAAGGAGGTTACTATTTGGATAGATGTTTGCTGATGGGTTGTGCAATTTCGTGTTCACTGTTTGAGACGTTCAGTACTTTTTTGGAATGGGTGGTTAGGGACGTTGCCAGCGTTCCGTCCGTGATTCATTATTTGGACGATTTCTTGTTCATAGGTCCACCGGATTCAGTTTTGTGTCAGAATACGTTGGCCGCGATGGAATGGGTGTCAGAGCTTTTTGGGGTGCCGTTGGCTAGAGATAAGACCGAGGGTCCTTGCACGGTCTTAAGTTTTTGGGGTATACTGATTGACACGGAAAAAATGGAGTGTTGGTTACCGGAGGACAAATTGTCGTTGCTGAGGCTGGAAGTGCGGCGAGTCAGGAGATTGCGAAAGGTGACATTAAAAGAATTGCAGTCACTTTTAGGCAGGCTGAACTTTGCCTGCAGGATCATGCCCATGGGCCGGATTTTTTGCCGTAGGTTGTCGGGCGCGACGGCGGGAGCTCGGTTGGCGCACCACTTTATTCGTTTGAATAGGGAACACCGGGACGATTTGGCGGTGTGGCAGCAGTTTTTGGAGACTTACAATGGTAGATCTCTGATTCAACAGGAGATATTGAATGATTTCGACTGCAAAATTTATACGGGCGCAGCAGGTGGCGTTGGTTACGGGGCTTTTTGTAAGGGGCGTTGGAGCGTTGGGAGCTGGCCGGATTGGTGGCGGCAGAGAGGCTTCACAAAAAATCTGGCTTTGTTGGAGTTGTTCCCCATTGTTGTGGCAGTACTAATTTGGGGTGAAATGTTCGAGAACCACAGAGTTAGGTTTCACTGCGACAACATGAGTGTGGTGTCAGTGATCAACACTTTGTCCGCCTCTTCCCCCCCTCGGTTATTAAGCTAGCGAGAGAATTCGTTTTGCGGTGCCTGGAATTGAATGCGTGGATTTCGGCCGTGCATGTGCCGGGAGTGCAAAATTCTATAGCGGATGCTTTGTCTCGTTAACAGTGGGAGCGGTTTCGGGAGCTGGCACCAGGCACGGAGATCTCCGGAATGGAATGCCCTTCTCACTTGTGGCGGATTGTTATGGAGAAGCAGGAAGGTTGATTCGTGAGTCGGTTACAAGCCAGACTTGGGCGTCATATGAGGCATCATGGCAAATATGGCGGAGTTGGGAGTCCCATTGGGGAGGTTTGGGGTCTGTGGAGGATAAAACGTCGGGGGTTTTGTTTTTGGTTGGTAGGGCAGCAGAGATGGGCTGGTCTATTTCAAGGGTTAACAAACTTATTGCTGGCCTTGCTTTTGGCTTTAAGTTGGAGGGTTCGGTGGATGTGACGAAGGATTTTCAGGTCAAACAGGCTCTAAAAGGTTTTCGGAAGTGTAGCCGGGTTTTTGACAGGCGTAGACCGATCTCTTTTAGAACAATTAGGTAGAGTCGTAGAGACGATTTGCTGTTCTAATTTTGAGGTGGCATTGTTCAAGTTAGCTTTTTCTCTAGCGTTCTTTGGGGCTATGCGGTTGGGTGAACTAGTGTTGCTTAGTAGGGGCTGGACATGTGGCCTGCTTGCTGAGGATGTTGAATTGGGGTCATCAGGTATTGCCTTTTGGATTCGGCGTTCAAAAACTGATCAGCTCGAAAAAGGTAAGCGTGTGGTGTTGGGGAGTGTGGAGGGGGCTTTGATGTGCCCGAAAAGGTGTTTGGAGTTGTATTGGCGTTTGTGGCCGGGTCGGGTCGGCCCATTGTTGTGCCATGAAGACGGGGCGTTCTTGTCCCGTTTTCAGTTTATTGCGCTGCTAAAAAGGGGTTTGGGAGAGTTGGGCCTGCCACCAGGCATGTATGGGTCGCATTCCTTTAGGATTGGGGCAGCACCTGAAGCTGATAGTCTTGGCATGGGGGCGGACGCGATCAAGCGGATTGGTCGTTGGAGTTCGGGCTGCTACCGAACATATGTACATCATTGATTGGAGTGGCATGGCTCGGACGGGGGGAATTAACGATTTTGTTGTGGTTATGTATTTCAGGTCAGCAGCCCTACTTGGCTTGGATTCTTGGACACTCGTTCGTTCATTGGGGTGCACTTTGGGCGGACGTAAGGCCGGATGGCAGGCAGCTGGGTTTTAACAGGGACATGGTCGTCATTCGCTGGTTGGGTTTTCGGGGGATGGTATGGAGCAGGGCGCTACCTGAGTTTGCCAAATTTGCTCGTTTGGATAAAGCGCCCGACATCTTGGTTGTGCATTTGGGAGGGAATGATTTGGGCGTTCGACCTGTTAGGGAGTTGATCAGAGATATTCGATTCGACTTCCTTAGGTTGTGGTCGTCTTTTCCCGGGGTCGTTACTGTATGGTCGGATATCGTTCCCAGGCTAAAATGGAGAGCAGCCCGATCTGTGAAGGGAATCAATAGGGCTAGGGTGAAGTTGAATAGGACCTTGTCGAGTTTTGTTTCAAGGAATGTGGGTATCAGCGTGCGACATTTCGAATTGGAAGCTGGGGTGGGTAATTTTTGGAGAAACGATGGGGTTCATTTGAATGAGATAGGGATTGATTTGTGGTCACTTGCAATGCAAGAAGGAATTGAGAGAGCGGTGGCAGTGTTGGGGCACTCACGAGCCTGAGGTGGTCAGGGCTGTTCATGTGTGGCGGGGGTGGGGTTCTTGGAGTTGACGCTGATTCAGCGTAAAAAGGAATTGTTGGTAAAATTCCGGACAGTTAAATTCTGTGGGTGATCTGGCATTTTGGTTACGGGCTCTGGACGGGGGTTTTTTACCCTGGGAGCTGTTTGGTGGTTGGCCTTCCCGGAACGGGATTTATGGTGCCCTCGAGCTGGTGGTGTACGGTTGAGGGTAACTTGGCTGTTGAAGTTCTCGTTGGACATTTTGCCAAAATTTTTAAGCCAGATTTTTATGGGCTCCAAGAACCCTCCCCTCATGTCATGACATATGACATATTTAACATTTATTGTTAAACATGGTTTATGTTTTTGCTTGTTAATAAACTGGCTGCTGTGGCCAAAATTATCCAAAATATTTTGTATAGTGTTGTTATTTTAAAGAAAGACTGGTGTTGCCTACCAGTACGGGTGGGGCATAAGACAGGTTCTCAGGTAAGGAAAACCCATATTGGCCATACGCGGTCAAGAGGGGGGATGGAAATAAGCGCAGCTAGATGGAGGCCTCCCTTGACTGCGTTGAGCAGGTCAGGGTTTTTGAAAAATGGGGGTGGGCTTGGAAGGGATTGGGGAAGGCAGAAAAAAGGAGGAGTATTGGGAGGGGCAGAGGATGCTGGGGGAGAAAAGTGCGGGAAAAACCGCACTCTGGCACGGGAGGACGCCGAGAGAAGACCCACCCACCCTCCCTTTGTTTGCCCCCCCCTCGCTTTTGCGGGATGGTGTGGGGGAGTTTATTTGAGTCACAATGGGGTGCCTGGGCAACGTGGTCTGGGTATTTCCGTTATGAAGGTTACTTTGTCACAGTGGCAAGTTGGCGGGGGGTGGGGTTCTTGGAGTTGACACTGATTCAGCGTAAAAAGGAATTGTAGGTAAAATTCCGGACAGTTAAATTCTGTGGGTGATCTGGCATTTTGGTTTTGGGCTCTGGACGGGGGTTTTTTACCCTGGGAGCTGTTTGGTGGTTGGCCTTCCCGGAACAGGATTTATGGTGCCCTCGAGCTGGTGGTGTACGGCTGAGGGTAACTTGGCGGTTGAAGTTCTCGGACATTTTGCCAAAATTTTTAAGCCAGATTTTTATGGGCTCTAAGAACCCTCACCTCATGTCATGACATATGACATATTTAATATTTATTGTTAAACATGGTTTATGTTTTTGTTTGTTAATAAACTGGCCGCTGTGGCCAAAATTATCCAAAATATTTCGTATAGTGTTGTTATTTTAAAGAAAGATTGGTGTTGCCTACCAGTACGGGTGGGGCATAAGACAGGTTCTCAGGTAAGGAAAACCCATATTGGCCATACACGGTCATGGATTCCTGCAATCCGAGGAGTTGGCAGAACACGTACAGCGTCACTCTCCAGATCTGTACCTGGCCCCACAACATTGAGCCAATGGGCAGTGAGGGAAAGGTATCGTCCCTGTCCATGGTTACTGGTCCACGCATCGGTGGTCAGGTGGACCTTGCTACTGACGGCATTTAGTAGCGCATGTTCTATTTTTCCCTCCACATGTTTTTGCAGGGCAGGGACGGCTCGCCTGCTGAAATAAAAGCGGCTCGGCACGGTGTATTGTGGGACTGCCAATGCCATCAAGTCCCAGAAGGTGTCAGTCTCCACCAGCCTGAATGAGAGCATTTCAAGTGCCAGTAGCTTGGCAATGCCAGCATTCAGAGCCTGTGCTCGGGGAT
Organism: Dendrobates tinctorius; assembly: GCF_039654945.1. Taxonomy (NCBI): domain Eukaryota; kingdom Metazoa; phylum Chordata; class Amphibia; order Anura; family Dendrobatidae; genus Dendrobates; species Dendrobates tinctorius. Next base: position 334,754 of record NW_027361911.1, read on the forward strand.
GGTTTGCCGAGTATGGCCGCCTTTTATCCCATGCCTGTGCTACCGATGGCTGTAGAGTGGCCTGGGAGTGTGAGGAGGACTGGGAACGTGGTGCTGTGGGTGGAAGTTCACTGGGTCTCCGGACAACAGTGCCAGAGGTTCTTCCTTGGCGATCCTGTGAGGAAGCCGAACCAGCTGTGTGTGAGCTGGAGGAAGAGGCCCCAACACGAGCTGAAGAGGTGGTAGGTGGTGCTGTACGTTGGCCTACATCTTCAGTGTGTCTGTGTAACTCCACCTCGTGCTTGGTCCGCACATTTCCACATATTTGTGGTATTGAGGTTGCTGACATTTTTCCATCTTTTAACTTTCTGATGACACAACTTGCATTTGACAAAGCAAATGTTATCTGCAACGGTGTCAAAAAAAGGACCACGCACTGCAAGTCTTGGGAGCGCCCGTTTTGCCTTTTGAAAGAGGAATGCTCCTACCGGGTACTGAAGTGGAGGCTACAGGCAACCAAGTCTGCCCCCTCCCTCTCCCTCCTGTTTTGGCCGCTCGGGGAATCTCTTCCTCAGAGATGCTCCCACCACCTTCCTTGTTCCTCACGCCATGATGGGTCAAGGACCTCATCATCTACACTCCCCTCCTCAAACACCTGCTTCTCCTGGGTTGTCTCGCCAGCACCGTACGCACCAGAAAGTAGTAACTGAGTCTCGTCATCATCTGATGTGTACTGAGGTGTGCTGACCATAGGCACTGGCCCACCCGCCTCTTCAGATTCCGAGGGACAAAGAAGTTGGCATCACTGCATACTCCCTCTTCTTCACATTCTGGAATGCTGCTTGGCTGGCCCTCTCTTTCCAAGCCAACAGATTCAGAGAACAGAAGTAGAGACTGTGATGGCTCCTGTCCAGGGCTCTCTGACTGCCTAGGCACTTTGGCAGGTGGTGAAGAGACAGATGGTTGCTCTTTGGTGCTCTGGCCCTGAGAGGACGTGGAAGTCATTGAAATCGATGCATTAGCTGCCATCCACCCGACAACGGCTTCAATTTGTTCCTCCCGCAGCAGTGGGGTACGGCGAGGTCCTACAAAGCTGCGCATAAAGGACTATTGCCTGCTAAAACTGGGGGATGCTGACTCACTGGTGCCAACAGCAGGCACAGAATCCCCACGTCCTCTCCCTGCAGAATCCCCGCGTCCTCTCCCTGCTGAAACTCCACGCCCACGTGCCTTACTCCCTACCTTCTCCATCTTGCTAGACTGATAAAGATAGGCAGAAAAGTACAAAGGGGAGGCTTAGTGTGCTTATTCCTGAACAGCTTGTAAGTTGTAACAGGTATAAGAAACACTAATTTTATGTGTTTAAGTGTGTGTGTGGACTACACTTTAATATGAGGTAATGTGGCCTACACAACTGTCAATTGTAGAGTTTGGTGAACTTTATTTTGTTTTTTTTTTTGGAAAAAAAACTAAAAGGATGTGACCAAAGATTTGAAAGTGACAGTATCACAAACTTTTTGGAGCTATTACAATGCAGGTAGGTAACCTACAATGCAAAAGATGAGGCTCCAAAAAAATTGGGTAATACTAATCTGGCTGCAGCTGAAGAGCACAAGCCAGAAAAAAGGCTCCTCTATCTACTCCTATATAGTGTTTGCAACCAACCAATGTAGATGGATACGGATGGATGCTGTTATGATGAGTCACCGAAGGAGGAAAAAACAAAATACCAGCTAAGTCCAGAAAAAACAGAGAGGTTGGCAGCTATCGGATTGCAGACCCCTGAACCTATCCACAACAACTAGCAGTAGCTGTGGGGGGTTCCAACGGTGCCCTAGACCCCTCGATCACAGCCGGAGAACTACATAGCCTAAAGACAGAAAGGGGAAAAACTAAACTGCCCCAGAGCAGACCCCAAAGCAATAGACAGCCCCCAACATATAATGACGGTGAAGCAAGATGAAAACACTAACACAGATAGAAAGATAGGTTGAGCAAATGATGGGGCCCAAGCTAACTACATAGGACAGGATAGGAAAGCTGCTGTCTGCCATCCGCACGCAAAAACCCTATCAAAATGAGCCAACCGACTGATAGGAAAAACAGGCCCTGAAGTCGCTAGGCTTCAAAAGACTATATCAGCACTCAGGTATATTCTGAAGACAGAGCAAAAGATCAACAGATCAGAGACAAAAATGGAGTTCAGCTCACCCCCAGCCGGGGATGGCAGAACTCCCAAAAAACAAGGCAAAACAAAAACAAAACTGAAGAGTACAAAGAAGAGCAGAAAAACTTAGCTTTGAGATGCAGGAATCAGACTGGTCTCCAAGAATCCAGCAGGAAAATCACCAGCCAGGAAGAAGGGCATCGGCAGCCTTATATCCAGTCCTCAATTCCAGCCACCCAGTCATCATCTAGCTGCCCAGGTGTTTTGTAATCAGCCTCACTACCTTCCTTCACCAGAGGAGGGAGTTCATCAGACCTCAATGGTGAAGGGAAACATGAACTCACAACAGGATGCACACTAATAGAAGAAAAAAGGAGCTGCAATAAAAGAAAAATGTGTGAGGCAGTGATGCACGCTGAGCGGCCTACAACCAGACGTAGCTGCAGGACACACTACTCAGCGTGAGCTGCACTCACACACAGTCAGAGACCTCTCAGACATCCGTGAACAGTGTAGAGAAGTGGGCACTAGCACTGAAAGGCTGCAGAAAGGCTCCGCTGTCTACTACTAGTGTTTGCAACCAACGTATATGGATATGGATGGAAGCACACTAGATAGAATTTATGAAAAATAAGCAGCAATAAAAGAAAAATATGTATGAGGCAGCAGTGAGGCACGCTGGGCGGCCTACAACCAGACGTGGCTGCAGGACCCACTCCCCAGCGTGAGCTGCACTCACACAGCCCTTGCAGACAGCTGTGAACACTGCTGCTAGGGAAAAGAAAGCTACAGTGGTGGTTTATGTAGCCTGGGTAAAGCACAATAGTTTTTTGAGAATCGCTATTTCTAACTGTCCCTCACAGTCTTCAACTGCAGCCTGTCCCTAACTGAATTCACAGCAGAGTGAACAGAAATGGCGGCGGCGGCTTTTATAGTGCATCATGACATCATTTCAGCAGCCAATCACAGCCATGCCAATAGTTAACATGCCTACATGCCTAACAGGATGTGCCCACACTTCTGAGGATTCCCATTGGCTGAATCAAATCGAGCGGGCTCCTAGCATTATGGGAACTTCCGATTCCGGTATTCGATATGAAAAAAGTATCGGAACTCAGTATCGGAATTCCGATACAGCGAATATCGGCCGATACCTGATACTTGCGGTATCGGAATGCTCAACACTATAGTTGCGTTCAGATGGGGAAAACTTTCGAGAAAAGAAGGCACAGGGATTCATCTTAGAAGACACAGGGTCCTTTTGGGACAAAACAGCTCCTGCACCAATCTCAGAAGCATCTGCCTCCACTTGAAATGGAAGTGAGACATCAGGTTGCCGTAAAACTGGAGCTGAAGTAAATCTCCGCTTAAGCTCCTGAAATGCTGAGACAGCCTCAGGAGACCAATTCAGCACATCAGCTCCCTTCTTGGTCAGATCAGTCAGTGGTTTGACAATACTAGAAAAATGACTTATAAATTTACAATAGAAATTAGAAAAACCCAAAAACTTCTGGAGAGCCTTCAGAGAAGTAGGCTGAACCCAATCATAAATGGCCTGTACCTTGGCCGGGTCCATTTCAATAGTCAATGGAGACAAGATAAATCCCAAAAATGAAATCCTCTGTACACCAAAGAGGCACTTTGATCCCTTAACAAACAGGGAATTCTCCCTCAAAATCCGGAACACAGTCCGGACGTGTTCCACATGAGAATCCCAATCACTAGAAAAGATCAAAATATCATCCAGATAGATGATCAAAAACTTATCCACAAAGTCTCGGAAAATATTCATAAAGGACTGGAAGACAGAAGGGGCATTAGTGAGCCCAAAGGCATCACCAGGTACTCAAAATGTCCCTCCGGATTATTAAACGCCGTCTTCCATTCATCCCCGTGCTTGATGCGAATAAGATTATACGCCCCCCTGAGGTCAAGCTTAGTAAACCAGCAAGCACTCTTAACTCTGGAGAATAAATCAGACATCAGAGGTAACGGGTACTGATATTTAACCGTCATCTTGTTAAGGGAACGATAATCAATACACGGTCTTAATGAACCATCTTTCTTGGCCACAAAAAAAAACCCAGCACCTAAAGGTGACGAGGATGGTCTAATATGACCCTTCTCCAATGACTCCTTAATATAGGATCGCATAGCATCATGTTCGGGTACTGATAAGTTGAAAAGCCGACCCTTGGGAAATTTACACCCAGGCATCAAGTCAATTGCACAGTCATAACTCCTATGAGGAGGCAAAGACGCAGACTTACTCTCACTAAATACATCAGAGAAATCAGCCAGATAATCAGGAACATCATGAGACTGAGAAGAGGTGGAGAAAACAGGAGCGTCCCTAAGAACACACTGACAACCCCAACTCACCACAGACCCAGATTTCCAATCCAAAACTGGATTATGAGTTTGCAACCAGGGGAACCCCAGAACAATAGTATCGTGCAAATTATGCAGCACCAAATATTTACAATTTTCTTGGTGGTCTGGGGCAACTCGCATTATCACCTGGGTCCAAAACTGAGGTTTATTCTCCGCCAAAGGAGTGGCATCCATACCCCTCAAAGGAATAGGCGTCTGCAGAGGTGTCATGGACAAACCACAATGTTTAGCAAAGTCCAAATCCATCAGATTCAGAGCTGCTCCTGAATCCACAAAAGCCTTAGTGGAAAATGTGGAAAAGGAGCAGATCAGAGTAATTGCCAAAAGAAACTTAGGTTGTATACTGCCCACAGCAAATGTGTGTGCAAAACGTTTCTCTCGTTTAGGGCAGATAGAAATAGTATGAGAGGCGTCTCCACAGAAAAAACACAGCTTATTACGCCTTCTGAACTCCCGGCGTTGCGTCCTAGACAAAACCCCATCACATTGCATAGGTTCAGACATTTGTTCAAAAGGTGGCAGCGCCTCCCGTGTAATTTTACGTTCACGTAAACGCCAATCAACTTGAATGGCTAATGACATAGAGCCATCCAGACCAGAAGGAACAGGAAATCCCACCATAACATCTTTTACGGTCTCTGACAAACCTTTCCGAAAGAGAGCCGCCAATGCACTATCATTTCATGTAGTAAGGACCGCCCACTTTCGGAGATTTTGACAGTACAAATCTGCAGGATCCTGACCCTGGTCTAATGCCAACAGGGTTCTCTCAGCTTGATCAACAGCATTAGGTTCATCATACAACAACCCCAAGGCTTGATAAAATGCATCCACATTAGTCAAAATAGGATTTTCAGGTGTCAGAGAAAAAGCCCAATCCTGGGGATCGCCGCGCAGCAAGGAGATGACAATTTTAACCTGCTGCTCAGAGCTCCCCGATGAGTTAGGCTTCAAAGCAAGAAATAATTTACAATTATTCTTAAAATTCAGAAATTTAGACCGATCCCCAGAAAACACATCAGGAGTGGGGATTTTAGGTTCAGCAGCATGTGACTGAATGAGATAGGTGGAAATTCCCTGCACTTCAGCAGCAAGTTGCTCCACACGATCAGACAATTGCTTAATCTCCATTAGAAAAAAAAAATCCTCCTACGGCCCCAGAAAAAAAAGAGGAAATAATATACCAAAAAAAAAAAAAAATATTCTGACACTTTTTTTTTCTCTTTTCCTTTTCCCTTAAACAATCTTTCCCTGCTTTTGAGTACCCTAGAATCTGCGGTATGGCTAGTGATTCTGTTATGAATGGATCACCGAGGAGGAAAAACAAGACAACAAGCTAAGTCCCAGAAAACCAGAGAGGTTGGTCACTATGCAGATTGCAGATCCCTGATCTTAACCACACAACTAACAGTAGCAGTGGAGCGTTCCTACGTTGTTCCTAGATGCCTCGTCACCGCCGGAGGACTACATAAACAAAAACCAAGAAATGGGAAAACTAACTGCCCCAGAGCAGACCCCAAAGGAAAACACAGCCCCCACACATGTATTGACGGTGAAGCAAGATGAAAGCACATACAAAGGCAGGAAAATAGGCTGAGCAAACGATGGGGCCCGACTAACTAGAAAGGACAGGAAAGGAAAGCCACTGTCTGCAATCTGCCAAAAAACCCTACCAAAAATAATGTCCAACACATCTGATAGCAAAATTAACCGTGAAGTCACTAGACTTCTCCCACTATATCAGCACTCTGAAATATTCTGAAACAGAGCAAAAAGAGGCAAATCTAATAAGGGACAAAAAGGCAAATTGGCAAATACAGATAAATAGGAGTGGAAGTTCAGCATAGCCCCAGCAGGGGCAGGCTGACCACACAAGAAACTGAATTGACCAACAAACACAAGTGTGAACATTAGCAAAAAACAAACTTAACTTAAGAAGACTGGAAGAGAGCTGAAGTCCAAGACCTGAGAAGCAGACTGAATCACCAGCAGCAGGATAGGGCGCTGGCTGTCTTATATCCAGTCTGATACTCCAGAGATCCAATCGTTATCTTCCTCATCAGGTGGCAGATCACTACCACTTAAACCAACCGCACTACCTCCTGTCACCACCAGAGGGAGAGCTGAAGGAAAACTCTCAACTGGAGGAGCAGAAAATGAGCTCATAACAACTCACCTAAAGTACTCACCTGTACGATACTCCCCTCAAATACCCACCTGTACGATACTCCCCCCAAATACCCACCTGTAAAATACTCCCCTCAAATACCCACCTGTACAATACTCCCCTAAAATACCAACCTGTACAATACTTCCCACAAATACTAACCTGTTCGTTTCTCCCCCCAAATACCCAGCTGTATAATACTCCCCTAACGTACTCACCTGTATGATGCTCCCCCAAATACTTACCTGTACAATACTCCTCCAAATATCCACCTGTACAATACTCCCCACAAATACCCACCCATATGATACGCCCCCCAAATACCCACCTGTACAAAACTCCCTCCAAAATACCCACCAGTACAATACTCAATACAAATATTCACCAGTATGATACTCCCCCAAATACCCAACCTGTACGATACTCCCCCCAAATACCCACCTGTACAATACTCCCCCCAAATACCCAACTATACGATACTCCCCTGAAATACCCACCTGTACAATACTCCCCCAAATACCCAACTGTACGTTACTCCCTCAAGATACCCACTTGTATGATACTCCCCTCAAATACCCACCGGAGCGATACTCCCCCCAAATACCCACCGGTGCGATACTCCCTCCAAATACCTACGTGTACGATACTCCCCCAAAAAACCCACCAGTGCGATACTACCCCCAAATACCCACCTGTACGATACTCCCCCCAAATACCCACCAGTGCGATACTCCCCCCAAATCCCCAACTGTACGATACTCCCCCAAATACCCACCTGTACGATACTCCCCCCAAATACCCACCGGTGCGACACTCCCCCCAAGTACCCACCTTTTCGAAACTCACCCAATACCCACCGGTACGATACTCCCCCCGAATACCCACCGGTGCGACACTCCCCCCAAATACCCACCTTTACAATACTCCCCCAAATACCCACCTTTACGATACTCCCCAATAGCCACCTGTATGATACTCCCCCCAAGTTCCCAACTGTACAATACTCGCCCCAAATACTCACCTGTACGATATTTCACCCAAATACTCACCTGTACGTTACTCCCCCCAAAAAATTCACCTCTACTTTACTCGTCCCAAATATCCACCTGTATGTTACTCCCCCCAAATACCCACCTGTACGATACTCCCCTCAAATACCCACCAGTGCGATACCCCACCAAATACCCAACTGTACAATACTTCCCACAAATACCTGTTTGTTACTACCCCCAAATACCCACCTGTATGATACTCCCCCCAAATACTCACCTGTACAATAATCCCCCCAAATATCCACCTGTACAAAAGGCCCCACAAATGCTCACTTGTATGATACTCCCCCCATATACCCACCTGTGCAATACTCCCCCCAAACACCCACCTGTAAGATACTCCCCCAAATACACACCTGTATGATACTAACGCCAAATACTCACCTGTATGATACTCCCAAATACCCACCTGCGTTGGGAGCTGGCCGGATTGGTGGTGGCAGAGAGGCTTCACAAAAAATCTGGCTTTGTTGGAGTTGTTCCCCATTGTTGTGGCAGTACTAATTTGGGGTGAAATGTTCGAGAACCACAGAGTTAGGTTTCACTGCGACAACATGAGTGTGGTGTCAGTGATCAACACTTTGTCCGCCTCTACCCCCCCGGTTATTAAGCTAGCGAGAGAATTCGTTTTGCGGTGCCTGGAATTGAATGCGTGGATTTCGGCCGTGCATGTGCCGGGAGTGCAAAATTCTATAGCGGATGCTTTGTCTCATTTACAGCGGGAGCGGTTTCGGGAGCTGGCACCAGGCGCGGAGATCTCCGGAATGGAATGCCCTTCTCACTTGTGGCGGATTGCTATGGAGGAGCAGGAAGGTTGATTCGTGAGTCGGTTACAAGCCAGACTTGGGCGTCATATGAGGCATCATGGCAAATATGGCGGAGTTGGGAGTCCCATTGGGGAGGTTTGGGGTCTGTGGAGGATAAAACGTCGGGGGTTTTGTTTTTGGTTGGTAGGGCAGCAGAGATGGGCTGGTCTATTTCAAGGGTTAACAAACTTATTGCTGGCCTTGCTTTTGGCTTTAAGTTGGAGGGTTCGGTGGATGTGACGAAGGATTTTCAGGTCAAACAGGCTCTAAAAGGTTTTCGGAAGTGTAGCCGGGTTTTTGACAGGCGTAGACCAATCTCTTTTAGTATTTTGGAACAATTAGGTAGAGTCCTAGAGACGATTTGCTGTTCTAATTTTGAGGTGGCATTGTTCAAGTTAGCTTTTTCTCTAGCGTTCTTTGGGGCTATGCGGTTGGGTGAACTAGTGTTGCTTAGTAGGGGCAGGACAGGTGGCCTGCTTGCTGAGGATGTTGAATAGGGGTCGTCAGGTATTGCCTTTTGGATTCGGCGTTCAAAAACTGATCAGCTCGAAAAAGGTAAGCGTGTGGTGTTGGGGAGTGTGGAGGGGGCTTTGATGTGCTCGAAAAGGTGTTTGGAGTTGTATTGGCGTTTGTGGCCGGGTCGGCCCATTGTTGTGCCATGAAGACGGGGCATTCTTGTCCCGTTTCCAGTTTATTGCGCTGCTAAAAAGGGGTTTGGGAGAGTTGGGCCTGCCACCAGGCATGTATGGGTCGCATTCCTTTAAGATTGGGGCAGCATCTGAAGCTGATAGTCTTGGCATGGGGGCGGACGCGATCAAGCGGATTGGTCGTTGGAGTTCTGGCTGCTACTGAACATATGGACGTCATTGTTTGGAGTGGCATGGCTCGGACGGGGGGAATTAACGATTTTGTTGTGGTTATGTATTTCAGGTCGGCAGCCCTACTTGGCTTGGATTCTTGGAAACTCGTTCGTTCATTGGGGTGCACTTTGGGCGGACGTAAGGCCGGATGGCAGGCAGCTGGGTTTTAACAGGGACATGGTCGTCATTCGCTGGTTGGGTTTTCGGGGGATGGTATGGAGCAGGGCGCTACCTGAGTTTGCCAAATTTGCTCGTTTGGATAAAGCGCCCGACATCTTGGTTGTGCAGTTGGGAGGGAATGATTTGGGCGTTCGACCTGTTAGGGAGTTGATCAGAGATATTCGATTCGACTTCCTTAGGTTGTGGTCGTCTTTTCCCGGGGTCGTTACTGTATGGTCGGATATCGTTCCCAGGCTAAAATGGAGAGCAGCCCGATCTGTGAAGGGAATCAATAGGGCTAGGGTAAAGTTGAATAGGGCCGTGTCGAGTTTTGTTTCAAGGAATGGGGGTATCAGCGTGCGACATTTCGAATTGGAAGCTGGGGTGGGTAATTTTTGGAGAAACGATGGGGTTCATTTGAATGAGATAGGGATTGATTTGTGGTCACTTGCAATGCAAGAAGGAATTGAGAGAGCGGTGGCAGTGTTGGGGCACTCACGAGCCTGAGGTGGTCAGGGCTGTTTGTGTGTGGCGGGGGTGGGGTTTTTGGAGTTGACGCTGATTCAGCGTAAAAAGGAATTGTTGGTGAAATTCCAGACAGTTAAATTCTGTGGGTGATCTGGCATTTTGGTTATGGGCTCTGGACGGGGGTTTTTTACCCTGGGAGCTGTTTGGTGGTTGGCCTTCCCGGAACGGGATTTATGGTGCCCTCGAGCTGGTGGTGTACGACTGAGGGTAACTTGGCGGTTGAAGTTCTTGTTGGACACTTTGCCAAAATTTTTAAGCCAGATTTTTATGGGCTCCAAGAACCCTCCCCTCATGTCATTACATATGACATATTTAATATTTATTGTTAAACATGGTTTATGTTTTTGCTTGTTAATAAACTGGCCGCTGTGGCCAAAATTATCCAAAATATTTCGTATAGTGTTGTTATTTTAAAGAAAGACTGGTGTTGCCTACCAGTACGGGTGGGGCATAAGACAGGTTCTCAGGTAAGGAAAACCCATATTGGCCATACACAGTCATGGATTCCTGCAATCCGAGGAGTTGGCAGAACACGTACAGCGCCACTCTCCAGATCTGTACCTGGCCCCACAACATTGACCCAATGGGCAGTGAGGGAAAGGTATCGTCCCTGTCCATGGTTACTGGTCCATGCACCGGTGGTCAGGTGGACCTTGCTACTGACGGCATTTAGTAGCGCATGTTGTATTTTTCCCTCCACATGTTTTTGCAGGGCAGGGACGGCTCGCCTGCTGAAATAAAAGCGGCTCGGCACGGTGTATTGTGGGACTGCCAATGCCATCAAGTCCCGGAAGGTGTCAGTCTCCACCAGCCTGAATGAGAGCATTTCAAGTGCCAGTAGCTTGGCAATGCCAGCATTCAGAGCCTGTGCTCGGGGATGGTTTGCCGAGTATGGCCGCCTTTTATCCCATGCCTGTGCTACCGATGGCTGTAGAGTGGCCTGGGAGTGTGAGGAGGACTGGGAACGTGGTGCTGTGGGTGGAAGTTCACTGGGTCTCCAGACAACAGTGCCAGAGGTTCTTCCTTGGCGATCCTGTGAGGAAGCCGAACCAGCTGTGTGTGAGCTGGAGGAAGAGGCCCCAACACGAGCTGAAGAGGTGGTAGGTGGTGCTGTACGTTGGCCTACATCTTCAGTGTGTCTGTGTAACTCCACCTCGTGCTTGGTCCGCACGTTTCCACATATTTGTGGTATTGAGGTTGCTGACATTTTTCCATCTTTTAACTTTCTGATGACACAACTTGCATTTGACAAAGCAAATGTCATCTGCAACGGTGTCAAAAAAAGGACCACGCACTGCAAGTCTTGGGAGCGCCCGTTTTGCCTTTTGAAAGAGGAATGCTCCTATCGGGTGCCGAAGTGGAGGCTACAGGCAACCAAGTCTGCCCCCTCCCTCTCCCTCCTGTTTTGGCCGCTCGGGGAATCTCTTCCTCAGAGCTGCTCCCACCACCTTCCTGTTCCTCACGCCATGATGGGTCAAGGACCTCATCATCTACACTCCCCTCCTCAAACACCTGCTTCTCCTGGGTTGTCTCGCCAGCACCGTACGCACCAGAAAGTGGTAACTGAGTCTTGTCATCATCTGATGTGTACTGAGGTGTGCTGACCATAGGCACTGGCCCACCCGCCTCTTCAGATTCCGAGGGACAAAGAAGTTGGCATCACTGCATACTCCCTATTCTTCACATTCTGGAATGCTGCTTGGCTGGCCCTCTCTTTCCAAGCCAACAGATTCAGAGAACAGAAGTAGAGACTGTGATGGCTCCTGTCCAGGGCTCTCTGACTGCCTAGGCACTTTGGCAGGTGGTGAAGAGACAGATGGTTGCTCTTCGGTGCTCTGGCCCTGAGAGGACGTGGAAGTCATTGAAATCGATGCGTTAGCTGCCATCCATCCGACAACGGCTTCAATTTGTTCCTCCCGCAGCAGTGGGGTACGGCGAGGTCCTACAAAGCTGCGCATAAAGGACTGTTGCCTGCTAAAACTGGGGGATGCTGACTCACTGGTGCCAACAGCAGGCACAGAATCCCCACGTCCTCTCCCTGCAGAATCCCCGCGTCCTCTCCCTGCAGAATCCCCACGTCCTCTCCCTGCTGAAACTCCACGCCCACGTGCCTTACTCCCTACCTTCCTCATCTTGCTAGACTGATAAAGATAGGCAGAAAAGTACAAAGGGGGGCTTAGTGTGCTTATTCCTGAACAGCTTGTAACAGGTGTAAGAAACACTAATTTTATGAAGTGTGTGTGTGGACTACACTTTAATATGAGCTAATGTGGCCTACACAACTGTCAAATGTAGAGTTTGGTGAACTTTATTTTATTTTTTTTTGGAAAAAAAACTGAAAGGATGTGACCAAAGATTTGAAAGTCAGAGTATCACCAACTTTCTGGAGCTATTACAATGCAGGCAGGTAACCTACAATGCAAAAGATGAGGCTCCAAAAAATTGGGTAATACTAAGGCCTCTTTCACACATCAGGTTTTCTGCTTCAGGCGCGATCCGGCGCTTTCGACTAAAACCGGATCCGTCGAAATGCAATGCCGGATCCGGTTTCCCCCCCATTGACTTGCATTAGAGCCGGATCGAGCCGGATGGCCATGCGTTTCATCCGATTTTCGCCGGATCCGGCAATGTGACGCGATCCGGAGTCTTTAAAAAACGGTGACTGTAACGTTTTTTGTATCCGTCGAAAAAGCCGGACACGCCGGATCCAGCGTGTCCGGCTTTTTCATACAATGAAAGCCTATGAGCGCTGCAATGCGCCGGATCCGGTTTTTTTGGTCTGAGCATGCTCAGTAGCTCTGCCCACAGGACATATATAAAAGCAAGACAATGGGACCCTCAGCCACACCCAACATGCCACCCAAGCCAAGAACCAGGAGCAGGAGAAGGCAGCAGACATCTGCAGCAGCAGCACCATCAGCACCACCCCAAATGGAGCAGCATGCTGAACAACGGGAGGGGAGTCCAGCAGCAGATGAGAGACAGTAATTATCAAATCCCCCATTCCTCCAAACTAGGGCTATGGAATATCAAGATATTCATTGGCCCTTTGTTTCTCTTTATTCAACAGCCGCCCAATAGATGCAGCAGCAGCAGCAGCAATGGCAGCAGCAGAAACACCACCCACAGCCATGGAGTCTGGCCATGAGGAAGACAGCACATCTTCTGGGAGCCCTCCCTCGCATCGTCAGCGTTTGACGGTAAGTTTTTATTTCCAAAATCCATCATCTCTGTAATATATGTCTATTCATTGCCTTTTATTTCAAAACAGGAATCACAAGATGAAGAGGAGCTCCCAGAGGAAGAAGGAAGGGGTGGACAGACACTTGGAGTGGGCTCACAATTGGTAAGTTTTTTGCATCAAACGCAGAAACACAACATCACACTACACACAACACATAGAAAACAATGTTCTGCAGACCACACACAGCAAACAAATGCCTACATCCAAAGACATAACATTTTTTGTTTTCTTCTCTAGTCTTCCCAATCTGGTGCTCGGCCAAGAGGTCCTCGCAGTGCCTCCCAGGGTCGTCGGCGACAGCAACGCGGCGGTCACCAGCGTGTAAGTATAAATATTTTTGCTTTGTTTTTTTTGCACTTTTTATTTCCTTTCTTTTGTGGAGGCTAATTATGTTATTTTTGTCTTTTTCTTTAACAGCCTTCACAGCGTGCTCCCGACTCTGACGGTGAGGATGGAGGGATTGATGTCGACCGCCTCATCGATCTCGTCAGAGAAAGGGAGCCGCTCTGGAATATGGCTGACCAACGCCACGCTGACCTGATCGTTACCCGACGACTCTGGGAGGAAATCTGTTCGCTCCTTGTGGACCGCTGGGAGGACCTCGAAGCTCGGGCCCAGATTAAAGAGCGTAAGTATATACAGTACCGGTTGCTTGATTTAAACCTGTGTTTCCCGAACTCCAGTCCTCGTGGTCCCCACGGATCATGTGTTCAGGATTTCTATTTACTTTGGAAATCCGGAAAACATGACCCCTGGGGACCATGAGGACTGGAGTTTGGGAAACACTGATGTTGTATACTAACCACTTTGTCCTTTCTCATTTCAGGGGAGAGAATTGTGAAGCGGTGGCGGTCTGTGAGGGATCATTTCAAGAAGGAGTTCAATAAAGAGATGCGGGCCCCGAGTGGATCTGGAGGACGCAGGAGCAAGTACAAGTACGCACGAGCTCTGTCGTTCCTCTGGGAGACAATGCTCACCAGAAGGTAAATATTACACACCACATGTGACAAAAAAATGTTTAGATGTAACTTTTTTTTTTCAGCCAGGGCCATACCATGTCAGTATTTTAATTGTTTTTTTTCCTCTTTATTCCACAGCACGGTGAGCAGCACTCGGGAGCCTGCACGATTGGACCCTTCTGAGGCGATCCCTGAGGAGACCGGCACCGAGGGAGACTTCGACCGCCCCGGTACATCTGCACCTTCCCAGCCTTCCCACACATTCGACCCATCAGTCCCATCCACCAGCACAGGAGCATCGTGGCCACCTACATTACATGAAGCTGCTGGTGAGGAGATCGCTTTCCCTTTACCCCACCCTTCTGCCCCTGCCACCTCTAGTACACCTGCGGGTACTGGGCGGCAGCGGCAGAGGGGTCAGGAAAAGACTTATGCGCCAGAGTTCTTGCATCTGAATGCATCTTTCCAGAACTGTCTAAAAGTCTTGTCAGAGCAAATCTCCGCAGGCTATCAGCAGATCAACTCCAGCATTCTGGAGGTGAAGACACTTCTGCAAACCATGCATTCAGAAGCAAGATCTTCGCCAAACCACACCTTTTTCAGGTCTGTTGTGGAGCACATGGAAACGCTCTCTCCTGCCCAGCAGATGCATGTAATGCATTCATGCCACGCTGCTCTCCAGCAAGTTACCTCCCAACCTCCTCCTCCCACCACAGTAGTTCCTCCACCTGCACCCCCTCCAGCCACTTTCCATCCTCCCCCTCCTATTACATCTATACCCCCTCCAGCCACTTTCCATCCTCCCCCTCCTATTACATCTACACCCCCTCCAGCCACTTTCCATCCTCCCCCTCCTATTACATACCATCCACCTCCCCAGCACCATCCACCTCCCCAGCACCATCCACCTCCCCAGCACCATCAACCTCCACAGCACCAGCAACCTCCCCAGTACCAGCAACCTCCCCAGTACCAGCAACTTCCCCAGCAACCTCCCCAGTACCAGCAACCTCCCCAGTACCTGCAAACTCCCCAGTACCAGCAACCTGCCCCGTACCAGACATCTCCCCACTTCCAGCAACCTGCCCCGTACCAAACTCCTTCCCCATACAACTTGCCATCAACATCATCTGCTCCTACAGTCCCTGCCCAACCCTCCACTCCACCACCCACCACCTCTTCTGCTTCCCACATGTCCACCCATTCTGTAGTTTTTTCCACACCTTCACCTCTAACTTCCTTCCCCACCACGATCCCAGTCCTCTCTCCACACTCCCAGTGTCGAAGTGTCCCGCAGCCCCTACAGCAGTATTTCCACCACACACTACACAGATTTATAATGTGTGTATTTAAATAAAAATGACCAGTTTTATGGTTTCAGTTTTATAGTTTCAAAGCTTTATTAAACAAGTTTATTAAAATTTTAAAAAAGTTTACTAAAAAAAACATTTTTCAATAAAAGTTAAATTATTTTACACTGGTTGTCTGTCATTTCTTTCTGCGGCGAAAAAGGTTAAATACAGGGTATTTAAAAGGTGAAATGGTATTCAAAACCAGGTATATAACTGTGGGTAAATTTTAGCTTTTTGCCACAGTTGTGTTCCTGGTTGTGTTTGAAGCAAATTATTTCACCTAAAAAGTTGTGTTTATTGTTGGTGATTTCCTAACAATGTACACAACTTTTGTTAAAAGGTGAAATACTTTGCATAAAACACAACCAGGTACACACCTGTGGCCTAAAGCTAAAAATAGAGACCATGACAAGATAGCCAACTTTGGTTGGCAAAGGTATATACTGTTGGTACAGAAGGTACACAAGTTTGGTTAGGGCACAAATCTTTCACACTCTGTCATCCTGCCAGTGTACTCTGCCTTGAGGTGACATAAAGTATAGTGCAAAATTGTCCCTCATTACTGAAACCGTCACAGAACTTCTAGTGGTAATGTCATGGTAATCTTGCAAGGTGGTTTCTTCAGAGGTGTCCTCAATGGAAATGGGTTCCTTGCAGATAACAAAATTGTGGAGTACCACGCACGCTTTGATCACCTCGTCCACAGTTTCTGTCTTGAGGTTGATCGCAGTCAATAGGACCCGCCATTTGGCTGTCAGAATACCATAGGTACATTCAACCATTCTTCTTGCTCTTGTGAGGCGTAATTAAAAATGCGTTTTGGTCTTGTCAATCCTCTGCTAGAGTACGGTTTCAAAAGGTGTTCTGACAGCTGGAAGGCTTCATCCCCTACACAGACAAATGGCATAGGTGGACCAGATGTTTGCGGCAGCGGTCTAGGTGGTGGGAACTGGAAGGTGTTTCCATACAGTTTACGCCCCATGGCAGACAGCTTGAAAACTTGAGAGTCATTGGAGCGGCCATAGGCCCCAATATCAACCGCAATAAATTTGTATTCCGCGTCAGCGATGGCCATGAGGACAATTGAAAAATATTTCTTGTAATTGAAATATTCCGATCCCGATCCAGCTGGCTTTACAATGCGGATATGTTTCCCGTCCACAGCGCCCAAGCAGTTGGGAAACTGACATATCTGTTGAAACTTGTCAGCAATTTCAATCCACCTCTCTGTTGTGGGCTCTGGTAAAAACTCTTCAGCTAAGGAGTCCCACAGTGCACGGCATGTGTACTTCACTATTCCAGATATGGTGGAAATCCCGAGTCTGTACTGGAAATGCAGTGACGAAAGGGATTCTCCAGTTGCAAGAAATCTGTGGGGAATTAAAAAACAATAAATTAGTTTTAAATCACAGCATTACATACCAAAACTGACCTATAACATTTGGAGATACAAATTACCACCAACAAGATTGCAGTGAAAGTGTGCTCTGATGCGATCATATCCAATAAATGTGGCTTACCTTAAAGTCACCATCAGACGCTCTGTGGGTGAAACAGAGAAGCGGCAATAGGTGTCCGCTTTTCTTATGAGGTGTGCAATGTGCTCCACCAAGTAATCAAAATTATCCATTTTCATCCTAACATATCCAAAAAATTTATCCGGGTTTCGTCGAAGGTCCATGCAGAGTGTAGAATAGACCCCACGCGTCATTCTCTTGGCTGTGATGGGGTGGATCCACAAACGTCGTCTACGATGCCTGATGCGCTGCTGTCTCGCTCTCTCCTTCTCCAGAACAATCACCCTCAAACGATTCGCCTCCGCTATAAAATCCGCCAAATTCTTCAAAATATTTCCAATGACAACATCCATCTTCGCCAGTAACTTGCTCTTCTCTCCAACCTGCACTTTCTCCTCTACAACCTGTCAAAGAAGGGCTGTAGGAACATGCTATATATAGTTTTCCAGTAGCCAATCCCGTTCGGAAAGCCACAAGGGTCAATTTTAAAAACCAGATCCGGCGTAATCCGTCGAAAAACGGATAGAAAAATGGATGAACCGGATGAGACGGATCTGGTTTTGTCTGTCAAGAAAAAGACGGATCCGGCAGAAAACCGGATCCGTCACATCCGGTTTTACTAAACATTTGCCGGATCCGGCGTTCCGGCACAACGCCGGATCGCGCCTGACGCCGAAAACCTGAAGTGTGAAACTAGCCTTATCTGGCTGCAGCTGAAGGGCACAAGCCAGAAAAAAGGCTACTCTATCTACTCCTATATAGTGTTTGCAACCAACCGATGTAGATGGATACGGATGGATGCACACTAATAGAAGAAGAAAAAATGAGCTGCAATAAAAGAGAAATGTGTGAGGCAGTGATGCACGCTGAGCGGCCTACAACCAGACGTAGCTGCAGGACACACTACTCAGCGTGAGCTGCACTCACACACAGTCAGAGACCTCTCAGACATCCGTGAACAGTGTAGAGAAGTGGGCACTAGCACTGAAAGGCTGCAGAAAGGCTCCGCTGTCTACTACTAGTGTTTGCAACCAACGTATATGGATATGGATGGAAGCACACTAGATAGAATTTATGAAAAATAAGCAGCAATAAAAGAAAAATATGTATGAGGCAGCAGTGAGGCACGCTGGGCGGCCTACAACCAGACGTGGCTGCAGGACCCACTCCCCAGCGTGAGCTGCACTCACACAGCCCTTGCAGACAGCTGTGAACACTGCTGCTAGGGAAAAGAAAGCTACAGTGGTGGTTTATGTAGCCTGGGTAAAGCACAATAGTTTTTTGAGAATCGCTATTTCTAACTGTCCCTCACAGTCTTCAACTGCAGCCTGTCCCTAACTGAATTCACAGCAGAGTGAACAGAAATGGCGGCGGCGGCTTTTATAGTGCATCATGACATCATTTCAGCAGCCAATCACAGCCATGCCAATAGTTAACATGCCTACATGCCTAACAGGATGTGCCCACACTTCTGAGGATTCCCATTGGCTGAATCAAATCGAGCGGGCTCCTAGCATTATGGGAACTTCCGATTCCGGTATTCGATATGAAAAAAGTATCGGAACTCAGTATCGGAATTCCGATACAGCGAATATCGGCCGATACCCGATACTTGCGGTATCGGAATGCTCAACACTATAGTTGCGTTCAGATGGGGAAAACTTTCGAGAAAAGAAGACACAGGGATTCATCTTAGAAGTCACAGGGTCCTTTTGGGACAAAACAGATCCTGCACCAATCTCAGAAGCATCTACCTCCACCTGAAATGGAAGTGAGACATCAGGTTGCCGTAAAACTGGAGCTGAAGTAAATCTCCGCTTAAGCTCCTGAAATGCTGAGACAGCCTCAGGAGACCAATTCAGCACATCAGCTCCCTTCTTGGTCAGATCAGTCAGTGGTTTGACAATACTAGAAAAATTACCTATAAATTTACGATAGAGGGAGGCGTGGTTTGCAGGGGAAGGGAGCAGACCTGTGCTTCAGGAGCTCCTGAAAAATCCCCTATTTAAGCTACTAAAAGCTTACTAAAAGTGGAATTTTTTGGATTAAAAGCTGAAGAAATATGCCTGGAACTGACTACAGGATGCATGGACTCGGATCTACAAAGAAAAATCCCCTAACAAGACGTGAATGGTCGGGGAGAACTTGGCAGGGGCCCACTCCCAGCTGGAGGACAACACAGACCGATGCTACAAGCAAAAGCCTCCAGCTCACCTGCAGTAAAATCGGGACTCCCAAGAGACTTACAGGCCCATGGGTCGCCGTCGGAGAAGCCGACGCATGTTGCGGCTCCACTACCAGCTGACGGTAATGTGAGGAAGCGCTCAGGCGTCAGCTGATGTGGCAGGGAAGAGACAATGGTGACTCAGCAGCTTCAGCCCTGGGGCCACAGCTGATTGTAGAGACTTCCATAGCGCAGGGAGACCCAGGAGAGACCCACCATCTGGATGCCCCAGGAGACTCACCAGCCCACAGGTTGCCCTCAGAGGAACTGAAGTCTGTATCTGCTCTGCTGGCAGCAATGTGAGGAAGTGCCCAGGAGCCGCAGCGTGTGCAGAAGCAGGGGAACAGCTGATGAGGCCGGGTAGAGAGAGCGGAGACTCAGCAACTTCAGCTCTGCAGTCACAGCTGATTACAGAGACTTCACAGCACTGCGAGACGCAGCAGGGACCCTCAGTTTAGATGCCCCAGTGTTTGTGTCAAGATCAGCTCGTAGTGAAGAGAGTCGGGCATTGGAACCGCAGGTAAAACCAGAGGAGGGTGCCTGTCAGCTGCTGCACCCCAGGGAGAAACGAGACTGCCACTCCGGGGAGGGGGATCACTGTGAGGCTGGGAAGAGACAGATTTTAGGCAATGAACCCCCTGTGTATACCACAAATAAAGATGAGCTTTTTACTTTAATTAGAGACACTGCTAATTTAATACAGGAGATGGGAAGCAACACACAGCGATTCTTTCATACACCCACAGAGCTAAAATCTCCCCCCTGATGACAAAATACAAGCTGACAGGTCAGAGGAATATAGATCTGTTCCAGGGGTTAATAATGGAGAGATATCCCCTAACCCATTTGTTAGTATTCCTATGCTTAAAGGGGAAGTGGATCAATTTACTGAGGGAGTGCAGCAGAATGGAGCTGCTAACACACACGATGGTAAAAGTTCTGATCTTTCTCAGTCATCCTTGGGGGACTATTGTGACATGAATCTCCATTTGGATCAAGGCGGAAATTCTTTAAATTCCTCAAGTCCTTTGGAAGATCTTGATAGTCTGTATTCAGAGGAGTTTGTGGTGGAGGCTGATTCATATAATGATCATGGGAGCGATTCCTCTATGGACAGGGTGTCTAATGAGACTTCTTCCTCACGTTCATCTTTAGAGGTAAAGGACAGGCTCGAGAAAATTACCTCATTATTAGATGACATACCTGCCTCAGATGACTATCCCACAGAAGGCTTTGTAGCCAGGATTAGAGTTGAGCGACTTTTGGTTTTTTAGGGTCGCGTTTCGTTTCGTGAAACCCGACTTTTCCAAAAGTCGGGTCGAGCAAGATCGGCCGATTACAGGGAAAAGTCGGGGTCGTCCCGAAACACGAAACCCAATGTAAGTCAATGGGGAATAAAAGTCGGCAGTGAGAGGAGGACAGGAAAGACACCTACAGTGCCCATTTGAATGCCAAAAGCATCAATTCTTCTTACTTAAGCTTGTCAACCTTAATTAACTTCATAATACAAGTTACGCACTGAAAAATGGGGGTTATTTGGCTAAAGTTGTGGGGGGGGAGGGCTGGCTGCAGGTTTTCATGTGCCCTGGGCGAAAGAGCGCCCCTTTAACACATACCACAACTCATCATGCTCCGATACGGCAGAGAAATAGCGGTATAGTACAATGAAAAATACCTCACTTTTTACATCTCATGACGAGGCCCATCTATTTCTCCATACAGAATCATTGGTCCCATATAATGTTTGAAACAGTATATGATGAGCTCCACATAATGCTACAGTATATGTTGGTCCCCATGGATGAAGCTCCACTGTCTTATGGGCCCAAATAATGCTCCAAACATAATGGGCCCCATTTCTAATGCTCTAGTGTATAATGGGCCCCGTAAATGCTGCTCCAGTGTCTGATGTCCACCTTCCCAGAGGAGTATTGCGGCTTTAAGTCTCCTCACCTCGACATGCTTAGCATGTCATTCTCCGCAAGGAGAAATGATACTTCTTGGATATCGGTCAGACGCCTCTCTCACAGCCAAACCAGATCTTCTCCCACTTTGCACTGATGAGGGGCAGTACCCCGAAACACAGTGTCTGCAAATGGAGATTCTAGCTTGGCTTTTATCCTAAGTCATGTAACTAGGCTCGTTAAAGGGTCAACATTGACTTTTAGGATTGCTACCTCCAATAGGTGGCACTAGAGTTCTAGTTCTCTTCCTCTCTGAAGAGACAATTTGCATAATTAGCATATGTCCACCTTTGGAATGTTCCAGTGTATGGTGGGCCCCATCTATCATTCTCCAGAGTATATTGCTTCCCAAAAATTGCTGTCCCAACATTGAAAACAATCAAATAAGTCTCCTCGCTAGGGAATCCCTGTACTTGTCTGGACTCCTCGTCGTCCCCATCTTCCATCTCACTGCAAAGTATTTCAACCTTGCAAGTGCTGTGATCCTGGGCAAGCAGGGGGGGGCCCACTCGTTGGTGACGGCACTGGCACAGGGCCCCTGATAGTACGGTGGTGTGTCTGATGGCGGGTGGGCCGAACCTGCACTTTCATCTGCAGCTTCCTCTTTGTCACCGTGTAAGATGGAACTGTATATGTGAAGGGTAACCTGAGTTTCATCAGGGTCAGATTCAGGCCGTGTAGCGTGCGAGGGGAATGTAGTGGTCTGGGTCAATGTACCAGCAGATTCATCGAGCAGTGGCTGGGCATCAGTGCACTTGTGTCGCCCCCAGGAGTACGGTCGCCACAGTGGCATTACCTTCTTCCTAGGGAGTGTGATGTCATGCTTGGGAGCAACGAAGGATCTCTCTAGCAGGTTAACTGACTGGGCGGCGTTATTCCCACGAGTCATGACCCTCCAAACAGCGTTCATGAAGGCAAAGTGTTTGTTTTACGTGGGCAGTATGGTTGCAAAGCTGAACCTTAAAGGAATGTCCAGAAGGGCACCACCAGGAGTGGAGCCTACGGTTAAATTCGACTCCACCTGGGAAACCTCAACCATGCCAGCTACAGAACAGATGCACACATTGCAAGCTTAATTCCGTTAACGAACGAGACTCCGTCATGCCCCGTGGTCCGAGTCCGGCTTACTAGAGGGACACGTGAGGCTCTGGCACATGAGATTGGCCAATAACTGGTGTGTCATGCCCTTACATGTCCGTGGCTGCATGTGCGCTACACTGAAAAGGCCAGCGTTTGTCGCTTACAGGTGCTGATAACCCGCTGAACAACGTTAGTGATGGGGATCACTGATTACAATTATTACCCGCGAACAATGATTTCCCAGTAAGTGCAGGTCAACCGCAGTTCCGGAATTAGGCCTAACCGTCATTCCTGAAAAAATTAAAAACTTACGTGTGCAAACCACAGGTGCTGTAGCTTGCTTAACAGCTCGCCAGCCGTTCTCACGCCCAGTATGGATTACACGTGATTGCACAAAGGTGAGAAAGGGTACCGTATCCCCGGATAACATGTATGGATAGCGTACATATTCAAAAGATATGTCTATACATCAGGAGGCAGGCTCAGACGGTGTTAGGCCCAGTATGGCTTGCACGTGATTGCACAAAGGTTAGAAAGGGTACCGTATCCCCGGATAACATGTATGGATAGCGTACACATTCAAAATATATGTCTCAGGAGGCAGGCTCAGACGGTGTTAGGCCCAGTATGGATTGCACGTGATTGCACAAAGGTTAGAAAGGGTACCGTTTCCCCGGATAACATGTATGGATAGCGTACACATTCAAAATATATGTCTATACAGCATGAGGCAGGCTCAGACGGTGTCAGGCACAGTATGGATTTGACGGCCCAGACTACACAGCGGAGGAGCAGGGAGAGGTAAAGATTGCAAATGCTGGGGCCCTGCCCAAGCAAGGGGGGCCCACTCGTGGGCGTCGGTACTGGCACTGGGCCCCTCATAGTACGGCGGTGTGTCTGACGGCGGGTGTGCACCACCACCGTCAGAGACACTTGATTGCACTATGAGGGACCCTGTGCCAGTGCCCGCGCCCAAGAGTCGGCCTACCCACCTGTCCAGGGCAACGGCACTCGCACGGTGTCGTGCGCTAGGTGGTGACCCTGGCCATGGGGGGGAGGCAGCACAGTTAGGGAGTTTTAGAAAGTGGCATATGTTGATGTTGGACATTCAGCTGATGCAAAAGGCGAAATAGGTCAAGTCCCAGGAAGAGGTGGACCAAAGCAAGCCATTTTTCTGTCACCCTATGTGTCATCAGGGGAAGGTGGGACAAAATCCTTGGAAACCCATGCATGGTTCATTTTAATGAAGGTTAGATCATCCACATTTTGGGTTGACAGACGGGTCCTTTTTTCTGTCAGGATTGATCCAGCTGCACTGAAGACTCTTTCCGATAGCACACTTGCAGCTGGGCAAGCGAGCTCCTGTAAGGCATATTGTGCCAATTCAGGCCAGGTGTCCAGTTTAGCGGCCCAATAGTCAAAGGGGAATGACCTGTGTGGGAGAACATCGATATGGGAGGAAAAGTAGCTTGTAACCATAGTTGACAACTGCTGTCTCCTGTCACTTTCCATCGATGCAGTATTACCAGTTGTGTGAGCGGTATTTGAAAAATCAGTCCACAACATGGTCATGAAACCCCTGTCTCCAACGCCACTTCTGCTGTGTGCACCACGAACACCTCTGCCAAGCTGCCCCCGGCCCGTACAGCTCGTGTGAGAACCATCACCGCTGCTGTGTGCTGGGAATGCCTCAAGCAACCGATTTACCAGAGTTGCTTGTTTATTAGCCAATATTAGGTCAAGGTTCTCCTGTGGCATGATGTTTTGTAATTTGCCTTTATAGCGTGGATCCAGGATGCTGGCCAACCAGTAGTCGTCATCGTTCATCATTTTGGCAATGCGGGGGTCCCTTTTTAGGATCCGCAAGGCATAATCTGACATGTGGGCCAATGTTCCCGGTGTCAATGATGCACTGCGAGTGCTGGTTGGAGGAGCACTTTCTGACAAATCAACATCCCTCCAGTCACGCACAAACCCTGTACCAGACCTTGCCACGCCAACATTTTCACTTGCCCCACGAGATGCATCCTCCTCCCCTAAGTAATCATCCCCATCATCCTCCTCCTCCTCCGCCTCTTCTTCCTCCACCTCGTCCAGGAGAGGTCCCTGAGCAGACAATGGCTGAATGTCATCAAGGATTCCCTCCTCCTCTTCCTCCTTATCAACATTGGCTGCAGACGCCTGCTCTTTAAGGTGCGTCAAAGTTTGCATGAGCAGACGCATACAGTAAGTGGGATGCTCATGCTTAGGATGGCGTCGTCTGTGCTTACCAGCCGTGTGCATTCCTCAAAACACTGAAGGACTTTACAGAGGTCTTTCAGCTTCGACCACTGCACACCTGTCAACTCCATGTCTGCTCTCAAAGTGCCTGGCCGTGTATCCTCCCACAAATGCATTATGGCCTGCCTCTGCTCGCACAGCCGCTCCACCATGTGCAGGGTGGAGTTCCACCTTGTTGCAATGTTGATAATGAGGCGGTGGTTGGGAAGGTGGAGCAATCGCTGCAGCTTCTGCATACGAACGGAGTGTACAGGCGACCGGCGGATGTGCGCGCACAGTCTTCGCACCTTCTGGAGCAGGGCTGTTAACTCCGGATAATTATTGAGGAAGCACTGCACCACCAGGTTCAAGGTGTGAGCCAAGCAAGGTATATGGCTGAGTTTTGAAAGGGCTATGGCTGCCACAAAATTACGGCCGTTATCACTAACTACCTTGCCTGCCTCAAGATGTACACTGCCCAGCCATGACTCAGTTTGTCGCTTCAAGTACTCGGCCAGCACCTCGGCGGTGTGTCTGTCGCCCAAACACATCATCTGCAACACAGCCTGCTGACGCTTTCCACTAGCTGCTCGATAGGGGGACACATCGTGTGCAACAGTGGCAGCTGCAGATGGAGTGCTCGTACGACTGCGCTCTGTGGACGAGCTTTCGCTTCTGGAGGAGGAGGAGGAGGGTCGAACGCCTACAGCCAACTGTTTCCTATACCGTGGGCTAGGCAGCACTGTCCCACCACCGCTGTCCCCTGTGGACCCTGCATCCACCACATTAACCCAGTGCGCAGTGATGGACACGTAACGGCCCTGGCCATGCCGACTGGACCATGCATCAGTTGTGAGGTGCACCTTTCCGCTCACTGACTGCTTGAGTGCATGGACAATGCGGTCTTTCACATGATGGTGGAGGGCTGGGATGGCTTTGCGAGAGAAGAAGTGGCGACTGGGTAGGTCATAGCGTGGTACTGCATAGGTCATGAGTTCGTGGAAAGCTGCGCTTTCCACCAACCGAAAGGGCATCATCTCAAACGAGATTAGTTTGGCAATGTGGGCGTTCAAACCCAGTGTACGCGGATGAGAGACTGAGTACTTTCTTGACCTACTCATAGTGTCTGGGAGGGTGAGCTGGACTTGAGAGCTGCATATGGTGGAAGTAGCGGTGGACAGGGCGGACTGAGAGAGGGTTGATGATGGTGATGGAGTTGGTGTTCTTTCTGATGTCCTAGAATCAGTCTTTCGTTGATATAACAGTGGGATTCCCTGACTGCTGTGGCCTTGCAACGACACCTCAACATTTGCTGCTGTGCTAACCGGTGGGCTTACAGTGGGGGAAACAATGTAGCGTTGCTGACTACCTTCGTTGTGATCAGTTGCACATGTGGCACTTGAGGTTTGGTGTTGTGTCCACGCTTGCAAGTGCATGCTGGTTAAATGTCTAAGCATGCAACTGGTATTCAAATTTTTCAGATTTTTCCCTCGGCTAAAGGTCTTTGCGCACTTCTTACAGATAACCTTGGCCTGATCATGAGGATTTTGTTCAAAAAAGTGCCACACTGCACTCTTCCTACTTTGGCAGACATTTTGCGGCCTAGCACGCTGTGATCTTTTGACCCTCTGGACAAGCTGTCCAGCAACTCTTTTGATGTTTGGAACCTGTCTTTGGAGTGCTCCGGGCCTGCCAGATAACAGCTGTTGCGATGTCGATGTCTGCTGTGGATGCTCCTCATCTGAGCTATTGGAAGCAGCACCCTCTTCCCCCAATGGATGCCAATCTGGGTCAACAACTGGGTCATCCATCACCTCCTCTTCTATGTCATGTGCACCTTCCTCTGTGTCACCGTGTATGGTGGTATAGTGTGCGGGAAGGGGCACCTGAGTCTCATCAGGGTCAGAATCTGGCTCTGTACACTGCGAGGACAATGTAGTGCTCTGAGTGAATGTACCAGCAGAATCATCCATCAGAGGCTGTGCATCAGTGCACTCCATGTCAGATTCATCTTGGCCTGGGTAATTCACCATTTCACTTGATAATCCAGGCATGGTATGTGAAAACAGCTCCATGGAGTAATCAGTAGTATGGCGTGCGTCATCCTTCAATCTTGGTTGGGGTGAAGGACACAAGGAAAGGTGTGCTTCATGAACATGAGCCTCCAATGACGACTCAGTGCTTTTACTTTTTACAACTGAAGAAGAGGAGGCGATAGAGCTGGAGGCTGAGTCAGCAATGTAAGACAAAACTTTTTCCTGATGCTCTGGCTTTAAAAGCGGTTTGCCAACTCCTAGAAAACTAAGCGTTCGAGGCCTTATGTAGCCAGACGATGACGCAGGCTCAACACCTCCTGCATTCGGTCCTATTTTGCTCTTGCCACTACCATCAGATCCACCACCAACACCATCATTACCAGCTGCCAACCCCCGCCCAATTCCACGGCCTCTTCCACCAGCCTTCCTCATTTTTGGTAGAAATGTAGACAAAATCCAACAAACTATATAGTAATGTAAAACAAGGTACAAGGTGTCTATAGGACAGGGGAGATTTTGAATTTCTGCAGACACTTGTGGACACTGAACACTTTTGGATTGTGTGAGGCCCAATGAATATCTGAGCGCTATGTGACAGGCTCGATGGCACAGCTGTGACCAAAGTGACTAGAGGATAAGGGAGATTTTGAATCTCTGCACACACTTTTGGACACTGGACACTTTTGGATTGTGTGAGGCCCAATGAATATCTGAGCGCTATGTGACAGGCTCGATGGCACAGCTGTGACCAAAGTGACTAGAGGATAAGGGAGATTTTGAATCTCTGCACACACTTTTGGACACTGGACACTTTTGGATTGTGTGAGGCCCAATGAATATCTGAGCGCTATGTGACAGGCTCGATGGCACAGCTGTGACCAAAGTGACTAGAGGATAAGGGAGATTTTGAATCTCTGCACACACTTTTGGACACTGGACACTTTTGGATTGTGTGAGGCCCAATGAATATCTGAGCGCTATGTGACAGGCTCGATGGCACAGCTGTGACCAAAGTGACTAGAGGATAATGGAGATTTTGAATCTCTGCACACACTTTTGGACACTGGACACTTTTGGATTGTGTGAGGCCCAATGAATATCTGAGCGCTATGTGACAGGCTCGATGGCACAGCTGTGACCAAAGTGACTAGAGGATAAGGGAGATTTTGAATCTCTGCACACACTTTTGGACACTGGACACTTTTGGATTGTGTGAGGCCCAATGAATATCTGAGCGCTATGTGACAGGCTCGATGGCACAGCTGTGACCAAAGTGACTAGAGGATAATGGAGATTTTGAATCTCTGCACACACTTTTGGACACTGGACACTTTTGGATTGTGTGAGGCCCAATGAATATCTGAGCGCTATGTGACAGGCTCGATGGCACAGCTGTGATCAAAGTGACTAGAGGATAAGGGAGATTTTGAATCTCTGCACACACTTTTGGACACTGGACACTTTTGGATTGTGTGAGGCCCAATGAATATCTGAGCGCTATGTCACAGGCTCGATGGCACAGCTGTGACCAAAGTGACTAGAGGATAAGGGAGATTTTGAATCTCTGCACACACTTTTGGACACTTGACACTTTTGGATTGTGTGAGGCCCAATGAATATCTGAGCGCTATGTGACAGGCTCGATGGCACAGCTGTGACCAAAGTGACTAGAGGATAAGGGAGATTTTGAATCTCTGCACACACTTTTGGACACTGGACACTTTTGGATTGCGTGAGGCCCAATGAATATCTGAGTGCTATGTGACAGGCTCGATGGCACAGCTGTGACCAAAGTGACTAGAGGATAAGGGAGATTTTGAATCTCTGCACACACTTTTGGACACTGGACACTTTTGGATTGTGTGAGGCCCAATGAATATCTGAGCGCTATGTGAAAGGCTCAATGGCACAGCTGTGACCAAAGTGACTAGAGGATAAGGGAGATTTTGAATCTCTGCACACACTTTTGGACACTGGACACTTTTGGATTGTGTGAGGCCCAATGAATATCTGAGCGCTATGTGACAGGCTCGATGGCACAGCTGTGACCAAAGTGACTAGAGGCTAATGGAGATTTTGAATCTCTGCACACACTTTTGGACACTGGACACTTTTGGATTGTGTGAGGCCCAATGAATATCTGAGCGCTATGTGACAGGCTCGATGGCACAGCTGTGACCAAAGTGACTAGAGGATAATGGAGATTTTGAATCTCTGCACACACTTTTGGACACTGGACACTTTTGGATTGTGTGAGGCCCAATGAATATCTGAGCGCTATGTGACAGGCTCGATGGCACAGCTGTGACCAACGTGACTAGAGGATAAGGGAGATTTTGAATCTCTGCACACACTTTTGGACACTGGACACTTTTGGATTGTGTGAGGCCCAATGAATATCTGAGCGCTATGTGACAGGCTTGATGGTACAGCTGTGACCAAAGTGACTAGAGGATAAGGGAGATTTTGAATCTCTGCACACACTTTTGGACACTGGACACTTTTGGATTGTGTGAGGCCCACTGATATCTGAGCGCTATGTCACAGGCTCGATGGCACAGCTGTGACAAAAGTGACTAGAGGATAAGGGAGATTGGATTGCTTTTAAAAAAGCAGTTTGCGGAGCAGTGGGTAAACAGCAATGCCAGCCTGTCAGGAAGCCTTAAAAGGCAGCCCAACAACCAACACCACTGATACCCACAATATAGCCTCCCCTTGCACTGCACACACAGTGACTGGTGTGTTGTGCAGGCCAAATCGCTAGCAGCAGAAGCAGTTTTTTTGTCTTCTTCCCTGCCTAACGCTCTCCCTACAGAATCAGCAGCAACCTCTCCCTATACTGAGATCGGCAGAAGTAAGATGGCGGTCGGCGTGCACGCCCTTTTATACCCCCTGTGACGCCCACCAAAGCAAGCCAATCACTTGCATGCCCTTCTGAAAGATGGTGGTGACCCCTGCCTATGTCATCACGTTGCCCACAGTGTCCGTGGATCCTGATTGGCTGAAAAAGAGCGCAAAACAAACTTTTGAAACGTGACTTTGGCGCGTAAGTCGCCGACCTCGTGGCCGACCTCATCCTAGGGTCGGGTTTCGTTTCATGAAACCCGACTTTGCCAAAAGTCGGCGACTTTTGAAATTGTTCGACCCGTTTCGCTCAACTCTAGCCAGGATGTTTAGAGCTTTTTTGGAATCTTTGGATGTTACCGTTGGAAATCACGTTGTCCAGGGAAACCCACTTAAGCAACATACAGAATCTAAGGCATCTGAGGTTTTTGTATAAAATTTCTTTAAAGACACCTTGCTGCGTTTAACTGATGATTCCTATCCAAATTCCACTAAGGATTTTGATAAATTTACAAAAAATCAAAAAATACCGGATTCTCTTAAAAATCATGACACTATAGATTCAAAACTACCTCAGATCCTCCCTACATTCACGGAATCAATGGATAAATTACGAAAAGACATTATCACCTTTAGGGATTCCTTGGCTAGTTTTGAGGATTATAAGCGGAGAAATAACATAAAGATTAGAGGAATCCCCGAATCAGTGCAGTCCTCACAACTGAAAGAATACATTTCCATGATGACCTCCCATTTGATCCCGAATCTTAAAGAAACCAATTTGATTGAAAAAGCTTTCAGAATACGTAGACCGCCTTCACTGCCCTCAAGTGTAAGCAGAGACGTTATTGTCTCATTTTACCCCAATTGGGTAAGGAATACACTTTTAGGGATATCAAAAGACCCGCTACTACTACAGTCTCCATATAAACACCTGATGTTCTTTAAGGACCTGTCTAGATCAACCCTACAAAAACGCAAGCTGTTTCAATTTACCACCCGTAAGCTCCTGTGTAGCGGAATCTCTAATAACTGGACTCAATTTTCTACTTTGCAAGTGAAGTTTGCATCCAAAATAATTCCTGTTTCCTCACCAGAAGAGGGAATCGACTTTTTAATTTCTGCTGGAATAATCTCTTCTGGGGCCTCAATTGGATCCTCCTCGCCGCCCAATTGAGATCCGTGTCCAAACTGAGTGTCTTGAGGTTTATAAGTATTTTGATTGGCAAAGAAGTATTTTCCACTTTATGGCTTTTGAATGAACCGGACTTTACCTCCCCAAGGTCTTAGGGTCACTTATATGTGTACCCGGACGCGACAGGTCTATATATATTTATTAAGCGATTACTTGCAGTGATCTTTAATCACAAGTATTGTAAAACTATATACTTTGTGTACTGTCTTTTTGTTTTTTAACAAGTGTTGGCGTTTATAATAAGCATCTTTCTCAGCTTCTGTATTAAACTGTATGTGTTTTGCTAGGAGTAACTGAGGATTCATTGAGGTATATTATTGTATTGCTTTTTTATTTACAGGTGTTGGTGTTTGTAATAAGCAACTTAAACCTTGTGCAGATTTACTGTATGATATGCACACAATCCTTTACTGGATACTTTATTAAGCTTTACATGTTCAACTGTATATAACCCATGATAGTGTATATATGTATGCCTGTCTTTCCCCTATCTTTATAGGGTTGTTTTTTTTTTTTTTTTTTTTACTTCTTTCCCCATCCCTTCTTTCCCTTGTTCCATTGCCCTTTCCTCCTTATCACCTTACTTTCCTACCTCTTTTCCCTACCCTTTACCCATACCCTTTAAAAATTTAAAATACCAATAAAGATCATTTGAAATAAATTTACGATAGAAATTAGAAAAACCCAAACACTTCTGGAGGGCCTTCAGAGAAGTGGGCTGAACCCAATCATAAATGGCCTGTACCTTGGCCGGGTCCATTTCAATAGTCAATGGAGACAAGATAAATCCCAAAAATGAAATCCTCTGTACATCAAAGAGGCACTTCGATCCCTTAACAAACAGGGAATTCTCCCTCAAAATCCGGAACACAGTCCGGACGTGTTCCACATGAGAATCCCAATCAATAGAAAAGATCAAAATATCATCCAGATAAATGATCAAAAACTTATCCACAAAGTCCCGGAAAATATCATTCATAAAGGACTGGAAGACAGAAGGGGCATTAGTGAGCCCAAAAGGCATCACCAGGTACTCAAAATGTCCCTCCGGAGTATTAAACGCCGTCTTCCATTTATCCCCGTGCTTAATGCGAATAAGATTATACGCCCCCTGAGGTCAAGCTTAGTAAACCAGCAGGCACCTTTAACTCTGGAGAATAGATCAGACATCAGAGGTGACGGGTACTGATATTTAACCGTCATCTTGTTAAGGGAACGAATCAATACACGGTGTTAATGAACCATCTTTCTTGGCCACAAAAAAAAACCCAGCACCTAAAGGTGACGAGGATGGTCTAATATGACCCTTCTCCAATGACTCCTTAATATAGGATCGCATAGCATCATGTTCAGGTACTGATAAGTTGAAAAGCCGACCCGTGGGAAATTTACACCCAGGCATCAAGTCAATTGCACAGTCATAACTCCTATGAGGAGGCAAAGACACAGACTTACTCTCACTAAATACATCAGGAAAATCAGCCAGATAATCAGGAATATCATGAGACTGAGGAGAGGTGGAGAAAACAGGAGCGTCCCTAAGAACACACTGACAACCCCAACTCACCACAGACCCAGATTTACAATCCAAAACTGGATTATGAGTTTGCAACCAGGGGAACCCCAGAACAATAGTAATGCAAATTATGCAGCACCAAAAATTTACAATTTTCTTGGTGGTCTGGGGGAACTCGCATTATCACCTGGGTCCAAAACTGAGGTTTATTCTCCGCCAAAGGAGTGGCATCCATACCCCTCAAAGGAATAGGCATCTGCAGAGGTGTCATAGACAAACCACAACGTTTAGCAAAGTCCAAATCCATCAGATTCAGAGCTGCTCCTGAATCCACAAAAGCCTTAGTGGAAAATGTGGACAAGGAGCAGATCAGAGTAATTGCCAAAAGAAACTTAGGTTGTATACTGCCCACAGCAAATGTGTGTGCAAAACGTTTCTCTCATTTAGGGCAGACAGAAATAGTATGAGAGGCGTCTCCACAGAAAAAACACAGCTTATTACGCCTTCTAAACTCCTGGTGTTGCGCCCTAGACAAAAAAATATTCTGACACTTTTTTTTTTCTCTTTTCCTTTTCCCTTAAACAATCTTTCCCTGCTTTTGAGTACCCTAGAATCTGCGGTATGGCTAGTGATTCTGTTATGAATGGGTCACCGAGGAGGAAAAACAAGACAACAAGCTAAGTCCCAGAAAACCAGAGAGGTTGGTCACTATGCAGATTGCAGATCCCTGATCTTAACCACACAACTAACAGTAGCAGTGGAGCGTTCCTACGTTGTTCCTAGACGCCTCGTCACCGCCGGAGGACTACATAAACCAAAACCAAGAAAAGGGAAAACTAACTGCCCCAGAGCAGACCCCAAAGGAAAACACAGCCCCCACACATGTATTGACGGTGAAGCAAGATGAAAGCACATACAAAGGCAGGAAAATAGGCTGAGCAAACGATGGGGCCCGACTAACTAGAAAGGACAGGAAAGGAAAGCCACTGTCTGCAATCTGCCAAAAAACCCTACCAAAAATAATGTACTACACGTCTGATAGCAAAATTAACCCTGAAGTCACTAGACTTCTCCCACTATATCAGCACTCTGAAATATTCTGAAACAGAGCAAAAAGAGGCAAATCTAATAAGGGACAAAAAGGCAAATTGGCAAATACAGATAAATAGGAGTGGAAGTTCAGCATAGCCCCAGCAGGGGCAAGCTGACCACACAAGAAACTGAATTGACCAACAAACACAAGTGTGAACATTAGCAAAAAAAAACTTAACTTAAGAAGACTGGAAGAGAGCTGAAGTCCAAGACCTGAGAAGCAGACTGAATCACCAGCAGCAGGATAGGGCGTTATATCCAGTCTGATACTCCAGAGATCCAATCGTTATCTTCCTCATCAGGTGGCAGATCACTACCACTTAAACCAACCACACTACCTCCTGTCACCACCAGAGGGAGAACTGAAGGAGAACTCTCAACTGGAGGAGCAGAAAATGAGCTCATAACAACTCCCCTAAAGTACTCACCTGTATGATACTCCCCTCAAATATCCACCTGTACGATACTCCCCCAAATACCCACCTGTACAATACTCCCCTCAAATACCCACCTGTACAATACTCCCCTAAAATACCCACCTGTACAATACTTCCCACAAATACTAACCTGTTCGTTTCTCCCCCCAAATACCCAGCTGTACAATACTCCCCTAAAGTACTCACCTGTATGATGCTCCCCCAAATACTTACCTGTACAATACTCCTCCAAATATCCACCTGTACAATACTCCCCACAAATACCCACCTATATGATACGCCCCCCAAATACCCACCTGTACAAAACTCCCTCCAAAATACCCACCAGTACAATACTCAATACAAATATTCACCAGTATGATACTCCCCCAAATACCCAATCTGTACGATACTCCCCCAAATACCCACCTGTACAATACTCCCCCCAAATACCCAACTATACGATACTCCCCCAAATACCCACCTTTACGATACTCCCCCAATACCCACCTGTACGATACTCCCAATACTCCCCCAAATACTCACCTATACGATACTCCACCCAAATACTCACCTGTACGTTACTCCCCCCAAATATTCACCTCTACTTTACTCCCCCAAATATCCACCTGTATGATACTCCCCCCAAATACCCACCTCTACTATACTCCCCTCAAATACCAACCAGTGCGATACCCCCCCAAATACCCACCGGTGCGATACTCCCCCCAAATACCCACCGGTGCGATATTCCCCTCAAATACCCACCTGTACAATACTCCCCCAAATACCTTACGTTACTCCCCAAAAATATCCACATGTACTGTACTCCCCCCACATACCTAGTTATACATTGCTCCCCCAAATACTCACCTGTACAATACGCCTCCAAATACTCACCTGTACAATACTGCCCCCAAATACTCACCTGTACAATACTCCCGCAAATACTCACCTGTTCGATAATACCCACAAATACTCACCTGTACGATACTCCCCCCAAATACCCAACTGTACAATACTGCCCCCAAATACTCATCTGTACGAAGCTCCCCTCAAATACTCACCTGTACGATACTCCCCTCAAGTGCTCACCTGTACAAAACTCCCCCCAAATATTCACCTGTACAATACTCCCCACAAATACTCACCTGCATGATACTCCCCTCAAATACACACCTGTACGATACTTCCCTCAAATGCTCACCTGTACAATTCTCCCCTCAAATTCCCAACTGTACAATACTCCCCCAAATACTCCTCTGTACGATACTCCCCTCAAATACTCACTTGTATGACACTCCCCCCAAATATTCACCTTTATTATACTTCCCCCCAAAACTCACCTGTACGATACGCCCCTCAAATACTCACCTGTACAATACTCCCCCCAAATACTTACCTGCACATTACTCCCCAAAAATACCCAAATGCACTGTACTCCCCCAAATACTCAAATGTTCGTTACACCCCTCAAATACTCACCTGTACAATACTCCCTCAAATACTCACCTGTACAATACTCCCGCAAATACTCACTTGTTCGATAATACCAACAAATACTCACCTGTACGATACTCTCCGCAAATACTCACCTGTACGATACTCCCCCCAAATACCCACCTGTACATTACTCCCCCAAAAACCCAACTGTACAATACTCCCCACAAATACTCACTTGTACAATACTCCCCACAAATACTCCCTGTACATTACTCCCCTCAAATACTCACCTGTATGATACCCCCCCAAATACTCACCAGCATGATACTCCTCTCAAATGATCACCTGTACGACACTCCCCCAAAATACCTTACCATACTCCCCCCAAATACTCACCTGTATGTTACTTCCCCCAAATACCCAACAGTATATTTCCCTCAAATACCCACCTGTACAATAGTCCCTCAAATACTCAGATGCACGTTTCTCCCCCAAATATCCAACTGTAGGATACTCCCTACAAATACTCACCTGTTCGATACTCCCCTCAAATACTCACCTGTTCGATACTCCCCTCAAATGGTCACCTGTACGACACTCCCCCCAAATACTCATATGTACAACACTCCCCTCAAATACTCACCTGCACAATACTCCCCCAAATACTCTCTTGTACGTTACTCCCCAAAAACACCCACCTGTACTGTACTCCCCTCCACATACCTAGATGTACATTACTCCCCCCAAATACTCACCTATACAATACTCCCCCCAAAATACTCACCTGTAGGATACACCTGCAAATACTCACCTG
Organism: Dendrobates tinctorius; assembly: GCF_039654945.1. Taxonomy (NCBI): domain Eukaryota; kingdom Metazoa; phylum Chordata; class Amphibia; order Anura; family Dendrobatidae; genus Dendrobates; species Dendrobates tinctorius. The sequence goes on from NW_027361911.1 coordinate 370,821, forward strand.
CTCGATAATACCCACAAATACTCACCTGTACGATACTCCCCCCAAATACCCAACTGTACAATACTGCCCCCAAATACTCATCTGTACGAAGCTCCCCTCAAATACTCACCTGTACAATACTCCCCTCAAGTGCTCACCTGTACAATACTCCCCCCAAATATTCACCTGTACAATACTCCCCACAAATACTCACCTGCATGATACTCCCCTCAAATACTCACCTGTACGATACTTCCCTCAAATGCTCACCTGTACAATTCTCCCCTCAAATTCCCAACTGTACAATACTCCCCCAAATACTCCTCTGTACGATACTCCCCTCAAATACTCACTTGTATGACACTCCCCCAAATATTCACCTTTATTATACTTCCCCCCAAAACTCACCTGTACGATACGCCCCTCAAATACTCACCTGTACAATACTCCCCCCAAATACTTACCTGCACATTACTCCCCAAAAATACCCAAATGCACTGTACTCCCCCAAATACCCAAATGTTCGTTACACCCCTCAAATACTCACCTGTACAATACTCCCTCAAATACTCACCTGTACAATACTCCCCCCAAAATACTCACCTGTAGGATACACCTGCAAATACTCACCTGCTCGATAATACCCACAAATACTCACCTGTATGATACTCTCCACAAATACTAATTTGTACGATACTTCCCCAAATACCCAACTGTACAATACTCCCCCCAAATGCTCACTTATACAATATTCCCCACACGAACTCTCCTGTACAATACTCCCCCTCAAATACTCACCAGTAGGATACTGCCCCCAAATACCCACCGGTGCGATACTCCCCCCAAATCCTAACCTTTACGTTACTCCCCCAAATAGCCACCTGTACAATACTCCCCACAAATGCTCATCTGTACAATACTCCTCCCAAATACCCACCTGTACAATACTCCCCACAAATTCTCACCTGTATGATACTCCCTTCAAATAACCAACTGTACAATACCCCCCTCATATACACACCTGTATGACATTCCCCCCAAATATTCACTTGTATGATATTCCCCCCAAATACTCACCTGTACGATACTCCCCTCAAATGCTCACCCGTACTGTACTCCCATCCAAATGCTCACCTCTAGGAATTCTCCCCTCAAATACTCACCTGTATGATACTCCCCACAATTACTCACATGTACAATACTCCCCTCAAAAACTCGCCTGTACAATTCTTCCCACAAATACTCACCTGTACGATACTCCCTTCAAATACTCACCTGTACGATACTCCCTTCAAATACTCACCTGTACAATACTCCCCTCAAATACCTGTACAATACTTCCCACAAATACTCACCTGTATGATACTCCCTTCAAATACTCACCTGTGCAATACTCCCCTTAAATAGTCACCTGTACAATACTCCCCTCAAACAGTCACCTGTACTGTACTCCCATCTAAATACTCTCCTGTGCTATACTCCCCAGAAATGCTCACCTGTACAATACTCCCCTCAAATACTCATTTGTACAATACTCCCCTCAAATACTCACATGTTCAATACTCCCCTCAAATAGTCACCTGTACTGTCCTCCCATCCAAATACTCGCCTGTAGGACTACTCCCCTAAAATACTCACTTACACAATACTCCCATCCAAATACTCACCTGTACAGTACTTCCCCACAGATACTCATCTGTACGATACTCCCCTCAAATGCTCATCTGTATGATACTACCCCACAAATAGTCACCTGTGCAATACGCCCCCAAATACTCACCTATACTACACTCCCATCCAAAAACTCACCTGTACGATACTCCCCCAAAATATACACCTGTACGATACTCCCCTCAAATGCTCACCTGTTTGATACTTCCCCACACTCACCTGAATGATTCTCCCCCGAAATATTCACCTGTACGATACTCCCGTCAAATACCTGTAGGAATACTCCCCTCAAATACTCACCTGTATGATACTCCCCACAAATACTCACCTGTACAATACTCCCCTCAAATACTCGCCTGTACAATACTCCCCACAAATACTCACCAATACAATACTTCCCCACAAATCCTCACCTGTACAATACTCCCCTCAAACAGTCACCTGTACTGTACTCCCATCCAAATACTCACCTGTAGGACTACTTCCCTCAAATACTCACCAGTAGGAATACTCCCCTCAAATACTCACCTGTAGGAATACTCCCCACAAATACTCAACTGTACAATACTCCCCTCAAATAGTCACCTGTACAATACTTCCCTCAAATACTCACCTGTACTGTACTCCCATCCAAATACTCACCTGTACGGTACTTCCCCACAGATACTCATCTGTACGATACTCCCCTCAAATGCTCATCTGTACGATACTACCCCACAAATAGTCACCTGTGCAATATGCCCCCAAATACTCAACTGTACTACACTCCCATCCAAAAACTCACCTGTACGATACTCCCCTCAAATGCTCACCTGTTTGATACTTCCCCACACTCACCTGAATGATTCTCCCCCAAAATATTCACCTGTACGGTACTTCCCCACAGATACTCATCTGTACGATACTCCCGTCATTGAATGCTCCAAAGTTGTTGTGAATGTGCCTTTAAGATGCAGCAGAGCTGGTAGCTTCCTCATTAAGTTTGCACAATGTTCACATTTTTCTTTGCAGATAGTTTAGGTGAGGATTCAGTACATAGAAGTGGTTTATATTCTGTATCAGCAGGGTGTAAAGAGTTAACAAAGCAGTTTGCTTTCCATATGTGGCCATATGGTGACCCAATGACCGTGACCTGGTCTGAGCACTGAGCCAGAAGGAGACATTTTGTGGGCAGGATGTGTAGTTCAGGAGAAAGTAAAGGAGCAGGTGAGGGAGCGGCCATAGCTCCTGGATATGAGGAAGCACAGCGTGAGCTTGGACAGCGGTGGAGAAGGTGAAGGAGCAGGTGAGGGCAAGGCTGCCACTAGGAATTTCGGGGCTCCATACTGGCAAAATTTTCGGGGCCCCCTTGAGACTCCGCCCAGGCTACAACCAGCCCCGCCTCCACCCCTCAAACTGTCCACAGTCCCACCGCTCTCTTTTGGAAAAACTCCACTTCTCAACTATCACACATTAACAGTTCCCATCACCAGATCACACATATAGCCGGCAGCTTTTGCTTTGGACAAAATATTTTTTTAAGCCGCCACCATAACAGGGTAGACACTTTTGGCCGAGCTCTCCTCTACTGTAACCTATTAAATATTTGTTAAAATATGCAATACACTTTAGGTATATTTTTATTTATTTTTCAATTTTTAAAATGACCAATAATATCACATACAAGGAACAAATACCGCTACACCATGTGCAGACCACATATTACCACCACATAGTGACCTATAATACCACATACAAGGAACAAATACCACCACACCATGTCCAGACCACATATTACCACCACATAGTGACCTATAATACCACATACAAGGAACAAATACTGCCACACCATGACCAGACCACATATTACCACCACATAGTGACGTATAATACCACATACAAGGAACAAATACCGCCACACCATGACCAGACCACATATTGCTACCATAGTGACCGAATAATATCACATAAAAGGAACAAATACCACCACACCATGACCAGACCACATATTACCACCACAAAGTGACCAAATAATAGCACACACAAGGGACAAATACCACCGCACCATGACCAGACCACATATTACCACCACATGGTGACTGAATACTACAATACTGATCATTAATACAAAAACATAATACTATCACCATAAGTGGCATTATACACAGGAGATCTGTATTTAGTATGCAGTGTCTGTGTACAGGTAATATAGTGATCAATGACATTATACACAGAACCTCTGTATATAATGTACAGGTAACACAGTGATCACTGGTGACATTATACACAGTACCTCTGTATATAGTATATAGTGTATAGTGTCAGTGCACAGGTAACACACTAACTCACCAGTGGCGTCTCTAGGTGAAGTCCTTCATCCTTGCTTTTCAATCATCCAGCACAGATCGCCATCACGTCTTCCAGCCAGGACTCGTCTCTGCAGGAAATAACCCGGTTATCTAGAGCTCCGCTTGCAGAACACATTACTTATTTTTTCCCAACTTCTACATAACACCACATGAAGAATAAAAGGTGACATAGTATCACTCTACACAGTAACAGGACCGCCCCCCATTTAAAACAGTATCCTCAAAAAATTAAATACATCACTGCAGTAATAATATCCCTTAATTAGCCCCTATGGTAATAATATCCCCCATCCTGACCCCCGTGTGTCTCATTCCTGGCTTTAGCCATATGTTCTCCCATCCTGCCCCCATGAGTATCCATTCTGCCCCCATAAGATCTCCATCGTATCCATCCTGCCCCATGATCCTGTGCGATCTGTCTCCAATCATGCCCTGTATCTCCATTCTGCCCCAGTCTCCAGCATTCTGCCCCCATGTTCAGCATTCTGCCCCCATGTTCAGAATTCTGCCCCCATGTCCAGCATTCTGCCCCATGTCCAGCATTCTGCCCCAGTCCAGCATTCTGCCCCATGTTCAGCATTCTGCCCCAGTCCAGCATTCTCCCCCAGTCCAGCATTTTGCCCCATGTCCAGCATTCTGCCCCATAATCAGCATTCTGCCCCAGTCCAGCATTCTGCCCCCATGTCCAGCATTCTGCCCCATGTCCAGCATTCTCCCCAGTCCAGCATTTTGCCCCATGTCCAGCATTCTGCCCCCATGTTCAGCATTCTGCCCCATGTCCAGCATTTTGCCCCATGTTCAGCATTCTGCCCCATGTCCAGCATTCTGCCCCCATGTCCAGCATTCTGCCCCATGTTCAGCATTCTGCCCCATGTCCAGCATTCTGCCCCATGTCCAGCATTCTGCCCCCATGTCCAGCATTCTGCCCCATGTTCAGCATTCTGCCCCCATGTTCAGCATTCTGCCCCAGTCCAGCATTCTTCCCCAGTCCAGCATTCTGCCCCCATGTTCAGCATTCTGCCCCCATGTTCAGCATTCTGCCCCAGTCCAGCATTCTTCCCCAGTCCAGCATTCTGCCCCAGTCCAGCATTTTGCCCCATGTCCAGCATTCTGCCCCATGTTCAGCATTCTGCCCCCATGTTAAGCATTCTGCCCCAGTCCAGCATTCTTCCCCAGTCCAGCATTCTGCCCCATGTCCAGCATTTTGCCCCTTGTTCAGCATTCTGCCCCATGTCCAGCATTCTGCCCCCATGTCCAGCATTTTACCCCATGTCCAGCATTCTGCCCCCATGTTCAGCATTCTGCCCCAGTCCAGCATTCTGCCCCCATGTCCAGCATTCTGCCCCAGTCCAGCATTTTGCCCCATGTCCAGCATTCTGCCCCATGTTCAGCATTCTGCCCCATGTTCAGCATTCTGCCCCAGTCCAGCATTCTGCCCCAGTCCAGCATTTTGCCCCATGTCCAGCATTCTTCCCCATATTCAGCATTCTGCCCCAGTCCAGCATTTTGCCCCATGTTCAGCATTCTGCCCTATGTTCAGCATTCTGCCCCCATGTTCAGCATTCTGCCCCAGTCCAGCATTCTGCCCCATGTCCAGCATTCTGCCCCCATGTCCATCATTCTGCCCCCATGTCCAGCATTCTGCCCCCATGTTCAGCATTCTGCCCCAGTCCAGCATTTTGCCACATGTTCAGTGTTATGTGTTACAGAACCGCTCAGCACCCAGAATATGTTGTGCAGTTACATGTATGTATAATAGGTTCTATGTGAGATGCATGTCCCTAATGCATCAGTTCACAGGCTACGCCCCTGGGCAGAGGGGACACGATATTCTCCTTTTGTCCACCCTCCCCCCTCCTTTGTAATTCCCACAGTAAACATCGGCAGGCTCCGGCCACCTGCGGCTTTTGTAATGCATGTCTGGCCTGTCGCTTTTCTATTGGCCGGCCCTCTCTATCTGTGTGATATATTCTGTGTCCTGTGAGTAAAGTGTTGTCAGACTGGAAATACATGGAGAAGCAGTGATCTTTTATATGCTCCTATGTAACCAAGGAATTCCAGCCAGCGTCATTCATTCAGACTCCAGCCAACACAGAGCGGACCTCCGAAAACACGGGGTAGTACTGAAAGAGGTAGCCCAGCTTGTGAGACCCCATTACATTCAGAATTCTGCCCCATATTCAGCATTCTGCCCCCGTCTCCAGCATTCTGCCCCATGTCCAGCATTCTGCCCCATGTCCAGCATTCTGCCCCCATGTCCAGCATTCTGCCCCATGTCCAGCATTCTGCCCCCATGTCCAGAATTCTGCCCCATGTTCAGCATTCTGCCCCAGTCCAGCATTCTGCCCCATATCCAGCATTCTTCCCCCATGTCCAGCATTCTGCCCCAATGTCCAGCATTCTGCCCCCATGTCCAGCATTCTGCCCCATGTTCAGCATTTTGCCCCAGTCCAGCACTCTGCCCACGAGCCCTCTGGATCGCCGCTGTCAAAAAAAAAAAAAGTTCTCCTTACCTGGCCGCGCTCCAGCGGTGGGCGAGGCTCAGTCCCTCAATGCTGCAGCGCGCTCTAGCTGGCGACTGACACTGGCTGGCAGCTGTTAACTATTGATGTGTGGGCCGCCGGGCCCGCATGTCAATAGCGTTTAGCTTCCGCCCACAACGCCGCTAGCCAGGGCCCGGTTTACCTGCTGGTAGGCGCCCGGTGAGCAGAGGAGACCGGGCCCGATGAGGGTGGGTTGCCCTCACACACCCAGGGCAGTGGGGGTACTCGGTACCGGGCCGGTGTCAAGGCGGGAATGTGTCACAGCAGCGGTGACCTGGTCCGTGGCCCTGGGTGCCCAATATCAATGGTGGTGATGTTAATGGTGTTAAAGTTTATATGCATAGTTCGTGACGCCACCCGTGGTGTTTGGCAAGTAAGATGGCAAGCCAAAGCTGCATACAGATCCGCTGGGACTGATGGTGTGGTGCAGCAGAGATGGTATAGCTCCCACAGGTGGAGCTGTAGTCCCAGGGCAGTGTAGGTGCAATGGATGAGGAGAGGCACAGAATGGTATGGAGGCTGGTACCCAGGTGTAGTGGTGCGGGAATAACTGGAGGACACCAGAGCATGTGGTTCCAAAGCTTTACTCACTGTTTGCAGTTCACTCAACTACCTGCCTCCATACCATGTTCTCCAGGTCAGGGCTCCAGCCAACCTCCAGGCAGGATAGGATTCCCCCCTCCACACTCCGCCAACATGTACCTTACAGAACGACTCCTCCAATGCACCTTTAGGTGCGAAGCACTCCAGTACTTAGTTACCCTGGAATGCCTCTCTCTAGGTGTTCCAATCTTTACTTGTATGACAGACAGCTGTAGCCTGCTTCGGGGACTCCTCACTGTGTCCCAGCTCTCTATTCAGTTGCTGTTGTGTCCCAAGTCTATGATGAGAGCAATGCGGTAGCGGCTCACTACTCCTCCGGTGTCTGTTGGCGGACATAAAGATCCTATCAACCTCGGGGACCGGGCCCCGGCCTTTGCGCTCTCTGGACTGGAAGGGTCCAGAAGCAGAAGAAGGAGGTCTGAGGGAAGAATTGCTCCCATTACAACTGTGTATAATATGAGGGTGAGGAGAGCAGCCTTGCGGTCAGGGCTCTCTACCACCTCCACCCTCAGGAGTGACCGACCCTCACACCAATGCCAGCAGGGCCAGAATGGCCAAATGGCAATTCTGGCAAATGCCATCAGGGCCTGTCTGGTCATGGGCCACCTTGTCTGCTATGTTGTTAACAGAATCGGTGTTCTCAAGACACTCATATTGCTAAGGCTACTTTCACACTTGCGTTTTCTTGCTGCACGTTTTTTGCGCACACAAACGCATGAAAAAAACGCATACAAACGCTGCCTTTTTTCCAGCATTTTTATGCGCATGCAGGAAAAAATGCAGCGTTTTTATGCGTTTGTATGCAATTTTAGTGCGTTTGCGTTGTTTTGCACATTGTTTGTCCTCACCCAAAAATAAATCTAGATAAATCTTGCAACCCACACGACCAATGGGACGTTAGTGGCGGTGTGGTATGTTAATATATAGACCCTGTGTACAGTATTCTTCACAGTTGCTTGATTTTTCTCGTATCAACATGGATCTGCGCTCTAAGAGTTTTCACTTCAACTTGGATTTGGACATCGCGATGGCTAGGGCATATGCAGTTGCTTGCCATGGACAAAGGCAGAGAGAGACAGCGAAGACGGCAGCGGCGGCGAATGTGGATACATCCAATTGTTGAACTCCGGGAGAGCAGTGGAGCGTACCACACCCTCTACAGTGAGCTACAGGAAAACCCGGAGAAATTTACAGATTATATCCGGATGTCGCAAGAAAGCTTCAGGGATTTTCTTGCTCGTGTCGAAGATGTCATCCGTAGACAGGACACACAGCTCCGTTGTGCGATTCCTCCTGAGGAACGGCTCCTGGTGACATTACGGTACGTAATATTTAAAAACCAAGGGGTGGGGTGGTTTTTTTTTTACATGTAGTATTCAAAACCTGGGCTAATTATTTTTCGTGAATGTACTAATTTTTTATTTTATAGTTTTAAAAAACCATATACAGAAATATTAATTTTACTTCTTTCTCTGTTTCGCAGATTCCTGGCGACTGGAGAGACGCTATCTTCACTACACTTCCAGTACCGTATTGGAATCTCTACCTTGTCTGGAATTGTTGCGGACACCTGCTGGGCTTTGTGGAACGTTCTTTGTCCCGAATTTATGCCCCTGCCCACCGCTGAAAAGTGGATGGAAATTGCTGACAAATTCTGGACAGTCTGCAATATCCCCAACTGTTTGGGAGCTGTTGATGGTAAACACATACTGATCATCATACCCAAAAGAACTGGATCTGTGTGACGGACTCAGCTCCTGCTGAGCCCATTTTTTGAGTGGACCCTCTGGGTCATGGCACCCACCCACCGAGGGCGAGCTTACCTTGTGAGAATCCACCCCCTATACAGGGAGTGTCAGGGGCAAGACCAAGGGGGTGAGCCACCACGACTGCTGGGACCAGACGGCCGGCTCAGGGGACACTAGACGAGTGTCTGACGACAAGGACGAGCAGGAAGCAAGACAAGACGTAGGTGCAAGGTAACTTCATTAGGATAACTCAGGATCACATACAGTGTAAACAAGCAAAACGTGCAAGGTGCGCGTGGGCACGCCAAGGTCCATAGCATGGTACGTGCCAGGTGGCATGCCTAGGTACAGGTAACGGCACGATGGCATCGGACTCCGCACTGCTGGCAACGATCGACATCATCAAGGCATCAGGCTGCGGACATCAGCTCCGGATGTCAGGCCGCAGTCATCCAGCTCATGATCTCTGGCAGCGATCGGCAGGTTCCGGGCATCCGGCAGGCAAACCAGGTTCCAGGCAAGGAGGCACGACAGATATCCGGGCATGGTGCGTGATAGGGAACACGCCGAGGTCCAAGGCTAGGTGCAAGACAAGGTGCGTGTGTAGGGGACACGCCAGGGTTCAAAGCTAGGTGTGTGTGTAGGGGACACGCCAGGGTTCAAGGCTAGGTGCGCGTGTAGGGGACACGCCAGGGTTCACAGACGAGACAGGGTGCGTGTGTGGAGACACGCCAAGGCATGAGACAGAGTGCGAGTGTAGACACACGCCATGGCACAAGGTACGAGACAGAGTGCGTGTGTAGAGACACGCCAAGGCACAAGGTACGAGACAGAGTGCGTGTGTAGAGACACGCCAAGGCACAAGGTACGAGACAGAGTCCTGAGCGTGCAAAGGGCACGCCAGGGTCAGGCGAGGCAGAGTCCTGCGCGTGCAGAGAGGCACGCCAGGAACAGGGTTCAAAGACCAGGCAAGACAGGAATCAGAGCAGAGCAAAGTTAACAAAGAGTTGTGCAAGAGTAGCACGAAAAGGCACAGTGCGAGAACCAGCGTGAGTGCAAGGGAGCACGGAGACCACGGCTGGGAGCACCGGCAGGTGGTACTGACGATGGCAGTTGCAGGCGGGCACGACTAGAGGCAGCACCGCCGCGGGGCCACGCAGCCAGACCACTATAGCACTGGACGGGGCACGGCTGAGGCACACAGGCGAGCACGGCTAGAGGCGGCACGGCTGAGGCACACCAGGCAGGCACAGATGACCAGGCACGTGCAAGGAGGCACGGAGCCACAAGGCAGGGCTAGGCAAAGACACAGGACAGAGACACGTACAGACAGTACGGCAAAGCCTAGTGCGAAAAGTGCAAGGGCGCACGAAACATCAGGGACAATACAAAGAACAAGGCAGAGACCTGCGCATGCAAAGAGCATGCCAGGGACAGGGACAGTCTAGCAGCGGAGCGTAGGCCGAAGCCCAGAGCCGGGCCAAGGAAGGACCTTGGGACTAGACAAGGTACACAGGCCTTGCAGAGAGGCACGCCAGGGACAGGCGAGGCAGAGTCCTGCGCATGCAGAGAGGCACGCCAGGGACAGGCAAGGCAGAGTCCTGCGCGTGCAGAGAGGCACGCCAGGGATAGGCAAGGCAGAGTCCTGCACGTGCAGAGAGGCAAGCCAGGGACAGGCGAGGCAGAGTCCTGCGCGTGCAGAGAGGCACGCCAGGGACAGGCGAGGCAGAGTCCTGCGCGTGCAGAGAGGCACGCCAGGGACAGGCGAGGCAGAGTCCTGCGCGTGCAGAGAGGCACGCCAGGGACAGAGACATGGAACAGAAGCAGACAAGGACTACAAGGCAAAGCAGAGCAGGGACAGAACATGGCACGAAGGACAACACAAGACATGGCACAAGACAAGAGACAGAATACGAGCACGGAGCATGTGCAGAGAGGCACGACAGAGCAGAGTGCAAGTGCACAGAATAGAGGGAGCGCCCCCACAGACCAAGCAGCCATGCAGGGACACCACACAATACTCAGGCCCTGAGCAAAGGAAGGGGCGGCCTGATATAGGGCATAGCACCTCCTCTTCCAGGTCAGGACCAGGGGAGCACTTCCGGGTTCAGATCCACAGGTTAACAGAACACAGTTACATGATCAGAGTTCCAGACATGACGAGATGATTACCGAACCAGACAGTGCAGGATCGAGGCAGGAACACATGATCAGAAATCCTAGACATGACGAGAAGATCACAGAAGGCAGAGCAGAAACGCAGGCATCCTGCAGCTCAGACATGAGGTGAGTGTGCACACTGCTCTAGTGAACATGCAGGACAGCAGACAAGATATGCACATGCACATCGCTCCAGGAGTTCTTGAGACAAAACAGACATGGCAGACATGACAAACATGGCGGACATGACAATCGGAGTATACTATAATTACAAAAAGTACTTTTCAATAGTACTCATGGCCATTGTGGATGCCGGATGTATGTTTGTAGCAGTGGACATTGGGGCATTTGGCCGTGGTAATGACTCCCAGGCTTTTAAAAACTCAGACATGGGCTGAAGGTTGTATGGCAACCAATTTAATTTCCCTATGGCACGGCCTCTTCCCCACACCGAAGCTCCGCCACTACCCTTTGTAATGGTTGGGGATGAGGCTTTTCAAATGTGCCCAGACCTACTGAAGCCCTACTCCAGCCGGGACTTGGACCACACCAAAAAAATATTTAATTACAGGCTGACCAGGGCCAGAAGAACTGTCGAGTGTGCTTCTGGGATTCTTGTCTCCAGATGGCGAATTCTCGGCCCAGCCATTAATGTTAAACTTGAAACAGTCGATGAGGTGGTGAAGGCCTGTGTGGTTCTACATGATTTTGTGATGGCTAAAGAGCACCCGACCTTTGAACTCGATGATGCTGCTCCTAACCCATTGCCTGAATTCACTCAGCACCCTCTCAGGTCGTCCGTTGAAGTAGGGCAAATGAGGGACCAATTTGCAGTCTACTTTATCTCTGATGCAGGACGGGTGCACTGGCAAGATGAAATGGTGTAAGAATGTTTTCGTGTGTGTATGTTAATAAAAAACCTGTTTTGATACCTGTACTGAGTGCACTATGTTTTTTACACTCCAATAAAATAAAAAACTTCCCATGTATACCTGTGAATTCATGATGTTTTCACAGCTGGGCAGGTAAATACACATATTAGTTAAACTGCAGCATCGCTAGTCTGCGTGAAATATAGTGGTACGTAAGCAAAGCTGCAGGTTAAATATGATATGTGTATTAACCAGGCCATGATTGATAAATAGTTATGATTAGATTTGAGCGACTTTGGTAGGATCGGGTTTCATGAAACCAAATTTGTTTCACATGAAGCTGGACCGACTAGTGGAAAAAAAGTCGGAGTTTCTTTCAAAACCCGACCCCAATGCAAGTCAATGGGGAATAAAAGTCTGCATTGAGTGTATGAATGTATTCCGCTCAATGCCGACTTTTATTTCCCATTAACTAACATTGTGGTAGGGTTTCGAAAGAAACTCGACTTTTTTTTGCCTGAGTTTCACTAGTTTGTGTTTCATGAAACCAGATCATAGTCGGTCAACTCTAGTTAGTATACTAGGCCTTGGTATTTAACATATGATGTGTATTTTACCCATCAGTGGATTCAACACACACGTAATAAGAGTATGTTGTTAATTACAAGGTATATCAATAATCCCCTGTTATGAATGAGTCACCGTAGGAGGCAAAAACAGAAATACTAGCTAAGTCCAGAAAACCAGAGAAGTTGGCAGCTATCGGATTGCAGACCCCTGAACCTATCAACAACAACTAGCAGTAGCCGTGGGGGGTTCCTACGGTGCCCTAGACCCCTCGATCACAGCCGGAGAACTAAATAGCCTAAAGACAGAAAGGGAAATCTAAACTGCCCCAGAGCAGACCCCAAAGCAATAGGCAGCCCCCAACATATAATGACAGTGAAGCAAGATGAAAAAACACTAACACAGATAGAAAGATAGGCTGAGCAAATGATGGGGCCCAAGCTAACTAAATAGGACAGTATAGAAAAGCTGCTGTCTGCAATCCGCAAAAACCCTATCAAACATGAGCCAACAGACTGATCGGGAAAAAGGCCCTGAAGACGCTAGGCTTCAAAAAGACTAAATCAGTACTCAGGTATTTTCTGAAGACAGAGCAAAAAGGAATTCAGCTCACCCCAGCCGGGAATGGCAGAAATCCAGAAAAACAAGGCAAAACAAAACCAAAACACAAATGCAAACAGCAGAGCAGAAAACTTAGCTTTTGAGGAGCAGGAATCAGACTGGTCTCCAAGAATCCCTTAGAGAAATCACCAACAAGGCAGAAGTGCGTCGGCTGCCTTATATCCAGTCAGCAATTCCCGTCACCCAGTCATCATCATCCTGCTCAGGTGCTTGGTAGTCAGCCTCACTACCTTCCTTCACCAGAAGAGGGAGTTCATCAGACCTCAATGGTGAAGGGGAAAATGAACTCACAACAGTACCTCCCCCTTGAGGAGTGGTCACCGAACCCTCATCCACGCCACCAGGGCGATCAGGGTAAGCCCGATGAAAGGCACGCACCAATCTTTTGGCATGAATATCAGAGGCAGAGATCCAGGAATTATCCTCCTGACCATAACCCTTCCACTTAACCAAATACTGGAGTCTCCGTCTAGCCAGACGGGAATCCAGTATCTTCTCTACCTCATATTCCATGTTACCTTCAACCAATACAGGGTCCGGAGGTGCCACCCCAGGAACTACTGGTTCAACAAACCTCTTCAACAAGGACTTATGAAGCACATTATGGATTTTAAATGTGACAGGAAGAGCCAAACGAAAAGAGACCGGATTAATAATCTCCAAAATCTTGTAAGGTCCAATAAATCTAAGCTTAAACTTAGGAGAAGCCACCTTCATTGCGAAATTTTTTGATGATAACCAAACCATATCACCAACCTTAAACTGGGGACCAATGGTCCTATGTCGGTTGGAAAACCGCTGGGCCTTTTCCTGGGAGAGAGATAACTTATCCACCACTTGGTCTCAGATCTGGTGCATTCTCTCCACCACAGTGTCAACACCTGGGCAGGCAGAAGGCTCCACCTGCCCTGAAAAAAATCGAGGATGAAACCCAAAGTTACAAAAAAAAGGTGACATCAAGGTGGCAGAACTAGCTCTATTATTTAAAGCAAATTCGGCCAAGGGCAAAAATGAAACCCAATCATCCTGATCAGAGAAATAAAACATCTCAGATACGACTCCAAGGTCTGGTTTGTTCTCTCCGTCTGCCCATTGGTCTGAGGGTGAAAAGCAGAGGAGAAGGACAACTGAATTCCCAGCTTGGAACAGAAAGTCCTCCAAAATCTAGACACAAACTGAACTCCTCTGTCAGATACAATGACATACAAAGCCATCCACAACCTGTCTCCTCCATACATCTGTGACCTCATCTCCGGGTACTTTCCCGCACGCAACCTCCGATCCTCACAAGATCTCCTTCTCTACTCCCCTCTTATCTCCTCTTCCCACAATCGCATACAAGATTTCTCTCGCGCATCACACCTACTCTGGAACTCTCTACCACAACATATCAGACTCTCACCTACTATCGAAACCTTCAAAAAGAGCCTGAAGACCCACCTCTTCCGACAAGCCTATAACCTGCAGTAACCACCGATCGACCAAACCGCTGCACAACCAGCTCTACCCTTGCCTACTCTATTATCACCCATCCCTTGAAGATTGTGAGCCTTCGCGGGCAGGGTTCTCTCTCCTCCTGTACCAGTTATGACTTGTATTGTTTAAGATTATTGTACTTGTTTTTATGTATACCCCTCCTTACATGTAAAGCGCCATGGAATAAATGGCGCTATAACAATAAATAATAATAATAATGTTCTCAGGAATCCCGTGCAAGCGAACCACCTGTTGCAAAAACAGGGGCACCAACTCAGAGGAAGATGGCAACTTAGGGAGTGGTACAAGATGAACCATCTTAGAGAACCTATCACAAATCACCCAAATAAGTCATTCTCTGAGAGACAGGCATATCAGAGATGAAATCCATTGAAATATTGGTCCATGGCCTCCTGGGGACCGGCAAAGGTATCAACAACCCACTAGAGCGAGAACAAGGTTTAGACCGGGAGCAAGTCCCACAGGACTGCACAAAATTCCTGACATCACGAGACAAGGCGGGCCACCAAAAAGACCGACTCACCAGATCTCTAGTACCAAAAATACCTGGATGACCAGCCAATGCAGAGCAATGAACTTCAGACATCACTCTCTTCTTCCACTGGTCAGGAACATACAACTTTCCACTGGGACAACGCTCAGGTTTGTCCTCCTGGAACTTTTTCAGAGCACGTCTCAAATCGGGTGAGATGGCAGAAAGAACTACCCCTTCGCCTAAGATGGTAGCAGGCTTGGTCACCACAGGAGAATCAGCAAAGAAGCTCCTAGAGAGAGCGTCAGCCTTGACATTCTTAGTGGCAGGAAGAAAAGAGACCACAAAATTAAAACGTGTAAAAAACAAGGCCCACCTAGCCTGTCTAGGGTTCAAGCGTTTGGCCGACTCCAGGTAAATCAAATTCTTGTGGTCAGTGAGGACCACGACTTGATGTTTAGCTCCCTCCAACCAATGTCTCCACTCCTCAAATGCCCATTTCATGGCAAACAGTTCCCGATTCCCCACATCATAGTTACGTTCAGATGGGGAGAACTTTCGGGAAAAGAAAGCACAGGGATTCATTTTAGATGTTACAGGATCCTTTTGGGACAAAACAGCTCCTGCACCAATCTCAGAAGCGTCCACCTCTAACTAGAACGGGAGTGAGACATCAGGTTGCCGCAAAACCGGGGCAGAAGTGAATCTTCGCTTCAGCTCCTGAAAGGAAGAAACAGCCTCCGGAGACCAATTTAACACATCAGCACCCTTCTTAGTCAGATCAGTCAATGGCTTGGCAATACTAGAAAATTTTGCTATAAATTTCCGATAAAAATTAGCAAAACCCAAAAACTTCTGGAGGGCCTTCAAAGAAGTGGGCTGAACCCAATCATAAATGGCCTGTGCCTTGGCTGGGTCCATTTCAATAGTTGACGGAGACAAAATAAATCCCAAAAATGAAATCCTCTGTACCCCAAAAAGGCATTTCGATCCTTTGACATACAGGGAATTCTCCCTCAAGATCCGGAACACAGTCTAAACATGTTCCACATGAGAATCCCAATCCTTGGAGAAGATCAAAATATCATCCAGATAGATAATCAAAAATTTATCCACAAAGTCTCGGAAAATGTCATTCATGAAGCACTGGAAGACAGAAGGGGCATTAGTGAGCCCAAAAGGCATCACCAGGTACTCAAAATGTCCCTCCGGAGTATTAAACGCCGTCTTCCATTCATCCCCATGCTTAATGCGGATATGATTATACGCCCCCCTGAGGTCAAGCTTGGTAAACCAGCAAGCACCTTTAACTCTGGAGAATAGATCCGAAATCAGGGGTAACGGATACTGATATTTAACAGTAATTTTGTTGAGGGCACGATAATCAATACAAGGCCTTAATGAACCATCCTTTTTGGCCACGAAAAAAACCCCCAGCACCTAAGGGTGAAGAGGATGGTCTAATATGACCCTTCTCCAACGCCTCCTTAATATAGGATCGCATAGCCTCGTGCTCGGGTACAGATAAATTGAAGAGCCGACCCTTGGGAAATTTACACCCCGGGCTCAGTTCAATTGCACAGTCATAACTCCTATGAGGAGGCAAAGACGCAGACTCATTCTCACTAAATACATCATAAAAGTCCGCCAAATAGTCAGGAACATCATGCGACTGAGGAGAGGTGGAAAAAAACGGAGCCTCACTAAGGGCACACCGACAACCCCAACTCACTACAGACACAGATTTCCAATCCAAAACTGGATTATGAATTTGCAACCAGGGAAACCCCAGAACAATGGTATCATGCAAATTATGCAACACCAAAAATCTGCAATTTTCTTGATGGTCTGGGGCGACCCGCATTACCACCTGGGTCCAAAGCTGAGGTTTATTTTTCGCCAAAGGAGTAGCATCAATCCCCCTCAAAGGGATAGGCGAACGCAGAGGTGTCATAGGAAATCCACAACGTTTAGCAAAATCCAAGTCCATTAGGTTCAGGGCTGCTCCCGAATCCACAAAAGCCTTAGCGGAAAATGTGGACAGGGAGCAGATCAGAGTAATTGCCAGAAGAAACTTAGGTTGAACACCACCCACAGAAAACGTGTGTGCAAAACGTTTCTCTCGTTTAGGACAGACAGAAATAATATGCGAGGCATCTCCACAAAAAAAAACACAGCTTATTACGCCTTCTGAACTCCTGACGTTGCTCCCTGGACAAAACTCTATCACATTGCATAGGTTCAGACACTTGTTCAACAGGTGGCAACACCTCTCGTGCAGTCCTGCGTTCACGTAAACGCCGATCAACCTGAATGGCTAATGACATAGAATCGTCAAGACCAGAGGGAACAGGAAATCCCACCATAGTATCTTTTACGGCTTCTGACAAACCCTTCTGAAAGAGAGCTGCCAAGGCATTATCATTCCAGGTAGTAAGGACCGCCCACTTTCGGAATTTTTGACAGTACAATTCTGCAGAATCTCGACCCTGGCTCAATGCCAACAGGGTCTTTTCAGCCTGATCAATAGCATTAGGTTCATCATACAGCAACCCCAAGGCTTGAAAAAAATGCGTTCACATTAGTCAGAATAGGATCATCTGGTTTCAAAGAAAACGTCCAATCCTGGGGATCGCCACGCAGCAAAGATATGACAATTTTAACCTGCTGCGCAGAGCTCCCTGACGAGTTAGGCTTCAAGGCAAAAAATAATTTACAATTATTTTTGAAATTCAAAAATTTAGACCAATCCCCAAAAAACACATCAGGAGTAGGGATCTTTGGTTCAGCAGCATGTGAATGAGCAAGGTAGGCGGAAATTCCCCGCAATTCCGCAGCGAGCTGCTCCACACGATCAGACAATTGCTTTATCTCCATTGAGAGAAAAAAAAAAAATTCCCCCTACGGCCTCAGAGATATAGAGGAAAAAATATACACACTTTTTTTTTACAATTCTTTCCTGCTATTGAGTACCCTAGGATCTGCGGTATGGCTGGTGATTCTGTCATGAATGAGTTACCGTAGGAGGCAAAAACAGAAATACTAGCTAAGACCAGAAAACCAGAGAAGTTGGCAGCTATCGGATTGCAGACCCATGAACATATAAACAACAACTAGCAGTAGCCGTGGGGGGTTCCTACGGTGCCCTAGACCCCTCGATCACAGCCGGAGAACTAAATAGCCTAAAGATAGAAAGGGAAATCTAAACTGCCCCAGAGCAGACCCCAAAGCAATAGGCAGCCCCCAACATATAATGACGGTGAAGCAAGATGAAAAAACACTAACACAGATAGAAAGATAGGCTGAGAAAATGATGGGGCCCAAGCTAACTAAATAGGACAGGATAGGAAAGCTGCTGTCTGCAATCCGCAAAAACCCTATCAAAACATGAGCCAACAGACTGATCGGGAAAAAGGCCCTGAAGACGCTAGGCTTCAAAAAGACTAAATCAGTACTCAGGTATTTTCTGAAGACAGAGCAAAAAGGAATTCAGCTCACCCCAGCCGGGAATGGCAGAAATCCAGAAAAACAAGGCAAAACAAAACCAAAACACAAATGCAAATGCAAAAAGCAGAGCAGAAAACTTAGCTTTTGAGGAGCAGGAATCAGACTGGTCTCCAAGAATCCCTCAGAGAAATCACCAGCAAGGCAGAAGGGCGTCGGCTGCCTTATATCCAGTCAGCAATTCCCGTCACCCAGTCATCATCATCCTGCTCAGGTGCTTGGTAATCAACCTCACTACCTTCCTTCACCAGAAGAGGGAGTTCATCAGACCTCAATGGTGAAGGGGAAAATGAACTCACAACAATCCCCCTTGCCTAGTATCACAATAAGTGAAATGAGGATGGTAAAAATAGCCAATCCTCAAAACACTTTTTATTACAACTTGCAAAGTTTAAGGCGCATTGTGTGTATGGCACAGTGTGTGTAGGCGCCGCCAAAAACATTAATCAAACTTTGTTATGGTGAACCAGAAATTTAAATTTATTTTTAACCAAAAAAATTATAAAAAACTTTATTTTTTTCTGCGTTTGGGGTCAGATGGTTGCAAGTTGGGGGTGTGCAGTGAAGATGAACAGCTTATAGTCGATGAAGGTGTTCTAGGGGAAGGGGCAACAAAACTTGTGGGGGAAGGGAGTCCAGTTATGGGAATGGAACTAGACACACTAGGAGGAGAGGACAGAGGTTCAGCTACAGTGGTCCTAACTGTTTGTCTCCTTAAACTGGCCTGCCTGGACCTACTTGGGCCCAATGCCCACCTTGATTGTTGGCGCCGCCTGGAACTTTGGGCAAATAAGGAATGTGGGTCCCCCGTCTGCTGCTGTGGCTGCTGCTGTGCCTGCTGCTGCTGTGGCTTCTGCTGCTGCTGCTGTGGCTGCTGCTGCTGTGCCTGCTGCTGATGCTGTGGCTGCTGCTGCTGCTCTGTGGTGGAGGTGGCAGTGCTCGTCCTTGCAGGAGGACTGGTGGCGGCAGTGATGGTCCAGGTTTGCGGAGTGGTGGTGGCAGGGCTACTACATGTTGTAGTGTTGTCAGCAGGGCTGTTCCACATTTGAGGAGTGGTTACTGTGGCTGTGCTCCAAGCATGCATGGGGGTGGCGATGGTGCTCCAGACAGGAGCAGCGCTTGCCATGGTGGTGTCGGTGAAGTGACCAGCAGCACTCAGACTTGTGGTGGTGTAATGGTGGGTGTCCTAGCTTTGAAAAAAGGTGTCCGTGCAGTGGTATGCAGCACAAGTCGGTAGTGAGGTGCAGCAAGTCAATGGTGGCACAGTTGGAAATGACACCACTGACTGCTGCCCGTACCGATTATGCTGCATAGCCTGCAAGAAAGCAGTGTTGCAGGCCTGCAGCACACTCATCTGTTGCTCAGGACTAAGGTGTTCCGCCATGCCCTTTTCAATCTTACTAAAAAAATGGTGCGCTGGTCTGTTGAGGTCGGCCTCCAGACGGTCAAGGCGCTGTTCGATAGAATGAAAGCGGTGTTCCATGTGGTTAAACCCGCGTTCCATGAGTGAAAAACCGCTTTCCACTCTGTCTGACAGCGACTTGAGGCTGGCATTAAAGGCCTCGCTCAAGTGCATAAACTCGAGCAAGACATTCCTGTCCAAGGCCCTCTGCCGCTGGTGGGTAGTGCCCGCATAACCAGTGGCAGAGACCTGGGACAGGGGAACACCTGATGGACCAGCTTCCTGGTCACCAGCTGTCTGTGTGCCTGACCTGCAAGGTGCTTCCTGGCTGTCGGATGGCTAGGACGGGTCAGAGGACGTCCGATGAAGGACCGCTCCAGGGCCAGGTTGCAGGGTGCTGCTCCAGGTGCTGTGAAAGAAAGGAAAATCATTACTATCATGCCGTTACAAGAAGCATCACCTGTGGATTAGTAAAACACAGATTAATAAAAATAAAAACCAAAAAATTATAATACTTACGATCTGGTGGCAAGGACCGGTCTTAGAAACTGCAACGCTTGATAGTACCGGTATCTTGTTCTTGTCCTTGACGCAGAACCACTGCGAACCTGGCCCTCAGCACGAACATTACTGTTGAAGCGGTCCTTGATCGAGCGCCAACGTGTTCGAACTTTGTCCACTGTTGGAAAAACAAACAAACAACATTTAACAATTGTGTTTGATGCACGACATATGCTATCACTAAACCCAAAGGTGCCATCAAGGACAATAGTCACTGCGGCACAATACAGCAGTACAATACCCAAAGCAGTCACTGTAGAGCCCGATGACACTGTTGGGTTTCCTGCAAGAATATATCTAGCACGAAACCCAACAGTGCCATCAAGGACAATAGTCACTGCGGCATAACAGAGCAGGGAAATACTTACTAGACGCCTTTTTGGAGGATGCAGTGGCGCTGTCCCAGCCATTCATCAACGCTGCGGCCACCTCATTCCATAGCCACTTTGTCACCACATTGTCCTTGTACAGACGGTCACGACTGTCCCACAAAGGGGCACGCTCCTGGACCAGGGGAATAAGGTGCTCATTATCCAGGTAGACATCTTCATCCCGTTGTGGAACCTAGACAAAACACATTCATTAGAATATTTGAATTTTGTGTGAATAAAAAGTTACAAAAAAGATCCAGAAAAGAGGAAATATAAAAGATAAAAAATAAAGAACATTACAAATCATTTGATACTTACATTCCGTATCACCACCGGGACTTGGCTTGGCTGTTCATGCTGTTCGCCCTCACTAGTCGCGTCCGCAGAAGATGACGATATCTGAAAAAAAAACAACAAACGTTAGAGATTTTGAGAAGCAGCAGATATACTTACCAAATGCACGGAAATAATCACCTCACGGTCTGCTTGCGCCAGTTCCTGCCGGGATGGTGAATATTCCGATTCCGAAGACATACTGCATGTAAAAATAATGCAAAGCATTAGTATATATACAATTTAAAAGGACAGGCATACATTTTTAGATATAATAATACTCACATTCTTGCCGCTGAAGCTGGAATTGAAAATGGGGTCTTCTGTTGCAGTGTTTCTGCTCTCCAGGCTGTCTCTATAGTTATGGTACAGTGTTGGCAGACACCTCCTTTTATATAGACATGAGGTTTTTTTTGGTGGGGATTTTTATAACTAGTCTAACCAATGGACACCAAAAAAAAACGCATGCGCAAAAAAACGCATACATGCGCATGCCAATGCGCACCTATGCACACCCATAGACCACAATGGTAATTTTGTGCGCAAAACGTGCGCATACGTGCGCATGCGTTTTTTTAAGCGGTTGGCCGGACCAAAAAATGCAACATGTAGCGTCTGGAAATGAAGGACGCACATCTTAAAAAAATGCAGCACATGAAAAACGCATATGTGCGCATGCCAACTCGCACGTATGCGCACCCATGTTAAATATAGGGGGAAAAACGCATGCGCACGTATGCGCAAAAACGCAGTGCAAAAAAACGCAAATGTGAAACAAGCCTAAGAGTTGTGACAGAGATATCATTAGAAATATTGGTCTTGTGGTAAATAATAATCTTTATTTTTATATAGCGCTAACACACTCTGCAGCGCTTTACAGTTTGCACACATTATCATCGCTGTCCCCAATAGGACTCACAATCTATATTCCCTATCAGTATGTCTTTGGAATATGGGAGGAAACCGGAGTACCGGAGGAAGCCCACGCAAACATGGGGAGAACATACAAACTCCTTGCAGATGATGTCCTTGGTGGGGTTTGAACCACTGAGCCATCGTGCTATCTTGCTTTCCTCCATCCAGGGTAATATTAGTAATATATCCCATCTAATATTTGGGGATGGGGACAGCATGGGCCTGTGTGATTTCAAATGCCTGGACTGAATTTTAGCCCCAGTCCGTACCTGAATGCCAGGTTGGGTTCTCCAGCTTTCGGCCTCATCTGCAGAGCATCGCTCTTCTGGGCACATGGGAATAAGAGGAAACATCTGCAGCTGAATGCACAAGTCCAAGGAAACTTCACAGCAAAGTCAAATAAGTGCAGCTCAATTTGTGTCAGGAAAAGAAGATATCATGTCTGTCTGCTCCATGTCAGCTCCTCAGGTTCAGATCTTAATGCTTCATCAGATGGAGAGTGGCCTCCAGCATGACAAGCCTCGGTTCAGCCAGAGTTCAGAGAAGCCTTCCACCTCCTCCACCACCCTCTGCTTTACATTGCACACACTGTGTAAAACACAATATTCTGTTTCATGGGGAGGAGACTTACAGTTCACCATATTGTCTGCAAGAGGAGCCTTGTCTTCACAAACTCAAGACGATCACATGCGCCTGACTCCATGACGTGTGTCCGGTGCGGAGCGTGGATGATCCATAGCCCCACTCCTCATCCTGATGTCTACTGGACGCTCTGTGCCAAAAGGAGAGAAGTCTTGAAAGTGACAGAAGTCAGGTTCTTCAAAGCTGAGATCCCAGGGCCCTAAACCTTACACTTCTCTGCAGAGGACTTCACAGTTTACATCACCATCTACACTCGGCCTTCTCCTTTATAAGGTGATAGATGACGTTGATAATCTCTGCAGGAGCAGTCTCTGACTCATCCCACAGTGCCCTAAATACCCTAATTTGTCGATAATACTCGCCATAGCCTACAGCCACCACCCAACAAATGCGCTCTCCGCTGCAGTTGCTTCTCCGCTACCGTCACCTCATGTCCGCACTCTCCATTACCTCACGCCCGCGCTCTCCTCCACTTCACGTACACTCTATGCAGCCTTTGCTTTGCACACATGCTCTCCTCCACCACTGCCTCATATCCGTGCTCTCTGCTCCTTTGCCTCATGCCCAGGTTCTCCGTCACCTCACGCCCACCCTCTCTGCTGCCTTCTCATCATGTCCTCGCTTTCCATCACTCCATACCCACTCTCTCTGCCCGTCACCTTATGGCTGCTTTTTCTGCTTCCATTCCCGTATGTCTGTACTTTCCACTGACGTTGTCTTATGAAAACATATTTTGTTGCCTCGTGCTCTGTGAGGAAAAATATATCTCAATTGCAGGGGGAATATATTTAGTTATCCCACCTCTGCCATGAACTATGTTATGAACTGCAGGGATTTATGTATAGTCCCCTTTCCCATTCCGGCGCCCCCCTTACCTTCAGGTCAGTCAGGGAACTGCATGTAGGATAAGCAGTCGCCAGACGAGCCGCCTGGATGTCTATTGGCTTTTAGCCATGCTGCAGCGAGGGAAATGTAACTACTCCCAGCTGAAGCCAGGCAATACGCTTATAAAACCTGTTCTGTCACTCCCAGCTTTACCCAACAAGCCCAGATCACACTTCACTGCCACCACCTCCAGTTTCATAATTAATAACGGGTCCGGAGCCAACCCAAATTAGTAACATAATTCACTTCAGAAGATGTGACAGTACGTTATAGAGCAAGGAGAAACGAAGCTAGTAATTTTATATATTTTACTCCAAAAAGGTAGGCAGTGTTTACAAAAGGTATAAAAGATATTATAAAAGGAGACAATTGAAATATGTACAAACGATTACAAAATAACAGGGATTAAAAGAAGAAAAGCACTTACAATTGCTTAAGCCGTGTCATAGCAGACCATGGAAGGGGGAGGGGTGATACATCAAAGTGAATCACAGAGCCTCTCTGCATCAGATTTCCAGGGTAATAGCTGCTGCAAAATGAGCTTACACTATCTTATACCCCCTCGTCATGACATTCCTGAAGGGGCTGAGTTATGGAAGCCCTCCTTTTTTCTCAGAGAGTTGAAAACTTGCTAAAACCTTATTAATTTCATAACTCGGGCGGAAAACCTAGCAGAATGACGGCGGAACCATCACCAATCTGGTTTTGGAATTAGCTTTCTATCAAATCTAAACATGGAGTGGTTATTCGACTCGGTTCAGGAGAAATCCATTTCTCAGATTCTGCTGGTGCCAGACCTTAGGACAAGGTGCTGGTGTGTAGCTTTAACATTGCAGGTCCTAAATATGTAATTTTTATATCTCTGTCATGGAATGGGACCGAGTTATTCCATCTTTAATAACTCCCCTATATCACAAAGGAAGCACATGGTAGACATATTGAACTGATCTCTGCTAAATAACACATTCCTGAGGGAGGGGTAGGAGGGGTTTAGTATTACATGCAGGCAAAGTGAAGGGAGCTAGGGAGAGAGAGAGCTCACAGCCGTGACAGGGGGAAGGAGGGGGGTCAAAAACCCACAGTGTGTTTGTCTGTACAGCTATGGAACCTTCTAGAAGGGTACTTTGTGAGCATATTCGTAGTATCATTACACCTCCCCCTTTTGGATTGTGCTACAGAGGCAGGACCTCTTGGTACTCCTCCATGCGCACCTCGGCAGGACAACCCATCTGCATTGCCGTGCTCGCTGCCCTTTTTGTGTTTCATGGCAAAGTCGTACTACTGGAGGGCAAGGCTCTAGCGTAGCAACCTTCTGTTGGTTCCGGACATGGTGTGCAGCCAGCTCAGGAGGTTGTGGTCGGTCACCACAGTGAAGGTGCGACTGAACAGGTAGAGCTGCAAACTTTGCAGTGCCCAGACCATGGCCAGGCACTCCTCGATGGTGGAATAGGCCACTTCCCTCAGTAGAAGCTTCTGGCTCAGGAACAACACGAGGTGCTCTTGGTTCCCTGAGTCGACCTGGCTGAGCCCAGCACCGAGGCCAACTGCTGTCGACTGTTTTTAACACAGGAGAGTTGCACAGGGCTGTTTTCAAAGCCCGGAAGGCCACCTCACAGCCATCTGTCCAGTCGACTGTTTGGGGTAGCTTCCTCTTGGTGAGGTCCGTCAAGGGCTTTGCAAGGCTGCTATATTTATGTACGAATCGCCTATAGTACTCTACAGTGCCCAAGAAGGACATCACCTGATTCTTGGTCCTGGGGGTGGGCCAGGACACGATCGCATCCATTTTTCCTGGCTCTGGCCTCATGGAGTTCCCGCCTACCCGGTGCCCCAGGTAGTGGACCTCTCTCATGCCCATCTGGCACTTTCCCGGCTTGATGGTCAGACCTGCTTGGTGAATTCGCCTGATCACCTCTTGTAGATGCTGCAGGTGTTCATCCCAAGAGGAACTGAAGATGGCAATGTCATTCAAGTACACTACCGTGTACTTCTCCAGTCCCGAAGCAGGTGGTTGACCATCCGCTGGAAAGTGGCAGGGGCATTCTTCAGGCCGAAGGGCATGACCGTAGACTCGTACAGTCCAAAGGCTGTGATGAAGGCGAACTTCTGCTTTGCCTTGGGGCTCAGGGGAATCGACCAGTATCCCCAACTCAGACCCATTATGGACAAATATTTGGCGCCAGCTAACTGCTCAAGCAGCTCCACGATACGCGGCATTGGGTGCGCATGGGAGCCTGTGATGGCGTTGAGCCCCTTGTAGAACGGGGTGGTCTGATCCTTCTTTGGCACGAGAACTACAGGTGAGGCCCATGCTGTCTTGGACCGTTGAACACCCCCAGCTGCAACATCTCATCGATCTCTTGGCGCATAACATGTTGCACCTCGTCAGAGATCCGATAGGGTGTCCAGCGTAATGGGGCATGATTCCCAGTGTTCACCTCATGGACCACTAACTCAGTCCTTTCAGATCAGTTGGAGAACATGGCCCGGAAGGCTTCCATCGTGGTCCACAGCTGCAACCGCTGGGATTCGGATAGCAAGGCGCTTACCTCCACGTCCTCGATCGACCCACTGGCCTTGGCTTGTGCCAGCATGTCCAGCAGGGGGTCTTCCTCCCTGTCCTCGGGCAGGTTGGAGACCGATAGGACGCAGGCTTCATGCTCTTGATGAGCCTTCATCATATTGGCGTGAAAGGCCTTAGGCCTACCCTGAGCGTGGTCAAGCGTGACCACGTAGGTGATTGGGTTGAGCTGTTGGTGGATGGCGTATGGGCCTTCCCAGGCTGCATGAAGCTTATCCTTTGGTATGGGGACCAGCACCCACACCTTTTGACCCACATTGTAGGTTTGCTCCCGGGCGTTGGTCAAGGTCTGCATTTTGTCACGGAAGCACATGACATAATCAACAATGGACACTTCTGAAGGGTTCGGCTCATCTTCCCAGGATTCCCTTACCAACCCAAGGGGTCTACGGACTCGCCTGCCATACAGGAGCTCAAAGGGGGAGAACCCGGTTGAGGCCTGTGGAACGTCTCGGTAAGGAAATAGCAGCTGTGGGAGTTACCGCTCCCAGTCGCGTCCTTGGGTCTTAACCAGCTTGTGTAGCATCTGTTTGAGGGTACCGTTGAAGCGCTCACACAAGCCGTTGGTCTGTGGGTGATACGCATTCGATACCAGACGCTTCACCTGCATTTTCTTACAGAGAGCCTCCATTAGGCGAGACATGAGTTGGGTCTCTTGATCGGTAAGCATCTCCCTGGGAAATCCTACCCGTGAAAAGATGACCAACAGTGCATCCGCCACCTTATCTGCCCTAGTTGAGGACAGAGACACTGCCTCTGTGTACCTGGTAGCGTAGTCTACCACAGTGAGGACTTATTGCTTTCCGGAGCTGCTGGGGACGGCCAGCGGGCCCAAAATGTACACTGCGATTCTCTGGAAAAGCTCCTCTATCAC
The DNA here is from genome assembly GCF_039654945.1 of Dendrobates tinctorius. NCBI lineage: Eukaryota > Metazoa > Chordata > Amphibia > Anura > Dendrobatidae > Dendrobates > Dendrobates tinctorius. Next base: position 397,970 of record NW_027361911.1, read on the forward strand.
CGGCAAAGGGATCAGGGGAGCCTAAAGAGCTGGCCCCGCCTTCCCCACTCTGTGACAGGTGATAAAGGAGCTCCAGTAGTTTGTCACATCTGTCCCCATCTTGGGCTAATAGAAGTGTTGATACAGCCGGGCCTTAGTTTTGCTGAGCCCCAAGTGTCCAGCAAGTGGAATCTCATGGGCAATCCGCAACAGCTCACCCCTGAATTGATAGGGGACAACCAGCTGTCTTTGCCTCAACCACTCCTTTTGGGATTCTCCGGGTACTGTCTCCTGGTACAATCTTCCTCGTTCCCAGAACACCCTCTCCTTATCAGTCACGGAGATGGGCGTGTCGGCGTGGTGTCCCAAGTTCTCCAGGCTCGCATTTGATTGCAGAGCGGCCTGGAACTCCTGGCTGGAGGCAGCCAGAAGTGACGTCAAGGTTCCTTCCTCACGGGAACCCTCTGGGACCTGCTCGGGGTCCATCTCTGATTCAGTCAACCCTCTGACTCAGGAGGGTCTGGAAGGCAGGGCGTTACCTGCGTTCCGGGCACTCTGAATGCGGGTGACAGCGGCTGTGTAGGCTGTCTCCCCGGAGTTTCCACAGACCCATCAGTCGGCGCTGCTATGGGCTCTACCTCCCTATCCACCCCCAAAACTTCAGGATCAATGCTATTTATGGGCCAGTTACCTTACTCGGAGTCACTGGTCAGTTGCATGGCATCACCTTCTTCACGGTTCCCATACACCTCCCCATTTCCTTTAGCACCGTTGCTTGCTCCTGTTAGGGGTTCCTCAGCCGTCTAACTCTGCAGAACGATGTGGCTGAGCACTCCTGCACCTGTGGACACATCAACCTTTTCAGAAAAATGGTTAGCAGATACAGACTGCACATTTACATCACTATCAGCATCATCACTAGAGGAAAAATAGTTATCAGATGCATGATTACTCGGTAGGTAAAGCATTGTCAGGTAACACATACAGTTTCCCATCATCAGCAGCATTAGCATCACCCTTATTATCAGATTGAGGGTGTCAGGGACGTAATATGCAACCATCCTCCCCAAATCAGTCCCAAATAAAACGTCAGTGGGCAAGTTATCGGTCAGCCCCACTTCTTTCACCCTGCTCCCGGCACCCAAATCAATAAAAACCCGGGCCATTGGCAAGGGATAGCGGACGCCCCCAATCCCGGTGACAGTCAGGGTTTTCCCCAGAAGAATCTCATCAGGGGCCACCAGTTTGGGTCGGATGAGGGTTTTTTCAGACTCAGTGTCCTTGAGGCCTGTAGCAAGATGGGCCCCCATGCGGACTTGTTGTAAATTGTCATATACGCTAACCAAAACAACTGCTGCATTAGGCCCGGAGGCCTTAGCTGGGGGGTTCTTCTGCTTCTCTAGACAGTTGGCGCTGATATGACCAGTCCGTTGGCAGGAAAAATACTAGCGAAGGTCGGTTGTAGGTCTGGCGTTGGCAAATGGGACAGGGCCTCCGGTGTGTCGGCTGGCAGGAGCACTAGGATTGGTTGCAGGCTTACCCCCTCTCCAGCTGGCAGTGACTGGCTTCCACACGTATGATTTACGGTTGGCCTCATAGGCGTCGGCAATCTGCACTGGTTTAGCCACGTCTTTGTGCTCTCTGTCCATCACGAACTGGCGCACCTTAGCTGGGCAAAGATGTATGAACTGGTCTTTGATCATCAGGTCATGCAGCTGTGCAAAGGTGGTCACTGACAGTTCTTGGGTCCACTTGTGAAAGTGGGTCCCAAGTCCATGCGCCACATTGCCATAGATGTCGTGTGGGCCACGTTGGATTTCTGGAACTTTCTACGGTAAACCTCAGGTGTAAGCTGGTACTTGGTTATCAGGGCCTGCTTGATAGCTCCATAGTCTTCATCTTGGTCTGGCGGGAGAGAAGCAAACGCTTCCAGAGCTTTGCCTTTTAGCCCTGGCATCAGATATCGGGCCCATTCATCATCCGGCAGCCGATACTACCTGCAGATGTTCTCAAAAGCCCTTAAAAAAGTGTCCAAGTCACCATCCTTTTCCATCATAGGAAAGTGCTCTGCTCGCGGTTTAGAACTCTGAGCACTGCTGGGCTCACTGTTCCATGCTGTTGAGGGTATCATCCCTAGCCGGGCCATCTGCAGTTCATGGTCTCTCTGAGCTTGGGCCTCCCTGTGATGGTGTGATATGCTATGTGGATATCATTTTGTGTACATTTCTATTTCACTGATTTTCATAGTGTTTTTCTTGTTGCTTTGTATGTCTATAGCCTAACTGTATCTGTCTCTTGATGACCCACTGTAGTTCCTTAATCCCCAAGGCTCCTTTGTCTCCTCAACCTGTCTGACTACCCCTGGACATAAGGAGGGGGCTGGGGAGGACAGAAGCTGTACACAAGGAAGGGGGTGGGGAGGAGAGGAGGTGGACAAGTCAGTTCCTGTGTGGAGAGCTTTGTGAAGACTGCACCCCAGAGAGAAGGACCCATTTTATCCTCTGGTGCTAGAGTTTTGGAATTTCGCCTCCCTGGACATTTTATCCTGTTACTGGACTGCATTCTTGTTCTGGACTATTGCATCCTCAGTGTGGTAGATTGTTTATGGACCTTCTAATTTTGCCTGTAATAAAGGTCTTGGGATTGTTCACACTTCCCTCGCTCTGTTGATTGTGTGGTATCGGAGAAGGACCCCGTGACACTCCCGCTCGGCTCTCTCAGCCTCTTGCTGGGCTTGGCGCTCTGCTCTCTCCTGAGCTTGCTGTGTTATGAATGATTCACCGGAGGAGGAGAAAACAAAAATACAAGCTAAGTCCAGAAAACCGGAGAGGTTGGCAGCTATCGGATTGCAGACCCCTGATCCTATACACCACAACTAACAGTAGCCGTGGGGGGTTCCTACGGTGCCCTAGACCCCTCGTCACAGCCAGAGAACTACATAAGCCTAAAGAAGGAAAGGGGAAAACTAAACTGCCCCAGAGCAGACCCCAAAGCAATAGACAGCCCCCAACATGTATTGTCGGTGAAAAACAGATGAAAACACAAACACAGACAGAAAGACAGGCTGAGCAAATGATGGGGCCCAACTAACTAGATAGGACAGGACAGAAAAGATGCTGGCTGCAATCCGCAAAAAACCATACAAAAAATGTCCCAACCGTCTGATAGGGAAAAAGGCCCTGAAGTCGCTAGACTTCAAAATCACTATATCAGCACTCAGGTATATTCTGAAAACAGAGCAAAGAGATCAACTGTTCAGAGACAAAAATGGAATTCAGCCAGTCCCAACCAGGACTGGCTGAATACAAACACTAAGGAAACCAGATAAAATCTTATGGAATAATAGCAGGGCAAAAACTTAGCTTTTAGTAGACAGGAACTAAAATTGGATGCCAGAGCTCAGAGCAGAAAGGATCACCAGCAAACCCTGCAGGGCGTCGGCTGCCTTATATCCACTCAGAAATTCCAGATGTCCAATCACACACCGCCTGTTTAGATGACAGGTTCTTCCCATCCCAATCAATTTCACTACCTCTCTTCACCAGCAGAGGGAGTTCATCAGACATCAAAGGTGAAGGGGATAATGAACTCACAACAGTACCTCCCCCTTGAGGAGGGGTCACCAAACCCTCATCCACGCCACCAGGGCGATCAGGATGGGCCCGATGAAAAGCACGAACCAATCTTTAGGCATAAATATCGGATGCAGGGACCCAAGAATTATCCTCCTGGCCATAACCATTCCATTTAACCAAATACTGGAGTCTCCGTCTAGCCAGACGAGAATCCAGTATCTTCTCAACCTCATATTCCACATTACCTTCAACCAATACAGGGTCACGAGGTGCCACCACAGGAACTACTGGCTCAACAAACCTCTTTAACAGAGACTTATGAAACACGTTATGGATCTTGAATGTAACAGGAAGAGCCAATCGAAAGGAGACCGGATTAAGAATCTCCAAAATCTTGTAAGGTCCAATAAATCTAGGTTTAAACTTTGGAGAAGCCACCTTCATAGAGATATTCTTTGATGACAACCAAACCATATCACCCACCTTAAACCGGGGACCAATGGTCCTATGCCAGATGGAAAACCATTGGGCTTTTTCCTGGGAGAGAGACAACTTATCCACCACTTGTTCCCAAATTTGGTGCATTCTCTCCACCACAGTGTCAACACCTGGGCAGGCAGAAGACTCCACCTGCCCTGAAGAGAATCGAGGATGAAACCCAAAGTTACAAAAAAAAGGTGACATCAAAGTGGCAGAACTAGCTCTATTATTTAAAGCAAATTCGGCCAAGGGCAAAAATGAAACCGAATCATCTTGATCAGCAGAAATAAAACATCTCTAATACGACTCCAAAGTCTGGTTTGTTCTCTCCATCTGCCCATTGGTCTGAGGGTGAAACGCAGAGGAGAAGGACAACTGAATTCCCAGCTTAGAACAGAAAGTCCTCCAAAATCTAGAAACAAACTGAACTCCTCTGTCAGATACAATGTTCTCAGGAATCCCGTGCAAGCGAACCAGCTGTTGCAAAAACAAGGGCACCAACTCTGAGGAAGATGGCAACTTAGGGAGTGGTACAAGATGGACCATCTTAGAGAATCTATCACAAATCACCCAAATAACAGTCATTCTCTGAGAGACAGGCATATCAGAGATAAAATCCATTGAAATATGGGTCCATGGCCTCCTGGGCACTGGCAAAGGCATCAACAACCCACTAGAGCGAGAACAAGGTTTAGACCGGGAGCAAGTCCCACAGGACTGCACAAAATTCCTGACATCACGAGACAAGGCGGGCCACCAAAAAGACCGACTCACCAAATCTCTAGTACCAAAAATACCTGGATGACCAGCCAATGCGGAGCAATGAACCTCAGACATCACTCTCTTCCTCCACTGGTCAGGAACATGCAATTTTCCAATGGGACAACGTTCAGGTTTGTCCTCCTGAAACTCTTCCAGAACACGTCTCAAATCGGGCGAGATGGCAGAAAGAACTACCCCCTCACCTAAGGTGGTAGCAGGCTTGGTCACAATAGGAGAATCAGCAAAGAAACTCCTAGAGAGGGCGTCTGCCTTGACATTCTTAGTGCCTGGAAGAAAAGAGACCACAAAATCAAAACGTGTGAAAAACAAGGCCCACCTAGCCTGTCTAGGATTCAAGCGTTTGGCTGACTCCAGGTAAATCAAATTCTTGTGGTCAGTAAGGACCACGACTTGATGTTTAGCTCCCTCCAACCAATGTCTCCACTCCTCAAATGCCCATTTCATGGCTAACAGTTCCCGATTCCCCACATCATAGTTACGTTCGGATGGGGAGAACTTTCGGGAAAAGAAAGCACAGGGATTCATTTTAGATGTTACAGGATCTTTTTAGGACAAAACAGCTCCTGCACCAATCACAGAAGCGTCCACCTCTACCTGAAACGGGAGTGAGACATCAGGTTGCCGCAAAACCGGAGCAGAAGTGAACCTTCGCTTCAGCTCCTGAAAAGAAGAAACAGCCTCCGGAGACCAATTCAGCACATCAGCCCCCTTCTTAGTCAAATCAGTCAATGGTTTGGCAATACCAGAAAAATTAGCTATAAATTTCCGATAAAAATTAGCAAAACCCAAAAACTTCTGGAGGGCCTTCAAAGAAGTGGGCTGAAACCAATCATAAATGGCCTGTGCCTTGGCCGGGTCCATTTCAATAGTTGACGGAGACAAAATAAATCCCAAAAATGAAATCCTCTGTACACCAAAAAGGCATTTCGATCCCTTGACATACAGAGAATTCTCCCTCAAAATCCGGAACACAGTCCGAACATGTTCCACATGAGAGTCCCAATCCTTGGAAAAGATCAAAATATCATCTAGATAGATGATCAAAAATTTATCCACAAAGTCTCGGAAAATATAATTCATGAAGCACTGTAAGACAGAAGGGGCATTAGTGAGCCCAAAAGGCATCACCAGGTACTCAAAATGTCCCTCCGGAGTATTAAACGCCGTCTTCCATTCATCCCCCTGCTTAATGCGAATAAGATTATACGCCCCCCTGAGGTCAAGCTTGGTAAACCAGCAAGCACCCTTAACTCTGGAGAATAGATCAGAAATCAGGGGTAACGGATACTGATATTTAACAGTAATTTTGTTGAGGGAACGATAGTCAATACAAGGCCTTAATGAACCATCCTTCTTGGCCACAAAAAAAACCCAGCACCTAAGGGTGAAGAGGATGGTCTAATATGACCCTTCTCCAACGACTCCTTAATATAGGATCGCATAGCCTCGAGCTCAGGTACTGATAAATTGAAAAGTCGACCCTTGGGAAATTTACACCCAGGGCTCAGCTCAATTGCACAGTCATAACTCCTATGAGGAGGCAAAGACGCAGACTCATTCCCACTAAATACATCATAAAAATCAGCCAGATAGTCAGGAACATCATGTGACTGGGGAGAGGTGGAGAAAATAGGATCGTCACTAAGGGCACACCGACAACCCCAACTCACCACAGACACAGATTTCCAATCCAAATCTGGATTATGGATTTGCAACCAGGGAAACCCCAGAACGATGGTATCATGCAAATTATGCAACACCAAAAATCTGCAATTTTCTTGATGGTCTCGGGCGACCCACATTACCACCTGGGTCCAAAACTGAGGTTTATTCTTCACCAAAGGAGTAGCATCAATACCCCTCAAAGGGATAGGCGTCCGCAGAGGTGTCATAGGAAACCCACAACGTTTAGCAAAATCAATGTCCATCAGGTTCAGAGCTGCTCCCGAATCCACAAAAGCCTTAGCAGAAAATGTGGACAGGGAGCAGATCAGAGTAATTGCCAGAAGAATCTTAGGTTGAACACCACCCACAGCAAATGTGTGTGCAAAGCGTTTCTCTCATTTAGGGCAGACAGAAATAATATGAGAGGCATCTCCACAGAAAAAACACAGCTTATTACGCCTTCTGAACTCCTGACGTTGCGCCCTAGACAAAACTCTATCACATTGCATAGGTTCAGACATTTGTTCAACAGGTGGCAACACCTCTCGTGCAGATTTGCGTTCACGCAAACGCCGATCAACCTGAATGTCTAATGACATAGAATCATCATGACCAGAGGGAACAGGAAATCCCACCATAGTATCTTTTACGGTTTCTGACAAACCCTTCCGAAAGAGAGCTGCCAAGGCACCATCGTTTCCAGGTAGTAAGGACCGCCCACTTTCGGAATTTTTGACAGTACAACTGTGCAGAATCCTGACCATGGCTCAATGCCAACAGGGCCTTTTCAGCCTGATCAATAGCATTAGGTTCATCATACAACAACCCCAAGGCCTGAAAAAATGCGTTCACATCAGTCAGAATAGGATCATCAGGTTTCAAAGAAAACGCCCAATCCTGGGGATCGCCGCACAGCAAAGAGATGACAATTTTAACCTGCTGCGCGGAGCTCCCCGATGAGTTAGGCTTCAAGGCAAAAAAAATTTACAATTATTCTTAAAATTCAGAAATTTAGACCGATCCCCAAAAAACACATCAGGAGTAGGAATCTTTGGTTCAGTAGCGTGTGAGTGAGCAAGATAGGCGGAAATTCCCCGCACTTCAGCAGTAAGCTGCTCAACACGATCAGACAATTGCTTACTCTCCATTGAGAAAAAATTCCCCCTATGGCCTCAGAGAAATAGAGGAAAAAATATACACAAAAAAAAACTCTGACACTTTTTTTTTTTTTACAATTCTTTCCTGCTCTTGAGTACCCTAGAATCTGCGGTATGGCTGGTGATTCTGTTATGAATGAGTCACCGGAGGAGGAGAAAACAAAAATACAAGCTAAGTCCAGAAAACTGGAAAGGTTGGTAGCTATCGGATTGCAGACCCCTGATCCTATACACCACAACTAACAGTAGCCGTGGGGGGTTCCTACCGTGCCCTAGACCCTTCGTCACAGCCGGAGAACTACATAAGCCTAAAGAAGGAAAGGGGAAATCTAAACTGCCCCAGAGCAGACCCCAAAGCAATAGACAGCCCCCAACATGTATTGTCGGTGAAAAACAGATGAAAACAAAGACACAGACAGAAAGACAGGCTGAGCAAATGATGGGGCCCAACTAACTAGATAGGACAGGACAGAAAAGATGCTAGCTGCAATCCACAAAAAACCCTACAAAAAATGTCCCAACCGTCTGATAGGGAAAAAGGCCCTGAAGTCGCTAGACTTCAAAATCACTATATCAGCACTCAGGTATATTCTGAAAACAGAGCAAAGAGATCAACTAATCAGAGACAAAAATGGAATTCAGCCAGTCCTGACCAGGACTGGCTGAAAACAAACACTAAGGAAACCAAACAATATCTCATGGAATAATAGCAGGGCAAAAACTTAGCTTTTAGTAGACAGGAACTAAGCTGGATGCAAGAGTTTAGAGCAGAAAGGATCACCAGCAGCCCTGCAGGGCGTCGGCTGCCTTATATCCACTCAGAAATTCCAGATGTCCAATCACACTCCACCTGTTCAGATGACAGGTTCTTCCCATCCCAATCAATTTCACTACCTCTCTTCACAAGCAGAGGGAGTTAATCAGACATCAAAGGTGAAGGGGAGAATGAACTCACAACATTGCTGGATCAGCTGCAGACATCTGACAGCATCGTCAGCAGGGAGATGTTCCAAGGCCACCTGCAGGTGGGGGTCCAATCCGCCCTGGTTGCAAGTAGGGCCAGCATTCAGTGTTTGGACTTCTGCTGCAGCACAATTTTCGCTTGGGCCGGCTTCTGCGCCCACTGGACTATGAGCGATTTCCCGTTGGACCAGAGCTGTGACCAGTTGGCTTTTGTTTTTGCCTGTGGTGTCAATTCGCCTCAACCTGCAAAGGGCAATGAGATTGTCCTTGTTATGCTGCTTATACCAGTCTTCTCCCAGCATGACCATGGTTGCCAAGTAAAAGATAGGAGAGAAAAACAAAGAGAAAGGGAGGGGATAATCACAAGTACACACAATTGTCTCAGGACTAATAAACATAGTCCGTTCTCCAAAACTTTTGCTGCAGGGTCCCCGCAAGAACCGTGCAAGTTTTTAGTGAGAGGAATGATTGCTCAGACCAGATCACTAATGCTCTATTATCCCACCGCTCTGCCACCAAATGTGAGGAAAAATATATCTCAATCGCAGGGGGAATATATTTAGTTATCCCACCTCTGCCACCAATATGTCACGAACTGCAGGGATTTATGTATATCCCCCTTTCCAGTCCCAGTTTGGAACTCGCAGCTCTCCGGCGCCCCCCTTACCCTCAGGTCAGTCAGGGAGCTGCACCTAGGATAAGTATTCGCCAGACGGGCCGCCTGGATGTGTGCTGGCTATTAGGCACGTTGCAGCAAGGGAAATATAACTACTCCCAGCCGCAGCCAGGCAATACGCTTATAAAACTCATTCCGCCACTGCCAGCTTTACCCAACAAGCCCAGAACACACTTCTCTGCCATCAGCTCCGATTTCTTAATTAATAACGGGTCAGAAGCCAACCCAAATTAGTAGCATAATTCACTTCAGAGGACGTGACAGTACGTTATTGGGCAAGAAGAAACTAAGCTAGTAATTTTATATATTTTATTCCAAAAAGGTTTCCGCAACTCATCAACCACTGTTGCCGGTCTTGCAGTGCTTCAAAAGCAATTTAATTTGCCAAACCACAGACTGATTTGCGACCTCCTAACACGGTGGAACTCAACATATCATATGTTGGCAAGGGTAAGTGAGCAGCAGAAGGCACTTTCTGAAGACCAGCGTAAACATGCCCGTCACACTGAGGCTCAGACAAGACACATAACAACTGTCGAGTGGGTGTGGGTCACTGATATTTCTGAGGTGCTTGATAACTTTGAGTACTGCACCAAGCTTGTGAGCGGTGGTCAGGATATTATCAGAGTAACCATCCCTATGCTATGTCTGCTGAAAAAATCACTGCAGAATCAAAAAATGGAATCTTTGCGTGCCCAGCAGCTGGGTATGGAGCAAGATTTCACAATGGGTGATCCTACCCAGCCCAGCCAATATCATCAGGTAACATTAGGGGATGAAGATGATGAAAATGAGGAGGGAGAGGACTTCTTTTTCAGTGGTACCGAGGGGACACCTCATGCTACAGAGGGGAATCCCAACCCCAGCTTCATATCTGTCCAGCATGGGTGGGCTGGAGAGGAGGAGGTAGAGGAGAGTCAGTGTGAGGAGAGAATGGATATTGTTCCTCCTTCAGGGGTCACAGAAGATTTGCCTCTTTGCAGCTTGGCACACCTTGCACACTTCATATCTGACTGTCTGTGCCAAGACCCTCACGTAATCCACATTTTCAATAGCAACCTATACTGGTTGGCCACCTTTCTAGACCCACGGTACAAGGACAAATTTCCTTTGCTACTGTTGCAGTCACCAAGGGGTTTCACAATGGAATCCTTGAAGAAGGCCGTTGTCGATCATATGATGGCAACAGCACCCTCAGACACTACTGCTAGCAGAGATACCAGCTCTGTGCAACAGCATGCATTAATGGGGAGAGATGCGCCATGCAGGTCCAAAAGAGGTGGTGGTAAAATGTCCACAAACTGGGCCATCTTCAAAAAATCGGCTCATCACCAAGGACTAGTTGGAACAGTAGCAATGTCAAGGAGGGAGAAGTTGAAGAAGATGGTCAACGACTATCTAAGTGACCATACCTGCGTCCTTCCTGACGCTTCTGTACCGTTTAATTACCGGGTATCCAAGCTGCATAGTTGGCCCGACTTCTTCTATGCCTTGGAGGTGCGGGCCTGCCCTGCTGCTAGTGTGATGTCAGAGCGTGTTTTCAGTGCCGCTGGGGCAATCATCTCAGATACACGCACACGGTTGACAACAGAGGATGCAGACAGGCTGACTCTGATAAAATTTAACAAGGACTAGATTTCGCAATAGTATTTAAGCCCTCCAGATGACAGTATGCCAACCTACAGTCACCCAACACGTTTTTTTTTTTTTAAATTGGTGATCACATCCATCCCTTCCCATACAAGCCCCTTTTCTTCTTCTTACACATGTTTTCAAAACCTGCTTCTGACACATGTACCTCATGGTCAATAAGCTAAAAACAATGTTACGTTAATTAATATTTCCCATCGGAGGCACTTGTGATGAGAGTGAGACCATTCTTCTTTCATCAACCATGGTATCATGCCCCTTGGGCTAATTTTTGGAGACACTATGGCTATGCCTGGACACTGGGCACGGCCACCTCTATGCTAGTGGTCCTGGTTTTGTAGGGTCCAGCAGACAATTACTCACGTTTTCTATTGACTATCATTGGACTCGCTATTCGTACCGAATACCGAATGCCCGAGTATTAAGGTATACTCAGTACGAGTATAGCGAGTCCAAATAATTCAGTACTCACTCATCCCTAGCTACAGAGGAACCCCAAGGAACCCCAGCCTCCACTTTGTAACCCCTGTACAGAGATCTGGTCTTACAGTGGCATCCACTGAATTGCTTCCACGGAAGCGCTGCTGGCCAGATGAGCAAATCGGAGAATGATCCGGTAGCCATGTAAGAACAAGGAGGTCAGTGTTGTGTCCCATGAATGGGAACAAATTGTTATGTAATTTCTGTGTTGTGCATTTCATTTTACTATTGCTAGGGTGCCTTCTTCCCTTCTGTAGTTGATGATGTTAGCAGTTGCTCCTCCCTTCTTCTTCATTATCAGTCTGCTGTAGCCATCTTTGGATGCACATGCAAACTTCTCTGTTTGGGATTGTGCTTTCTGTGGTGCCCCCAGGAGTATGGCCGCCACAGTGGCTTTGCCTTCCTGCAGGGGAGGGTAATGCCAGGCTTGGAGGCAATGATGGGTCTCTCTCGCAGTCAATCCATACATGCAACACAGTTCCACTCCAGGCCAGCAGGGGGAACTCTGAACCAGAATTGAGGGGAGGAGGGCTCTCTGAGGGCCAAGAGGAAGGAGTGGTCAGTTAGTCTGTGGAGGGTGAAGTGTGCAGATGTGGAGAAAGAAGCTGGAGGTTGAGCTAGGAAGGAGAGCTCCCTCAGCTTGAGAGCGCATGAACTGGAGCCTGTTCTCCACGGTTGTACGGATACTAACGGTCCTGCAACAGATACCAGAGGAGTAGGAGGCTGTAAATGCCCTGCTCCCATCAAAGACTTGAGGCACTACAGCAGATTGGATAGAGAGTCGGTACTCAGGAAAGGAGCCTCCGAGATCGGCTACAGCTGTCTGCCGTGCAAGTAAGGTTCTTGAGAACATCTGACAGGAGGAACTCTAGAGTAACTAAGCACTGGAGTGTGTCACGCTCGCGCCTTGGCTGAATGGCGCGAGCCGGGGGGTTGTGGCCCCACTGTGCCACAAACCAGACTACACTGGAAGGGGCGTAACTACGGCAGCTACCTTGGTCTTCACTGGAGCCTCTGATGGTGAGGTCAGGCTTGTGCGGCAGGTAGCTGCTGGGTGCCACTCCAGGGTGGTGTCTGGCTGTGGCTGCTGATCCCACTCGGGAACAGGACACCTGGACAGGTGCGAGTGACAGGCAGACTGAGACACAGGGCAAGAAGGTACGACAGATACAGGGCAAGCAGGCACGGCTTGAGACACAGGACAGGCGGGCACGGCTTGAGACACAGGACAGGCGGGCACGGCTTGAGACACAGGGCAGGCGGGCACAGCTTGAGACACAGGACAGGCGGGCACGGCTTGAGACACAGGACAGGCGGGCATGGCTTGAGACACAGGACATAGAATCATAGAATCGCAGAGTTGGAAGGGACCTCCTGGGCCATCTGGTCCAACCTCATGCTCAAAGCAGGATTCGCTAAATCATCCCAGTCAGATGTCTGTCCAGCCTCTGTTTGAAGACTTCCATTGAAGGAGAACTCACCACTTCTCGTGGCAGCTTGTTCCATTCATTGATCACTCTAACTGTCAAAAAGTTTTTTCTAATATCTAATCTGTGTCTCCTCCCATTCAGTTTCATCCCATTGCTTCTAGTCTTTCCTTGTGCAAATGAGAATAAAGTTGATCCTTCTACAATGTGACAGCCCTTTAGATATTTGTAGACAGCTATTAAGTCTCCTCTCAGTCTTCTCTTTTGCAAACTAAACATTCCCAAATCCTGCAACCTTTCCTCATAAGACAGGGTTTGCAGACCGGTCACCATTCTGGTTGCTCTTTTCTGAACTTGCTCCAGTTTGTTGATGTCTTTTTTAAAATGTGGTGCCCAAAACTGGACACAATATTCCAGATGAGGTCTGACCAAAGAGGAGTAGAGGGAAATAATGACTTCACGTGATCTAGACTGTATGCTTCTGTTAATACATCCTAGAACTGCATTTGCCTTTTTTGCTGATGCATCACACTGTTGACTCATATTCAGTCTGTGATCTATTAGTATACCCAAGTCTTTTTCACATGTGCTGTTGCTTAGCCCTATTCCTCCCATTCTGTATATGCTTTTTTCATTTTTATTGCCCAGATGTAGTACTTTGCATTGTTCCCTGTTAAAAACCATTCTGTTAGTTGCTGCCCACTTCTCCAGTTTATTTATATCTTTTTGAATCCTTTCTCTCTTCTCTAGTATTAGCTATCCCTCCTAGCTTTGTGTCATCAGCAAATTTAATCAGTTTACCCTCAATTCCTTCATCTAAATCGTTGATAAAGATGTTGAACAATACAGGGCCCAGGACAGAGCCCTGTGGTACCCCACTTGAGACATTCTTCCAACTGGATGTGCAGCCATTTACGACCACTCTTTGGGTCCGATCACTAAGCCAGTTATGAATCCACCTAACAGGTGCCTTGTCCATTCCATACTTAGTCATTTTTTCAATAAGGATTGTATGAGAGACTTTGTCAAATGCTTTGCTGAAGTCAAGATATACTATATCTACAGCATTTCCCTGATCCACCCAATCAGTGATTCCGTCAGGACAGGCGGGCACGGCTTGAGAAGGAACAGGTAGGGACCTGTTCACACAGCAGGTGCAGGTATGGATGCAGGCAGGCAGGAGTGGAATATGGAGGAACGGGTTTGGACCTGTTCACACAGGAGGTGCAGGTGAAGGCAGGAGTGGAGAGAGAAGCTGCAGAAAGAGGTTCTGCAGCGGCAGCAGGAGTGGAGCAAAGCTGAACCACAAGGTCTGTGGAGAGAAGCTGCAGCAAGAGGTTCTGCAGCGGCAGCAGGAATGGAGCAAAGCTGAACCACAAGGTCTGTGAAGAGAAGCTGCAGCAAGGGGTTCTGCAGCGGCAGCAGGAGCAGGAGCCGTGCAGACAGAGCGGCTAGAGTGCAGATGCACAGATAAAGCTGCGAGAGTGCAGATGCACAGATAAAGCTGCGAGAGTGCAGACGCACAGATAAAGCTGCAAGAGTGCAAACGCACAGATAAAGCTGCGAGAGTGCAGATGCACAGATAAAGCTGCGAGAGTGCAGATGCACAGATAAAGCTGTGAGAGTGCAGATGCACAGATAAAGCTGCGAGAGTGCAGATGCACAGACAGGGAGGACACAAGGAAAGACACAGCAGAGAAAGAACCACAAACAAGGAGACTGACAGACAGAGGTAAGACTGAGTTCAGACAGAGACACAGGGACAAAGACACAAGGGCCAGGATATTCAGCCTCCTTGCAGGCGGACAAGGTACAAAGCAAGACTAGAGTAATCCTCCAGAGAAGGAGACACACAGAACAGGGCCTGGCTTCCTCAGCAGCAAGATACTAACTGAGTTTAGACATTGCACAGGCAATGTTTCAGTGGGAGTGGTGAAACTAAATAGTCAAGGGCTCCAGGTGATTGGTCAGGGACAGATTACCCAAGTGCACCCTGACTGTATAAGAACCAGAGAGTTCAGGCGCCGCCCCCTATACACAGAGTCTGGAAACATGGAGAGCAGAGGCACAGAGCTGGCAACAGACAGAATTCACAGCATGGCTTGAAGCAGAAAGTAAGTTGGTGTGCGGGGGATGGGAGGCCATGCAGTGATGCCAGCAGGGTTGTTACAGAGTGCTTCACACTACAAGGCGCTAGGAAGGAGACTGCACAGCCCGTCTGTGAGAGAGAATCCCTGAGTTGCTTCCAGGCTAGCCTGCTCCAATACCATCTGTAATCAGGACCCTGGACTGCATTTATCAAGTAAAGGTACAGAAATTGCACCCCGCTGTGTCATTGTCTGCTTCCTACCCTTCCGGCACTGCTACATCCCCGTGCCAACCACATTTACACTGCCCTGGGACTACAGCTCCACCTGTGGGGAGCTACACCATCTTTGCTGCACATACCATCAGTCCCAGCGGATCTGCACGCAGCGTCTGCTTAACACCTCCCTTGCCGAACACCACAGGTGGCATCACAAACTATTACATTAACCACAAACCACCATTGATTTGGGCGCCCAGGGCCACGGACCGGGTCACCGCTGCTGTGACACATCCCCCTGACACCGGCCCGGTACCGAGCACCCCACAGCCCTGGGAGGGCGACCCATCCACCTGCTGCATTGAACCATATATACTCGAGTATAAGCCGACCCGAGTATTAGCCGAGGCCCCTAATTTTGCCATGGAAAACTGGGTAAGCTTAATGACTTGAGTACAAGCCGGGTGTACATTGTCCCCTCATCCCTGTCCTACTCTGTGTGGCTCTCCCCCCTCCCAGTACCCGTGGTTCGGCTATCCCCTTCTATGTATGGCTCAGCTCTCTGTCCTCCCCCGTCCTCCTCCGTGCTGCACCCATCCTCTATGCTTCCAATGCCCTCAGTGCAGCCCCCGTCCTCCTCTGTTTAGCCCCCGTCCTCCTTTGTGCAGCCCCTGACCTCCTCTGTGCAGCCCCCGTCCTCCTCTCCTCTGTGTAGCCCCCGACCTCCTCTGTGCAGCCCCCGTCCTCCTCTGTGCAGCCCCCGTCCTTCTCTGTGCAGCCCCCGTCCTTCTCTGTGCAGCCCCCGTCCTCCTCTGTGCAGCCCCCGTCCTTCTCTGTGCAGCCCCCGTCCTTCTCTGTGCAGCCCCCGTCCTCCTCTGTGCAGCCCCGTCCTCCTCTGTGTAGCCCTCGACCTCCTCTGTGCAGCCCCCGACCTCCTCTGTGATGCCCCCGTCCTCCTCTGTGCAGCCCCCGTCCTCCTCTGTGAAGCCCCCGTCCTCCTCTGTGCAGCCCCCATCCTCCTCTGTGCAGCCCCTGTCCTCCTCTGTGCAGCCCCCGTCCTCCTCTGTGAAGCCCCCGTCCTCCTCTGTGCAGCCCCCGTCCTTCTCTGTGCAGCCCCCGTCCTCCTCTGTGCAGCCCCCGTCCTCCTCTGTGAAGCCCCCGTCCTCCTCTGTGCAGCCCCCATCCTCCTCTGTTCAGCCCCTGTCCTCCTCTGTGCAGCCCCCGTCCTCCTCTGTGAAGCCCCCGTCCTCCTCTGTGCAGCCCCCGTCCTTCTCTGTGCAGCCCCCGTCCTCCTCTGTGCAGCCCCGTCCTCCTCTGTGTAGTCCCCGTCCTCCTCTCCTCTGTGTAGCCCCCGACCTCCTCTGTGCAGCCCCCGACCTCCTCTGTGAAGCCCCCGTCCTCCTCTGTGCAGCCCCCGTCCTCCTCTGTGAAGCCCCCGTCCTCCTCTGTGCAGCCCCCATCCTCCTCTGTGCAGCCCCTGCCCTCCTCTGTGCAGCCCCCATCCTCCTCTGTGAAGCCCCCGTCCTCCTCTGTGCAGCCCCCGTCCTTCTCTGTGCAGCCCCCATCCTCCTCTGTGCAGCCCCTGTCCTCCTCTGTGCAGCCCCATCCTCCTCCTTCATACTCACCCTGCTGTGCAGTCGCTGAACGTCCCTGAATCCTCCGTTGTCCAGCGCTGACAGATTCTTCCTGCCTTCAGCGGTCACATGGTACCGCTCATTATTAAGCTCATGAATATGCTTCCACGCCCTTGGGCGTCCATATTCATGAGCTTAATGAGCGGTACATGTGACCGCTGAAGGCAGGATGAAGCTGTCAGCGCTGGGACAAGGAGGATGCAGGGGACTTTAAGCAAGGCACGGGAGATGGTGAGTATGACTTCCCAGCCACCGGCTCCTGCCGCCGCTCCCCCTCACCCACTGAATGACTCGTGTATAAGCCGAGGGGGCATTTTCAGCACAAAAAAAGTGCTGAAAATCTCGGCTTATACACGAGTATATATGGTACTTAATACAAGATTTTAGAGAAAATCAACTGTTTCTCCTGGACTCTTATTACAAGTCAGTGTGGCTGAGTTGGAACTATCTGAGGACGCTTTGCATGTGAGTACAACAATCATACAGTTATTAGTGATGAGCGGTACTAAAATGCCCAGGTGCTCAGGTCGAGCAAAGTAGAATACTCGGGTAATCGACCCGAGCAGCGAGCCCAATGTTAGTCTATGGGAAATCCGTGCTTTTTTGCCGCAACCCCTTCCGGAGGTCTTTCTAGGGTATCAAAACGTCAGAAATATATAGGGACAGTGCACAAATGACATGGGAACATCATGAGGAAGACCCCAGGAAGCATTTCTGACTCCTAGGTCACAGCTGTGACCAATTTTGTCAGAGTGTGACACCACTTTTTCAGGCGCACAGTAAAACATACAAAAATGAAACCAAAATGGATTTTACAGGAAAATATGTTAAGGGAAATCCTTTACGTGGTAATAATTTGCATGTAAGGCAAAATAAATAACCCAAAAATGCTCCTTCAATACTTTGGCTATGTTCACACGTAGCGTTTTTGATGCGTTTCTCAACGTTACCATTGCTTTCAACCAATACAAATTCATTTAATGGGAAATATCATTGTAGCATTCAACAACCTTAGCTGGCCATGTGGTGTGTGACACATCATCAGACACATCATGCTTCATTTATGAAGGAGGGACTCTTAAAGTTATAAAGCCTATTTTTATAGGGGCATCAGTTGGCATTACTATTCTTAAAGGGCCATTATTAAACAGTGGATGTCCTCTACTGTTATTGCCTATGCATTGAGTGGCTGGGCTGCCAAAAATTAGGATGCACCCCAATACCGTTTTCACGAGATGTACAGGAGGGCCTCCTGAAAAAATGTTCCCATTATAAGAAAGTGGGTCTCCCATAGTGTTAGCCTATGCATTTAATGCAAGGCCTGCCTTGCCCCAAAGTTGCACACCAATAACCTTTGGAACAGATGTCCTGGATGGCCACATGAAACAAAGGTTCCCATTATTTTTCATTTGGTACTGCCATACTGTTAGCCTATGTATTGAATGAAAGGCCTGCCCTGCCACAACGCTACACACACCTCAATAACCCTTTGAAATGACATACTAGATGATCAAGTTCACATTATTCTTTTAGTACTGCCTTACTGGTAGCCTATGTATTGAATGCAAGGCCCACCCTGCATCAAAGTTATATGCACCCCAATAAGCCTTTGAACTGACGAACCATGAAGTGATTTTAAGGCCTGGCCGACATTTGCACACACCCCAATCCCCCTTGGAATTTATATGTAGGAGGGCCTCATAAAAAAAATTCCCATTACAAAGGAACGTGTCTCCTATGTAGGGTATGACATATTACGGTAATGCCCTTGCCTTTCTCTTTCCTCCTGGTACCGTATATTATCAGTGTATGTATATTTGTTAATCCATTATGGTACTGTTACACTTAATCATGTATCACCATGTCTATATAATGGTACTGCTACACTGTTATGTGTATTACCGTGCCCTGCCGAATCGATATATGTATAATGTTATACCATTGTAATGCTGCTATGTGTAATGCATATGGTAAGAGTAGTTATTGGATTGGCCACTAGATGGGGGCATTAAAGTGTACAGAGCTTTCAGCTAGTGAATAGTATAGGAAAGGGTCAACTATATAAGGGGCTGCTGTGTGGTAAGCTAGGAACATTCCTTTAGGTAGGTAGAAGGGACCGGGCGCCCGAATAGTCCACATGGGCTCTAAGTCCAGGGCACCAAAGCAGTCGCATAGCCATTCAGAGTCTATAGGACAGAAGTATGGTGCCAAGCAGCAGGATTGCAGCAGTTCAGAGCTGGAGAAAGAAGCAGTCTGGGAAAGTACAGAGTGCAGATTGTCCAACATGTGGCAGATATTTGCAAGGGCCGATGCGCTCTCAGGACTGGGGTGAAATGGGCCAGAGAATCCCCAAGCACAGGAAGTCTGAGCAGGGAGAATGCTGCGGTACTGCCTAAGGCGCTATTACCCCGTAATGTACTGGAGAACATGGAACTGAGTACAGGGAAAGAACAGAATGAGAACTGCATGCAACTTGCTGTTGATGTTGTAACTCAGCACATTAACCTAATCTATCCCTGTGTGGCACAGCCAAAAGTTTTACCATAACCAGATTCCCGCATCATGTTCCCACATGCTTTATGCATCCATCAGCCCTCTGTGTCTGTACTGTTACACACTTAACATTATGGCTGGTCCATACAATCAGGGCAACTGTTACCACCCACCTTTCGTGTCTCCCTCCTTCCTCATAGACTGTAAGCTTGCGAGCAGGGCCCTCACTCCTCTTGGTGTCTGTTATGATCTATGTGATTATTGTTATGCTGTAATGTCTATCGTCTGTACAAATCCCCTCTGAAATGTAAAGTGCTGCGGAATATGTCGGCGCTATAGAAATAACATTTATTATTATTACTATAACTGACAAGAATGTGCTGTCAAGTTGGTCAAATAAAGTTTCACTTGTTGCATTTGAACTGGACTATGTCTTAATTCTTGTGAAACCAAGTGCAGAAAGGATTCAGCACAACAGTGGTATCCCTGATGGCGCAGTGAGAGAAGACACAGGTATGCTGGTGATAGAATGCTATTTTCATGTGAGAGGAGGCCAGGGCACAGATACATCGGAGTGCTCAGCCATGACTACGGCCCTGGACCTCCCTTACACCTATACTTGGAATGCTCATACATTAAGTGTATAGGCTGACAAGCATTTCCCACTGGGGGTACACATCAACATAATGTGTAGACTTTTTTTTTTACGGACAACATATAGTAAACACCCTGGAAAACTTTAACGTGGTTTCCTACAGCTGCTGCTGGGAAGGTGCAGGTTTTTGGCAAAAATATGGTGGACGAGTCTGTTGGATGAAGTGATGAGGAAAAGGGGCATGGTGACGGCAGGAATGGGAACGTACAGGATTAATAACAGCAGTGGCTATGGGAGGTATGAGATCCAGGATCCAGCCTACA
Organism: Dendrobates tinctorius; assembly: GCF_039654945.1. Taxonomy (NCBI): domain Eukaryota; kingdom Metazoa; phylum Chordata; class Amphibia; order Anura; family Dendrobatidae; genus Dendrobates; species Dendrobates tinctorius. Next base: position 418,155 of record NW_027361911.1, read on the forward strand.
ATGATTAGTCGTTTAGCTGCCCACCACCAGCGCTTAGATACCTGCTGTTTACCCTGGATACCCGATCAGGACCAGCGAGCACGCTGGTATCCAGGGTAAACAGCGGGTATATAAGCGCTGCGCGGCTCTTAGTTACCCGCTGATTACCCTGGATACCCGATCAGGACCAGTGAGCACACTGGTATCCAGGGTAAACAGCGGGTATATAAGTGCTGCGCAGCTCTTAGTTACCCGCTGATTACCCTGGATACCCGATCAGGACCAGCGAGCACGCTGGTATCCAGGGAAAACAGCAGGTATATAAGTGCTGCGCGGCTCTTAGTTACCCGCTGATTACCCTGGATACCCGATCAGGACCAGCGAGCACGCTGGTATCCAGGGAAAACAGCAGGTATATAAGCGCTGCGCGGCTCCTAGTTACCCGGTTTACCCTGGATACCCGATCAGGACCAGCGAGCACGCTGGTATCCAGGGTAAACAGCAGGTATATAAGCGCTGCGCGGCTCTTAGTTACCCGCTGATTACCCTGGATACCCGATCAGGACCAGCGAGCACACTGGTATCCAGGGTAAACAGCGGGTATATAAGCGCTGCGCGGCTCTTAGTTACCCGCTGATTACCCTGGATACCCGATCAGAACCAGCGAGCACGCTGGTATCCAGGGTAAACAGCAGGTATATAAGCGCTGCACGGCTCTTAGTTACCCGCTGTTTACCCTGGATACCCGATCAGGACCAGCGAGCACACTGGTATCCAGGGTAAACAGCGGGTATATAAGCGCTGCGCGGCTCTTAGTTACCCGCTGATTACCTTGGATACCAGCTCCCAGCGTCTGCTGTATGGCGCTGGGAGCTCGCTGATCGTTGGTCTCTCGCTGTCACATGCAGCGATGTGTGCTGCCCAGCGGGAGACCAGCGATAGATTTATGGCCCAGACCATTAGGCAACAATTAACAATCAGCCAACTGATCGTTGATCGTTGCTACGTGTCACACCCAACGATGTCGTTTCGACATCGCTGCAACGTCACCAAACTGGTGACGTTGCAACGACATCGCTCACAATATTGTTGCGTGTAATGGGGCCTTAAGAAAGGAAGATGCAGTTGGTGCCTACAAAAAATACCACAGATACCTAGATGGACAACCAATGAAATGCAATCTTCCTTTTAATGGTAGCGTGATAACATCAGACCAGCCCATACTTCTAAGACTAAGTGACACCCCATCAAAGAAGGAAGGTTAACATCGAAGAAACACAAACACAACAAGAATTCTTAAAGAAATCAAACAGCAGCAGGTAAAAAAGACTTTCTTCAGACAGGCTGAAAGCACATGTGCCTCTAATGAAGCCAAGATGGAGACTGAGACACAGGAAGAAGAAGAAAGAAGTGACATCACACCAGAAGAGGGAGACAGGGAGACAGAAGAGACAAACTTCATGGAAAGGGAGGATTTCAGCTATGCAAAACACAAGAACACATAGCAACAATAAAACAATATGAGAGACTGCAATACAGCATGTAAAATGTACAAGACAGTCTGTAAAATGTCTCATTCATGGGACATAATAATAGAAGTCACATCTTCAACCACCACGCTCTCCAACTGACACATCTTGAAATCCAGCAGAAATGTCAAAATCTATAGCTTCTGGTCTAGAAACTGCAGGGACTCCTTTTTGACGTCCCTGCCCAACAAGTTCAGTATTAGTAGGTGATGGATTGTCAAAACCCGACCCAGGAACCACAGGCTACGGTAGTTTTGAGTCCTGGCCCTGTGCTCTTCCACGTGCTCTTGCTCTGGCTCTTACAGTCATGATTTAATCTAAAAGATTTCGCCTATATAATCCAGAGACAGAGTACAACACCGCCCAAGCGTTCACCCTATGCTTCTCAGACTTTCTATCTGCACAGTAACTGCCTCTAGGCAGAAGATGATGATGGTGGTAGTAGTTGGTGCATTTATGACACAGTCATCAAGCAGCTATAACAATTTGAAACAGAAGTATTTTTACAGAGATATTAAACTGTTCAATATGTGGCCTATATTTTTGTTTTTGACAGCAAAATAGCGTTTATAACTAGGGTAAGACACAGCAAAAATAGTTGAACGGAACCTTAAAATGCCACTTTTTGTAGACCACAGATACATGAGGCATGTCACAGAGATACCACACTGTAAAATATGTGGTCTTTATTTATATTTTGACAGAAAAATAGGGTATGGAAATAGAGTAACACATGACAAAAAATGTTTCATGGAGGCCTAAAATTCCACAATTTTAGGCCACAGATACTTCTGGCGTTTGAATGCGATACCAGACTCTTCAATATGTGGCCTGTATTATTAAATTTTGTACCCCAATATAGTGTATAGAAATAGGGTCACAGACAGCAAATACAGTGGAATGTAGCTCTGAAATGGCAGAATTTGAAGGCCACAGATAGGTCAGGCGTCTGACGGAGATTGCACACTGTTAAATATGTGGCCTGGTTTGTTTTTTTTTTGGCCACCCAAATGGTGTCAATAAGTAGGCTATGACAATATAAGAGGAGGGCTGGACAGTAGTTGTAGCCAAGGACACTGGGGCTCTGGTGTTCTGACCTTCTCCCACAGGAATACCATCAGCATCTGCCAGTGTATCTGTTCTGGTTGCTGGTCCACGGTCAGGGATTCCACTGCGGTGCGACCCAGCTCCTGCACACTTGATTCCAGTGCATGAAGATGAAATAACGGACACAGATACCGGTTCTGATGCAAAGTTAACGCTTTTACTTTCTTCTTGAACGGTACCGGACACATCAATTACATCACAGTCCACACAGCATTCCTCCTGCTCTTTCCCTTTTTTACTTTCTTTGCCATCATGTACATTACGGGGTAGTAGCGCCCTTGGTGGTACCGCAGCTTCAGTACTGTAGGACCTCAGTACATAGGGGATCCCGCTCATCTGTTTTGCCCTGGACTTGCCAGCTTCAGCCCTATTGAGAATCTGCCACATCATTCTGCGCCCTGCACAACTTTTGGACCACGTTTCCATCTCTGTTCCTGCTGCTGACGAAAACTGTAACTTCCCCGGGTGCTCCGGTCTTATCCAGCACCCGTCTGACTGTGCCTGTGCTTCTCCACTTAACAGCATTGCGTAGCTATGTTGTCCTGGGCTTAGAGCCCTTGTGGACCTGTCAGGAGTGCTCGCCCTTCTCTACTATTCCTACATCCTACACTAACTCAACCCATAGCAGCTCCTCCTGCAATTAACTATGTGTGTGCTCTTACTAAACCATCTAGAAACTTCCTACAGCTATACCCATCAAGGACCCACTAGTATGCCCCATCTAGTGGCCCGTTTCAATACTACACTTACCCAGTCTATGAATACTATATACTACAAGTGCCCTCCTCTAATATTCCCAAAGGAAGCACTATCTTACCCTAATCTGTACAGAAATACAATAGTCATAGTAAAGCATATCTTGCAGTATGTACAATATGGTAACACATCATGTGGCAATACCAATCAGACAGTCGGTAATACACAGCTATGTAGTAGCAGTACCGATGCATAACAGTGTATTTACATCAAAGCTCTTAAAGGGGAGGAGGCAATAAAGGGGTGTTGTATCCCAATCCCACAGAACACTACAAAAAAATTCTTTGGAGGACTAAAATTATAAAATATTTAGCGCAATGATATGTGATGCGTGTGGCCGACAAAACACAGTGATAAATACATGAACTGTAGCTAAAAAAATTTTTGTCAGCAAAATGGTATAAAAAAATACTACAGTACCACAAAAAATGCCAGAATATTCTGCGCACTCAGATGTGATGCCTGGGACGGGCAAGGCCGTTTAAAAATGCTGGATTTTCACGCTGTAGTATTACAAGGATCTTTCTATAGTCTGCAGGGTCAACAAGCAAATGGAGACAAAAGGGCTCTGGATGGCTTTGGACTGAAATAATCAGGATTGAGGTGCAAAAAAAAAAATTATTCCTGCCCACTGATACCTGGAGCGAGGAACATATGTAATAGGCAGCACAGACAGGAATGGACCCTCTTGATGTCTGCAATGATATCTATATACACACATACAGAGCCTGCAGGCCTGGCACTGATGTGTATAGAGCCACATACACTCCCTGCCTGCCTAGCACTGCAATCTATACACCCCGTAATTAGTCCTCAGAAGGAGTGTTGGTTTAGCTGGATTTGTGCCGAGCATGGCGGCGTCCGGTCTCTTATAGATCTGATGATGCTGTGCGGCCAGCCAATCACTGCACGACCACAACAAAGATGGCTGCGGCATTACAGTGCGTGGCAGACAATCCCTGCATGGTGACTGGTGCTCTAAAGAGACCCGAGCTCCCCCCGAATAATCCCAGTAATGCTTGGTGCTCGCCGAGTACCAACCACGAGTATAGCGATACTTGGGTGAGTAACGAGTAGGGGCGAGCATGTTCGCTCATCACTAATCCTCACCACATTGTCTTGGATGGTGCATGAAGTTGTCCTTGGAGGAGGTTTCGCCATACACACTGTGAGTGAGCCCCCTCCATGGATGAGTAGCCCTCACACATTAGTGGTCTTAAAAGGCATTATTACAGACAGCCGCAGTACTCACGGTGGCGTCACCTTCTCTTCTCCGAGGCAAAAACTGAGAACAAGGATGAATGCTCATCGTCACACAATAAGAGAAAAAAGAATGGATCTACCTGTGGCAAAACATTTTTGTGTGATGGACCACAACACCAGGGATATGAAATTACTGGTATTGAAAGGTAACGTCACATCTCAGAGAGAGAGAAGAGTCTGTGAGTATAAATTATGACGACCTTTTACACTCTCAGTGCTGGAATGAATGTGTCACATGAATTTATGTCCTTATACATCAATTAAGGAATTTGCTTCCAAGACCTTGTGGGGGCATCACAACACATTAGGAGACCCCAATCAGAGGACAGTAAAACATCCGGACTCCTTATCTATGTACTGGAGCAATATTTATGTTTCTCCCTCTCCCATATTGATAGTTCTGCTTCACGTCACGTGTCTTATCTATTGCGTTATTTCTGTGCTGTATTCTGCATATATATGTGATTCTTCAGATTTTGTATTAAGGTGCGGTCACACTTAGCGATGTACCAGCGATCCCGACCAGTGATATGACGCGGTCAGGATCGCTGGTACATCGCTAAGTGGTCGCTAGTGAGCTGCCACACAGGCAGATCTCACCAGCGACATCGCTGGGGTCAGGGGTCACTACTTACCTGTCAGACGCGGCAATCCTGCGTCCTCCCTCCCGGCTCCACGCGTCGCTCGTCCTCACAGCAGGAAGCGCCGCAGGAAGCTGACGACGAGAAACGGTCCAGGACGTTCTCGCGCGATCAGCGATAACCAGCGGGGGAGCGGTCGGAGGTAAGTATCAGACACAGCGATATCGCTAGCAATATCGCTATAACGTCACCAGTTATAGCGATATTGCTAGCGATATCTCTTAGCGTGACAGGCCCTTTAGTCTATACCTGATGAAGAGACCTGAGTAGTCTCGAAAGCTGCAATGTGTCACCATCTTTTCAGTTCGCCATTAAAAGGTATCAACCACTGAGGCCTCTCAATTCTGAATATTTTTCTATCTACTGGCTAACACGGTACAAAGATATACATCTTTCCTTCTCTTCTCTGGACACTTATCTTACATGATGCCCCTATGCTCTTCAGTATGGTTCCAGCATGGCGCAGCTTCTTAGGCTGCTGTTTCCTTACAGCTAGACATGGCTGCCCCTCCTGATCCACAGCTGGCAGGGGGCCCAGGGGCACTTGACCAGATTTGGGCTGCAGACACAAGTAATGAGCTGTTTCTCCTCTTGTGTTGCATCAAAGGAAAGTTCTGATCTCCAGAAGTCTGTATCACTGAGGTGGATGAGGAGCTACATGCACCGGATGCCCGACATGCCGCTCAGAGGAGAGCACTGCTCGCCCGCTGCTCACAGCCATTGTCAGACATTTTCTTGATTAAAATTCCTTTTGCTCGAGTTGAAGGAATGTATCTGTATCAGATGACAGGACGGTACGATTACCTCTAATGAAGACATCTCTCATCCCGACAGTGCAGAGCCGCTCACTTTACAGGAGACGAACGTCCAAATAATATATCTTCAGAGGATAAAACTTAGCTCACAACATGTTATGGAAGTGTGGTGCCCCCAGGAGTATGGTCGCCACAGTGGCATTGCCTTCCTCCAGGGAGGGTGATGTCATGCTTGGAAGCAAGGAAGGGTCTCTCTAACAGTTAATTATTTACATGCAAAACGTTCCCACTCCAGGCCAGCAGAGGGAGCTCTGAACCAGGATTGGGGGAGGAGCACGCTCTGAGGGCCAAGAGGGGAAATAGTCAGTTAGTGTGAGGAGGGCAATGAGTGTAGACGTGTGGAGAGAAGCTGGAGGTTGAGCTGAGGATAGAGAGCTCCCTCCCAGTGAGAGCGCATGATCTGGAGCCTGGTCTCCACGTTGTATGGATACTGAAGGTCCTGCAACAGAAACCAGAGGAATAGGAAGCTGTAAATGCTCTATTCCCACTTAAGACTTGGAGGCACAACAGCGACGGGTGAGCCAAGAGAGATAGAGGGCTACAGCTGTCTGCCATACAAGGTAGTTCTAAGAGAAGATAAGAAGGAGGAACTTCAGTATAACACGTACTGGATGTACCTCAAGCCAGCGCTAGGAAGGAGACTACAAAACCCATCTGATAGATCCCTGAGTTGCTTCCAGGCTATCCTGCTCCTGTGCCATCTGTAATCAGGACCCGGACTGCGTTTGTCAAGTAAAGGTAAAGAAACTGCACCCTGTTGTGACCTTGCCTCCTTCCTACAACATCCTCAGCACTGCTACATCTCTGTGCCAAACACTGCACCTTCTTCCTAACCCTTTATTTACACTGCCCTGGGACATCAGCCCTACCTATGGAGGGCTACAACATCATAGCTGCACCACACCATCTGTCCCAGAGGATCTGTCTGCAGCGTCGGCTTAACACCTCCCTTGCCGAACACCACAGGTGGTGTCACGAATCACTTATAAACTTTATTCCCAACTCAACCCATATTACATGGGCGCCCAGGGCCACGGACCGGGTCACCGCTGCTGTGACATTTCCATCTGAGAGACCGGCCCCGTACCGAGTACCCCACAGCCCTGGGAGGGCGACCCATTTTGGCATCATGAACAGGATTACGGAGCCCGGTATCCCCGGGTCTTGTGTGCCAGAGACTGTTGTGTGCATTAGACTGTTGGTATCATTGCCGCCATTATCCCACTGCTTGGCGCGCACGGGAACCCAAAGAGGTGGGCCGTCGTGGGCGGAGCCTGCCGGAGAGCGCGAAGCAGTGAAGTACCGTGCGGGAAGAGGACAGCCCGCGAAAAGTGAGAAGCTGAGGCCTGCAGTTCCGGCGTCCCCTGATCCAGCCAAGGAGCGGCATCCGGTAAGCCAGCGCAATCCCGTGGCCTGGCTCACGTTAACTAGGGGGGAGAGAAAATGTCTGAGGACAATGTCAATGCAGCGGCGGACGCTCCCGCAAACCCCTCAGCGCCGCAAGAAGCAGCGCCCACCGCAGTAGTCCCCATAATGCCGCTGTCCATGCCCTACATACCGGGAGCAGCCTGGCTATCGCAGTACTCGGGTGAATCGCATACCCTGAGTGAATTTAAAAAGAGACTGTGCAGTTTGTTTGAGGTGTATCCTCTCTCTGAAAGCCAGAAGGTGAATATCCTAATTGGGCAGCACAGAGGGAAGTAAAAGCCTGGCAGGACACTGATAAAGAGACTGTTAAAAAGATCCTGGCCAAGCTGAGAAGCACCTTTGACACCCGCCCTGCAGCTGAAATCAAGATGAGGTTCTTTGGATGTAAACAGAAAGTGCAGGACACTATAAGGGACTATGCTCTTAACCTGCAGGAGGCGCTGCGAGCCATCAAGCAGATTGACCCAGACAGTGTGAAAGAAGACAAACTGTTAAAGGAGCAGTTTATTGAAGGACTCCTATCCAGTACCCACAGAGCGCAGCTGCGCATCATAACCCTACAAAACCCTGATCTGGACTTTGTTGATTTCAAGGACAGGGCTATCCGGGTACTGCAGGAACCAACTATCAACCGTCCAGCGCCCCCTAGGCACCCAGGGATCACCTGGGAAGCAACATCTTTCCCTTCCATCCCTGTGGAGGCTGATGCCCAGACCCTGGATAAAGACCCATCTGCAGACCTACATCTTCAGGTCCAGGAGTTGACCAAAGGTATGACTGCACTTACTAAAACCATGCAGTCCCTGCAGGTGTCCTCCAAGGAGAAGATCCAGCTTGCCTCCAGTCCAGAGGATGTCCGGTGGCTCCGGAAGAAGAGGATTCCGCCACTCCGAGGAAGAAACAACGATCGCTATGACCCAAACGGACGTCCCATCTGTCGTCGCTGCCACAAGGCAGGTCATCTTGCAAGATTCTGTCCTTTAAACGAGTAACCCCTGGGGCAGAGGGCCAACCCCCAGGAGTAGGACCACAAGGCCCAAGGAACTGGAGAGCCAAGTATGTTGGAGGGAGACCAGTCCTTCCAGTGGTGATTGACGGCATCCCCATGAACGCTTTGCTGGACACTGGCTCGCAGGTGACCACTATGCCCTATATCCTTTACAAGCGGTATTGGGCTGATTCTGAAATTACGCGTGCCCCAAATGATGAACTGACAGTAGTTGCCAGTAATGGTCAGTCTTTGCTGCAGATTGGATGTAAAGAAATTACTGTTAAAGTGGGGAGGGTGGAGTTAAAATCTCAAGGTCTGATAGTTGTAGACGTTGATCGACGAGAATGTAATCCCATGATGACTCTTGGTACCAATGTAATTGAAAATTGTCTTTCCGAGGTTATTGTCTTGTTGCAACAGGTGGCTGAGACTGCTGGTTCCAGTGAACAACGAGTCCTGCAGAAGGAGATCAGAGCCCTGATGCAAAGACAACAGGTAGAACTCTCCGGCAGAGAAATTGGCAGCGTCAGAGTGAGTGATCCCTTCCCCATTGCAATACCCCCCAGATGTGAAATGTTGGTTTGGTGTCGGGCAGCTATTGGTCTCAGAGGAAAGGATTACCAGGCATTGGTAGAGCCAGTATGTAAGGTCCAGTGGCAGGCTGGGGCGGAGGGTAGCATGCTGTGGGTATTTAGGAGATGTGGCTGGTAGGCGGCGGAGGTGTGCTGTACTCACCGGAATGGGGGGTGACCAGCTTCTTGACGTCGACAGGCAAGAGACAGAGGCAGGAAATGTATTCAACAGGGTTTGCTTTTATTGGCCGCCCTTACGATGACCAGCACCATATATGACAGATGGTTTACACTGTTTTATCACTGCAGACAGGCCCGGGCACCTTCACTTGTTCACTTTCTCCGTCAGGTGTACTTCATGGCTCTATCCACCGTGGCTGCCCTGGGCCAATCCACCACGGCGTTTCACCTTACAAAGTCCACCGTACACCAGGCCCTCACAGGCCGTCTCTTCCTGTGACCAATGTGCTGTAGGGTCACCCCCGTGACCGTTTTCTACTGTCAGAAAGTCTCTGAGGGGTCTCCTCTGTATGACAGACCCTGCTTCTTTGTGAGCTCCCCTGGCTGACTGAAGAGTCTAGAAGCTTACCTCAGTATTTATTCAGCCAGTCCAGGTAGCCCCACCCACTGTCACCTTTGCCCAATCAGAGTCATCTTGACCTCTGACAGTTATGTAACCCTCATATGACAGTTACATAACCACTGCCGTCGGTGCTCTCCAGTGACCTCTAATGGGCAGACTGCCACATGACACCTTATGTCAATCTCTCTGTCTCCCACTACAGACAGAACCGTACCCAGCTCAACCTCCCCACATTCTCCCTTCCTTTGACCATTGTCGTCCTCGACAAATGCGTCTCGGGGATGAAAGTGGTGTCAATACCTGGTACTGACATGGTCGTCACCTGAGTCACACATACCTTCGGTCACACAGACCTCCCTGCGTCACACAGACTTCTAGTCAAACAGACCCTCGGTCACACAGACCCCCTGTGTCACACAAACTCTTGGTCACACAGACCTCCCTGCGTCACACAGTCTCCTGGTCACACAGACCTCCCTGCGCCACACAGACTTCTAGTCAAACAGACCCTCGGTCACACAGACCCCTGTGTTACACAAACTCTTGGTCACACAGACCTCCCTGCGTCACACAGCCTTCTGGTCACACAGACCTTTGGTCACTCAGACCCCTGTGTCACACAAACTCTTGGTCACACAGACCTCTCTGCGTAGGTACCCGGTCATCTGTCTTCTGGTCCCGTCGTCCTTTCAGCTTAACAACGTCAGGGTCAACCTATTCCACGTACCCAGGACCTGCTGAATTCACATTTTTTCTTTAAATAAATAACAATAACATTTCAAAACTTCAAAGGCACCACACACTTCTCCACATTTGTTGCAAAACGTTTTTTGTTTTTTTTTAACACACAAAAACTTTAATTGAAGGAGGACAGGGGTGCTCTCCCTTCCTTTAAGTAAAACACTAAAACATTTTTCCTTTCAAGGTATCCCTGCTTCACCAGAGGATATATTCTCATGGGGAGGCAGAACAGTCCCCTACTAGTGCAACAGTGCACTGCAGTCCCGGCAGACCAAAACAGCTGTACTCTGGGCCACCTCCTGGCGGCCGATGTCTCGCCAAAACAAAGGAGGACTCCACAGCCGTGGAGTCTTCTGGGATGCCAAGATTGCCTCTGGGTCCCGAGCATTCCCGATGTTCGAGACCCAGGAGCCCTTATACTATTACGGAGGCTCATACCCCTCAGGGTAAGCGGTGACGGCTACCGCATAATAGCCACGGGGGCAGCACTCTTTATAGTACGAGACCAGATCCCCCAATTGAGGGAGCTGGCCGTGCCTAATGGAGGCCACATTGACGTATACCTTGTAGCCGGTGTTGTCCCTTATGAATCCGTAGCCTCTGCTAGTGTCCATATAGACTACCAGCCCGTATGATCGTGGTGCGGATATGCCAGTCTCTCCTTTTTCGTGCAAGAGCCCCCAGATCTCCCGCTCTCTGGCTTTCTTCTCCTCAATGACCCCCGCTATCCAGGCGGAGGGTCTGGTATAGACCACAGAGTCTGGTGGGCGGGTCGTGGTCAAGAGCGGGGGCGAGGCAGAAGGGGCTGCAGGCTGATGTGATATGGGCCGCAGCCGGCTTTGTCAGCGACATCGGCGCGGCCGCAGCTGGGACCAAGGCCTCCATGGGCTTTGTCACAACAACCGGGGTGGAGCCACAGATAAAACAGCGGCCGCACTTTCTGGTAAGGCGGACACTACAGCCGATGATCTGGTTTTAGTAGGGGCCGGGAGCGTGGCCGATACAGCGGCCGTCAGCTTGGCAGGGGACACGCCGTCATCCAGACCAGTAGGCGTCACAGTGCAAGGCGTCAGGCGGGGGGGGCGAGGGCCGGTGTCGGGACCCCGTGGTCTGTCCAATGCATGGAGCGAGGAAATGAGGTTGGGCTGGAGTGCTGCTGGCGGGACCGGGGACACGCTCCCTGCAGGCTTTTCCACCGCTCCATTTTCATCCATTGATCTTCACCCTGCCGTCCGGCAGGACCGGCCATCAGGCCCGACAGCTCCGCAGGGAAACTCCCTGGGCAGGTCTCTCCACCCGGGCCTCTCCCGTTCTTGGGGGGTGCGGCGGTGGGCCTCTCCACCCATTTTCCAGGGTCCAACATGAGGATACAGCTCTCTTCAGACGAACACCACTCCCCCCAGGGGCGGATGCAATAAAGTCCCAGGTCATCCAGCATAATCAGCAGTCTCTGTGCCTCTTTCTTTAGGCAACAAATCACCACAGCCATTTTCAGCAGCCAGCAATCCACAGTCCAGTTTTCAAATTGTAATCCACAGGGAACAAAAGCAAAGCAATTCTTCACCCCACACAGCTTGCGGCTTTTCATAGAATCATAGAATCGTAGAGTTGGAAGGGACCTTCTGGGCCATCTGGTCCAACCCCCTGCTCAAAGCAGGATTTGCTAAATCATCCCAGTCAGATGTCTGTCCAGCCTCTGTTTGAAGACTTTCATTGAAGGAGAACTCACCACTTCTCGTGGCAGCTTGTTCAACTCATTGATCACTCTAACTGTCGAAAAGTTTTTTCTAATATCTAATCTGTGTCTCCTCCCATTCAGTTTCATCCCATTGCTTCTAGTCTTTCCTTGTGCAAATGAGAATAAAGTTGATCCTTTAGATATTTGTAGACAGCTATTAAGTCTCCTCTCAGTCTTCTCTTTTCCAAACTAAACATTCCCAAATCCTGCAACCTTTCCTCATAAGACAGGGTTTGCAGACCGGTCACCATTCTGGTCGCTCTTTTCTGAACTTGCTCCAGTTTGTTGATGTCTTTTTTAAAATGTGGTGCCCAAAACTGGACACAATATTCCAGATGAGGTCTGACCAAAGAGGAGTAGAGGGAAATAATGACTTCACATGATCTAGACTGTATGCTTCTGTTAATACATCCTAGAATTGCATTTGCCTTTTTTGCTGCTGCATCACACTGTTGACTCATATTCAGTCTGTGATCTATTAGTATACCCAAGTCTTTTTCACATGTGCTGTTGCTTAGCCCTATTCCTCCCATTCTGTATATGCTTTTTTCATTTTTATTGCCCAGATGTAGTACTTTACATTTTTCCCTGTTAAAAACCATTTTGTTAGTTGCTGCCCACTGCTCCAGTTTATTTATATCTTTTTGAATCCTCTCGCTCTCTTCTCTAGTATTAGCTATCCCTCCTAGCTTTGTGTCATCAGCAAATTTAATCAGTTTACCCTCAATTCCTTCATCTAAATCATTGATAAAGATGTTGAACAATACAGGGCCCAGGACAGAGCCCTGTGGTAACCCACTTGAGACATTCTTCCAACTGGATGTGTAGCCATTTACGACCACTCTTTGGGTCCGATCACTAAGCCAGTTATGAATCCACCTAACAGTTGCCTTGTCCATTCCATACTTAGTCATTTTTTCAATAAGGATTGTATGAGATACTTTGTCAAATGCTTTGCTGAAGTCAAGATATTCTATATCTACAGCATTTCCTTGATCCACCCAATCAGTGATTCCATCATAGAAGAAAATTAAGTTAGTCTGACATGACTTATTAGTTACAAACCCATGCTGACTCTGTTTAATCTCTTCATTCTTATCCAGGTACTGACATACATGTTGTTTAATAATTTGTTCAAAGATCTTTCCTGGTATAGAAGTCAGACTCACCGGCCTATAGTTGTCTGGGTCCACCTTCTTCCCCTTTTTGAAGATAGGAACAACATTTGCTCTTCTCCAGTCTTCTGGGACTTCTCCTGTTCTCCAAGAATTTTCAAAGATTATGGAGAGGGGTTCAAAAATTTCTTCTGCTATCTCCTTCAGTACTCTGGGGTGTAATTCATCTGGACCTGGAGACTTGAATTCATTTAGGTTAGCTAAGTGTTTCCTCACTCTCTTTCTGTTTATAGATATCCTGGATTCTTCTATTCCCTTAATAGGACAGTGAAGAACAGTTGATGTTACATTTCCTTTCTGAGAGAAAACAAATGCAAAATAGGAATTTAAAAGTTCGGCCTTCTCAACATCCTGTCTTACCATTTCATCATTTTCATCCTGTAAAAATCCTATAGCATCTTTGACTTTTCTTTTACTTTTGACATATCCCCAAAATCCTTTATTATTGTTTTTGACATCTCTTGCAAGCCTCAATTCATTGTCAGCTTTAGATAATCTGATGTGTGCCCTGCAGGTTCTGCAGACAGCATTATATTCTTCTTTAGATATGCCTCCCTCTTTCCATTTTATAAACATTTTTTTCTTCCTTTTTAGCATGTGCTTAAGTTCTGTGTTCATCCATCCTGGTTTCCTTAAATGCTTCCTATTCTTCCCTCTTTTCGGAATTGTTAACAATTGTGCTTTGAGAATTTTAGTTTTCAAGATTTCCCATCCTTCCTGGACATTTTTGTCTTTAAGGATATCCAGCCATTGGATCCCTCCAATTCTCTTTCTGAATCCCTTAAAATCTGCCTTTCTGAAATCTAACCTTGCAAGACGTCTGAGTCTTCACAGGTCTTCCGCCTCTAGTTATCCAAAATTCTAAAATAGCATGGTCGCTACCTCCTAGGGTCCCAGCCACTTTTACCTCCTCAACCATTTCCTCCCTGTTTATAAGGATTAGATCCAAGGTAGCAGTTCCCCTTGTTTTCTCCCTTACCTTTTGGAAGATAAAGTTGTCAGCAAGAGAGGATAAGAATTTCCTTGACCTATTAGTTTTGCCTGAGAGAGATTCCCAACAAATGTTTGGATAGTTGAAATCTCCCATGACAACTATGTCATATTTTTTGGAGAACTTGGCCATTTGATGCATAAAGAGTTCATCCATATCATCAGCTTGCACAGGCGGCCTGTAGTAAATGCCTACAATGGTGTCCTTTCCATTGTTCTGTCCTTGTATTCTTACCCAAACAGTTTCCACAGAACTCCCAGTCTCTGAAGCTTCAATCTCTGTGCAGATATACGCGATTCTAACATACAATGCGACACCTCCTCCTCGTTTATCAAGTCTGTTTCTTGCAAATAAGTTGTATCCTTCTAGTCTTGTATTCCTATCATGTGTATTGTCCCACCAAGTTTCAGTGATTCCAATGACATCATATTTCTGTTCCTGTGTTAGTAGTTCCAATTCTCCTTGTTTGTTGCCCATGCTTTGTGCATTAGTATAGAAACATTTTAGTTTGTGATTGTTTTCTCTTTCTCCAATATTTTTATTAATTAGATTCTTTCGTCTTTGTTCTTCCTTTCCACTTCTAATAGCAGAGTTCTCAATAGCATTTGTCAGGTGTATGGCTTTTTCTGGTCTTGTGCTTCCCTTCCCATGTTGTTCTAGTTTAAAGCTCTCCTTACAAGTGCAGCAAGGCGACGTCCAAATACATGTTTTCCAGTCTTCGTAAGGTGCACCCCATCTCTAGCAAGTAGTCCATCGTAAAGGTAATTCACTCCGTGATCCATAAATCCAAATTGTTGCTGACGGCACCATCGACGTAGCCAGTTGTTCACCTGCAGAATCTTATTCCACCTCCTTGTTCCATGGCCATCCACTGGGAGGATGGAAGAGAAGACCACCTGCGCTCCCAGTTCTTTCACTTTTACTACTTGGTGGCAGGCCTGCCGCTGAAGATATTGTATTGGTGGCAATGGATCCTGCCGACGACGCCAAATGTAGGGTCCGGTGGCTGGCTGGGGCGGAGTGTAGCGTGCTGTGGGTATTTAGGAGATGTGGCTGGTAGGCGGCGGAGGTGTGCTGTACTCACAGGAATGGGGGGTGACCCGCTTCTTGACAGGCAAGAGACAGAGGCAGGAAATGTATTCAACAGGGTTTGCTTTTATTGGCCACCCTTACGACGGCCAGCACCATATATGACAGATGGTTTACACTGTTTTATCACTGCAGACAGGCCCGGGCACCTTCACTTGTTCACTTTCTCCGTCAGGTGTACTTCGTGGCTCTATCCTCCGTGACTGCCCTGGGCCAATCCACCACGGCGTTTCACCTTACAAAGTCCACCGTACACCAGGCCCTCACAGGTCATCTCTTCCTGTGACCAATGTGCTGTAGGGTCACCCCCGTGACCGTTTTCTACCATCAGAAAGTCTCTGAGGGGTCTCCTCTGTGTGACAGACCCTGCTTCTTTGTGAGCTCCCCTGACTGACTGAAGCTTCTAGAAGCTTACCTCATGATTTATTCAGCCAGTCCAGGTAGCCCGCCCACTGTCACCTGACAGTCACCTTTGCCCAATCAGAATCACCTTGACCCCTGACAGTTATATAACCCTCATATGACAGTTACATAACCACTGCCGTCGGTGCTCTCCAGTGACCTCTAATGGGCAGACTGCGACATGACACCTTATGTCAATCTTTCTGTCTCCCACTACAGACAGAACCGTACCCAGCTCAACCTCCCCACAAGTATACTCTGATAGCATGCCCACTGTCCTGTCCTGGGTAGTTGATGTCCAAAAAGGGAGAGTACCTGTACGCCTCTTGAATTGTGGGGAGGAGGAGGCCACAATACCTCGGTACGCCACAGTTGCTAAGCTGCTCACCGTTAATAACAACTCTTTGCAGGCAGCAGAGCCCTTGGTCTCATCCGACCAGGTGGAGGACAATGGCCCTGTGAAGCAGCTAGAAGAGTGATGCCAGCAACTGCAGGTGGGGACTGACTCTACACCTTCATACCAGAAAAATGGGGTTTACAGAATGACGCAAGAGTATGAGCGGGTATTCAGCAAACACCCCCTAGATTTTGGGAAGGCAAAAGGGGTTCAACATTAAATCCCCTCTGGAGACCATCCACCCATAAAAGAAAGGTACCGGCCTATACCCCAAACACAATATCAATGTGCTAAGAGTATGTTGAGAGAGATGAAGGAAGCTGGGGTGATCAGAGACAGTTGTAGCCCCTGGGCAGCTCCAATAGTTTTTGTAAAGAAAATGGATTGTACCATGAGAATGTGTGTTGATTACAGGAAAATTAACAGCAATACACATAAAGATGCCTACCCATTACCCAGAATTGAGGAATCATTGGCTGCACTTAAAACTGCTAACTACTTTTCCACCTTGGATCTCACTAGTGGGTATTGGCAGGTTCCCGTGGCAGAGGCAGACAAGGAGAAAACAGCATTTACCACTCCAATGGGTCTCTGTGAGTTCAATTATATGCCATTCGGGCTCTGCACCGCCTCAGGATCATTTCAACGGCTGATGGAGTGCTGCCTGGGACACATGAACTTTGAGACAGTCATGTTGTACCTTGATGATGTCATTGTTTTCTCCAAGACTTATGAAGACCATCTGGAACACCTGGCTGAGGTGTTTGAAGCCTTGTCCAACTTTGGCCTGAAGGTGAAGCCTTCCAAATGCTACCTCCTGAAGCCCAAGGTACAGTACATCGGTCATGTGGTGAGTGCAGAAGGTGTGGCACCAGATCCAGACAAAGTCACAGTCATCCGGGACAGGCCGAAGCCCAGTAACCTCCATGAAGTACGCCAATTTCTTGGGTTGGTAGGCTACTACCGAAGGTTCATCAAAGGCTTCACGGAGATAGCCACCCCTATGCAAAATCTACTGGTGGGGCAGTCCAAGAAGACTAAACAGAAAAGTTCCACCTTTGACTGGACTGAGGAGTTGGAGAGATCCTTCACTCGACTGAAGATGGCTTTCACAGGGGATGAAGTTCTGGCCTACCCAGATTATGACAAGCCCTTTGTGTTGTACACTCATGCCAGCAACGTGGGACTTGAAGCAGTACTGTCGCAGGTACAGAATGGCAAGGAAAGAGTGATCTCCTATGCCAGCAGGAAGCTTCATCCCACTGAAAGGAACTCTGACAATTACAGTTCCTTCAAGCTGGAGTTCCTGGCCATAGTCTGGCCTGTGACTGAAAGATTCAAGCATTACCTAGCTTCAGCCAAGTTTACCATCTTCATGGACAACAACCCGTTGACTCACTTGGAAACTGCAAAACTAGGTGCACTGGAGCAGCGATGGATGGCTCGGCTGTCTAACTATGATTTTACCATCAAGTACCGAGCAGGGCACAAGAATGCCAATGCTGATGCGCTGTCCAGAATGCCTAATCTGCCAGATGCAGGAGAAGACCCTGAGGCTCTTGAAGAAATAGAGTTACCTCCCTTCCACCAGCCAATTGCGGCCCAACGTGCTCAAGGAGTGAGAAACAGACGGATTGGCTTGAAGGAGGTCACCCTAAATTCATTGCCCCAGCATGACTGGGCAGAAGGGCAGGATAGTGACCCCGCAGTCCGCATGGTGAAGGAGCTACTGTCACAAGCTGACTCACGCCCAGAGTCGGATGCTCCTGAAGAAACCCAGCAGTTGTGGAAGGAAAGAGGCCAGCTGATCATCTATGAAGGAAAGCTGTGTCGGAGAGGGTCGCCCTCGCTTCACCCAGGGCTGTGGGGTACTCGGTACCGGGCCGGTGTCAGGGGGATGATATGTCACAGCAGCGGTGACCGGGTCCGTGGCCCTGTGCCCCAATATCAATGGCAGTGAGGTTTGTTTGTAATGTAAAGTTCGTGACCCCCACCCGTGGTATTTGGCAAGTGAGGTGTTAGCCAACGCTGCGTGCAGATCCTCTGGGGCTGATGGTGTGTCGCAGCTTAGATGGTGCAGCTCCTCACAGTTGAAGCTGTAACCCCAGGGCAGTGTATAAGTAATGGGCACAGGGATGTAGCAGTGCCAACAGGTTAGGAAGCAGACACAACACAGCGGGGTGCAATTTCTGTACCTTTACTTGGTAACTGCAGTCCGGGGTCCTGATTGCAGATGGTATTGGAGCAGACTAGCCTGGAAGCAACTCAGGGATTCTCTCTCACATATGGGCTGTGCAGTCTCCTTAATAGCGCTGTGTGTGTGAAGCACTCCAGTCCTTAGTTACTCTGAAGTTCCTAGACTTCCACTTGCACGGCAGACAGCTGTAGCCTCTCTCTCTGGGACTTCTCTCACTCTCTGAATCCCCGGCTCTCTATCCATTTTGCTGTTGTGCCTCAAGTCTTTGACGGGAGCAGGGCATCTTCAGCCTCCTACTCCTTGGGTATCTGTGGCAGGGCCGTTAGTACCCGTACCACCGTGGAAACCCGACTCCAGTTCTGTGCGCTCTCAAGCTGAGGGAGCTCGCCTGCTGCAGCTCAACCTCCAGCTCCGCATTCACCATCTGCACACTTCACCCTCCGCAGTCTAACTAACTCTACTTCCTCCTGGCCCTCAGGGATCACTCCTCCCCTCAATCCTGGGTCAGAGCTCCCCCTGCTGATCAGGAGTGGAACTGTGTTGTATGCATGGATTGACTGTGAGAGAGACTCATCATTGCCTCCAAGCCTGGCATTACCCTCCCCTGGAGGAAGGCAAAGCCAGTGTGGCGACCGTACTCCTGGGGGCACCACATTCCCCCTAGTGAAAGTCAGCACTCCTGGGTTGAACAAAGAAAAACATGAATAACATACATATAAACTTTTAGACAATAATATTTGTACAAGATTTGAAAAAGGAAAAATGTACAAAAACCAAGTGTTTCCAAAAATGGTCCTATGACGGTAAGTCCAGCATCAATGTCCATGGTCCATTCCTGGGCAAATAGTAAAGTATATACAAATAAAGTTTTTGACCACACACAAGTCCTGTGGTTCAGTGTCCATAAAAATCAAAGGAAACTCTTACAGGTTACCTGTAGGCACAAAACTTGGAAAACAGTTACATATTTAATTCCAACATTTTCAACATTTACTTTTTACTCTATATACGGTATCTAACTGGTAGTACTCCCTGTGTGGTACGTGTAGATCTATGTAACACTGGTGCTGTAGTGTGTGAGGTACTGGGTACACTACCAGGGATTCTACATGGCACAGGGATATGTGTTTGTCTAGTGATTCTTGGACTCCCCAGGGGTACAACAGGTTCACCACTGGCAGGGCGAGGGTTCTCTGGCACCTCTGCTGGTGTGGCTTCTGCTACCTGATTCTCCTGATCTTCTCGAGTCACGTCCGCCTGTGCTTCCACTTGAGGGAAAAACAACACTGGTACCACTATTGCATCATTAATTCTAGTCCAATTCGCAGGGAACTTCCCAAGCACTGTTCTGACCTTCTCCTCTGCCTTTCGAGGTTGGATGTCCTCTGACTCTTCTGCTCTTGCTTTCAACTGGTCAGGGCATAACTTCAAATGGTCCCTGGATACCGCTGCTGAGGTATTTCCTCTGTCTTTACTCACAAGGCATACTTTAGCGTTATCAAAGTTTGAGGGCAGAATGGTGTAAGGCTCAGCCTCCCACTGATCATCCAGCTTGTGCAACCTCCTCTTCCTTTTGAGGACCACTTCCCCCAGCGAAAAGGGGACAGCAGGTGCATTCTGATTGTAAAGCTTCTCCTGCCTTTGCCTTGCCTGGGCCAGACTCTTCTCCACACACTCCTGTACTCTTTTGTACTGCTGCTGCCTCTCCTTGTCCCAGTCAGCATCTGGTGATGTGGCCTCCGGCATGAGGACTCCCATGCCCAAATCCACAGGCAGCCTACCTGGTCTTGCTCTCATCAGGTATGCTGGAGCACAGTTGGTAGAGTTCACTGGAATATGGTTGTAGAGGTCTACCAGATCTGGCAACTTCTCAGGCCACAGATTCCTCTCCTCCAAGGGCAGCGTCTTCAGCAGGTCCATCACTACCTGGTTCATCTTCTCGCACATGCCATTGGTCTGTGGGTGATAAGGTGTTGCCCGGATCTTCTTACAACCATACAAGTTGCAGAACTCATGGAACACTTCTGCCTCGAAAGCTGGACCTAGATCTGTGAGTACTCTTTCAGGATACCCATGTGGCCTACAGAAGTGCTGCTGGAAGACTCTGGCTGCTGTCCTGGCGGTTAGATCTTTCACCGGCACAACTACCAGGAATCTTGAGTAGTGGTCCACAATGGTAAGAGCATAGCTGTAGCCCGACCGGCTTGGAACCAGCTTCACATGGTCCAAGGCTACCAACTCGAGGGGCTGTTTGGTGATGATTGGTTGCAGGGGAGCTCTCTGGCTGTCTCGATCCTTTCTGCGCAGGTTACATCATCCACACTCCCGGCACCACCTCTCAATAGCTTTCCTCATACCAGCCCAGTAAAACCTCTCTCGGAGCAATGCTTCCAACTTCTTCCATCCGAAGTGTCCATCTCCTTGGTGGTATGCTTCCAGGACCATTGATGCCTCTCTCTTCGGGACTATTACCTGCCAGACCAGTTTGTGTGTGCGGGCATTGATACTCCTCCGACACAGCTTCCCTTCGTAGATAAACAGCCGGCCTCTCTCCTTCCACAGCTGCTGGGTTTCTTCAGGAGCATCAGACTCCAGATGTGAGTCGGCTCGTATCAACAGCTCTTTCACCAGGCGGACTGCCGGGTCACTATCTTGTGTTTCTGCCCAGTCATGATGGGGCAAAGGATTCAGGGTGACCTCCATCAAGCCAGACCGTCTGTCACTCACTCCTTGAGCACGTTGGGCCGCCAGTGGCCTGTGGAAGGGAGGTAGCTCTATCTCTTCAAGAGCCTCAGGATCTTCTCCTGCATCTGGAAGGTTCGGCATCCTGGACAGCGCATCAGCATTGGCATTCTTGTGCCCCGCTCGGTACTTGATAGTGAACTCGTAATTGGACAGCCGAGCCATCCATCGCTGCTCCAGTGCACCTAGCTTTGCAGTATCCAAGTGGGTCAACGGATTGTTATCCGTGAAGATTGTAAACTTGGCAGAGGCTAGGTAGTGCTTGAATCTTTCGGTGACAGCCCAGACTATAGAAAGGAACTCCAACTTGAAAGAACTGTAGTTATCAGGGTTCCTTTCGGTGGGACGCAACTTCCTACTGCCATAGGAGATCACTCTTTCTCTTCCATTCTGTACCTGACACAGTACCGCTCCTAATCCCACATTGCTGGCATCTGTGTACAGCACAAAGGGTTTCTCATAATCTGGGTAGGCCAACACTTCGTCACCGGTGAGAGCCATTTTCAATCTGGTGAAGGACCTCTCTAACTCTTCAGTCCATTCAATGGTGGAATTCTTCTGCTTGTTCTTCTTGGACTGCCCCACCAGAAGGTTTTGCATAGGGGTAGCTATTTCAGTAAAGCCCTTGATAAATCTGCGGTAGTAGCCTACCAGTCCAAGGAATTGGCGTACTTCATGGAGGTTGCTGGGCTTCGGCCAGTCCCGGATGACTGTGATCTTGTCAGGATCTGGTGCCACACCTTCTGCACTGAGCACATGAACGAGGTATTGTAGCCTGGGCTTCAAGAGGTGACATTTGGAGGGCTTCACCTTCATGCCAAAATTAGACAAAGCTTCAAACACTTCAGCCAGGTGTTCCAGGTGCTCTTCATAAGTTTTGGCGAAGACAATGACATCATCCAGGTACAGCAGGACCGTTTCAAAGTTCATGTGTCCCAGGCAGCATTCCATCAGCCGTTGAAATGTCCCTGGAGCAGTGCAGAGCCCAAATGGCATATAGTTGAACTCACAGAGACCCATTGGAGTGGTAAATGCGGTTTTCTCTTTATCTGCCTCTGCCACGGGAACCTGCCAATACCCACTGGTGAGATCCAAGGTGGAAAAGTAATTAGCAGTTTTAAGTGCGGCTAAGGATTCTTCAATCCTAGGTAATGGGTAGGCATCTTTATGTGTAATGCTGTTAATTTTCCTGTAATCAACACGCATTCTCATGGTACCATCCTTTTTCTTTACAAACACAATGGGAGCTGCCCAGGGGCTACAACTGTCTCTGATAACCCCAGCCTCCTTCATCTCCCTCAACATACTCTTAGCACACTGGTACTGTGTTGGGGGTATTGGTCTGTACCTCTCCTTTATGGGTGGATGGTCTCCTGTGGGAATATGATGTTGGACCCCTTTTGCCTGCCCAAAATCTAGTGGGTGTTTGCTGAATACCCGCTCGTACTCTTGTGTCACTCTGTAGACCCCATTTCTCTGGTATGAAGGTGTAGGGTCAGTTCCCACCTGCAGTTGCTGACACCACTCCTCCGGCTGCTTCACAGAACCATTGTCCTCCACCTGATCAGATGAGACCAAGGGTTCTGCTGCCTGCAATGAGTTGTTATTAACAGTGAGCAGTTTGGCAACTGTGGCGTACCGAGGTATTGTGGCCTCTTCCCCACAATTCAACAGACGTACAGGTACTCTCCCTTTTTTGACATCAACCACCCCTCTGGCTGTCAGGACAGTGGGCCTACTCTCGGAGTATACTGGTTCTACCAACGCCTGATAATCCCTCCCTCTAAGACCTATGGCTGCCCGACACCATACCAACATTTCACATCTGGGGGGTATTGCAATGGGGAAGGCATCACTCACTTTGACGCTGCCAATCTCGCCACCAGCGAGTTCCACTTGTTGCCTTTGCATCAGGGCTCGGATCTCCTTCTGCAGGACTCTTTGTTCTCCGGAACCAGCAGTTTCAGCCACCTGTTGCAACAAAACAATAACCTCGGACAGACAGTTTTCAATTACATTGGTACCAAGAGTCATCATAGGGTTAAATTCACGTCTATCAATATCAACAAATATCAGACCTTGAGACTTTAATTCCACCCTCCCCACTTTGACAGTAATCTCCTTACATCCAATTTGTAAGGTCTGACCATTACTAGCAACTACTGTCAGTTCATCAGTGGGACCACGGGTGAGTTCAGAATCAGCCCAATACCTCTTGTAAAGAGTAGAGGGCATGGTGGTCACCTGGGAGCCAGTGTCCAGCAAAGCGTTCATGGGGATACCATCAATCACCACAGGAAGGATCGGTCTCCCTCCCACATCCCGCACACTTCACCCTCCGCAGACCAAATGACCCCTCTTCCTCCTGGCCCTCAGGGATCACTCCTCCCCTCAATCCTGGGTCAGAGCTCCCCCTGCTGGTCAGGAGGGGAACTGTGTTGTATGCATGGATTGACTGTGAGAGAGTCCCATCATTGCCTCCAAACCTGGTATTACCCTCCCCTGGAGGAAGGCAAAGCCAGTGTGGCGACCGTACTCCTGGGGGCAACACATTCCCCCCTAGTGAAAGTCAGCACTCCTGGGCTGAACAAAAGAAAACATGGAAAACAACATATAAACATTTGAACAACAATATTTGTACAAGATTTGAAAAAGGAAAAATGTGCAAAAACCAAGTGTTTCCAAAAATGGTCCTCTGATGATAAGTCCAGCATCAATGTCCAAGGTCCATTCCTGGGCAAATGGTAAATTATTTATAAATAAAGTTTTTGACCACACACAAGTCCTGTGATTCAGTGTCCATAAAAATCAAAGGGAACTCTTACAGGTTACCTGTAGGCACAAAAGCTTGAAAACAGTTACATATTTACATTTCAACAGTTTCATCATTCACATTTACTTTAGATGCGGAACCTAACTGGTAGTCACCCTGCGTGGTACGAGTCGATCTACGTAACACTGGTGCTGTAGTGTGTGAGGTACTGGGAACACTACTAGGGATTCTACATGGCACAGGGATATGTGATTGTCTAGTGACTCTTGGACTACCCACGGGTACAACAGGTTCACTACTGGCAGGGCGAGGGTTCTCTGGCTCCACTGCTGGTGTGGCTTCTGCTACCTGATTCTCCTGATTTTCTCGAGTCACGTCCTCCTGTGCTTCCACTTGAGGGAATAACAACACTGGTACCACTATTGCATCATTAATTCTAGTCCAATTCGCAGGGAACTCCCCAAGCACTGTGCTGACCTTCTCTTCCGCCTCTATCGGTTGGAGGTTATCGGATTCTTCTTTTCTCTCTTTTAACTGGTCAGGGCACAACTTCAAATGGTCCCTGGATACTGCTGCTGAGGTCTCTCCTCCATCTCTACTAACCAGGCATACTTTAGCATTATGAAAGTTTGAGGGCAGAATGGTGTAAGGCTCCTCTTCCCATTGATCATCCAGCTTATGCAGTCTTCTTTTTCTCTTGAGAACTTGTTCTCCCGGCGAAAAAGGAACAGCAGGTGCATTTTGGTTATAAAGTCTCTCCTGCTTCTGCCTTGCCTGGGCCAGACTCTTCTCCACACACTCCTGTACCCTTCTGTACTGCTGCTGCCTCTCCTTGTCCCAGTGAGCATCTGGTGATGTTACTTCAGGCGTCAGGACTCCCATGTCCAAGTCAATAGGCAGCGTACCAGGCCTTGCTCTCATCAGGTACGCTGGAGTACAATTGGTAGAATTCACTGGGATATGGTTGTAGAGGTCCACCAGATTGGGCAACTTTTCTGGCCACAGATTTCTCTCCTCCAAGGGCAATGTCTTCAGTAAATCAATCACTACCTGGTTCATCTTCTCGCACATGCCGTTGGTCTGTGGGTGATAAGGTGTTGTCCGGATCTTCTTACAACCATACAAGTTGCAGAACTCATGGAACACTTCTGCCTCGAAAGCTGGACCTTGATCTGTGAGTACTCTTTCAGGATACCGATGTGGCCTACAGAAGTGTTGTTGGAAGTCTCTGGCTGCTGTCCTGGCAGTGAGATCTTTGACGGGTACAAGTACCAGGAATCTTGAGTAGTGGTCCACAATGGTGAGAGCATAGCTGTTGCCCGACCGGCTTGGAACCAGCTTCACATGGTCCAGGGCTACCAACTCGAGGGGCTGCTTGGTGATGATTGGTTGCAGGGGAGCTCTCTGGCTGTCTCGATCCTTTCTGCGCAGGTTACATCGTCCACACTCCCGGCACCACCTCTCAATGGCTTTCCTCATACCTGCCCAGTAAAACCTCTCTCGGAGAAATGCTTCCAACTTCTTCCATCCGAAGTGTCCAGCTCCTTGGTGGTATGCTTCCAGGACCATTGATGCCTCTCTCTTCGGGACTATTACCTGCCAGACCAGCTCATGTGTGCGGGCATTGATACTCCTCCGACACAGCTTACCTTCGTAGATAAACAGCCGGCCTCTCTCCTTCCACAGCTGCTGGGTTTCTTCAGGAGCATCCGACTTCGGACGTGAGTCAACTCGTATCAACAGCTCTTTCACCAGGCGGACTGCTGGGTCACTATCTTGCGTTTCTGCCCAGTCATGATGGGGCAAAGGATTCAGGGTGACCTCCTTCAAGCCAGACCGTCTATCTCTCACTCCTTGAGCACGTTGGGCTGCCAGTGGCCTGTGGAAGGGAGGCAGTTCGATCTCCTCCAGAGCCTCAGGGTCTTCTCCTGCATCTGGTAGGTTCGGCATCCTGGACAGCGCATCAGCATTGGCATCCTTGTGCCCCGCTCGGTACTTGATAGTGAACTCGTAATTGGACAGCTGAGCCATCCATCGCTGCTCCAGGGCACCTAGCTTTCCAGTATCCAAGTGGGTCAACGGATTGTTATCCGTGAAGATTGTAAACTTGGCAGAGGCTAGGTAGTGCTTGAATCTTTCGGTGACAGCCCAGACTATAGCAAGGAACTCCAACTTGAAAGAACTGTAATTATCAGGGTTCCTCTCAGTGGGACGCAGCTTCCTGCTGGCGTAGGAGATCACTCTCTCTTTTCCATTCTGTACCTACGACAGTACTGCTCCTAATCCCACGTTGCTGGCATCCGTGTACAGCACAAAGGGTTTCTCATAGTCTGGGTAGGCCAACACTTCGTCATCGGTGAGAGCCATTTTCAATCGGGTGAAGGACCTCTCTAACTCTTCAGTCCATTCAATAGTGGAACTCTTCTGTTTATTCTTCTTGGACTGCCCCACCAAAAGGTTTTGCATAGGGGTAGCTATTTCAGTAAAGCCCTTGATGAATCTTCGGTAGTAGCCTACCAGTCCAAGGAATTGGCGTACCTCATGGAGGTTGCTGGCTTCGGCCAGTCCCGGATGACTGTGATCTTGTCCGGATCTGGTGCCACACCTTCTGCACTGACCACATGACCGAGGTATTGTACCTTGGGCTTCAGGAGGTGGCATTTGGAGGGCTTCACCTTCAAGCCAAAATTGGACAAAGCTTCAAACACTTCAGCTAAGTGTTCCAGATGCTCTTCATAGGTTTTGGAGAACACGATGACATCATCCAGGTACAGCAGGACCGTTTCAAAGTTCATGTGTCCCAGGCAGCACTCCATCAGCCGTTGAAATGTCCCTGGAGCAGTGCAGAGCCCAAATGGCATATAATTGAACTCACAGAGACCCATTGGAGTGGTAAATGCGGTTTTCTCTTTATCTGCCTCTGCCACGGGAACCTGCCAATACCCACTGATGAGATCCAAGGTGGAAAAGTAGTTAGCAGTTTTAAGTGCAGCTAATGTCTCTTCAATTCTAGGCAATGGGTAGGCATCTTTATGTGTGATACTGTTAATTTTCCTGTAATCAACACACATTCTCATAGTACCATTCTTTTTCTTTACAAACAGTATTGGAGCTGCCCATGGGCTACAACTGTCCCTAATGACCCCAGCTTCCTTCATCTCTTTCAACATACTCTTAGCACATTGGTACTGTGTTGGTTGTATAGGCCGGTACCTCTCTTTTATGGGTAGATGGTCTCTGGTGGGGATATGATGTTGGACCCCTTTTGCCTGCCCAAAATCTAGTGGGTGTTTGCTGAATACCTGCTCATACTCTTGTGTCACTCTGTAAACCCCATTTCTCTGGTATGAAGGTGTAGAGTCAGTTCCCACCTGCAGTTGCTGGCACCATTCCTCTGGCTTTTTCATAGAACCATTGTCCTCCACCTGATCAGATGAGACCAAAGGCTCTGCTGCCTGCAAAGAGTTGTTGTTAACGGTGAGCAGCTTAGCAACTGTGGCGTACCGAGGTATTGTGGCTTCCTCTTCCCCGCAATTCAGAAGGCGTACAGGTGCTCTCCCTTTTTTGACATCAACCACCCCTCTGGCTGTCAGGACAGTGGGCCTACTTTCGGAGTATACTGGTTCTACCAATGCCTGGTAATCTCTCCCTCTAAGACCTATGGCTGTCCGGCACCATACCAACATTTCACATCTGGGGGGTATTGAAATGGGGAAGGCATCACTCACTCTGACGCTGCCAATCTCGCCACCAGCGAGTTCCACTTGTTGCCTTTGCATCAGGGCTCGGATCTCCTTCTGCAGGACTCTTTGTTCTCCGGAACCAGTAGTTTCAGCCACCTGTTGCAACAAGACAATAACCTCGGACAGACAGTTTTCAATTACATCGGTACCAAGAGTCATCATAGGGTTAAATTCACGTCTATCAATATCAACAATTATCAGACCTTGAGACTTTAATTCCACCCTCCCCACTTTGACAGTAATCTCCTTACATCCAATCTGCGGTAAGGTCTGACCATTACTAGCAACTACTGTCAGTTCATCAGTGGGACCACGGGTGAGTTCAGAATCAGCCCAATACCTCTTGTAAAGAGTAGAGGGCATGGTGGTCACATGGGAGCCAGTGTCCAGCAAAGCGTTCATGGGGATACCATCAATCACCACAGGAAGGATTGGTCTCCCTCCCACATACTTGGCTCTCCAGTTCCTTGGGCCTGGGGATCCTACTCCTGGGGGTTGGCCCTCATCCCCAGGGGTTGCTCGTTTAAAGGACAGTACCTGGCAAGATGACCTGCCTTGTGACAGCGACAACAGATGGGACGTCCGTCCTGGTCATAGCGATCGTTAGTCCTTCCTCTGAGTGGCGGGGCTCTCCTTCTCCGGAGCCATGGGACATCCTCTGGACTGGAAGCAAGCTGGATCTTGTCTTTGGAGGACATCTGTAGGGATGGCACGGTTTTAGTGAGTGCAGCCATTCCTTTGGTCAACTCCTGGACCTGTAGACGCAGCTCCTCAGTGGGGTCCTTGTCCAAAGTCTGTGCATCGGCCTCCACAGTGATGGAAGGAAAAGACGTCGCTTCTTGATGATAGGTGATCGCTGGGTGTCTAGGGGGCACTGGACGACTGTCAGTGGATTCCTGCAGTACCCGTATAGCCCTGTCCTTGAATTCAGCAAAGTCCAGAGGTTTTGCAGGGTTATTATACGCAACTGTCCTCGGTGGGTACTGGATAGGAGTCCTTCAATGAACTGCTCCTTCAACAGTTTATCTTCTTCCTTTACGCTGTTGGGATCCACTTGTTTAACTGCTCGCAGCGCCTCCTGCAGGTTGAGAGCATAGTCCCTGATACTGTCCTGTGCCCTCTGCTTGCAACCGAAGAACCTCATCTTGATCTCTGCTGCAGTGCGAGTGTCAAAAGTGCTCTTCAGCTTGGCCAGGACCTTTGCAACAGTTTCTTTATTGGTGTCCTGCCAGGCTTTCACTTCTCTCAGCGCTGCACCCGTGAGCTGTCCAATCAGGATATTCACTTTCTGGCTTTCAGACAGGGGGTAAACTTTAAACAAGCTGCACAGTCTTTCTTTAAACTCACTCAGGGTGTGTGATTCACCCGAGTACTGCGGTAGCCAGGCCGCTCCCGGTATGTAGGGCATGGATGGCGGCATTATGGGGACTGCTGCGGCAGGCACTCCTCCTTGCGGTGCTGAGGGATTGGCAGCGGCATCCGCCGCAGCATTGCCGCCCGGCGCGGACATTCTCTCTCCCCCCTAGTTAACATTAGCCAGGGCCGGGGGTTGCAGGAGCTCACCGGTGGTCGCTTCGCAGGCCCAACGCTCCGGGCTGTAGGCCTCAGCTCCTCCTCCTCCTCTCGCGTGCTCTTCTCTCTTCCCGTGCGGCACTTCACTGCTTCACGCTCTGTGGCAGGCGCCGCCCAGGAAGGCCCGCCTCTTTCTTCCCGCACGCGCCAAGCAGCGCGGCAATGGCGGAAACTGGCGCCAAATCTCACACAGTTCACAATCACAGTCTATGGCACACAGGACCCGGGAATACCGGGCTCCGTAATCCTGTTTGTGACAGCAAAATCGGGTCGCTCTCGCTTCACTCAGGGCTGTGGGGTACTCGGTACCGGGCCGGTGTCAGGGGGATGATGTGTCACAGCAGCGGTGACCCGGTCCGTGGCCCTGGGCCCAAATATCAATGGCGGTGGTGTTTGGTAGTAATATAAAGTTTGTGACGCCACCCGTGGTATTTGGCAAGTGAGGTGTTAGCCAACGCTGCGTGCAGATCCTCTGGGGCTGATGGTGTGTCGCAGCATAGATGGTGTAGCTCCCCACAGGTGAAGCTGTAACCCCAGGGAAGTGCATAAGTGATGGGCACAGGGATGTAGCAGTGCCGACAGGTTAGGAAGCAGACACAACACAGCGGGGTGCAGTTTCGGTACCTTTACTTGGTAAATGCAGTCCAGGGTCCTGATCACAGATGGTGTTGGAGCAGGCTAGCCTGGAAGCAACTCAGGGATTCTCTCTCAGCAGACGGGCTGTGCAGTCTCCCTAATAGCGGTGTGTGTGTGAAGCACTCCAGTCCTTAGTTACTCTGAAGTTCCTCCTATCAAATGTTCCTAGACTTCCACTTGCATGGCAGACAGCTGTAGCCTCTCTCTCTGGGACTCCTCTCACTCTCCGAATCCCCGGCTCGCTATCCGTTTTGCTGTTGTGCCTCAAGTCTTCTAGGGGAGCAGGGCATCTACAGCCTTCTACTCCTCGGGTATCTGTGGCAGGGACGTTAGTACCCGTACCACCGTGGAAACCCGACTCCAGTTCTGTGCGCTCTCAAGCTGAGGGAGCTCGCCTGCTGCAGCTCAACCTCCAGCTTCGCATTTCCCGTCTGCACACTTCACCCTCCGCAGACCAACTGACCCCTCTTCCTCCTGGCCCTCAGGGTTCACTTCTCCTCTCAATCCTGGGTCAGAGCTCCCCCTGCTGGTCAGGAGGGGAACTGTGTTGTATGCATGGATTGACTGTGAGAGAGTCCCATCATTGCCTCCAAGCCTGGCTTTACCCTCCCCTGGAGGAAGGCAAAGCCAGTGTGGCGACCATACTCCTGGGGGCGCCACATAGACCTTTACAATCACATCCCTGTGAATTCCACCAATTGTACTCCAGCCTACCTAATGAGAGCGAGGCCTGGCAAGTTGCCTATTGATTTGGACATGGGCATCCTAATGTGGCGGAGGTTGACTGAGTCTCTGACCCGGAGGACACGGCCCGGACGCAGGCACCTGTGTGCACTACAGGAACATACAAACTTTTGTAATGCTGAATAAACATTTCTTACACTAAACTTCCCAATATGAGAGGCACTCGTTCTTGATCATTGCAAACAAGTCTTAATTATCTATGTAAAATTCTAAGTCCAAAAGTGCAATTTTTAATACTATGCATAATTCAAAGTGCTTTTATCTGTCACTCACTATCACTTCAGTATTCTTCATCAACACATTTTCTTCATCATCTTTCCTTTTTCACATTGTCTACTTTTCTGTCATCAGCTCAAAGTGACAATCATCATCTACATTTTCAACTCTCTATTCAAATTTCTCATTTCTCTGTCAAAACATTTCTTAATTCTATATAAAAGCTATTTACTCTCATAAGACACATCACTAAATACTTTACATTAAAACATCAATAATTCTTGTAAATGCTGGACACCGCTCCCAGCCGGGATCTCTTGCAGTGTCCTTTGATTGGAGTCTTGCTCCAACCGAGGTAGACGGTATCTTCAAAAAGTGTCCTTATGTAAAACCAAGATAGGGCACCTAAAGAGGTGCAACTATTTACAATTGCAGTTCTGGATCATACAGCGTCCATGATCTTCTCAGTTCAAATGTCGAAACGCTGCCAATCAAAACAGGGCAACACTGGAAAAACAAACTAAACCATGATGTAAAACAAAAAGGCACAACGGTGCAAAATACCCTCCTGGGTAACGAGAGTTATTATTAGAAGCATCTTTACTAATGGTGGTCCCCTCCTGGGGTTCTAGAAGCTGGTGAACTGCTACCAGATGAAATACTCTGGGTGTCTTCATCCTGTCGCTGGTTGCTTGCTGTAGGGCACGGAAGCTGTGGTAAAGGGAACCCATGATGCATCTCAATGCCCATCAACTGTTCCTCCTCAATAGGGGGTTCTGTTGCTCTGATATGAGGCCTAGCACCAATGGATGCCGCAGCTTGTCGACGCTGATAGGCGACTATATGGGGACTCGGCAGCGAAGGGATCCCGAGATCACTATCCCAAAGCGACCTAGATTCTTCCAATCCTCGAAGATGCCGAATTGTGCGCGCCTGTTCCAGCCGTACCCTTCTTAGTAGGGACCTCCTCCACCTTCCCATCTCCGACAGACTAGTGCCCCCAGCCAACTCTTCCAACTGCCCCATCTCGAGTTGCCGCAAGCCCGCCTCTGACAATGTGAATTCAGAGGGTAACCCATTAGGAGGGCCGGGGTATATACCTGGTACTTCCCAGAGGTGCGGCCTCTGCTCCAGTGCAGGCGAAGTGGCAGTGGGCACGGCCCGGTGGGACACTGGGGATGGCGGTGGAGCTGATGGCGGTTCCGGCTCCGCAGGGGTCTCTGGCGGGACCTGCGCAGCCGCGTCAGGTCCTGACGGGGGCTTCTCTTCCTCCGCTTCAGTTCCCTGGGCTGTGTACAACTCCTCCGGTAGTAGCGGCAGAGAGGGAACAAGGTACGCTGCCGGTGGCATGGCAGCGGTTGCAGGCTCCCCAAGGTCTGTCCGGAAGAGGTCCACTGCAGCAGCGGCGAGTACCGTTGTAGCGGGTGCCGCGGGTGTAGGCCCCTCCTGGGCGCGCTGCAGATTCAATGTCCATAGCGCTTCCTGCAGCAGTTGCAGGCGGCACATCAGCTGGGCGATCTCATCCTCCAGCTGCTGGCGGTTCATCTCGGAGATGTGGTCGGAGCCTTCAGCCATGGCGCCGGGGAGATCTGACTCAAGCTCCGCGCACTCTACAGGCCTCCTTCCTTCTCTCTCCAAAATGGCGTTCTGGCGTTCTTCTTCCTGCCTCGGCCCCTTTCCCACCACTGGCTTCTTCTGCCCCTCCTTCCGGGGGCGGCGTCTTCTTCCAGCGCCTCCATACCAAGCCAGTATACGGAACCCCTTGGGGGGTGGGCCATGTTGCTGTCACATAGTAATTCAGGCAGGGGAGGCCCAAGACTCTTCGCGGTCTTTTCCTAGGACCTCCCATCTCTTCACGCCCTTCTTCTCCACACCAGCGGCCATTTTCAATGTTCATGTCACAGTCTATTAAATTGGGTCTTCTGCACATTTTCAACAGTTCATCCTGTTCGTGACGCCAAGTTTGGTCACCCTCCCAGGGCTGTAGGGTACTCGGTACCGGGCCGGTATCAGTGGGATGTGTCACAGCAGCAGTGACCCGGACTGTGGCCCTGGGCGCCCAAGTAATGGAATGGTGGAATGTAGTTAGATGAGTAGTTTGTGACGCCACCTGTGGTGTTCGACAAGGGAGATGTTAGGCCGACGCTGCTTGCAGATTCTCTGGGGCTGGTGGTGTGGTGCAGCCAAGATGGTGAAGTTCCCCACAGGTGGAGCTGTAGCCCCAGGGCAGTGTAGGTGTAATGGATGAGGAGAGGCGCAGGCAGTGTAGAAGCTGGTACCCAGATGTAGCGGTGCTGAGTGTGTTGGCGCGATAATGAATGGAGGACACCGGGGCTTGTAGTTCCAAAGCTTTACTCACAGTCTGTAATGCACACAGGTGCCTGCCTCTGGGCCGTGTCCTCCGGGTCAGAGACTCAGTCAACCTCCAGGCAAGATAGGATGCTCCTCTCCAACACTCCGCCAACATGTACCTTTCTGAACGTCTCCTCTATAGCGCCTTAAAGTGTGAAGATCTCCTAGTACTGAGTTACACTGGAGTTCCTCCTAACAGATGTTGCCAAGAACTCTGCTTGTACGGCAGACAGCTGTAGCCTGCTTCGGGGACTCCCTTCTCCTGAGTCCCGGCTCTCTATCCAAGTGCTGTTGTGCCCCAAGTCTTAGATGGGAGTAGTGCATGTACAACCTCCTACTCCTCTGGTGTCTGTTGCAGGACCGTTAGTATCCATACAACCGTGGAGACCAGGCTCCAGTTCATGCGCTCTCACTGTGAGGGAGCTCTCCTTCCTCAGCTCAACCTCCAGCTTCTCTCTACATGTCTGCACACGTGGACCTCCTCACACTAACTGACCACTCCTTCCTCTTGGCCCTCAGAGAGCACTCCTCCCTTCGATTCTGGTTCAGAGTTTCCCCTGCTGGCCTGGAGTGGAACTGTGTTGCATGTATAGGTAAACTGCGAGAGAGACCCATCATTGCCTCCAAGCCTGGCATTACCCTCCCCTGGAGGAAGGCAAAGCCACTGTGGCAGCCATACTCCTTGGGGTGCCACATTTACACCTGAGGTGACAGCCCCAGATGCTGACTGGGATACAGAAAGACAACAGCAGTACCGTAGAGTACAAGAGTGTTTGGAGAAGAGTCTAGCTCAGGCAAGACAAAAACAAGAAAGGCACATACAACCAACATGCACCTGCAGTTCCCTTGTCACCAGGAGAACAAGTCCTAAAGAGGAAAAGGAGGATGCATAAATTGGATGACCAATGGGAAGCTGAACCCTACACCATTCTACCCTCAAACTTTGACAATACCAAGGTGTGCCTTATTAGTAAAGATGGAGGAGAAACCTCAGCAGCAATATCGAGGGATCATTTGAAACTGTGCCCTGACTAGTTAAAACAAAGAATTGAAGAACAAAATAACATCCAACCCGTAGAAGAAGAAAAGGTCAGCACTATACTTGGAGAATTCCCTGCAAATTGGACTAAAGTAAATGATGCCATAGTGGTGCCAGTGTTAACATTTCCCCAACTGGTAGTATAAGAATAAGTGACTCAAGAAAATCGTGAAAATCAGGCAGCAGATGCCACACCAGCAGCGGAGCCAGAGAACCCTCGCCCTGCCAGTGGTGAATCTGTCATGCCCACACTGAGTAGAAGTGGACCTAGAAAATCTAGTATCCCTGTGCTACGTCGAAACATCAGTATTGTAGCCAGTTCAACACCAGTGGTTAGTACCAGGCAACCAGTGAGATCCCCAACCACCCCAGTATTACGCAGATCTACTCGTACAACCCAAGGTATACCACCCATCAGATTCCGCATATAAATACGTTAAAGTAATGTCAACCTGTACATGTACATATGTAACTGTTTAAGTTTCGTGCCTGCAGATAATCTGTAAGAGTTTCCTTTGAATTTTCCAGTTTTGTTTTCATGGACATTTTGACCACAGGACTGTGTGTGGTCAATACTCTTGTAAATAGTTCACCATTTGTTTGCCCAGGAATGGACCATGGACGTTGATGCTTGTACTTATCATCACTGGACTATTTTTGAAGCTTTTGGTTTTTGTAATTTTTCCTTTTTCAAATCTTGTAACCTTCATATTGTTTATTTGTTTATATGGTGTTTTATGTTTTTCATCAGCCCAGGAGTGCTGACTTGCACTAGGGGGGAATGTGGCGCCCCCAGGAGTATGGTCGCCACAATGGCATTGCCTTCCTCCAGGGAGGGTGATGTCATGCTTGGAAGCAAGGAAGGGTCTTTCTAACAGTTAATCATTTACATGCAACACGTTCCCACTCCAGGCCAGCAGAGGGAGCTCTGAACCAGGATTGGGGGAGGAGCGCACTCTGAGGGCCAGGAAGGGAAATAGTCAGTTAGTGTGAGGAGGACAACATGTGTAGATGTGTGGAGAGAAGCTGGAGGTTGAGCTGAGGACAGAGAGCTCCCTCTTAGAGATAGCGCATGATCTGGAGCCTGGTCTCCACAGTTGTATGGATTCTGAAGGTCCTGCAACAGAAACCAGAGGAATAGGAAGCTGTAAATGCTCTATTCCCACCTAAGACTCGGAGGCACAACAGAGACTGGAGAGCCAAGAGAGATAGAGGGCTACAGCTGTCTGCCATACGAGGTAGTTCTAAGAGAAGATAAGAAGGAGGAACTTCAGTGTAACACAGTACTGGATGTACCTCAAGCCAGCGCTAGGAAGGAGACTACACAACCCATCTGATAGAGAGATCCCTGAGTTGCTTTCAGGCTAGCCTGCTCCTGTGCCATCTGTAATTAGGACCCTGGACTGCGTTTGTCAAGTAAAGGCAAAGAAACTGCACCCTGTTGTGTCCTTGCCTCCTTCCTGCAATATCCTCAGCACTGCTACATCTCTGTGCCAAAGCTGCACCTTCTTCCTAACCCTTTATCTACACTGCACTGGGACTGCAGCCCTGCCTGTGGAGGGCTACAACATCATAGCTGCACTACACCATCAGTCCCAGAGGATCTGCATGCAGCGTCGGCTTAACACCTCCCTTGCCGAACACCACAGGTGGTGTCACGAATCATTCACTTATAAACTTTCTTCCCAACTCAATCCCTTTTACATAGGCGCCCAGGGCCATGGACCGGGTCACCGCTGCTGTGACATTTCCATCTGAGAGGCCGGCCTGGTACCGAGTACCCCACAGCCCTGGAAGGGCGACCCAGAAGATCAGATGTCAGCGCTGTCTGCCGTCACCCACACTGCGCCCGGGAAATATCCACACTGCGCCCACAAAATCTCAACACTGTGCTCAAGAAAAGTCCACACTGCACCCAAGAAATCTCCATACTGCGCCTGAGAAATATCCACGCTGCGCCCACAAAATCTCAACACTGTGCTCAAGAAAAACCCACACTGCACCCAAGAAATCTCCATACTGCGCCCAAGAAAAGTTCACACTGCACCCAAGAAATCTCCATACTGCGCCCAAGAAATCTCCACACTGCACCTGAAAAATCTCCAAATTGCACCCAAGAAATCTCCATACTGCACCTAAAAAATCTCCACACTGCTCCCAAGAAATCCCCGTACTGCGCCCAAGACATCTCCACTCTGCGCCCAAGAAATCTCCACACTGCACCCAAGAAATCTCCAC
The DNA here is from genome assembly GCF_039654945.1 of Dendrobates tinctorius. Classification (NCBI taxonomy): domain Eukaryota; kingdom Metazoa; phylum Chordata; class Amphibia; order Anura; family Dendrobatidae; genus Dendrobates; species Dendrobates tinctorius. The sequence goes on from NW_027361911.1 coordinate 454,604, forward strand.
ACTGCGCCCGAGAAATATCCACACTGCGCCTACAAAATCTCAACACTGTGCTCAAGAAAAGTCCACACTGCACCCAAGAAATCTCCATACTGCGCTCAAGAAAACTCCACACTGCACCCAAGAAATCTCCATACTGCGCCCAAGAAAAGTTCACACTGCACCCAAGAAATCTCCATACTGCGCCCAAGAAATCTCCACACTGCACCTGAAAAATCTCCAAATTGCACCCAAGAAATCTCCATACTGCACCTAAAAAATCTCCACACTGCTCCCAAGAAATCCCCGTACTGCGCCCAAGACATCTCCACTCTGCGCCCAAGAAATCTCCACACTGCACCCAAGAAATCTCCACACTGCGCCCGAGAAATATCCACACTGCGCCTACAAAATCTCAACACTGTGCTCAAGAAAAGTCCACACTGCACCCAAGAAATCTCCATACTGCGCTCAAGAAAACTCCACACTGCACCCAAGAAATCTCCATACCGCGCCCAAGAAATCTCCACACTGCACCTGAGAAATCTCCACACTGCACAAAAGAAATCTCCACACTGCGCCCGAGAAATATCCACGCTGCACCCACAAAATCTCCTACACTGTGCTCAAGAAAAGCCCACACTGCACCCAAGAAATCTCCATACTGTGCCCAAGAAAAGTTCACACTGCACCCAAAAAATCTCCATACTGCGCCCAAGAAATCTCCACACTGCACCTGAAAAATCTCCACATTGCACCCAAGAAATCTCCATACTGTGCCCAAGAAAAGTCCACACTGCACCCAAGAAATCTCCATACTGCGCCCAAGAAATCTCCACATTGCACCAAAGAAATCTCCACACTGCACCCAAGAAATCTCCATACTGCGCCCAAGAAAAGTTCATACTGCACCGAAGAAATCTTCACACTGCACCCAAAAAATCTCCACACCGCACCCAAGAAATCTCCATACTGCGCCCAAGACATCTCCACTCTGCGCCCAAGAAATCTCCACACTGCACCCAAGAAATCTCCACACTGCGCCCGAGAAATATCCACACTGCGCCTACAAAATCTCAACACTGTGCTCAAGAAAAGTCCACACTGCACCCAAGAAATCTCCATACTGCGCTCAAGAAAACTCCACACTGCACCCAAGAAATCTCCATACCGCGCCCAAGAAATCTCCACACTGCACCTGAGAAATCTCCACACTGCACCAAAGAAATCTCCACACTTCACCAAAGAAATCTCCACACTGCACCCAAGAAATCTCCATACTGCACCCAAGAAAAGTCCACACTGCACCCAAGAAATCTCCACACTGCACCCAAAAAATCACACTGCACCAAAGAAACCTCCACACTGCACCAAAGAAACCTCCACACTGCACCAAAGAAATCTCGACACTGAACCCAAGAAATCCCGACACTGAACCCAAGAAATCTCCTTACTGTGTCCAAGAAATCTCCACACTGCACCCAAGAAATCTCCACACTGCACCCAAGAAATCTCCATACTGCACCCAAGAAATCTCCACACTGCACCCAAGAAATCTCCATACTGCGCCCAAGAAATCTCCATACTGCGCCCAAGAAAAGTCCACACTGCACCCAAGAAATCTCCACATTGAACCCAAGAAATCTCCACACTGCACCAATGAAATCTCCACACTGCACCCAAGAAATCTCCATACTGTGTCCAAGAAATCTCCATACTGCACCCAAGGAAAGTCCACACTGCACCCAAGAAATCTCAACACTGCACCCAAAAAATCTCCACACTGCACCCAAGAAATCTCCACACTGCACCCAAGAAATCTCCACACTGCGCCCAAGAAAAGTCCACACTGAACCCAAGAAATCTCCACACTGCACCAAAGAAATCTCCACACTGCACCAAAGAAATCTCCATACTGTGTCCAAGAAATATCCACACTGCACCCAAGAAAAATCCACACTGCACCCGAGAAATCTCCATACTGCACCCAAAAAATCTCCACACTGCACCCGAGAAATCTCCATACTGCACCCAAGAAATCTCCATACTGTGCCCAAGAAATCTCCACACTGCACCCAAGAAATCTCCACACTGCACCCAAGAAATCTCCATACTGCGCCCAAGAAATCTCCACACTGCACCAGAGAAATCTCCACATAGCACCCAAGAAATCTCCATACTGCATCTAAGAAATCTCCATACTGCACCCATGAAATCTCCACACTGCACCCAAGAAATCAACACACTGCACCTAAGAAATCTCCATACTGCGCCCAAAAAAGTCCACACTGCACCCAAGTGTGATATACAATGTCTGTGAAGTATGAGGTTTTGTCTGTAAAAGATGTTTCTAGAAATCCTCCATTCTATGACAATGTAGACTGCCAGCTTTGCAGCAGCACCCGCAAACCCCCCTTCTCTGCACACACACCAGTGTCTTCATGTGCTAGCTGTGAAACCTGAACCCGGCTACTTCCTATCGAAGCCTCTCCATCCCCCCTCGCTGGACAGCTAAGTGTAACAGATGTTCCTTTGATTAAGACTATATTGCTGAATAATACTATCAGAGACTGCACTGCAAAACCCATACATGACAGAGAAATAATAGTCATATTTCCGTGATCAGAGTGGTCCCGGCTTCGCTACCATAGCTTTTGCGAGGTCCTCTGGCCTTCAGAACCTGAGATATGGGTTCCTTCCAAACGGTGTATCAGGACTACTGCATATTTGGGCTTAAAATATTGTAATCAACAAACTACAAAGAATGATACCATGTGCGTGCTTGTGCGAACTTCCCCCTATGAGATACAGTTATATTAAGTTTTGCAGTTTGATTTTAAATCCAAGAGTAGGGGGCAGACCCTCTCCAGACTGCCCCTTCCGTGATGTCACACAGACCCTAGTCTATAGCTATCCCCTAGCAAGTTCCAGTCAGTTGGAGCTGAGTTTTGATGTTGAACAGACCTACCCCCATGTCTTGGAATGTCTGGCCCCTCCCCCATGCCACATGGTCTGCCTAAGGAACAATATGCAACTGTGAGTGTAATTTCTTTCTGCCTTTAATCCCTTTATGTTATACTTGTATTGTACATATTTTATGTCTCATTTTTATAGCAACTTTTATCTGTATAATCACTGCCCACATTTTGGGAATAAATCGTAAAATTATCAATTTGTCTCCAAGCTCTAAGAAACTAACTATATGCCTTGTTTAGATAATCGCTACTAATTCAAGGGGTTTGCCGCGGACCCTCTTAATTAACTCTGTGAATTAAGTAAACCGTGACTGGTGGCAGCGTGGTGTGTGCGGTTGTTTCGGCTAGTTGGTGTCAGGAACAGCGCACTGTACTTGCTCACTGAGCCAGTGCGCGTGTCCTGAGAGTCAGGATCCTGTCAGCACCGGCGTGCAGCCTCCGCTGAGCAGGGACTCACCTGCACTGTAGGGGTACCGGGGTCAGGTACAGCCAGAAAGTACCGATGCACAGGACCTGTGAATGCTGAAGTTTAGCAAGCAGACACGGGACCTACGGTCATGTGACTGCAAGGGGGCGGGGCTTAGTGTCCTGCTTAGTGAGATGGAAAGACACTATACAGAATTACTCAGAGTCAGGCAAAATGGGATTCATACACAGAGATAGCCGTAACGTACCAAGGATGAGACAGAGCGGATAGTCAGGGCCAAGCAGCAGTCAAAACCAAACAGACATAGAAGGTACCAAGCAGAATCCAAAGCAATTGTCATGGTTAGGACATGGTTAATGTCCCGTTCTGACAGGGTTAACATTGCCGGCCTCTCTTTGGATCTGGGAGGGGTATTTATGCTCACTCTATACTGGCATTCTCTGTCAGTTATACTGCTATTCTGGTGTGTCTGACCCCTGGTGTGTGTGTACTCTGCATTGTTTGTTTGCTTCCCGTGTATGACCCGGCTTGTTCCTTCACTCTGTACTCCGTCTCTCGTTTTTGGTACCATTGTCTTTTCTGGTTCTGACCTCCTGGCTTGGCTATCGTTACTCCGTTACAGTTTACCCCTATTGTACCGTCTAATACCTGTTCTGGTTTTCTGATCTATTGCTATGTCCTGACTATTCTTTCTGTCTAAGCCCTTTGGTACTGTCCTGCTATCTCGTGCTTTGACCCGGCTTGATCTGGTGTCTGTCTCTGTCTATGCTCCTTGGTAACATTGTCCTGTAGTTACCCTTCTAGGAGTTTCCCTGCAGCTCCTAGCTCTGTGGAGCTTAGGCCATGCCCCCAGCAGTCACGTGATTCAGGTCCTGGAGCATGCATTGTCACCACTGCTGCTCGCTCCGCAGGTATCTTTGTGCACAGTCTTTGTACTCAGGACACACGCCCTGGCTCAGTGAGCAAGTGCAGTGCGGTGTTCCTGACATTATAACTGACCGTTTCAGGTTTTTTTTCCTCTGAAGGAAAAAAAAAAAAAAAAAAGTGTGTGTTATCCTCATGGATCCCATACAAGCCTTGGCTGATTAGGTCAAGCACCTGACCCAAATGTTCCATAAACTCAATGTGGAACAGTGCACGATGGCCCATACCCAGCAACAGTTGGTGGTTACTGTGCAGGGGGCTGTCGATGCAGGGGCTTCTAGTTCTTGGGGTAGGGATGTGTCATTAGCGTCCCCCGAATCTCCAGTCAAATTGCCCGATCCCTTCTCAGGGGATAAAAAGGAGTTCAGGTCTTTCAGAGAAGGATGCAAGCTTTTTTTTTCTCTAAGGCCCGGCTCCTCCGGGGATGAGTTCCAGAGGGTGGGGGTCATTATTTTTCTACTTCGGGGGGCTCCGCAAGCATGGGCTTTCTCTCTGTCTTCCTCTGCTCCTGAACGTATGTCAGTGAACTTGTTCTTTGAGGCTCTGGGGCACATTTATGACGAGCCTGATAGAGTGCGTCTGGCAGAGGATATGGTGATGAGTGTGACACAGGGAAGGCACTCTGCTGAATGGTTCTGCTCAGAGTTTAGACGTTGGACCGCCGAAGTATCCTGGAATGACGCCGCCCTGAGGGGGTTGTTTCGCAGGGGCCTTTCTGACCATCTGCAGGACGCTCTGCATTACATCCGCCTCCTGATACCCTGGAGGACGCCATGATGCAGGCGGTCCGTATGGACCGGAGACTCCGTGCTAGAGGAATGATGCAACAAGAGTCTCCCTTGTACCCCAAATTGTGTGACACTTCACCCGTATCTGAGCCCATGAACGTTGGGTCAGTCTCGGTTAAGGAGAAAGAGAGAAGGCACCGCAGAGACAACCTACTATGTTTTTACTGTGGAGCCTCTGGACATTGGAAAAGGAATTGTCCCTCCTGCCCTTCTTCAGAGAAACCTTCAGAGAAACGACTGAGTCTGGGCAACAATCGAGGAGGTTGTCCAGACTCCCAGGTACATTTTTTCTCACGTATAAAAATGGTCCTCCAGGTTGAATTGGAAATTGCTGGCGGTCCTGTTATGACCACCGCCTTTGTTGACTGTGGTTCCTCCATTAATCTGATTGATGCCCAAGTTGTGACTCTTAATAAGATAGGGACAGTCAGGTTAAAAGACCCTGTTAAAATTGTGGCTGTGGATTCATCCCCTCTTACCCGGGATGGAATTTGTTTTATGTCTGAAGTTTTTTCTATGAAAGTGGGTTCCACTCATGTGGAAAATTTAAGTTGTTTCGTTATGAATAATCTGCCTGCAGGACTGGTATTGGGAATGCCCTGGTTGCAACGCCACAATCCTCTTATTGATTGGGTGAAGGGGGAGATCACCCGTTGGGGATGTAATGATAATGGTCTGTGTTGTAACCCGGTTCCTTTTGTCAATCCGATAAAGTCTGTATCTGTGTCATCTGTCGGTCTGGAGGGTATTCCGGAGTACCTGAGAGACCTTAAAGATGTGTTTTCCGAAAGCGAGGCCGAGGCGCTCCCACCACATAGACCATATGATTGTGCTATCGATTTAGTACCTGGAGCCAAATTACCCAAGGCTCGTTTGTTTAATTTGTCCGGGCCTGAGCGCCAAGCTATGAAAGAGTACATTAAAGAAAGCCTTCGCAAGGGGCATATTCAGCCCTCGGTCTCACCCGTGGCAGCGGGGTTTTTCTTTGTAAAGAAAAAAGATGGTGGGTTGCGACCGTGCCTCGACTTTCGAGAACTGAACAAAATTACTGTTAAGAACACGTACCCTCTCCCGTTGATTCCTGATCTATGCAATCAACTCACGGGGGCCAAATGGTTTTCTAAGCTTGATCTACGAGGGGCTTATAACCTTATAAGGATCCGGGAGGGGGACGAATGGAAAACAGCGTTCCTGACAACTGAGGGGCTGTTTGAAAACCTGGTTATGCCCTTCGGCCTCACTAATGCTCCTGCGGTTTTTCAGAACTTTATTAATGTTGTTTTTTCTGACTTGATTGGACGTTACGTAGTCATTTACCTGGATGACATCTTGATTTACTCTGAGGACAGTCAGTCACACTTGCATCATCTGCGTACGGTGCTTATGCGACTCCGGGAGAACCATTTGTATGCTAAGCTGGAGAAGTGCTCATTTTTTATGCAAGAACTGTCTTTTCTGGGTGTAATTGTATCCGGGGAGGGATTCCGCATGAATCCAGGGAAGGTTCAGGCCATTACAGATTGGGTGCAGCCTCATGACCTGAAGGGGTTGCAGCGCTTTCTGGGCTTCGCTAATTATTATAGGAAGTTCATTAAAGGGTTCTCGCAGGTGGTAAAACCTTTGACGGACCTCACTCTTAAAGGGACAGATGTAAAAAGTTGGTCTGTGGCCGCAAAAAATTCCTTCCTGGCATTAAAGAAGTGTTTTACTACAGCCCCTGTGTTGGTACAACCCGATTCGTCAAGACCTTTTATCGTCGAGGTCGACGCTTCGGAGGTGGGGGTGGGGGCAGTATTGTCACAGGGTCCCTCTACCCTGACTAACCTCAAACCCTGTGCCTTTTTCTCTAAGAAGTTCTCATCGGCCGAGAGAAACTATGATGTCGGTAACAGGGAACGGTTAGCAGTTAAATTGGCCTTTGAAGAATGGAGGCATTTTTTGGAGGGGGCCGCTCATCCCATTACGGTCGTCACTGATCATAAAAACCTGGCCTATATCGAGTCTGCTAAGAGACTGACCCCCAGACAGGCTCGGTGGGCACTTTTTTTTTCTCGATTTCAATTTACCATCACGTTCCGACCAGGATCTAAAAATGTAAAGGCAGATGCCTTATCCCGAAGTTTTGATTCTGTGTCCCCTCCAGAACCTCCTTCCTCCATTCTTCAACCGGGAGTGGTTGTAGCCGAAATCTCCTCTGTGTTACAGAGAGAGATTCTGGAAGCACAAGCACAAGCTCCCAGGAATAAACCCCCAGGTAAATTGTTTGTACCCGAACAATTCCGTCCCACACTCCTCCAAGAATTTCATGACTCTATGTTAAGTGCACACCCTGGTATTGCAGCTACCCGGGGGGCAGTAGCTAGGGGTTTTTGGTGGCCCTCTATGGGTACTGATATAAAAAGGTTTGTGAATACTTGTGGGGTGTGCGCGCGCTCTAAAAGCTCTCAGGTCCGGCCGGCCGGGGAATTGGTGCCTTTGCCAATTCCGGATAAACCATGGACACACCTGTCCATGGACTTTATCACTAACCTTCCACCTTCCATGGGCAACTCAGTGGTATGGGTAGTGGTTGATAGATTTTCTAAGCAAGCCCACTTTGTGCCATTACCTGCGTTACCATCTGCTGAAACCTTGGCTCGTTTGTTTATACAGCACATTGTTCGACTGCATGGAGTGCCTGTGAACGTGGTGTCGGACAGGGGTGTGCAATTTGTGGCCAGGTTTTGGAGAGCGTTTTGTATGAAGTTGGGGGTCACGTTGTCATTCTCCTCTGCCTATCACCCGGAATCTAACGGACAAACGGAACGCACCAACCAGTCATTGGAGCAGATTCTGAGATGCCTGGCCTCCTCCAGACAGGAAGACTGGTGTGAGGTATTGCCCATGGCAGAATTTGCATTCAACTGTCGGGTTAATCTGTCTACCGGAAAGCCTCCCTTTCTGGTCAATTATGGGTTTGTTCCGCAGTTTGGGGAATCCGTATGGATTCGGATTGCCCTGGTGCCGAGGGGATGGTACAACAATTAAAAACCCTCTGGAAGGAGGTACAGGGGAACATCTCCAAATCCCAGAAGAAGTTCAAACATTTTGCAGACAGGAGGAGGGGGGTGGTTCCTGCGTTGACAGTGGGAGAAAAAGTCTGGTTGTCCACTCGTAACATCAAACTTAAAACTGTGGAGCTTAGGCCACGCCCCCAGCAGTCACGTGATTCAGGTCCTGGAGCATGCATTGTCACCACTGCTGCTCGCTCCGCAGGTATCTTTGTGCACAGTCTTTGTACTCAGGACACGCGCCCTGGCTCAGTGAGCAAGTGCAGTGCGGTGTTCCTGACAGCAATATCCAGAGAACAGACCGAGTCATACACAGATTATCATGCAACCAGAACACAGCAAAAACACACTCAGGGGTCACCACACTATGTCAAGGGCAAGAGTATAACTGACAGGGATGGGAGCATCCTGAGGCTATAAGAAGCCTCTCCCAGAACCAGGGAGAGGCCACAATCATAGCCCCAGGTGTGCAGGTAAGCCTGCACCGGGATCACAACCTTTAACCCCAGAAATGCCAGTCATCAGCACTGGTTCCAGACATTAACCCCACGTGTGCGAGTCAAACCTGCACTGAGATCATGACAGTACCCCCTCTCAACGGGGGGCCTCTGGACCCCCAGGCTTGCCCGGGTACTTAGCATGGAAAGCCCGCACCAGGCGATCAGCATGCATCAACCGGGCCGGTACCCAGGACCTGTCTGTCAGGAACACCGCACTGCACTTGCTCACTGAGCCAGGGCGCGTGTCCTGAGTACAAAGACTGTGCACAAAGATACCTGCGGAGCGAGCAGCAGTGGTGACAATACATGCACCAGGACCTGAATCACGTGACTGCTGGGGGCGTGGCCTAAGCTCCACAGAGCTAGGAGCTGCAGGGAAACTCCTAGAAAGGTAACTACAGGACAATGTTACCAAGGAGCATAGACAGAGACAGACACCAGATCAAGCCGGGTCAAAGCTCGAGATAGCAGGACAGTACCAAAGGGCTTAGACAGAAAGAATAGTCAGGACGTAGCAATAGATCAGAAAACCAGAACAGGTATTAGACGGTACAATAGGGGTAAACTGTAACGGAGTAACGATAGCCAAGCCAGGAGGTCAGAACCAGAAAAGACAATGGTACCAAAAACGAGAGACGGAGTTCAGAGTGAAGGAACAAACCGGGTCATACACGGGAAGCAAACAAACAATGCAGAGTACACGCACACCAGGGGTCAGACACACCAGAATAGCAGTATAACTGACAGAGAATGCCAGTATGGAGTGAGCATAAATACCCCTCCCAGATCCAAAGAGAGGCCGGCAATGTTAACCCTGTCAGAACAGGACATTAACCATGTCCTAACCATGACACTGTCTTCCGGTCCATAACCCTTCCAATGAACCAGGTACTGTACCGACCGCCGTACCACCTGGAATCTATGATATGACCAACCTCATACTCCACCTGCCCCTCGACCAAAACAGGAGAAGCAGCAGAGTCTCCCCGGACTGCTTCAAAAGGTTTCAGTAGAGATTTGTGGAAGACGTTAGGGATCTTGAAAGAGGGCGGAAGGCACAGCCTATACGCCACTGGATTGATTTTTTCCACAATCTTGTACGGGCCAATGAATTTGGGCCCCAACTTGGCTAAAGGAACCTTCAACTTAATGTTTCGAGTGGAGAGCCAAACCTTGTCTCCAACCTGAAACATGGGCCCTAGTGTTCATTTCCTGTCCGCGAAAAACTTATACCTGCCCTGAGACCTAGATATACTCTGCTGAACTTCTGCCCACGTATTCTGTAATCACTGAACAGAGCCCTCAGCTCCGGGACACCCCGAGTCCAGATGAGAAAACTCACCAAAATGAGGACTGAACCCATAATTGATCAAAAAAGGAGTCATACCAGTGGATTGACTCACCCGACTATTGAAGGCAAATTCAGCCAATGGCAGTGCATCGCACCAGTCATTCTGTCTAGCAGAGGTTAGACACCTGAGGATCTGTTCCAGGGACTTGTTAGTGCGCTCCGTCTGACCATTGCTCTCAGGATGGTATGCAGACGAAAAGGACAGAGACATCCCTAATTTTTTGCAGAAAGCACGCCAAAACTTAGCCACAAATTGCACACCACGATCAGACACCACATTCAGGGGTACCCCATGCAACCGGATCACATGCTGCACAAATAATCTGGCTAAGATCTCAGCAGAAGGTAATGCGGACAGGGGTACAAAATGAGCCTGTTTAGAAAACCTGTCCACCACTACCCATAATACTTTATTACCCTTAGATGGAGGGAGATTAGTAACAAAATCCATGGATAAGTTAGTCCATGGTTTTTCGGGCACTCCCAAGGCCATCAGCTCCCCTGCCGGCCGGCTAGGAGAGCTTTTAGAACGAGCGCAGACCCCACAACTAGCAATGAATTTTTTATGTCTGAACCAAGGGTAGGCCACCAAAAGATCCTAGCCACCGCCAGACGTGTGGCTGAAATACCAGGGTGAGCACTCAGCTTGGATTCATGGAACTCCTGCAAGAGCTTCAGGCGAAGTTGCTCTGGGACAAACAACTTCCACTCCGGCTTGGCCGCCGGGGCCCGCAACTGGGCCCCCTGAATCTCCCATTACCATTCAGATGAGACCTCTGCTATCACAACCCCAGGGTGTAGAATGGAGGACAGTTGCTCAGGGGGCGACACCGGCTGAAAACTGCACGATAAGGCGTCAGCCTTGACATTCTTAGACCCTGGACGAAATGTAATCGTAAACTGAAAACGGGAAAAAAAAAGTGACCAACGGGCCTGTCTGGGCGTTAGTCTTTTAGCAGACTCAATGTATGACAAATTTTTGTGATCCGTGATCACCGTAACTGGGTAACTGGCCCCCTCCAAAAAGTGCCTCCATTCTTCAAACGCCAATTTGACCGCAAGAAGCTCTCTGTTGCCTACGTCGTCATTTCTTTCCGCAGCAGAGAACTTTTTGGAAAAGAAAGCACATGGTCTGAGGTTGGTTAGAGTGGCAGGCCCTTGGGACAACACCGCCCCCACCCCCACCTCAGAGGCGTCCACTTCCACGACGAATAGTTTGGACGGATCAGGCTGTACTAACACAGGAGCAGACATAAAGCTTCTTTTCAGGGTCGCAAAGGCCTCTTTTGCGAGCGAGGACCAGTTTCTCACATCCGCACCTTTACAAGTAAGATCTGTGAGTGGTTTGACCACCTGTGAAAACCCCCGAATAAATTTGCGGTAATAATTGGCGAACCCCAAGAAGCGCTGAAGACCCTTAAGGTCTCAGGGTTGCATCCAATCCGCAATGGCCTGCACCTTCTTGGGGTCCATGCGAAAACCCTCACAGAACACAATTAATCCCAAAAAAGACAATTCTTGAACAAAAAACACACATTTCTCCAATTTGGCATACAGATGATTTTCCCTGTCTTTGGAGAACGGTTCGTACATGATTCAGATGAGATTGACTGTCATGTGAGTATATCAGAATATCGTCTAAGTAAATGACAACAAAACGACCAATGAGATCCGAGAATACCACGTTGATGAAATTCTGAAATATGGCTGGGGCATTGGTAAGACCAAACGGCATGACTAAATTTTCAAACAGTCCCTCGGTCGTGAGGAACGCGGTTTTCCATTCATCCCCCTCCCGGACCCTTATCAAATTATATGCCCCCCGAAGATCCAGTTTGGAGAACCATTTTGCCCCTGAAAGTTGGTTACACAAATTGGGAATCAATGGAAGGGGGTACGTATTTCGTACAGTAATCTTGTTCAGCTCACGAAAATCGAGGCAGGGACATAAACCACCATCTTTTTTCTTAACAAAAAAAACCCCTGCCGCCACAGGTGAGACTGAGGGACGTATGTGTCCTTTGCGAAGACTCTCAGCAATGTAATCTTTCATGGCCAAGCGTTCAGGGCCAGATAAATTAAACAGACGGGCTTTAGGCAATTTAGCCCCCGGGACTAACTCGATAGCGCAGTCAAAGGGTCTATGTGGCGGCAACGCCTCGACCTCGCTTTCAGAGAACACATCTTCGAATTCTTTCAGGTACTCCGGAATACTTTCCAGCTCGAGAGATGACACAGATACAGATTTAACAGGTTCAACCAATAGTGCAGACTTATCACATAACATTGCATCATTAAACCCCCACTGAACAATCTCCCCCGTTTTCCAGTTAATGACTGGGTTATGGCGTTGTAACCAGGGCATGCCCAACACCAATCCTGCTGGTAAATTGTCCAGAACCAAACAACTTAATTTTTCCACATGGGTAGCGCCCACTTTGAGTGAAAACAAGTCAGACATAAAGAGAATTTCCTCTTTAGTGAGGGGGGAGGAGTCAATGGCCACCACTTGATCGGAACCTTAAGTCTAACTTGCAGCGTGTGGCCAATTGGGAGTCAATGAGATTGATGGATGATCCGCAGTCCACGAAAGCTGTAGAGGGAAAACAACAATCGTCCACTAACAGTTCCACATGAAGCAACACCTTAGAAAATGAGGAAAAGGGTACCTGAGGGTCTGAGTGGTCTCCCTGCTGACTTCCCAGACCTAGTCGTTTCCCGTCGACCGGGTTGAGGATGGACAATCCAGACACTCCCTTTTCCAATGTCCCGTTTTACCACAGTAGAAGCATAACTGCTTTTCTCTCCGGCGTTGTCTCTCCTTATCCTTCAGGGAGAGGGCCCCTACGTCCATGGGTACAGAAACAGTCTCTTTTCCACTAGGGAACAATGGAGTATCCACCTGCATCACCCCTCTGGCCCGCAGCCTGCGGTCCATCCGGACGGCCTGGGTCATGGCGTCCTCGAGAGAGTTAGGTGGGGGATGTAATGCCAAGGCATCCTGCAGCCGCTCGGAAAAGCCTCTGCGAAAGAGTCCTCAGAGTGCGGCGTCGTCCCAAGAGATTTCTGCGGCCCAGCGGCGGAATTCTGTGCAAAACCACTCAGCCGAGTGTTTCCCCTGACAGACACTCATCACCATGTCCTCTGCCAATCGCACTCGGTCCGGCTCATCATAAATGTGCCAGAGGGCCTCAAAAAACGCATTCACAGACACTCTGTCAGGGACAGTGGGAGGAAGGGAGAAAGCCCAAGCTTGTGGGGACCCTCTTAACAGAGACATAATGACCCCTACCTTCTGACTTTCATCCCCAGAGGAACGTGGCCTTAAGCTAAAGAAGAGTTTGCACCCCTCCATGAAGACCCTGAACTCCCTCGCCCCAGCCCCCAGAGACCCAGCAGCTAGAGCCCCCCCGCACTGTCTCAGAAACCGGCTGCTGAGAATGAGCCAGAGCTTGCTGCTCCAGAGATAAACGCTGAAACATCTGACTCAGACTTTTCATTTGCTCAGCAAGAGATTGTATGGGATCCATATTTCTCAGCAGACAAAAAAAAACAAAAACAAAAACTTAATGGTCAGTTATAATGTCAGGAACACCGCACTGTACTTGCTCACTGAGCCAGTGCACGTGTCCTGAGTGTCAGGATCCTGTCAGCGCCGGCGTGCAGCCTCCGTTGAGCAGGGACTCACCTGCACTGTAGGGGTACCGGGGTCAGGTACAGCCAGAAAGTACCGATGCACAGGACCTGTGGATGCTGAAGTTTAGCAAGCAGACACGGGACCTACGGTCATGTGACTGCAAGGGGGCGGGGCTTAGCATCCTGCTTAGTGAGATGGAAAGACACTATACAGAATTACTCAGAGTCAGGCAAAACGGGGTTCATACACAGAGATAGCCGTAACGTACCAGGGATGAGACAGAGCGCATAGTCAGGGCCAAGCAGCAGTCAAAACCAAACAGACATAGAAAGTACCAAGCAGAATCCAAAGCAATATCCAGAGAACAGACAGAGTCATACACAGAGAATCAAGCAACCAGAACACGGCACTAACACACTCAGGGGTCACCACACAATGCCAAGGGCGAAAGTATAACTGACGGGGGTGGGAGCGTCCTGAGGCTATAAGAAGCCTCTCCAGAACCAGGGAGAGGCCACAATCATAGCCCCAAGTGTGCAGGTAAGCTTGCACCGGGATCACAAGATCTAACCCCAGAAATGCCAGTCATCAGCACTGGTTCCAGACATTAACCCAACGTGTGCGAGTCAAACCCGCACTGAGATCATGACAGTTGGCAGTCCAGAAGGGTCTTATATTGCTGAATGAGGGGCTGCGGCCACAGCATTGATAATTCCCTTACTGCAGTAGCCTAATTGTCCGTGCACAACAAGCAGCCCGTCCGGCGACTAATTATCCGAGGTGCAGTTCCCTGACTGACCTGAGGGTAAGGGGGGCGCCGGAGAGCTGCGAGTTCCAAAGTGGAACTGAGAAAGTGGGATATGCATAAATCCCCGCAGTTCTTGGAAGGTTGTTAGCAGTGGTGGGGCATCCAAAATACCCCCCTGCAATAAATTGTTAGAGCAAGGTTAGCTTGCTGCATTTTTTTGTCACATGGTACCAGTGGTGGGATAACTAAGATAAGCCCCCACTGTGCCTGTGACCGCCGTGTGCCAGCAGTGCTCAGTAGATAAACAGTCGCACTCAAGTGTGGATTAATCTTGCAAAAAATCTTGAAGATTTTGTGAAATTTTTGGATTTTTATTTTATTTCAAATGCATCAAATAGTGTAACACCGCAGACAAAAGAAGTATCCAAAATGTGGGTATAATATTGTAATCCAGGATATGAGTATACTATGGTTACGTTTCGACCTACTAAGAGGCCTTTCTCAAACCATACTCAAGTAGTGTCAAGGAAAAGATTAATTAGAGCATTTTCAGAAGTCCCAAACAGGGGCTGATGGCATGTTAGCAGCCTGGACCTGCGGTGTTTACAACACCGCAGGTCCAGGCTGCTCCCATGCCATCAGCCCCTGTTTGGGACTTCTGAAAATGCTCTAATTAATCTTTTCCTTGACACTACTTGAGTATGGTTTGAGAAAGGCCTCTTAGTAGGTCGAAACGTAACCATAGTATACTCATATCCTGGATTACAATATTATACCCACATTTTGGATACTTCTTTTGTCTGCGGTGTTACACTATTTGATGCATTTGAAATAAAATAAAAATCCAAAAATTTCACAAAATCTTCAAGATTTTTTGCAAGATTAATCCACACTTGAGTGCGACTGTTTATCTACTGACTACTGTTTGTGGACCCTCCACGTACAGTCAGCACCTATCTCCTCCACAGCAAGAGTGCGCGTCTTTCTTCTTTTGTTTGGTGTGCCGGCAGTGCATCGCGTCCCTCCATCCGCTGATACACCCGTGTCAGCGGTGGGATTGTGACATATTGGTGACACAGGGTCCGCTGTCCGTCACGTTTGGGTGGCAGCAGGACCCCCATTCATCACGTAGTGGCGAACAGCGGTGGGCTGTTTGTCACATATTGGTGGCAGCGGTGGGATAATCCTAGAGCATTAGTGATTTGGTTTGAGCAATCATTCCTCTCACTAAAGACCTGCATGGTTCCTGCGGGAATCCTGCACCATAGGTTTTGGAGAACAGACTCAGTGGTTATTAGTCCTGAGACATTTCTGTGTACGTGCAAGTATCCCTCCCGTTTCTTCGTTTTTCTTTTCTATCTTTTATTTGGCAACCATGGTGGCGGTGAGAGTGGAGTGGTATAAGCAGCAGAAGAAGGAAGCCCTTGCTGCAGTATGCACGTACCGAGGCATTGACGCCGCAAGCAGAACCAGAGATCAAATGATCGCGGCTCTGGTGCAGCTGGACAACACCCAGGGTCCAGCGGACGCAGAAGTTGGCCCAAGTGACAATGGGGCTGCAGCAGAGGCTCCACTGATGAGCGCTGGCCCCACGTTCAATCAGAGCGGGGTGGACCCCTATCTGCAAATGGCCTTGGATGCCCTCCCTGCCGAAGACTGTGAGGGACGGAGGAGGCTGATCCAGCAATATCGGCAGGAGGCCCGAGCCGAACGTGAGCGCCAAGCAGAAGCTCAGAGGGCCCATGAGCTGGAGATGCTCCAGCGGGGGTGGAATGCCCCCACAGCCCGAAGCAGTGAGCCCAGTAGCGTCCATACTCCTAGACCCCAGCCAGAGCATTTTCCCATGATGGAAAAGGACGGGGACTTGGACACATTTCTGCGAGCCTTTGAGAAAGACTGCAGACAGTACCAGCTGCCTACCGACCAATGGGCCAGGTACTTGACCCCAGGGCTAAAAGGCAAAGCTCTGGAGGTGTTTGCTTCTCTTCCACCAGAAGCGATGAGGACTATGATGCCATAAAGCAGGCTCTGATCCCCAAATACTGGCTGACACCTGAGGTATACCGAAAGAAGTTCCGGCACCTCCAACGTGGCCCACACGATAGCTATAGTGATGTGGTGCAAGGACTCAGGACCCACTTTGACCAGTGGATCCATGGACTGTCAGTGAACACCTTTGAGCAGCTACAGGACCTGATGATCAAAGACCAGTTCCTGCATCTTTGCCCAGCTGAGGTCCGACAGTTCATCCTGGACCGCGAACCAATGAACGCGGACAAAGCAGGGCAGATCGCCGACAACTACGAAGCCAACAGGAAGCCGGAGATGCGGAGGCCAGTCACCACCAGCTGGAGAGGGGGTAAGCCTGCAACCAACCAGAGTGCCCCAGCTAGCCGCCCCTCCGGAGGCCCTGTCCCTGTTGCCAACATCAGGCCTACTACTGACAGTCGCCTATGTTTCACCTGCAATCGGACTGGTCACTTCCGTCACGCCTGTCCGGAAAAGCCGAAGAGTCCCCCAGCCAAGGCCTCTGGGCCCAACGTCTCTGTTCTTTTGGTGGGAGGTGTGGTTGGGAGGATTGACGACAACGTTCAACCTGTTCAGGTGGGTGCCCGTCTTGCTACAGACCTCGAGGACACCGGGGCTGAACGAACCCTCATCCGTCCTGAACTGGTGGCCCCTGAAGAGTTTGTTGAGTGGAAAACCCTGACTGTCACCGGGATTGGAGGCATCCGTTGTCCCTTGCCAGTGGCCCGGGTTTTTCTTGATTGGGGTGCTGGGAGCAGGTTGAGGGAGGTGGGAGTGTCTGAAAACCTGCCCACTGATGTTCTGTTGGGGACAGACTTGGGGAGGATGGTTGCATACTATGTTCCTGACACCCTTCCCCAATCTGATAATAAGGGTAAGGTTAACCCTGTTGTTGGTGGTGATGATGATGATGATGATGATGATGATGATGGGAAACTGAATGTGTTACCTGCTAATGCCTTGATGAGTATTGATGCAACTAACATCCCTTTTTTCCCCAGGTATGATGCCGATGGTGATGTAACTGTACCAAAGCAATCTGATAACCATTCTGTTCCTAGGAATGATGATGATGATGTATCTGGGCCGACTGAATCTGTTAACCCTTTCTTTGAAAGGGTTAACCCTTTCTTTTCTCTAGGCTCCAGTCACTAGGCATTAAGGACACTGCTCTCTCCTGGTTCTCTTCCTATCTCTCTGACCTCTCCTTCAGTGTTTTGTTCTCTGGCTCCACGTCATCTCCTCTTCCTCTTGCTGTCGGGGTACCTCAGGGCTCAGTCCTTGGCCCCCTTCTTTTCTCTCTCTACACGGCCCCAATTGGACAGACCATCAGCAGATTTGGCTTTCAGTACCATCTTTATGCTGATGACACACAACTATACATGTCTTCCCCCGACCTTACCCCCGCTGTACTACAGAACGCCAGTGACTGTCTGTCCGCAGTCTCCAATATCATGTCCGCTCTCTATCTGAAACTCAACCTCTCCAAAACTGAACTTCTTCTGCTCCCGCCGTCTACTAACCTCCCTAAATCTGACATTTCCTTCTCCGTGGGTGGTACCACAATAACACCCCGGCAGCAGGTGCGCTGTCTGGGTGTTATGTTTGACACCAATCTCTCCTTTACATCCCATATACAATCCCTTGCCCGCTCTTGCCGCTTACACCTAAAGAACATCTCTAGAATCCGCCCTTTTCTCACTATGGAAACAACAAAAACCCTCACTGTTGCATTGATCCACTCTCGCCTGGATTACTGCAACGCTCTATTAATTGGCCTCCCCGTCACTCGACTATCCCCTCTCCAGTCCATACTCAATGCAGCAGCCAGGATCGTCCATCTGGGTAATCGGTACTCGGACGCGTCCGCTCTTCGCCAGTCCTTACATTGGCTGCCCATTCATTATAGGATCCAATTCAAAGTACTTGTTCTCACCCACAAAGCTCTCCACAGTGCGGCACCCCCTTACATCTCTTCTCTCATTTCTGTCTATCGGCCTAGCCGATCGCTGCGCTCTGCAAACGACTTTCGACTAACCTCTGCACTAATCCGTACCTCCCACTCCGAACTCCAAGACTTCTCCCGTGCTGCTCCTATCCTCTGGAATGCTCTACCCCAAGAAATCAGGACTATCCACAATTTGCATAGTTTTAGGCGCTCCCTCAAAACACACCTGTTCAGAGCGGCCTATCACATTCACTAATCAAAGTCATTCTCTGTGTAAGTGTGCGTGCGTAGCCCATTCACTATCTCCATCCATCCTTCACTCCTGCAAGATGGCTGGACCTTCATTGTAAATACACCATTGTAAATACACACCTGTACTCTGTATCTCCCTCACCTCATTGTAGATTGTACGCTCTCACGAGCAGGGTCGTCTTATTTTGCTTTAATTATTGTATTGTTAGCGTTGTTACTTATGACTCGTGTTTTGAAACTGTTAAACTGTAAAGCGCTGCGGAATATGTTGGCGCTATATAAATAAAGATTATTATTATTATTATTATTATTTGAAACCGTAGATGTGTCCACAGGTACCGAAGTGCTCAGCCCCATCACTCTACGGAGTGAGATGGCTGAGGAACCCCTGGCAGGAGCAAGCAATGGTGCTCAAGGAAATGGGGAGGTGCATGGGGACCATGAGGAAGGTAATGCCGTGCAGCTGACCAGTGCCACTGAGGAAGGTAACTGGCCCATAAGTAGCACTGCTCCTGAAGTGTTGGGGGTTGATGGGGAGGTAGAGCCCATGGCAGCGCCGATTGGTGGGTTTGTAGAAATCCCCAGGGAGGCAACATACATAGCAGCTGTCACACGCAGTCAGAGTGCCCAGATCGCAGGTAGCGCCCTGTCTTCTGGACCCTCTTCTGCTACAGGAGAGACTGAACCAGAAGTGAACCAAGAGCCAGTTCCAGAGGGTCCCAGTAAGGAAGGAACCTTGATGTCACTTCTGGCAGCCTCCAGCAAGGAGTTCTAAGCTGCTCTGCACTCAGATGCGAGTCTGGAGAAATTGAGAGGTCTCGCCAAGACGCCCACCTCCGAGTCTGATAAGGAGAGGGTGTTCTGGGAACGAGGAAGGTTGTACCGGGAGACAATACCCGGAGATCCTCAAAAGGAGTGGTTGAGGGAAAGACAGCTAGTTGTTCCCCTACAGTTCAGAACTGAGTTGTTGCGGATTGCCCATGAGATTCCACTCGCTGGACACTTGGGGATCAGCAAAACAAAGGCACGGCTGTCTCAACACTTCTATTGGCCCAAGATGGGGACAGATGTAACACACTACTGCCGCTCCTGTACCACCTGTCAAAAAGTGGGTAAGGCGGGGCCTGCTCTTAAGGCTCCCCTTATTCTTTTGCCTGTGATAGAGGAGCCTTTCCAGAGGATCGCGGTGGACATTGTAGGCCCGCTGGCCGTCCCCAGCAGCTCTGGAAAGCGATACATTCTCACCGTGGTAGACTACGCTACCAAGTACTCAGAGGCAGTAGCTCTGTCTTCAACCAGGGCAGATAAGGTGGCTGACGCACTGGTGACCATCTTTTCAAGGGTAGGATTTCCCAGGGAGATGCTTACCGATCAAGGGACCCAATTCATGTCTCGCCTAATGGAGGCTCTCTGTGAGAAAATGCAGGTGACGCACCTGGTATCGAGTGCGTATCACCCACAGACTAATGGTTTGTGTGAACGCTTCAACGGTACCTCAAACAGATGCTCCGCATGCTTGTTGAGACTCAAGGGCGCGACTGGGAGCGGTACCTCCCACACCTGCTGTTCGCTTATAGAGAAGTTCCGCAGGCCTCGACCGGGTTCTCCCCCTTCGAGTTCCTGTATGGCAGATGAGTCCGGGGACCCCTTGTGTTGATAAGAGAATCCTGGGTAGATGAGCCAAGCCCCACAGAAGTGTCCATCGTGGATTATGTCATGCGCTTCCGTGACAAGATGCAGACCTTGACGCAGTTGGTGCATGACAACATGACGCAGGCTCAGGCTGACCAGAAGCACTGGTATGACCAGAACGCCCGGGAGCGGACCTACCAGGTGGGTCAATAGGTGTTGGTGCTGGTCCCCGTACCAACGGATAAGCTTCAGGCAGCCTGGGAAGGCCCATACGTCGTCCACCAACAGCTCAACCCGGTCATCTACATGGTCACGCTTGCTAACCGTATCCCAGCGGTCGCAGTGGGTGGAAACCCTGGAACCCTTCCGGGCCGTGTTCACCAACCGACCTGGGAGGACGGAGTTAACGGTTCATGAGGTGGACACCGGGAATCACACCCCACTTCGGCGAATACGTTATCGGATCTCTGAGGCGGTGCAATAAGTCATGCGCCAAGAGATCGATGAGATGTTAAGGCTAGGGGTGATTCGACGGTCAAAAAGCACGTGGGCTTCACCTGTAGTCCTCGTGCCTAAAAAGGATTGAACCACCCGGTTCTGCGTGGACTACAGGGGGCTCAACGCCATAACACAACCTCTGATGCCCACCCGATGCCGCGCATCGAGGATCTGCTCGAGCGGCTGGCAAAAACAAGGTACATATCCATCATGGATTTGAGTCGGGGAAACTGGCAGATTCCGCTGAGCCCTGAGGCGCAGGAGAAATCTGCCTTTATCACCCCCTTTGGACTGTACGAGTCCACAGTCATGCCCTTCGGCATGAAAAATGCCCCTGCCACTTTCCAGCGGATGGTCAACCACCTGCTCCGGGGACTGGAGGAGTACATGGTGGCGTACTTAGACGATATTGCCATCTTCACTTCCACCTGGGAGGAACACCTTCAGCATCTCCAGGAGGTGCTCAAGCGTCTTCACCAGGCAGGCCTGACTATCAAGCTGGGAAAGTGCCAGATGGGCATGTGCGAGGTCCACTACCTGGGGCACTGGGTAGGCGGGGGTTTCATGAGTCCGGAGCCAGGAAAAGCGGACGCAATCGTTTCCTGGCCCAACCCCAGGACCAAGAAACAGGTGAAGTCCTTCTTGGGGACTGCAGGGTACTATAGGAGGTTTGTACAGGACTATAGCGCCCTTGCAAAACCCTTGACTGAACTCACCAAGCAGAGGCTACCCCAAACAGTCAACTGGACAGATGACTGTGAGGCGGATTTCAAAGCTTTGAAATCAGCCCTGTGCAGCTCTCCAGTGTTGAGAGCAGTCGACAGCAGTCGCCCGTTTCTGGTACAGACCGACGCCAGCGAGTTCGGCCTCGGTGCTGTGCTCAGCCAGGTTGACTCGGGGAACCAGGAGCGCCCCGTGCTGTACCTGAGCCGGAAACTTTTGCCGAGGGAAGTGGCATACTCGACCATCGAGAAGGAGTGTCTGGCCATGGTGTGGGCACTGCAACGTTTGCAGCCCTACCTGTATGGGCGCGCCTTCACGGTGGTAACCAACCATAATCCTCTGAGCTGGTTGCACACAGTGTCCAGAACCAATGGAAAGTTGCTCTGCCGGAGCCTTGCCCTTCAACAGTACGACTTTACTGTAAAACACAGGAAGGGCAGTGAAAACGGCAATGCCGATGGGTTGTCCCGCCGGGGCAAACCCGCTGAGGTGCGCATGGCCGATTACCGACAGGTAATTCCTCCGTAGCTCCCTCTTAAGGGGGGAGGTGTGATATACAATGTCTGTGAAGTATGAGGTTTTGTCTGTAAAAGATGTTTCTAGAAATCCTCCATTCTATGACAATGTAGACTGCCAGCTTTGCAGCAGCACCTGCAAACCCCCCTTCTCTGCACACACACCAGTGTCTTCATGTGCTAGCTGTGAAACCTGAACCCGGCTACTTCCTATCGAAGCCTCTCCATCCCCCCTCGCTGGACAGCTAAGTGTAACAGATGTCCCTTTGTTTAAGACTATATTGCTGAATAAAACTATCAGAGACTGCACTGCAAAAACTATACATGACAGAGAAATAATAGTCATATTTCCGTGATTGGAGTGGTCCCGGCTTCACTACCGTGGCTTTTGCGAGGTCCTCATGCCTTCAGAACCTGAGATATGGGTTCCTTCCAAATGGTGTATCAGAACTACTGCATATTTGGGCTTGAAATATTGTAATCAATAAACTACAAAGAATGATACCGTGCTTGTGCGTACTTCCCCCTATGAGATACAGTTATATTAAGTTTTGTAGTTTGATTCTAAATCCAAGAGTAGGGGGCAGACCCTCTCCAGACTGCCCCTTCCGTGATGTCACACAGACCCTAGTCTATAGCTATCCCTTAGCAAATTCCAGTCAGTTGGAGCTGAGTTTTGTGTTATGATTGAGTCACCGTAGGAGGCAAAAACAGAAATGCTAGCTAAGTCCAGAAAACCAGAGAGGTTGGCAGCTATCGGATTGCAGACCCCTGATCCTATCCACAACAACTAACAGTAGCCGTGGGGGGTTCCTACGATGCCCTAGACCTCTCGATCACAGCCGGAGAATTAAATAGGCCTAAAGAAAGAAAGGGGAAATCTAAACTGCCCCAGAGCAGACCCCAAAGCAATAGGCAGCCCCCAACATATAATGACGGTGAAGCAAGATGAAAACACAAACACAGACAGAAAGATAGACTGAGCAAAGACGGGGCCCAAGCTAACTAGATAGGAAAGGACAGGAAGGCTGCTGTCTGCAATCCGTGAAAAACCCTATGAAAATAAGAGCCAACAGACTAACAGTGAAAAAGGCCCTGAAGACGCTAGGCTTCAAAAAAGCTATGTCAGTACTCAGGAATATTCTGAAGACAGAGCAACCGGCAAAAGGAGATTCAGCTCACCCCAGCAGGGAATGGCAGAATCCAGAAAAGCAAGGAAAACAAAAACAAAACACCAATGCTAACAGGCAAAGCAGAAAACTTAGCTTTAGAGGAGCAGGATTCAGACTGGTGTCCTAGAAGTCCACAGAGAAATCACCCGCAGGGCAGAAGGGCGTCGGCAGCCTTATATCCAGTCCGTGACTCCACTCAGCCAGTCATCCTCATTAGGCTCAGGTGCCTGATAATCAGGCTCATTACCTTCCTTTACCAGAATAGGGAGTTCACCAGACCTCAGTGACGAAGGGGAAAATGAACAACAGTACCTCCCCCTTGAGGAGGGGTCACCGAACCCTCAACCAAGCCACCAGGGTGATCAGGGTGAGCCCGATGAAAGGCACGCACCAATCTTTTGGCATGAATATCAGAGGCAGAGACCCAGGAATTATCCTCCTGACCATAACCCTTCCACTTAACCAAATACTGGAGTCTCCGTCTAGCCAGACGGGAATCCAGTATTTTCTCTACCTCATATTCCATGTTACCTTCAACCAATACAGGGTCTGGAGGTGCCACCCCAGGAACAACTGGTTCAACAAACCTCTTCAACAAGGACTTATGGAACACATTATGGATTTTAAATGTGACAGGAAGAGCCAAACGAAAAGAGACCGGATTAATAATCTCCAAAATCTTGTAAGGTCCAATAAATCTAGGCTTAAACTTAGGAGAAGCCACCTTCAGGAAAACCGCTGGGCCTTTTCCTGGGAGAGAGATAACTTATCCACCACTTGGTCCCAGATCTGGTGCATTCTCTCCACCACAGTGTCAACACCTGGGCAGGCAGAAGGCTCCACCTGCCCTGAAGAAAATCGAGGATGAAACCCAAAGTTACAAAAAAAAGGTGACATCAAAGTGGCAGAACTAGCTCTATTATTTAAAGCAAATTCGGCCAAGGGCAAAAATGAAACCCAATCATCCTGATCAGCGGAAATAAAACATCTCAAATACGACTCCAAGGTCTGGTTTGTTCTCTCTGTCTGCCCATTGGTCTGAGTGTGAAAAGCAGAGGAGAAGGACAACTGAATTCTCAGCTTGGAACAGAAGGTCCTCCAAAATCTAGACACAAACTGAACTCCCCTGTCAGATACAATGTTCTCAGGAATCCCATGTAAGCGAACCACCTGTTGCAAAAACAGGGGCACCAACTCATAGCAAGATGGCAACTTAGGGAGTGGTACAAGATGAACCATCTTAGAGAACCTATCACAAATCACCCAAATAACAGTCATTCTTTGAGAGACCAGCATATCAGAGATGAAATCCATTGAAATATGGGTCCATGGCCTCCTGGGGACCGGCAAAGGCATCAACAGCCCACTAGAGTGAGAACAAGATTTAGACCGGGAGCAAGTCCCACAGGACTGCACAAAATTCCTGACATCATGAGACAAGGTGGGCCACCAAAAAGAGCGACTCACCAGATCCCTAGTACCAAAAATACCTGGATGACCAGCCAATGCAGAGCAATGAACTTCAGACATCACGCTCTTCTTCCACTGGTCAGGAACATACAACTTTCCACTGGGACAACGCTCAAGGTTTGTCCTCCTGGAACTCTTGCAGAGCAAGTCTCAAATTGGGCGAGATGGCAGAAAGAACTACCCCTTCGCCTAAGATGGTAGCAGGCTTGGTCACCACAGGAGAATCAGCAAAGAAACTCCTAACGTTGCACCTTAGACAAAACTCTATCACATTGCATAGGTTCAGACGTCTGTTCAACCGGTGGCAACACCTCTCGTGCAATCCTGCGTTCACGTAAATGCCGATCAACCTGAATGGCTAATGACATAGAATCGTCCAGACCAGAGGGAACAGGAAATCCCACCATAGTATCTTTTACGGCTTCTGACAAACCCTTCCGAAAGAGAGCAGCCAAGGCATTATCATTCCAGGTAGTAAGGACCGCCCACTTTCGGAACTTTTGACAGTACAACTCTGCAGAATCTCGACCCTGGTTCAATGCCAACAGGGTCTTTTCAGCCTGATCAATAGCATTAGGTTCGTCATACAACAACCCCAAAGCTTGAAAGAATGCGTTCACATTAGTCAGAATAGGATCATCTGGTTTCAAAGAAAACGCCCAATCCTGGGGATCGCCACGCAGCAAAGAGATGACAATTTTAACCTGCTGCGCGGAGCTCCCTGACAAGTTAGGCTTCAAGGCAAAAAATAATTTACAATTATTTTTGAAACTCAAAAATTTAGATCGATCCCCAAAAAATACATCAGGTGTAGGGATCTTTGGTTCAGCAGCATGCGAACGAGCAAGGTAGGCGGAAATTCCCCGCACTTCCGCAGCGAGCTGCTCCACATGATCAGACAATTGCTTTATCTCCATTGAGAGAAAAAAAAATTCCCCCTACGGCCTCAGAGATATAGAGGAAAGAATATACACAAACCTTTTTTTTTTCTTTTTTTTTTTAAACACAATTCTTTCCTGCCATTGAGTACCCTAGGATCTGCGGTATGGCGGGTGATTCTGTTATGATTGAGTCACCGTAGGAGGCAAAAACAGAAATGCTAGCTAAGTCCAGAAATCCAGAGAGGTTGGCAGCTATCGGATTGCAGACCCCTGATCCTATCCACAACAACTAACAGTAGCCATGGGGGGTTCCTACGATGCCCTAGACCCCTCGATCACAGCCGGAGAATTAAATAGGCCTAAAGAAAGAAAGGGGAAATCTAAACTGCCCCAGAGCAGACCCCAAAGCAATAGGCAGCCCCAAACATATAATGACAGTGAAGCAAGATGAAAACACAAACACAGACAGAAAGATAGACTGAGCAAAGACGGGGCCCAAGCTAACTAGATAGGAAAGGACAGGAAGGCTGCTGTCTGCAATCCGTGAAAAACCCTATGAAAATAAGAGCCAACAGACTGACAGTGAAAAAGGCCCTGAAGACGCTAGGCTTCAAAAAAGCTATGTCAGTACTCAGGAATATTCTGAAGACAGAGCAACCGGCAAAAGGAGATTCAGCTCACCCCAGCTGGGAATGACAGAATCCAGAAAAGCAAGGAAAACAAAAACAAAACACCAATGCTAACAGGCAAAGCAGAAAACTTAGCTTTAGAGGAGCAGGAATCAGACTGGTGTCCTAGAAGTCCACAGAGAAATCAACCGCAGGGCAGAAGGGCGTCAGCAGCCTTATATCCAGTCCGTGGCTCCACTCAGCCAGTCATCCTCATTAGGCTCAGGTGCCTGATAATCAGGCTCATTACCTTCCTTTACCAGAATAGGGAGTTCACCAGACCTCAGTGACGAAGGGGAAAATGAACTCACAACAGTTTTGATGCTGAACAGACCTACCCCCATGTCTTGGGACGTCTGGCCCCTCCCCCATGCCACATGGTCTGCCTAAGGAGCAATATGTGAGTGTAATTTCTTTCTGCCTTTAATCCCTTTATGTTATATTTGTATTGTACATATTTTATGTCTCAATTCTATAGCAACTTTTATCAGTATAATCACTGCCCACATTTTGGGAATAAATCGTAAAATTATCAGTTTGTCTCCATGCTCTAAGAAACGAACTATACGCCTTGTTTAGATAATCGCTACTAATTCAAGGGGTTTGCCGCCGACCCTCTTAATTAACTCTGTGAATTAAGTAAACCGTGAATGGTGGCAGCGTGGTGTGTGTGGTTGTTTCGGCTAGTTGACAGTCCAGAAGGGTCTTATATTTCTGAATGAGGGGCTGCGGCCACAGCATTGATAATTCCCTTACTGCAGTAGCCTAATTGTCCGTGCACAAGAAGCAGCCCGTCCGGCGAATAATCATCCGAGGTGCAATTCCCTGACTGACCTGAGGGTAAGGGGGGCGCAGGAGAGCTGCGAGTTCCAAAGTGGAACTGAGAAAGTGGGATATACATAAATCCCTGCAGTTCTTGGAAGGTTGTTAGCAGTGGTGGGGCATCCAAAATACCCCCCTGCAATAAATTGTTAGAGCAAGGTTAGCTTGCTGCATTTTTTTTGTCACATGGTACCAGTGGTGGGATAACTAAGATAAGCCCCCACTGTGCCTGTGACCGCCGTGTGCCGGCAGTGTGTCGCGTCCCTCCATCCGCTGATACACCTGTGTCAGTGGTGGGATTGTGACATATTGGTGACACAAGGTCCGCTGTCCGTCACGTTTTGGTGGCAGCGGGACCCCCGTTCATCACGTAGTGGCGAAGAGCTGCGGGCGGTTCGTCACACCAAGAAATCTCCATACTGCGCCCAAGAAAAGTCCACACTGCACCCAAGAAATCTCCACACTGCACCCAAAAAATCTCCACACTACACCCAAGAAATCTTCATACTGCACCCAAGAAATGTCTACACTGCAACCAAGAAATCTCCATACTGCGCCCAATAAATCTCCACACTGCACCCAAGAAATCTCCATACTGCAACCAAGGAATCTCCACATTGCACCCAAGAAATCTCCACACTGCACCAAAGAAATCTCCACACTACACCCAAGAAATATCAACACTGCACTCAAGAAATCTCCATACTGTGTCCAAGAAATCTCCACACTGCATCCAAGAAATCTCCATACTGCGCCCAGAAAAAGTCCACACTGAACCCAAAAAATCTCCACACTGCACCCAAGAATTCTCAATTTTGCACCCAAGAAATCTCCATACTGTGCCCAAGAAAAGACCACACTGCACCCGAGAAATCTCCATACTGCGCCTAAGAAAAGTCCAAACTGCACCCAAGAAATCTCCACACTGCACCCAAGAAATCTCCATACTGCGCCCAAGAAATCTCCACACTGCACCCAAGAAATCTCCATACTGCACCCAAGAAATCTCCACAATGCATCCAAAAAATCTCCACACAGCACCCAAGAAATCTCCATACTGCACACAAGAAATCTCCATACTGCACACAAGAAATCTCCATACTGCGCCCAAGAAATCTCCACACTGCACCCAACAAATCTCCATGCTGCACCCAAGAAATCTCCATGCTGCACCCAAGTAATCTCCACACTGCACCCAAGAAATCTCCACACTGCACCAGAGAAATCTCCACATAGCACCCAAAAAAAGCCATACTGCACCCAAGAAATATCCAAAATGCACCCAAGAAATCTCCTCACTACACCCAAAAAATCTCCACACTGCACCCAAGAAATCACCATAATGTAAACAAGAAATCTCCTTACTGCACCCAAGAAATCTCCACACTGCACCCAAGAAATCTCCATACTGCAACCAAGGAATTTCCACACTGCACCCAAGAAATCTCCATACTGCGCCCAAGAAAAGTCGACACTGCACCCAAGAAATCTCCACACTGCACCCAAGAAATCTCCATACTGCACCCAAGAAATTTCCACACTGCACCCAAGAAATCTCCATATTGCGCCCAAGAAAAGTCGACACTGCACCCAAGAAATCTCCACACTGCACCCAAGAAATCTCCATTTTGCACCCAAGAAATCTCCATACTGTGCCCAAGAAAAGACCACGCTGCGCCCAAGAAATCTCCACACTGCACCCAAAAAATCTCCACACGGCACCCAAGAAATCTCCATACTGCGCCCAAGAAATCTCCACACTGCGCCCAAGAAATCTCCATACTGCACCCAATAAATCTCCATACTGCGCCCAAGAAATCTCCACCCTGCACCAAAGAAATCTCCACACTGCACCCAAGAAATATCCATACTGCGCCCAAGAAAAGTCCACACTGCACCCAATAAATCTCCACACTGCACCCTAGAAATCTCCACACTGCACCAAAGAAATCTCCACACTGCACCAAAGAAATATCCATACTGCGCCCAAGAAAAGTCCACACTGCACACAAGTAATCTACATACTGTGTACAAGAAATCTCCACACTGCACCCATATAATCTCCATACTGTGCCCAAGAAATCTTCTCACTGCACCCAAGAAATCTCCATACTGCGCCCAAGAAATCTCCACACTGCACCAAAGAAGCCTCCATACTGCGCCCAAGAAATCTCCATACCGTGCCCAAGAAAAGTCCACACTGCACCCAAGAAATCTCCACATTGCACCCAAGAAATCTCCACACTGCACCAAAGAAATCTCCACACTGCACCAAAGAAATCTCCATACTGCGCCAAAGAAAAGTCCACACTGCACCCAAGAAATCTCCACACTGCACCCAAGAAATCTCCATTTTGCACCCAAGAAATCTCCATACTGTTCCCAAGAAAAGACCACACTGCGCCCAAGAAATCTCCACGCTGCACCCAAAAATTCTCCAAACGGCACGCAAGAAATCTCCATACTGCGCCCAAGAAATCTACACACTGCGCCCAAGAAATCTCCATACTGCGCCCAAGAAATCTCCATACTGCACCCAAGGAATCTCCATACTGCACCCAAGAAATCTCCACACTGCACCCAAAATATCTCTACACTGCAATCAAGAAATCTCCATACCGCACCCAAGAAATCTCCACACTGCACCCAAGAAATGTCCACACTGCACCCAAAAAATCTCAAACTGCGCCCAAAAAGTCTCCACACTGCACCCAAGAAATCTCCATACTGCGCCCAAGAAATCTTCACACTGCACCCAAGAAATCTCCACGCTGCGTCCAAGAAATCTCCATACTGCGCCCAAGAAAAGTCCACACTGCACCCAGGAAATCTCCACATTGCACCCAAGAAATCTTCACACTGCACCAAAGAAATCTCCACACTGCACCCAAGAAATCTCCATACTGCGTCAAACAAAAGTCCACACTGCATCGAAGAAATCTCCACACTGCACCCAAAAAATCTCCACACTGCACCAAAGAAATCTCCATACTGCGCCCCAGAAATGTCTACACTGCACCCAAGAAATCTCCATACTGCACCCAAGAAACCTCCATACTGCAACCAAGAAATCTCCACACTGCACCCAAGAAATGTCCACACAGCGCCCAAGAAATCTCCACACTGCACCCAAGAAATTTCCACACTGCACCCAAGAAATCTCCACACTTCGCCCAAAAAATCTCCACACTGCACCCAACAAATCTCCATGCTGCGCCCAAGAAATCTCCACACTGCGACCAAGAAATCTTCACATTGCACCCAAGAAATCTCCACGCTGCGCCCAAGAAATCTCCACACTGCACCCAAGAAATCTCCATTTTGAAATCACGAAATCTCCATACTGTGAACAAGAAAAGTCCACACTGCACCCAAGGAATCTCCATAGTGCGCCCAAGAAATCCCCACACTGCACCCGAGAAATCTCCATACTGCGCCCAAGAAAAGTCCACACTGCACCCAAGAAATCTCCACACTGCACCCAAAAAATCTCCACACAGCACCCAAGTAATTTCGATACTGCGCCCAAGAAATCTCCACACTGCACCCAAGAAATCTCCACACTGCACCCAAGAAATCTCCATACTGCACCCAAGAAATCTCCACACTGCACCCAAAATATCTCCACACAGCACCCAAGAAATTTCCATACTGCGCCCAAGAAATCTCCACACTGCACCCAAGAAATTTCCACACTGCACCCAAAAAATCTCCATACTGCGCCCAAGAAATCTCAACAGTGCACACAAAAAAATCTCCATTCTGCGCCAAAGAAATCTCCACACTGCGCCCAAGAAATATCCACACTGCACCCAAGAAATGTCCACACTGCACCCAAGAAATGTCCACACTGCACCCAAAAAATCTCCACACTGCACCCAAGAAATCTCCATACTGCACCCAAGAAATCTCCACACTGCACCCAAGAAATCTTCACACTGCACCCAAGAAATCTCCACACTGCACCCAAGAAATCTCCACGCTGCGCCCAAGAAATCTCCATAAAGTCCACACTGCACCCAAGAAATCTCCACATTGCAAATCTTCACACTGCACCAAAGAAATCTCCACACTGCACCCAAGAAATCTCCATACTGCGTCCAAGAAAAGTCCACACTGCATGCAAGAAATCTCCACACTGCACCCCAAAAGTCTCCACACTGCACCCAAGAAATCTCAATACTGCGGCCAAAAAATCTCCACACTGCACCCAAGAAATCTCCACACTGCGCCAAAGAAATGTACACACTGCACCCAAGAAATCTCCATACTGTGCCCAAGAAATCTCCACGCTGCGCCCAAGAAATCTCCACACTGCAGCCGAGAAATCTCCATACTGTGCACAAGAAAAGTCCACAGTGCACCCAAGAAATCTCCACACTGCACCCAAGAAATCTCCAATTTGAAATCAAGAAATCTCCATACTGTGAACAAGAAAAGTCCACACTGCACCCAAGGAATCTCCATAGTGCGCCCAAGAAATCCCCACACTGCACCCGAGAAATCTCCATACTGCGCCCAAGAAAAGTCCACACTGCACCCAAGAAATCTCCACACTGCACCAAAGAAATCTCCACACTGCACCCAAGAAATCTCCATACTGTGTCCAAGAAAAGTCCACACTGCATGCAAGAAATCTCCACACTGCACCCCAAAAGTCTCCACACTGCACCCAAGAAATCTCAATACTGCGGCCAAAAAATCTCCACACTGCACCCAAGAAATCTCCACACTGCGCCAAAGAAATGTACACACTGCACCCAAGAAATCTCCATACTGTGCCAAGAAATCTCCACGCTGCGCCCAAGAAATCTCCACACTGCAGCCGAGAAATCTCCATACTGTGCACAAGAAAAGTCCACAGTGCACCCAAGAAATCTCTACACTGCACCCAAGAAATCTCCAATTTGAAATCAAGAAATCTCCATACTGTGAACAAGAAAAGTCCACACTGCACCCAAGGAATCTCCATAGTGCGCCCAAGAAATCCCCACACTGCACCCGAGAAATCTCCATACTGCGCCCAAGAAAAGTCCACACTGCACCCAAGAAATCTCCACACTGCACCCAAAAAATCTCCACACAGCACCCAAGAAAATTCGATACTGCGCCCAAGAAATTTCCACACTGCATCCAAGAAATCTTCATACTGCACCCAAGGAATCTCCATACTGCACCCAAGAAATCTCCACACTGCACCCAAAATATCTCCACACAGCACCCAAGAAATTTCCATACGGCGCCCAAGAAATCTCCACACTGCGCCCAAGAAATGTCCACACTGCAACCAAAAAATCTCCATACTGCGCCCAAGAAATCTCAACAGTGCACACAAAAAAATCTCCATTCTGCGCCCAAGAAATCTCCCCACTGCGCCCAAGCAATATCCACACTGCACCCAAGAAATCTCCACACTGCACCCAAAAAATCTCCATACTGCACCCAAGAAATCTCCACACTGCACCCAAAATATCTCCACACTGCACCCAAGAAATCTCCATACTGCACCCAAGAAATCTCCACACTGCACCCAAGAAATGTCCACACTGCACCCAAAAAATCTCCATACTGCGCCCAAGAAATCTCCACACTGCACCCAAGAAAAGTCCACACTGCACCCAGGAAATCTCCACATTGCACCCAAGAAATCTTCACACTGCACCAAAGAAATCACCACACTGCACCAAAGAAATCTCCATACTGCGCCCAAGAAATGTCTACACTGCACCCAAGAAATCTCCATACTGCACCCAAGAAACCTCCATACTGCAACCAAGAAATCTCCACACTGCACCCAAGAAATGTGCACACTGGACCCAAAAAATCTTCATACTGCACACAAGAAATCTACATACTGCACCAAAGAAATCTCAACACTTCACCCGAGAAATCTCCATACTGCACCCAAGAAATCTCCATACTGCACCCAAGAAATCTCCACACAGCACCCAAGAAATCTCCATACTGCACCCAAGAAATCTCCATACTGCACTCAAGAAATCTCCACACTGCACCCGAGAAATCTCCACACTGCACCAGAGAAATCTGCACATAGCACCCAAGAAATCTCCATACTGCACCCAAAATATCTCCTCACTGCACCCAAGAAATCTCCATACTGCACCCAAGAAATCTCCACACTGCACCCAAGAAATGTCCACATTTCACCCAAGAAATCTCCATACTGTGCCAAAGAAATCTCCACACTGCACCCAATAAATGCCCACACTGCACCCAAAAAATCTCCACACTGCGCCCAAGAAATCTCCACACTGCGCCCAAGAAATCTTCACACTGCACCCAAGAAATCTCCACATTGCACCCAAGAAATCTTCACACTGCACCAAAGAAATCTCCACACTGCGTCCATGAAAAGTCCACACTGCATCCAAGAAATCTCCACACTGCACCCCAAAAATCTCCACACTGCACCCAAGAAATCTCCATACTGCGTCCAAAAAATATCCACACTGCGCCCAAGAAATCTCCACAATGCACCCAAGAAATGTCCACACTGCACCCAAGAAA
This sequence comes from Dendrobates tinctorius, assembly GCF_039654945.1. Taxonomy (NCBI): domain Eukaryota; kingdom Metazoa; phylum Chordata; class Amphibia; order Anura; family Dendrobatidae; genus Dendrobates; species Dendrobates tinctorius. The sequence continues at coordinate 488,117 of NW_027361911.1, forward strand.
TCTCCACACTGCGCCAAAGAAATGTACACACTGCACCCAAGAAATCTCCATACTGTGCCAAGAAATCTCCACGCTGCGCCCAAGAAATCTCCACACTGCAGCCGAGAAATCTCCATACTGTGCACAAGAAAAGTCCACAGTGCACCCAAGAAATCTCCACACTGCACCCAAGAAATCTCCAATTTGAAATCAAGAAATCTCCATACTGTGAACAAGAAAAGTCCACACTGCACCCAAGGAATCTCCATAGTGCGCCCAAGAAATCCCCACACTGCACCCGAGAAATCTCCATACTGCGCCCAAGAAAAGTCCACACTGCACCCAAGAAATCTCCACACTGCACCCAAAAAATCTCCACACAGCACCCAAGAAATTTCGATACTGCGCCCAAGAAATTTCCACACTGCATCCAAGAAATCTTCATACTGCACCCAAGGAATCTCCATACTGCACCCAAGAAATCTCCACACTGCACCCAAAATATCTCCACACAGCACCCAAGAAATTTCCATACGGCGCCCAAGAAATCTCCACACTGCGCCCAAGAAATGTCCACACTGCAACCAAAAAATCTCCATACTGCGCCCAAGAAATCTCAACAGTGCACACAAAAAAATCTCCATTCTGCGCCCAAGAAATCTCCCCACTGCGCCCAAGCAATATCCACACTGCACCCAAGAAATCTCCACACTGCACCCAAAAAATCTCCACACTGCACCCAAGAAATCTCCATACTGCACCCAAGAAATCTCCACACTGCGCCCAAGAAATCTTCACACTGCACCCAAGAAATCTCCACGCTGCGCCCAAGAAATCTCCATACTGCGCCCAAGAAAAGTCCGCACTGCACCCAAGAAATCTCCACATTGCATCCAAGAAATCTTCACACTGCACCAAAGAAATCTCCTCACTGCACCAAAGAAATCTCCATACTGCGTCCAAGAAAAGTCCACACTGCATCCAAGAAATCTCCACACTGCACCCCAAACATGTCCACACTCCACCCAAGAAATCTTCATGCTGCGCCCAAAAAATATCCACACTCCGCCCAAGAAATCTCCACACTGCACCCAAGAAATCTCCACACAGCACCCGAGAAATCTCGATACTGCGCCCAAGAAAAATCCACAGTGCACCCAAGAAATCTCCACACTGCACCCAAGAAATCTCCATTTTGAACCCAAGAAATCTCCATACTGTGCCCAAGAAAAGTCCACACTGCACCCAAGAAATCTCCATAGTGCAACCAAGAAATACCCACACTGCACCCGAGAAATCTCCATACTGCGCCCAAGAAAAGTCCACACTGCACCCAAGAAATCTCCACACTGCACACAAAAAATCTCCACACTGCACCCAAGAAATCTCCATACTGCACCCAAGGAATCTCCATACTGCACCCAAGAAATCTCCACACTGCACCCAAAATATCTCCACACTGCACCCAAGAAATCTCCATACTGCACCCAAGAAATCTCCACACTGCACCCAAGAAATGTCCACACTGCACCCAAAAAATCTCCATACTGCGCCCAAGAAATCTCCACACTGCACCCAAGAAAAGTCCACACTGCACCCAGGAAATCTCCACATTGCACCCAAGAAATCTTCACACTGCACCAAAGAAATCACCACACTGCACCAAAGAAATCTCCATACTGCGCCCAAGAAATGTCTACACTGCACCCAAGAAATCTCCATACTGCACCCAAGAAACCTCCATACTGCAACCAAGAAATCTCCACACTGCACCCAAGAAATGTGCACACTGGACCCAAAAAATCTTCATACTGCACACAAGAAATCTACATACTGCACCAAAGAAATCTCAACACTTCACCCGAGAAATCTCCATACTGCACCCAAGAAATCTCCATACTGCACCCAAGAAATCTCCACACAGCACCCAAGAAATCTCCATACTGCACCCAAGAAATCTCCATACTGCACTCAAGAAATCTCCACACTGCACCCGAGAAATCTCCACACTGCACCAGAGAAATCTGCACATAGCACCCAAGAAATCTCCATACTGCACCCAAAATATCTCCTCACTGCACCCAAGAAATCTCCATACTGCGCCCAAGAAATCTCCACACTGCACCCAAGAAATGTCCACATTTCACCCAAGAAATCTCCATACTGTGCCCAAGAAATCTCCACACTGCACCCAATAAATGCCCACACTGCACCCAAAAAATCTCCACACTGCGCCCAAGAAATCTCCACACTGCGCCCAAGAAATCTTCACACTGCACCCAAGAAATCTCCACATTGCACCCAAGAAATCTTCACACTGCACCAAAGAAATCTCCACACTGCGTCCATGAAAAGTCCACACTGCATCCAAGAAATCTCCACACTGCACCCCAAAAATCTCCACACTGCACCCAAGAAATCTCCATACTGCGTCCAAAAAATATCCACACTGCGCCCAAGAAATCTCCACAATGCACCCAAGAAATGTCCACACTGCACCCAAGAAATCTCCATACTGCGCCCAAGAAATCTCCACGCTGTGAACAAGAAATCTCCACAATGCACCCAAGAAATTTCCATACTGTACCCAAGAAAAGTCCACACTGCCCCCAAAATATCTCCACACTGCACCCAAGAAATCTCCATACTGCACCCAAGAAATCTCCATACTGCAACCAAGAAATCCCCATACTGCACTCAAGAAATCTCCACACTGCACCCAAGAAATCTCCACACAGCACCTGAGAAATCTCCATACTGCGCCCAAGAAATGTGCACACTGCACCCAAGAAATCTCCTTACTGCACCCAAGAAACCTCCATACTGCAACCAGGAAATCTCCACATTGCACCCAAGAAATCTCCACACTGCATCCAAGAAATCTCCATACTGCGCCCAAGAAATTTCCATACTGCACCGAAGAAATCTCCATACTGCGCCCAAGAAGCCTCCATACTGCGCCCAAGAAATCTCCACACTGCACCCGAGAAATCTCCATACTGCACCCAAAAAATCTCCACACTGCACCCAAAAAATCTCCATACTGCACCCAAGAAATCTCCATACTGCACCCAAGAAATCTCCACACTGCACCCGAGAAATCTCCACACTGTACCCGATAAATCTCCACACTGCACCAGAGAAATCTCCACATAGCACCCAAGAAATCTCCATACTGCACCCGAGAAATCTCCATACTGCACCAAAGAAATCTCCACACTGCACCCAAGAAATTTCCATCTTGCACCCAAGAAATCTCCATACTGTGCCCTAGAAAAGTCCACACTGCACCCAAGAAATCTCCACATTGCACTCCAGAAATCTCCACACTGCACCCATGAAATCTCCTTAGTGCCTCAAAGAAATCTCCACACTGCACCCAAAAAATCTCCATTCTGTGCCCAAGAAATGTCCACACTGCACCGGAGAAATCTCTATACTGCGCCCAAAAATCTTCACATTGCTCTCAAGAAATCTCCACACTGCACCCAAGAAATCTTCTTACTGCGCCAAAGAAATCTCCACACTGCGCCCAAGAAATTCACACTCTGTACCCAAGAAATCTCCATACTGCACGCAAGAAATCTCCACTCTGCACCCGAGAAATCTCCACACTGCACCAGAGAAATCTCCACACTGCACCCGAGAAATCTCCACACTGCACCCAAGAAATCTCCTTACTGCACCCAAAAAAAGTCCACACTGCGCCCAAGAAATCTCCACCCTGCACCAAAGAAATCTCCACACTGCACCCAAGAAATATCCATACTACGCCCAAGAAAAGTCCACACTGCACACAAGAAATCTACATACTGTGTCCAAGAAATCTCCACAATGCACCCATGAAATCTCCATACTGTGCCCAAGAAATCTTCACACTGCACCCAAGAAATCTTCATACTGCGCCAAAGAAATCTCCACACTGCACCAAAGAAACCTCCATACTGCACCAAAGAAATCTCCATACCGTGCCAAAGAAAATCCACACTGCATCCAAGAAATCTCCACATTGCACTCCGGAGATCTCCACACTGCACCCAAGAAATTTCCACACTGCACCCAAGAAATCTCCATACTGCACCCAAGAAATATCCACACTGCACCCAAGAAATCTCCATACTGCGCCCAAGAAATCTCCACACTGTGCCCAAGAAATCTTCACACTGCACCCAAGAAATCTCCACGCTGCGCCCAAGAAAAGTCCACACTGCACCCAAGAAATCTCCACATTGCAAATCTTCACACTGCACCAAAGAAATCTCCACACTGCACCGAAGAAATCTCCATACTGCGTCCAAGAAAAGTCCACGCTGCTTGCAAGAAATCTCCACACTGCACACCAAAAATCTCCACACTGCACCCAAGAAATCTCTATACTGCGGCCAAAAAATATCCACACTGCACCCAAGAAATCTCCACACTGCGCCCAAGAAATGTCCACACTGTACCCAAGAAATCTCCATACTGCGCCCAAGAAATCTCCACGCTTCGTCCAAGAAATCTCCACACTGCAGCCGAGAAATCTCCATACTGTGCCCAAGAAAAGTCCATAGTGCGCCCAAGAAATCCCCACACTGCACCCGAGAAATCTCCATACTGCGCCCAAGAAAAGTCCACACTGCACCCAAAAAATCTCCACACAGCACCCAAAAAATTTCGATACTGCGCCCAAGAAATCTCCACACTGCACCCAAGAAATCTCCATACTGCACCCAAGTTATTTCCATACTGCACCCAAGAAATCTCCACACTGCACCCAAAATATCTCCACACAGCACCCAAGAAATTTCCATACTGCGCCCAAGAAATCTCCACACTGCACCCAAGAAATGTCCACACTTCACCCAAAAAATCTCCATACTGCGCTCAAGAAACCTCCACAGTGCACACCAAAAAATCTCCATTCTGCGCCCAAGAAATCCCCACACTGCGCCCAAGAAATCTCCACACTGCACCAGAGAAATGTCCACACTGCACCCAAGAAATCTCCACACTGCATCCAAAAAATCTCCACACTGCACCCAAGAAATCTCCATACTGCACCCAAGAAATCTCCACACTGCGCCCAAGAAATCTTCACACTGCACCCAAGAAATCTCCACGCTGCGCCCAAGAAATCTCCATACTGCGCCCAAGAAAAGTCCACACTGCACCCAAGAAATCTCCACATTGAACCCAAGAAATCTTCACACTGCACCAAAGAAATCTCCTCACTGCACCCAAGAAATCTCCATACTGCGTCCAAGAAAAGTCCACACTGCATCCAAGAAATCTCCACACTGCTCCCCAAACATGTCCACACTTCACCCAAGAAATCTTCATACTGCGCCCAAAAAATATCCACACTGTGCCCAAGAAATCTCCACACTGCACCCAAGAAACCTCCACACTGCACCCGAGAAATCTCCATACTGCGCCCAAGAAAAATCCACAGTGCACCCAAGAAATCTCCATACTGTGCCCAAGAAAAGTCCACACTACACGCAAAAAATCTCCACACTGCACCCAAGAAATCTCCATACTGCGCCCAAGAAATCTCCATACTGCGCCCAAGAAATCTCCACACTGCACCCGAGAAATCTCCACACTGCACCCGAGAAATTTCCACACTGCACCCAAGAAATCTCCATACTGCACCTAAGAAATCTCCATACTGCGCCCAAAAAAAGTCCACAATGCACCCAATAAATCTCCATACTGTGCCCAAGAAATCTCCACCCTGCACCAAAGAAATCTCCACACTGCACCCAAGAAATATCCATACTGCGCCCAAGAAAAGTCCACACTGCACCCAATAAATCTCCACATTGCACCCTAGAAATCTCCACACTGCACCAAAGAAATCTCCACACTGCACCCAAGAAATATCCATACTGCGCCCAAGAAAAGGCCACACTGCACACAAGAAATCTCCATACTGTGCCCAAGAAATCTTCACACTGCACCCAAAAAATCTGCATACTGCCCCCAAGAAATCTCCACACTGCACCAAAGAGACCTCCATACTGCGCCCAAGAAATCTCCATACCGTGCCCAAGAAAAGTCCACACTGCACCCAAGATATCTCCACATTGCACTCCGGAGATCTCCACACTGCACCAATTAAATCTCCATACAGCCTCAAAGAAATCGCCACACTGCACCCAAAAAATCTCCATTCTGTGCCCAAGAAATGTCCACACTGCACTGGAGAAATCTCTATACTGCGCCCAAGAAATCTTCACACTGCACCAAAGAAATCTCCACACTGCACTGTTGTGAGTTCATTGTCCGGTCCACCAGTTGAATTCTCCTTCCAGGATCCCTCTGGTGGTAACTGGAGGTAGTGAGGCTGATTTAATCAGTAGACATCTGCCACCTGATAATGAGGATGATGATTGGACCTCAGGAATCTCAGACTGGATTTAAGACAGCCGACGCCCTAGTCTGGTGCTGGTGATTCCTTCTGGCTTGTCAGGTCTTGGTTTTTCAGCTCTGTTCCAGTCATCTAAAGCTAAGTTTTTCTGCTAATGTTCACACTTGATTTTGCTGGTCTATTCAGTTTTTGTGTGGTCAGCCAGCCCCGGCTGGGGCTGTGCTGACTTTCCACTCTTATTTATCTGTATTTGCCAATTTGCTTTTTTGTCCCTTATTAGATTGGCCTCTTTTTGCTCTGTCTCAGAATATTTCAGAGTGCTGATATAGTGGGAGAAGTCTAGTGACTTCAGGGTTAATTTTGCTATCAGAAGTGTTGGACATTATTTTTGTAGGGTTTTTGGCAGATTGCAGACAGTGTCTTTCCTTTCCTATCCTTTCTAGTTAGTTTGGGCCCCATCATTTGCTCAGCCTATTTTCCTGCCTGTGTTTGTGCTTTCATCTTGTTTCACCGTCAATACATGTGAGGGGGCTATCTTTCCTTTGGGGTCTGCTCTGGGGCAGTTGGTTTTCCCCTTTTCTTGCTTTGGGCTTATTTGGTCCTCCGGCATTGACGAAGCGTCTGGGACCATCGTAGGTATGCTCCACGGCTGCTGCTAGTTGTTGTGGTTAGGATCAGGGATCTGCAATCTGCATAGTTACCAACCTCTCTGGTTTTCTGTGACTTAGCTTGATTAGTCTTTTTCTCCTCGGTGACCCATTGATAACAGAATCACCAGCTATACCGCAGATTCTAGGGTACTCAAAAGCAGGAAAAGTTGCTAAAAAAAAGGAAAAAAAAGAAAAAAGGGTCAGAATTTTTTTTTATTTATTTTTTCCTCTTTTTTTTCTGGGGCCGTAGGAGGATTTTTTTTTTTTCCTAATGGAGATTAAGCAATTGTCTGATCGTGTGGAGCAACTTGCTGCTGAAGTGCGGGGAATTTCCACCTACCTCATTCAGTCACATGCTGCTGAACCTAAGATCCCTACTCCTGATGTGTTTTCTGGGGATCGTTCTAAATTTCAGAATTTTAAGAATAATTGTAAATTATTTCTTGCCTTGAAGCCTAACTCTTCGGGGAGTTCTGTGCAGCAGGTTAAAATTGTCATCGCCTTGCCGCGCGGCGATCCCCGGGATTGGGCTTATTCTCTGACACCTGAAAATCCTATTCTGACTAATGTGGATGCATTTTTTCAAGCCTTGGGGTTGTTGTATGATGAACCTAATGCTGTAGATCAGGCTGAGAGAACCCTGTTGGCATTAAACCAGGGTCAGGATCCTGCAGAGTTATACTGTCAAAAATTCCGAAAGTGGGCGGTCCTTACTACATGTAATGATAGTGCTTTGGCAGCTGTCTTTCGGAAGGGTTTATCAGAGACCGTAAAAGATGTCATGGTGGGATTTCCTGTTCCCTCTGGTCTGGATGATTCTATGTCAGTAGCCATTCAAGTTGATCGGCGTTTACGTGAACGTAAAACTACATGGGAGGTGCTGCCACCTTTTGAAGAAACGTCTGAACCTATGCAATGTGATGGGGTTTTGTCTTGGGCGCAACGTCAGGAGTTTAGAAGGCGTAATAAGCTGTGTTTTTTCTGTGGAGACGCCTCTCGTACTATTTCTGTCTGCCCTAAACGAGAGAAACGTTTTGCACACACATTTGCTGTGGGTGGCGTACAACCTAAGTTTCTTTTGGCAATTACTCTGATCTGCTCCTTATCCACGTTTTCTACTAAGGCTTTCGTGGATTCAGGAGCAGCGTTGAATCTGATGGATTTGGACTTTGCTAAACGTTGTGGTTTTTCCATGACTGGTCTGCAGACTCCTATTCCTTTGAGGGGTATTGATGCCACTCCTTTGGCGGAGAATAAACCTCAGTTTTGGACCCAGGTGATAATGCGAGTTGCCCCAGACCACCAAGAAAATTGTAAATTTTTGGTGCTGCATAATTTGCATGATACTATTGTTCTGGGGTTCCCCTGGTTGCAAACTCATAATCCAGTTTTGGATTGGAAATCTGGGACTGTGGTGAGTTGGGATTGTCAGTGTGTTCTTAGGGACGCTCCTGTTTTCTCCACCTCTCCTCAGTCTCATGATATTCCTGATTATCTAGCCGATATTTCTGATGTATTTAGTGAGAGTAAGTCTGTGTCTTTGCCTCCACATAGGAGTTATGACTGTGCAATTGAGCTGATGCCTGGGTGTAAATTTCCAAAGGGTCGGCTTTTCATCTTATCTGTACCCGAACATGATGCTATGCGATTACTAAGCTTGACCTCAGGGGGGCGTATAATCATATTTGCATCAAGCACGGGGATGAATGGAAGACGGCGTTTAATACTCCGGAGGGACATTTTGAGTACCTGGTGATGCCCCTTCTGTCTTCCAGTGCTTCATGAATGATATTTTCCGTGACTTTGTGGATAAGTTTTTGATCATCTATCTGGATGATATTTTGATCTTTTCTAGTGATTGGGATTCCCATGTGGAACATGTCCGGACTGTGTTCCGGATTTTGAGGGAGAATTCCCTGTTTGTTAAGGGATCAAAATGCCTCTTTGGTGTACAGAGGATTTCATTTTTGGGATTTATATTGTCTCCATCGACTATTGAAATGGACCCGGCCAAGGTACAGGCCATTTATGATTGGGTTCAGCCTACTTCTTTGAAGGCTGTCCAGAAATTTTTGGGTTTTGCCAATTTCTATCGTAAATTTATTGGTAATTTTTCTGGTATTGTCAAACCACTGACTGATCTGACCAAGAAGGGAGCTGATGTGCTGAATTGGTCTCCTGAGGCTGTCTCAGCATTTCAGGTGCTTAAGCGGAGATTTACTTCAGCTCCAGTTTTATGGCAACCCGATGTCTCACTTCCATTTCAGGTGGAGGTAGATGCTTCTGAGAATGGTGCAGGAGCTCTTTTGTCCCAAAAAGACCCTGTGACTTCTAAGATGAATCCCTGTGCCTTCTTTTCTCGAAAGTTCTCCCCATCTGAACGCAACTATGACGTGGGGAATCGGGAATTGTTGGCCATGAAATGGGCATTTGAGGAGTGGAGACATTGGTTGGAGGGAGCTAGACATCAAGTTGTGGTCCTCACTGATCACAAAAATTTGATTTATCTGGAGTCGGCCAAACGCTTGAATCCAAGACAGGCTAGATGGGCCTTGTTTTTCACGCGTTTTAATTTTGTGGTCTCTTTTCTTCCGGGCACTAAGAATGTTAAGGCAGACGCCCTTTCTAGGAGTTTCTTTGCCGATTCTCTTAATGTGACCGAGCCTACTACTATCCTAGGTGAGGAGGTAGTTCTTTCTGCCATTTCGCCCGATTTGAGACGCGCCCTGGAGGAATTTCAGGAGGATAAACCTGAGCATTGCCCTATGGGAAGATTGTATGTTCCTGACCAATGGAGAAAGAGAGTGATGTCTGAAGTCCATTGCTCCACATTGGCTGGTCATCCGGGTATTTTTGGTACCAGAGATTTGGTGAGTCGGTCGTTTTGGTGGCCTGCCTTATCTTGTGATGTCAGGAATTTTGTACAGTCCTGTGGGACTTGTTCTCGGTCTAAACCCTGTTCTCGTTCTAGTGGGTTGCTGATGCCCCTGCAGGTGCCCAAGAGGCCATGGACCCATATCTCAATGGATTTTATTTCTGATCTTCCTGTCTCTCAGAGAATGACTGTTATCTGGGTAATTTGTGATAGATTTTCGAAGATGGTCCATCTTGTACCACTCCCAAAGTTGCCATCTTCAGCTGAGTTGGTACCCTTGTTTTTACAACAGGTGGTTCGGTTACACGGGATTCCTGAGAACAGACTGTTGCGACCCAGAGACAAACCCGCACGCATTACCTCTGCCCCCCCATAATAAATCAACTCAGAAACCAAGTGATGGGTGAAGGTCGGTCACAGCTTTATTAATTGCTTTGTTAAACAACCATTTTGAAGGCACATAACTTCTCTTAACACGCGCTTGCCGCTAAATGCCCTGCTCCATATCCACAGGCAAGTCAGCCAGCAAGCCGTAATTCCGTGCCATTCCTTCTTTTACCGCCACGGAGGATCCGCCACGGAGGATCCTGTTTCTAAACAGGACTCCGACCCCCACCCATCAATAACAAAGCCTGCTCCACACCATCCTGCAATCCGGATAGGAATATATCGAGCCCGATATCGTTTAAATGAACCCCATCAGGCCTTAACAGGGCGCTGTTATCCCCTTCCAACTGTCACGCACAAATTTAGAAATACGAGCATTAATCGATCTCCTTGATTGTTCAACCGCCATCCCATCACGAGCCCCTTGCCACACCGCCCTCGGAACAATCTCGGACCACACCAAAACTAGTTCTTGGAAGAAACTATGGAACCGTTCCATATCAGCCCGCATCATCTTCAACAACTCCGCCACTTTGTAGGAGCACAGGTCATTTCCCCCCGCGTGCAGGACCAAAATAACAGTACCCCGATCTCCTCTTGCCACCGAAATGATCTCAGGCAAGACCTGTGGCCATTGCAGGCCCCTAACGCCTCTCCACATGAACTCCACATCCCGGAATCCAAGGTGCCGTCCACCTGGGCGACACTCAGCACGTTGCGCAGCCCAGAATATTTAAGAATGTCCCAGCAACCAAACGGTCGGTCTGATGGAACCTGCAAAAAAAGAAAATGTTAATACAATAAATCCTGACGAATATATCTAGCAAAGCATGCAGAACGCCACCTTCCTACCTTTTGAACTTCCGAATCCGGAAGACCCTCCTTAGCCGCTTCCGTAGCAGCACCAATGCGAAAAGAATGGGTACCATACTCACCAACTGGAACTCCTAAACCCTTCAAACATTTATTAAACACAGACTAAAATTGATACCTGGTTAACAGTGAAAAATCGAAATGCGTGAAGAAAAATTCACCCCCTCGTCTCATCGCCACATAAGCCCGAAGCAAAGTGACCGGACACATTGAGGCTTCGGCAGCATGCAACAAAACCCAAGAACCCCGACCCAACGGATCAGTCTTAGATTTACGGATTCGTATGCGAACCGACCCTTCCGAAAAAACCACGTCCTCGAAACGCAAACCACACCCCACGTCGAGCTTTGAACGCGGAACCAATTCCCCAACTCTCAGGGCCCCGAAAAATGCTAATCCATACGCAGTGGATAAAAGAGCTGTTTCAAAAGCGGATCTGCACACCTCCTGAGCCGTAGTTATGATCCGTCTAAGCAGGGCCAGCGACACCGGGCGCCGACACTCATTACTTGGTTGGACCCTTCGCAAACCCTTCATAGCCTGACGAATAATGAAAGATTTCGTAACATCAGGCCATCCTAAGAGCTGAAAGTGAAAAGCAACCCCCGACAATCGCTGCTGCGCCGATGCTCCCGATAAACCTTTGTTAGTCAACTGACACAAGTACTCAACCGTAACTTGCAATCTGGAATTCTCGCACGCCTGAACCGGCCTATGGCCCACCAACTGGCACCATTCCGACCACGCCTTACCATACGCACGCCAGGTTGATTGAGACACCGAGGAGCGGACAAGGGACATCAACTGTTCCCGACCACATCCCACAGGACCGACAGGCAATTGAAATCCTCTGGACTGACATTGGGGCCATGCACCGTGGAGACCTGAAAAGCAGAGAAATCAGAAAGATTAGAGAACAAACCATCCTGCCCATGCACCAACTGAACCCGAAGCCAAATGTTGAACCTCAAACATAGTAGGGCAAGTCTACGCAGGAGGCTCAAAATCGGCAAAGACCTGGACGACATGTGATTGATACAGCGAGCCACACCCGGGTTGTCAGACCGCAACTGAATTTCCTGATAGCACAGTAACTCACCCCACAACTCAAACAAAACCACGATTGGAAAAATCTCACATAGTCTTGTCCTGACAAAGGCCCGTCTCAGACCACGTCTCCGGCCAGCCCTCCCGACAGCGCCGTTTGCCAAATCCAGCCACGAAACCCGCCACTCCATCGCCTTTCGTAAACAAATCCAATTCCTGAGCCGTCCGGCACGGTAACATGAAACGAGTATGACCATTAAACGATTGCAAAAAAGAAAGCCACACTTCCAAATCCGCCTTCATGGCCCTCGTGACCCGCACCCTGTGGTGCGGGCTAGAGGCACCTTTCGTAGCCAGCGACAGCCATCGCGAGAAAACCCTGCCCACCGGCATGACCCTGCACGCAAAAACCAACAAACCTAGCAATGATTGCATCTGCAACAGGGTGACATTCCTAACAGACAGAAAACCCGAAATCAAGGAAACCAATTTTTGAATCTCTTCCACAGGCAAGCGAAAAACCATTGCTACCGTATCAATTTCAATTCCAAGAAACGACAAAATGCGAACCGGGCCAATCGTCTTCTCCGGAGACAGAGGAACGCCAAATTCCTTTGCCATAGCCGTGAACGCAGCGAGCAACCTGTGACACACATCCGAGTCATTCGGGCCTACAAAAAGGAAATCATCCAAATAGTGAGTAACTGACCTGACTCCTGCTTCCCATCTAACCACCCATTCCAGAAAGGAACTAAAAAGCTCAAAGTAATAGCACGAAATAGAACACCCCATGGGAAGACACATGTCAAAATAAAACTCTCCTGCAACCTGACAACCCAACAAATGAAAACAATCCGGATGCACCGGCAACAGGCGAAAAGTCGAATCGATATCCTACCCCCGCGCTCCTGATCAAAGCCACGGCCCTATCGAAAGACGCATATGATACTGACGCACCAGGGGAGAGTCCATCATTCACCGAAAAACCCTTCGGGTGCGACAAATGGTGAATTAACCGAAAAGAGCCCGGTTCCTTCTTTGGGACCACTCCCAGAGGAGATACTCTAAAATCCTGAAAAGGCGGCGTCAAAAAAGGACCCGCCATCCTACCCAGATCTACCTCCTTCTGCACCTTTGATAACAAAACATCAGGATGTTCCCGAGCCGACTTCAAATTTTCAGAAAAACCAGGGGACCTATGCAATCGAAACGGAATGAAAAAACCCTCCGAAAACCCAAAACGCAACTGACTGGCTGCCTCTTTATTGGGATACTGGTCTAACCACGGTCCCATGTTCACCGGTGTCCTTCCTCTCAGTTTGCTGCGGCTTGACTGGCAACTTTCCCGCAGGGCGGGAGCATCTAGCCGCCGGGTGGGAACCTCCGCATGAGGAACATTCATGCCGGAATTTGCAGAGACCATAGAATCGACAGTGTCCCTCACTAAACAGCCAACAGGTACCGGGTCTCCGTACGACCACTGAACTGGAACCCGATGAACCCTGTCCAGCGGCCGCTGTTGGAAAGGGGGGTTGTTTCTGCGTCATCATAAGACGCAGCCATACCTCAGTCGCCTTAACCCCCCAACCAATCTCCAGATGAATAGCTAACCGTCTCCTAAATTCCTCATCATACCTCCACCACGCAGACCCACCGTGAGCCTTGTACGAGTTGTAGATCATATCCTGATAAATGAACAACTCTGAACATCTACCCGGGTGCTTCTGACCCATAACACAACCCAATACGGCAAATGCTTGCAGCCAATTATTCATAGTCCTCGCCACTTTCGGGCACACTCTATCCGCAAACCTTTCCACAGGTCTCCTTTCCTTGTCCACGGTATGTTGATCCACCGCAATCAGCGACCAAATATCCACGTATTCATTACTCCAAATCTTCTTTTTAGTATCATCGTCCAAGTGCGAACCCAGCGCACTAACCCCGCAGAACAAGGCGTCCTTGCACACCCCGGCAAGCGATGAATCTACCTTGTTACCCTCCTTACCCGCATTAGCTGCGGGGGGCAATTGCCCGACCAACGCTCTCAAAACAGAAATCACCGTTGCACTATCCACACTTGAAGAACCCAGCAGGGAACACTCACCCGGATTCGCCATTGGAGGAGAGACTCCCATAGATGGAGCAACTCCGGCTCCTGAATAACCCACCTGGATGCTGCTGTGATGACTTGTAGCCTCAGGAAGTGCGTTCAACGCAGCCAGGCTGGAAGTCCTTGACGGAACCCTCGACTCCCGGCGCCCAGGAGGAGGATTGAGAGCATGTTCGGGACTCACAGACGTGCTCGACACCCCAGACAATGAAGACGGAGAGCCACGCCTCGAGGTCCGGGTGTGGCGGCGGCCCCTAGAGGACACACTGTGGCCTGAACGCCGCGATTTTCTGCGCCTCCTCGAAGCATGCCGCCCCTGGTGATGCGACCGCGGGGAAGAGGAGTAGGAGGAAGAGGAGGAGGATCTCCGGTGCCTACGCCTGTCCCGCCTCCTCTCCGGGGGGTACGTGCCAACCGCCCCCACCGAGAAAGCCTCCCTGCTACCCCCGGCAACGGCAGGAGCCGAAGCCGTGCTCTGACCCAGCTCCCCTTGTAAGCTTCCCACCTGTGTGTGGCAGGGCCAGGCCCAGTACCGCCCACCAGAACCATCCCCGTGGGGGGCGAAAGTGGCAGGACACCCATTGGGGCCGAAGCCTGACCTCCCCTGGGCGAATTCCCTTCTCCCCCCCTTTGCACCGGGGGCTGACCACTTCCCGGTTCCTTCGCAGAAGCGGAGGATGTAGTGCTATGCCTCCCTCCCATCCTACGCCCCCGTGCTCCAGTAAAATTTTTTATCCTCCGCCGCGCCCCTAACCCACTCCCCACTACCGCCGCTATTGTGGGCACCGGAACCCGATTCCCGGCCGGCGACAGGCAGTGCAGTGGCTCCCCACTAACCCGGCGCGCACCGCTGACACGTGTAGCCGGCGCTGCCTGCTCCGTGACGCAGGGCCAGAAGTCGGGGGGCGGGGACTTCCGCCTTGCCGCGCGCCGCCGAGACCCAGCGGCCGGCAAGGCGTCTTTCAGCCGCAACGGAGGGCGGGAACGCCGTGCGGACCGCCTACCTCCCTGCAGCCCCACCGCCTCTGGCTGCTCAGCATGAACCACCACGGCGGTGGTCAATCCTTTGTTCGGGGAATCGGTGACCGGACCCGGGACTCCTACAGCAGAAGGAGAAGCTCCCAGGTGAGCCCCTATACCTGCCAACACGCTGTGAAGCCACGACTCCCCCTCCTGCTGCACTCGCAAGCGCAGAGCCTCAATAAGGGGATCTGCCATGGTACTGGACAGTGCTTCCAAACAAGCACTTCCAGGATGTGCTCAAGGAGGAAAGAGGGAGGGCGGCCTCGGATGCACTGTTATATATCCCACAGGAAGGGGCTGTGCTACCCCCTTCCTCCTCCCATTGGTCCCATAATTTTTAACCCCAACCCCACCAGAACATAGGTGGGCAGATACAGTCACTATGATGGAAGAGGATGGGAAGAGAGGCACAACAGTCAGTGGCACTCTCCTTAATCAGTACAGTGCCAGCCATTGTGTCCGATAGAGGGGTCCAGTTTGTTTCCAGATTCTGGAAAGCCTTTTGTTCCAATCTGGGAATTCAGTTATCCTTCTCCGCGTTTCATCCCCAGACCAATGGGCAGACTGAGAGAACAAACCAGACCCTGGAATCTTATTTAAGATGTTTTTTTATCTGCTGATCAAGATGATTGGGTCTCATTTTTGCCCTTGGCCGAATTTGCACTGAACAATAAAGCTAGTTCTGCCACTTTGATGTCACCCTTTTTCTGTAATTTTGGGTTTCATCCTCGATTCTCTTCAGGGCAAGTGGAATCTTCGTACTGCCCAGGTGTGGACACTGTGGTTGTGAGAATGCAGCAGATAATTCCGAAAAGAGGGAAGAATAGGAAGCATTTAAGGAAACCAGGATGGATGAACACAGAACTTAAGCACATGCTAAAAAGGAAGAAAAAAATGTTTATAAAATGGAAAGAGGGAGGCATATCTAAAGAAGAATATAATGCTGTCTGCAGAACCTGCAGGGCACAAATCAGATTACTAAAGCTGAAAATGAATTGAGGCTTGCAAGAGATGTCAAAAGCAATAATAAAGGATTTTGGGGATATGTCAAAAGTAAAAGAAAAGTCAAAGATGCTATAGGATTTTTACAGGATGAAAATGATGAAATGGTAAGACAGGATGTTGAGAAGGCTGAACTTTTAAATTCCTATTTTGCATCTGTTTTCTCTCAGAAAGGAAATGTAACATCAACTGTTATTCACTGTCCTATTAAGGGAATAGAAGAATCCAGGATATCTATAAACAGAAAGATAGTGAGGAAACACTTAGCTAACCTAAATGAATTCAAGTCTCCAGGTCCAGATGAATTACACCCCAGAGTACTGAAGGAGATAGCAGAAGAAATTTTTGAACCCCTCTCCATAATCTTTGAAAATTCTTGGAGAACAGGAGAAGTGCCAGAAGACTGGAGAAGAGCAAATGTTGCTCCTATCTTCAAAAAGGGGAAGAAGGTGGACCCAGGCAACTATAGGCCGGTGAGTCTGACTTCTATACCAGGAAAGATCTTTGAACAAATTATTAAACAACATGTATGTCAATACCTGGATAAGAATGAAGTGATTAAACAGAGTCAGCATGGGTTTGTAACTAATATGTCATGTCAGACTACCTTAATTTCCTTCTATGACGGTATCACTGATTGGGTGGATCAAGGAAATGCTGTAGATATAGTATATCTTGACTTCAGCAAAGCATTTGACAAAGTCTCTCATACAATCCTTATTGAAAAAATGACTAAGCATGGAATGGACAAGGCAACTGTTAGGTGGATCCATAACTGGCTTAGTGATCGGACCCAAAGAGTGGTCGTAAATGGCTGCACATCCAGTTGGAAGAATGTCTCAAGTGGGGTACCACAGGGCTCTGTCCTGGGCCCTGTATTGTTCAACATCTTTATCAACGATTTAGATGAAGGAATTGAGGGTAAACTGATTAAATTTGCTGATGACACAAAGCTAGGAGGGATAGCTAATACTAGAGAAGAGAGAGAGAGGATTCAAAAAGATTTAAATAAACTGGAGAAGTGGGCAGCAACTAACAGAAAGGTTTTTAACAGGGAGAAATGCAAAGTACTACATCTGGGCAATAAAAATGAAAAAAGCATATATAGAATGGGAGGATTAGGGCTAAGTGACAGCACATGTGAAAAAGACTTGGGTATACTAATAGATCACAGACTGAATATGAGTCAACAGTGTGATGCAGCAGCAAAAAAGGCAAATGCAATTCTAGGATGTATTAACAGAAGCATACAGTCTAGATCACGTGAAGTCATTATTTCCCTCTACTCCTCTTTGGTTAGACCTCATCTGGAATATTATGTCCAGTTTTGGGCACCACATTTTAAAAAAGACATCAACAAACTGGAGCAAGTTCAGAAAAGAGCGACCAGAATGGTGACCGGTCTGCAAACCCTGTCTTATGAGGAAAGGTTGCAGGATTTGGGAATGTTTAGTTTGCAAAAGAGAAGACTGAGAGGAGACTTAATAGCTGTCTACAAATATCTAAAGGGCTGTCACATTGTAGAAGGATCAACTTTATTCTCATTTGCACAAGGAAAGACTAGAAGCAATGGGATGAAACTGAATGGGAGAAGACACAGATTAGATATTAGAAAAAACTTTTTGACAGAGTGATCAATGAGTGGAACAGGCTGCCACGAGAAGTGGTGAGTTCTCCTTCAATGGAAGTCTTCAAACAGAGGCTGGACAGACATCTGACTGGGATGATTTAGCGAATCCTGCTTTGAGCAGGGGGTTGGACCAGATGGCCCAGGAGGTCCCTTCCAACTCTACGATTCTATGATTCTATGATTCTATGATTCTATATGGGGCCAAGTGGTGGATAAGTTGTCACTCTCTCAGGAAAAGGCCCAGTGTTTTTCCAACCGGCATAGGACCATTGGTCCCCGGTTTAAAGTGGGTGATATGGTTTGGTTGTCATCTAAGAATATTCCTATGAAGGTTGCCTCTCCAAAATTTAAGCCCAGATTTATTGGACCTTATAAGATTTTGGAGATTCTTAATCCTGTTTCTTTTCGATTGGCTCTTCCAGTTACGTTCAAAAGCCATAACGTATTTCACAAGTCACTGTTGAAGAGTTTTGTTGAGCCAGTAGTTCCTGTGGTGGCACTTCCTGACCCTGTATTGGTTAAAGGCAATGTGGAATATGAGATAGAGAAAATATTGGATTCTCGTTTGGTTAGACGGAGACTCCAGTATTTGGTCAAATGGAAGGGTTATGGCCAGGAGGATAATTCTTGGGTCTCTGCCTCTGATATTCATGCCAATAAATTGTTTCGTGCTTTTCACCGGGCCCATCCTGATCGGCCTGGTGGCATGGATGAGGGTTCGGTGACCCCTCCTCAAGGGGGGGTACTGTTATGAGCTCATTTTCTGCTCCTCCAGTTGAGAGTTCTCCTTCAGTTCTCCCTCTGGTGGTGACAGGAGGTAGTGAGGTTGGTTTAAGTGGTAGTGATCTGCCACCTGATGAGAAGGATAATGATTGGATCTCTGGAGTATCAGACTGGATATAAGACAGCCAGCGCCCTATCCTGCTGCTGGTGATTCAGTCTGCTTCTCAGGTCTTGGACTTCAGCTCTCTTCCAGTCTTCTTATGTTAAGTTTGTTTTTTGCTAAAGTTCACACTTGTGCTTGTTGGTCAATTCAGTTTCTTGTGTGGTCAGCTTGCCCCTGCTGGGCTATGCTGAACTTCCACTCCTATTTATCTGTATTTGCCAATTTGCCTTTTTGTCCCTTATTAGATTGGCCTCTTTTTGCTCTATTTCAGAATATTTCAGAGTGCTGATATAGTGGGAGAAGTCTAGTGACGTCAGGGTTAATTTTGCTATCAAACGTGTTGGACATTATTTTTGGTAGGGTTTTTTGGCAGATTGCAGACAGTGGCTTTCCTTTCCTGTCCTTTCTAGTTAGTCGGGCCCCATCATTTGCTCAGCCTATTTTCCTGCCTGTGTTTGTGTTTTCATCTTGCTTCACCGTCAATACATGTGTGGGGGCTATCTTTTGCATTGGGGTCTGCTCTGGGGCAGGTAGTTTTCCCTTTTCTTGCTTTGGGTTTATGTAGTCCTCCGGCGGTGACGAGGCGTCTAGGAACAAGGTAGGAATGCTCAACTGCTACTGTTAGTTGTGTGGTTAAGATCAGGGATCTGCAATCTGCATAGTGACCAACCTCTCTGGTTTTCTGGGACTTAGCTTTTTGTTGTTCCTCCTCGGTGACACATTCATAACAGCCTCGCCTCCTTGGTATTTTGACCCAGCGCAGCCTCTTCTCCTGTGTATTTTGTCCATTGCCAGGTACATTCTCTCCTCCTGCGTATTTTGTCCATCGCCAGGTACATTCTCTTCTCCTGCGTATTTTGTCCATCGCCAGGTACATTCTCTACTCCTGAGTATTTTGGCCATCCCCAGGTGTAGCCTCGCCTCCTGGGTATTTTGGCCATCGTCCGGTGTAGCCTCGCCTCCTGGGTATTTTGGCCATCGCCAGGTGCAGCCTCTTCTCCTGTGTATTTTGACCATCGCCAGGTGCAGCCTCTCCTCCTGGGTATTTTGGCCATTGCCAGGTGTAGCCTCGCCTCCTGGGTATTTTGGCCATCGCTAGGTGCAGCCCCTCCTCCTGTGTATTTTGGCCATCGCCAGGGTGCAGCCTCTCCTCCTGGGTATTTTGGCCATCGCCAGGTACAGCCTCTCCTCCTGGATATTTTGGCCATCGCTAGGTGCAGTCTCTCCTCCTGTGTATTTTGGCCATCGCTAGGTGCAGCCTCTCCTCCTGTGTATTTTGGCCTTCGCCAGGTGCAGCCTCTCCTGGGTATTTTGGCCATCGCTAGGTGCAGCCTCTCCTCCTGGGTATTTTGGCCATCACCAGGTGCAGCCTCTCCTCCTGTGTTTTTGGCCATTGCCAGGTGTAGCCTCTCCTCCTGGGTATTTTGGCCATCGCTAGGTTCAGCCTCTCCTCCTGTGTATTTTGGCCATCGCCAGGTGCAGCCTCTCCTCCTGTGTTTTTTGGCCATTGCCTGGTGTAGCCTCTCCTCCTGGGTGTTTTGGCCATCGCTAGCTGCAGCCCCTCCTCCTGTGTATTTTGGCCATCGCCAGGGTGCAGCCTCTCCTCCTGGGTATTTTGGCCATCGCCAGGTGCAGCCTCTCCTCCTGTGTATTTTGGCCATCGCCAGGTGCAGCCTCTCCTCCTGTGTTTTTTGGCCATTGCCTGGTGTAGCCTCTCCTCCTGGGTGTTTTGGCCATCGCTAGCTGCAGCCCCTCCTCCTGTGTATTTTGGCCATCGCCAGGTGCAGCCTCTCCTCCTGGGTATTTTGGCCATCGCCAGGTGCAGCCTCTTCTCCTGCGTATTTTGTCCATCGCCAGGTACATTCTCTTCTCCTGAGTATTTTGGCCATCCCCAGGTGTAGCCTCGCCTCCTGGGTATTTTGGCCATCGTCCGGTGTAGCCTCGCCTCCTGGGTATTTTGGCCATCGCCAGGTGCAGCCTCTTCTCCTGTGTATTTTGACCATCGCCAGGTGCAGCCTCTCCTCCTGGGTATTTTGGCCATTGCCAGGTGTAGCCTCGCCTCCTGGGTATTTTGGCCATCGCTAGGTGCAGCCCCTCCTCCTGTGTATTTTGGCCATCGCCAGGGTGCAGCCTCTCCTCCTGGGTATTTTGGCCATCGCCAGGTACAGCCTCTCCTCCTGGATATTTTGGCCATCGCTAGGTGCAGTCTCTCCTCCTGTGTATTTTGGCCATCGCTAGGTGCAGCCCCTCCTCCTGTGTATTTTGGCCATCGCCAGGGTGCAGCCTCTCCTCCTGTGTATTTTGGCCTTCGCCAGGTGCAGCCTCTCCTGGGTATTTTGGCCATCGCTAGGTGCAGCCTCTCCTCCTGGGTATTTTGGCCATCACCAGGTGCAGCCTCTCCTCCTGTGTTTTTGGCCATTGCCAGGTGTAGCCTCTCCTCCTGGGTATTTTGGCCATCGCTAGGTTCAGCCTCTCCTCCTGTGTATTTTGGCCATCGCCAGGTGCAGCCTCTCCTCCTGTGTTTTTTGGCCATTGCCTGGTGTAGCCTCTCCTCCTGGGTGTTTTGGCCATCGCTAGCTGCAGCCCCTCCTCCTGTGTATTTTGGCCATCGCCAGGGTGCAGCCTCTCCTCCTGGGTATTTTGGCCATCGCCAGGTGCAGCCTCTCCTCCTGGGTATTTTGGCCATCGCTAGGTACAGCCTCTCCTCCTGGGTATTTTGGCCATCGCTAGGTGCAGCCTCTCCTCCTGTGTATTTTGGCCATCGCCAGGTGCAGCCTCTCCTCCTGTGTATTTTGGCCATTGCCAGGTGCATCCTCTTGTCCTGGCTATTTTGGTTTTTGGCCTTTTCACCTTAAACGAAGAATGATCACTGATGCTCTCATGGACATTAGGAGTTAACTTCTTTCTTAGCTTTGAGCCTGACAATACGTTTTCTGTATTTTCAGAGGATTTTTCATGTTGGGGCTGGGGCTCACAGCGAGAACCTGCACGTGTATAGTGAAGTTGCCAACACGGAGAGAGAGATAATATTTGGCAATGACTTTGTGGTTCTTAGCATGGGATGCATGGCCACTTGTGTTATACATTATCTGTATATTGAAGTGTGAGGGAAGCCCAGGACCTTGGAGAGAGAATGGCCGCTCAGCAGCTCCACGGTATTATCTGTAAGTCATTAGATTGTAAGCCGTCTGCTGATCACTTTTTCTAATTCCACGTTGCTTCCTCCAAGCGTTGCTCGGCCTGAGCTCATCTCCAGGGACAGAACAGGAATTTTACAGATCGTGCATTTGTGTCGGTGAAGAGACTGGTGCAGACAGGACTGGCAATACGGGAGTTAAGGAGGAGAAGGGCCACTTGGGCCCAGGCTGAAAACACCATAATGAGTTCCATACTTTACCCGCAGTAGGCCGGAGTCCCAGGCGCAGTGTTGGTTACATGTCACTCCTCCACATTTCATGCTGGATTAACAGACTTGCATTTCTCATATGCTCAACTTAAGGAGAGCGAAACAGCCAAACTGCAGGACCTCAGCGAACACTATGGCCGAACATTAAGTGAGAGATTCATAAACCATAACTACCATTAGTAAATGGCAGCAGTTGGTAGATATTTTGGAAGTTGCATATGAAGAGGGAATTGTTCCTAAAAAGATGGTGGAGGTAATTAGGAAGATACAACCTAAATTAGCCACGTTTTATTTATTACCAAAACTGCATAAAAATCCCATTGAACTTCCTGGAAGGCCTATAGTCTTGGGTACGGGTAGCTTATGTGAAATTGTCTGTACTGTTATTGACTATTACCTGCAACCATTTGTGCAGGCATTACCCTCATATGTGAAAGATACAACTATGATGTTGCAAAGGTTAGATTCACTACACTTAGAAAAAGATGCGGTTTTGGTCACTGCCAATGTCGAGGCAATTCGTCAATTAGACATGAGGATGGTCTGGCTGCGGTTAACATTATCTGTATGAGAGCAATTTGGATTCACCTTTAAATGAATTGATCTTGACCCTGTTGAAATTTGTATAAGAACACAATGTGTTCATCTTTAATAAAGATATATATTTGCAACAACAAGGGACCGCGATGGGGGCCATTTGTGCCCCTGCATATGCAAATTTATTCATGGGCTATTGGGAACGGATGATTTTTCAGGGTGATGCAATACTGGGGGTTGAGAACATACATGGTTGGAATCGTTACATCGACGATGTTATCTTTATTTGGGAAGATACCACAACGGGTTTGTTGTCCCTTATGGAGAGACTTAATCATAATGACTTGAATATTAAATTGACCTACAATTTTGGTAGGAAAGTTGAATTTTTGGATCTGAGCATTGAAGCTATGTCAGATGGTGACTGATGTGTTCAGGAAGCCGACCACAACAAACACCTTGTTGCATGCGTCGTCTGCGCATCACAAATCAACGATAAATGGGATACCAACAGGCCAATTTATGAGGGGGAAAAGGATATGTACAACTAAAAAGGATTATGAATATCAAGCGTCAGATTTAGCCCGTTGATTCAGTGATAGGGGATACAGCAAAAGGCAAATTAAAAAAAGGTTTAAGAAAAGCTGAAAATATGACCAGAAATGAACTGCTCTATGGTAGTGGTAAAAGAAGGTAGTAAATCATCAGCGAACCAGGTCAGGTTAATTTCTAATTATAACAAGCAGTAGCCTGAACTAGTAAATATTATATGTAAACCTTGGGGAGTATTACAATCTGACCCTATATTGAAAAAGTTATTACCTGAGTATCCATTAATGACACCAAGACGCTCGAAGAACCTCAAAGACCTATTGGTACATAGCCATTATTCTGCTACTTCTATTGAACCATCTAAAACTGAATTAAACGGTTTCTTTCCTTGCAAGTCGTGCAAGGCATGCAGTAATCATTCCAAAATAGAGTTGAGCGAAACGGGTCGAACTAATTCAAAACCCGACCTTAGCGTGAGGTCGGCGACTTTAGCGCCAAAGTCTCGATTCCAAAGATGCTTTAGCGCCCTTTTTCAGCCAATCAGGAAGAACAGACACTGTGGGCAACGTGATGACATAGGCAGCGGTCACCGCCATCTTGGAGAAGGGGATGCAAGTAATTGGCTTGCTTTGTGGGGCGTCACAGGGGGTATAAAAGGGCGGGGACGCCGACCGCCATGTTACTCATGCTGATCTCAGAATAGGGAGAGCTGCTGCTGCTGATGATTCTGTAGGGAGAGCGTTAGGAAGGCAAAAAGAAAAAAAAACTGCTTCTGCTGTTAGCGCTTTTCACTGCACTGTAGTTACTGTGCAGTGAAAGGTGAAGATTTTTGCTTTGCGCAGCAGCGCTGGTGGTGATTAGCCTGCCTTTTAAGGCTAGCTGCATTGCTGTGTGCACACTGGTGTTCAAACTGCTTTTTTAAAAGCAATCCAAATTGTATTGTTTTGTCCTGGTGAGGTAGTGAGCGTTCATTTTTTCACACACCGTACAGCGGTGTACGCTCATCACACAGTACCGTGTAACGGCTGTTATCACGGCCAAATTGAAGCTATCTGTGTGTGACTCTGTAAGGAAAAGTCGAGGACTTGTTCCGTTCTTACAGACCTACACTCTAGGGAGATTCCAATTCTGCGCAATTCTATATACACCTTGTAGTTTGTCATACACTAGCCAATTTCTGCCTGTCACACTGCGGTGTAATATACAAAGGGCCTGACAGAATCCAACTGTGTCCTGTAGTATAGAGAGATTACAATTCTCCACAGCCCTCTATACACTTTTCTTCCATGTGTATTGTTCTGCTGTGATGCTGTCTACCATCTGTTGGATGCTTCTTTCCGCTGACTTTCAAAAGGGTGAATACATGATGGCTCCTTTCTGGACTGGATCCACGCAATGATGGATTTGAGATGTCTCAACTTTGTGATGGACTGATTGTTATACATTACGTTTTTTGATTATGTATCTATTTTGGGGTTTGCATATGGGATATTTTGGGGTAATTGATATGTAGGAGATTCTATCTATGTGCCCTTGTGGTAATTCGCTCTGGTAAACCCAATGCTATTTGTACACATATTCATATATGCCTGTTGATATTTTTTGTTGATATCTGATATTTGTTCCAACTATGTCTTTTATTATTATTGTTGTCCTATGCAATTGGATTTATATGAATATGCATGTGGGTTACTGCAGTTACTTATCTGTGCATCTATTTAGTATGTATGTGATTGTGTTCCCTTGGCCTGCCCCCTTTGATATGGTCATGACAATTGGTCCTCTATATTGCGCCTGCGCTGTAGGTTATTTACCTTAAACTAATATGGGTTCTAACTTTCCTATATAGGGCATTGATACCCTGATTATTTACATCTCTATTGCTAAGTTTTTATCATTGTTGCGCTTTAGAAGGATCTTTATTCTTTCAGGTGTCTTTTCCCATATCTTTTCCCTTCTCCAAGATAGCCGTGGTGGCGTTTTTTCTTACTGCGCATGCGCGAGTCAGCGCGGCTTCCTGTCCCGCCTCCTCCTAATCGCGGTCTGACATCTGACATCACGGGGCCCTGTGCGGTTGTCAGCGTCAGCTGCCAGGATGGTGGGGCGGCGGGGGGCTGTCTGTTCTCTCCTGCGCTATTGGCCCTTCATCTTTTTGGCCTTCTATTTATAGCATTCACAACAGCTTTGCGACACACCCCCTGAGGAAGGAACTATATCCGAAACGCGCATTGGGGTCTGTCAGCGTGTGGTGGTCCGTGTCCCTCTCCTGGTATGTGCTGGTATCACTAATAACTGCCTGGCCTATTAGGTTTTTTGAGTTCTATATATACATAATCTGTAGGGTAAGCAGTCTGGGACTTTCCCTTTACTTTGCGCTTATACTGGCTATCCATTTAACTTATTAACTCTTGATGCTCTTGGCCTTTATGTCCATTTTTTACCTATACCTTTCCACACAACCGGGCTGTATACCAATTTATTGAGGTGCACTGTTCATCCATATGCTGTCTGTTTCTTTGTGTCACTTTTATATTCACTATATTGCCAATTTTTATCTGTGTCCATAACAAAGATTTGTGGTTTTAAAACATTTGGACGTTTCTGCACCGGTCTTTCTTCTGATCTAAATTGCATGCTTTCAGTGTGTCCCACACCTCTTTACAATGAGCTTGCATTACTTTTCATCATATTATTTTTATTTATGACTCTTCATATATAATGCTATATACTTCTAGCTCATTGTGCCGCCTTTTTTGCTGTTTATCGAAGGTTGATGTACGTAAGACATTCTTGCAGGCCACACAGTCTCCGCAAGGAAAGCAACCAAGGGGGGGGGGCCACGAGAGCTAAATGGATTTTTAATAGAGGGTACATAATGGGAATGTACAAGGCTGTCTCCAAGATTAGGACTCCTCCGATATGTCATTAAGGGGCGTTCAGATACAAATTTAGTTAATGAAGGTTCCATTTTTAAGATGCCCCAATGTTTATTTAAAACATCTCTCATCCTATCCCATTCCCCATTAAACATAGAAATAAATCTAACAGTCCCTTGTTGCTTCTTGTTATTGTTGGGGGTAGGATGTAATAAAGTTGATCGATTGGCTTTTTTTGCTCTATTGTACCCCCTCTTAATACAGCGATGACTGTAATCCAGTGTAGAAAAGCGATCTCGAAGATCTTCTGCTTGTTGCTGAAAACTGGTTTCTGATGAACAAATCCTTTTAATATGTAAAAATTGACTAACAGGGATGGCCCTGATGGTTGCTCGTGGCTGGCAGGACTGGGCATGGAGAATAGAATTTACCGAGGTGGGCTTCCTATAGACATCAGTTTGTACATTAAGTTGCTGATCAACTTGTATTTTGATGTCTAGGAAATCCACCTCAGTATTGCTATAGGTATATGTCAATTTAATATTGAACCTATTCTGATGACTCGTGAAGTTGACTATGTGATCCCTGCCACACCACGAGCAAGTCGTCGTCAATGTATCTCAGCAAGCACTGCACATGGTCTACCGCCTGCCCACCCTCCCCCGCAAAGACCTCCCGCTCCCAGTAACCCAGGAAGAGGCCAGTGAAGGAGGGCGCACAGGCCGCGCCCATGGCAGTGCCGCACTGTTGTAAATAGAACACGTCCTTGAATACAAAGAAGTTATGCGTAAGGACATACTCTAGTAGTTCTAATACTAAATCGCAGATGGGGCCATCCCAGTTACTGTTCTTAAGAAAAAACCTACAAGCCTCGATGCCATCTTGATGGCATATACAAGTATATAAGGATTTGACATCAGCAGTAACTAAAAGCATGTCTGGCTCTAAGGCCATTCCGTCAATCCTCGCCAGGATGTCCATCGTGTCCCGGGCATATGAGGGCAAGGCCTCAACCAAAGGTTTTAAATTATAATCAATAAATTTGTAAATGGGCTCACATAATCCCCCAATCCCCGACACGATGGGACATCCCGGCGGATCAAGGGGGTCCTTGTGAATTTTAGGTTTAAAATATATTGTTGGGATCCTAGGGGATTTTATTAGGAGACCCTCAAAGATTTGTTTTGGAATTATACCCTTCTCAAAGGCCCTAAAAATGATTTCTTCCAGACTATCTGAGAAAGTTTTTAGCGGCCTCCAATCCAACCTACGGTAAGTCCTCCTATCCCTAAGTTGTCTGTTCGCTTCCCTCTCATACCTCTCTTGAGGCCATATAACTATGTTCCCCCCTTGTCTGCCGGCTTTATTACTATATCTGAATATGACTTCAATTAATTTATAGCTGTCCGTTGTTGTACTGTTAGGTTGTCTAGGCTTCACTTGTTAGAAATTTTATGAAAGTCTGCGACAACCAATCTAGTAAAGATTTCTATAGCTGGACATAAAGACAAGAGAGGGAACCTGGATGACCGTGGACGAATAGATGTAGGGAACATACCTAAGGGAATTAGGATTTTGTTCTCTCAAAAGTTCCTCTAAGGCATAGAGGGCCTCCTCCTCCAGCTGAGTGCTAGTCAGGTGATCCTATTTATTACAACTGTGGAGCTTTTTGAGTATCAATTTAAGGGAAAACAAATATAAGTCCTTCACAGCTGTGAATAAATCAAAAGAATGGGTTGGAGAAAAAGTTATTCCCCTCGATAACACAACTATCTGTGAAGGGGTCAAAGCATGAGTAGATAGATTAATTACCTGGAGTGTCTGGTTCTTATTTTTATCCACCTTTTTTGATGGTGGAGGTTTGGATTTCACCACTCAAGCCACGGCCCCAAAGAAGAGGTATTGTAACCGCAAAACGCGCGTTGGGGTCCCTGACCAGCACAAGTATTATACCGAGCTATGATGGGTATGTTTTTACGGCTTTTTGGGGCTATTTACCATGTCTATTCAGCATAGTTCTATCTTTGCATATCCCCTGCTATGAACACCAGTATTTCTTATTGGATGCATTTTGCCCTCTAATAGCTTATGAGTTATATGACTTGATCTCCCTGTGGTGGCTTTTGGGGGCTATCTAGACATGATCGAACCTATTCAGGCAACTTTGCATACACATCATATTGGGGTTCTTTCATGTCTATACTAGCCACCTTTGCTGTCACGGCGAGATTTTACTGACATAATATATATCGGGCAGAGTGCAATTATATATATACTAATAAAAAAACGAGGGAACATTTTGTCATCTTTAGATCTTTGCTTTAACCCTGATGTATCATTGTATTTTTTGATCTACCTACCCTTCAGTAGTCTATCCATCTGGATTGTGACTATTCAGGTGCTGGCCTGCTTTTTCTTTTGGTTCTGGGTTATTTATTTACATGATGCCTTATCCACTAATATATTAAATTTGTCGTGTTCTCTATAAGTGTCTTTATACTACAATAAAAGTTTATATTTCATTTAATTAGCTCTGGACTCCATTTTCCACCTATGGATATGTCTAGAGAACCAAGATTGGGACCATCTGGTCACCTAGCACCAATGGATACATTTGGAGAAACCAGGTTGGGACCATATGGTCACCTGGCACCATGGATATGTTTGGAGAAGCCAGGTTGTGACCCTCGGGTCAACTGGCCTTGTACCTGAATAGATTGTCATCTTCCTACACTTATCGTTAACTCCTCTCTGTGTGCATGCCACAGGTGGGGAAGCTGACCCTGGAGGCTCTTAAGTAACATCTGTTATTATCTCGGTGAATTAGCGGAAGGGTGTGACTCTGTAATGTGCCCCATCTTGGGTACTGTGCAGGAACTGTGCTATGTGTTATCTGTTTTGTGGTTCAATGAAGCATTGCCACACTGCTTTACCCTCACCCTATGTTGTCTGAGTAGCATTATGCCCATGTTAAAGGGATAGCTGGCATTCGGCAGGACGATCCCTGGTCCATGCGGTTTCGGCTAGTGGACTGGGGTTCCCACCGACCCCCCGTGTCTCCCCAGCATACATGCGCCTGTCCTTTCCATTTACACCGCCGTGTATACATACATGCCCCTGTCCTTTCCATGCACATATCCGTGTATACATACACCGTGTATACATACACATATCTACATTCAGCAGATTTGAACTTCTATTGTTTCTGCATGTTCACACTGACATGATGGAAACAATCCTTTGTACATTGAGCACAGATCTCCAGGGACTTCGGAGGAAAAATGCTGGCATCTCAGTCTGGAGATCTCTCCGAGGTCCAGTAACGTGAGCGCTTAGTGAGGATTCACTCCACATATCATGGAATATATCCCGTTAACATGGACACCTCATCTGTCTTCAATCACGCCGGCCTGCTCAGCCTGACTCTCCTAACTTTATCTTCATATTCCTCCCATCAACCCAGACATCTCGACATCTGTAATCCAGCCATCCTTCAGACAGTGGCGGCTCCCACCCTCACAGCAAGGTGCATGTGTCACCTGTCATGTCAGTCAGTGGCCGCATGCGGGAATTCAAGAAATGTAAAACTTCTATAATATTAGAATAAAGAAATACAGAACTAGGCAGCACGGATTGGGGTCTCCTCCTCACTGTGCGGGGTCTCATCCTCTGTGCAGGGTGTCGTCCACTCTGTGCGGGGTCTAGTCTGTTCTGTGTGGGGTCTCCTTCTCTGCGTGGTGTTTCGTCTGCTCTGTGCGGGGTCTCCTTCGCTCTGTGAGGGGTCTCCTCCTCTCTTTGCAGAGTCTCATCCGCTATGCAGGGTGTCATCCGCTCTGTGCGGGGCCTCGTCCGCTCTGTGTGGGGTCTCCTCTGTGCAGGGTCTCCTCTGTGTGGAGTCTCCTCCGCTCTGTGAGTGGTTTCGTCCTCATTCTGAGTGGTCTCATCCTCTCTGGGCGGGGTCTCATCCGCTCTGTGCGGAGTCTCCTCTCTGTGCAGGGTCTCCTCCTTTCTGTATGGGGTATCCTGCTCTTTGTGGGGGGTCTCGTTTGTTCTGTGCAGGGTTTCCTGTGTGTGGGGTCTCATCTGTTCTATGTGGGGTCTCCTCTTTTCTGTGGGGGGTCTCCTCCCTATACGGGGTCTCCTCCGCTGTTTGGCATCTCATTTACTCTGTGCGGGGTCTCCTCCTCTCTGTGTGGGGTCTCCATCTCTTTGCAAGGTCTCCTCTGCACTGTGCAGGGTGACCTCTCTGTGTGGGGTCTCCTCCTCTCTGTACGGGGTCTCGTCCGTTCTGTTGTGGGTCTTGTCCTCCCTGTGTGGGGTCTCCTCCTCTCTGTGCGAGGTCTCCTCCACCCTTTTAGGCGGCTCCTCCTCCCTGTGTGGGGTCTCCTCCTCTTTGTGCGGGGTCTCCTCCACCCTGTGCGGGGTCTCTCAATACGGGACTAGTCTTTACCCTTCCACAGGATAATCAGGGCTGACCTCGTCATTGATCTGGGAAGAGTGCCCGAGGAAAGACACTCAATGAAAACCTCAGTCAAAAGGGGAACCAATGAGTCCCTAAAGGTCTTGTAAAACTCGAATGTTAAGCCATCCAGACCTGGCGATTTTGGGGCCGCAGCACATCAATTGCCAGTCTCACTTCTTCCTCCCTAATTGCCTCTGCCAATACATGAAGAGAGGGTTCTGGCTCAGGAATGGTTTCAGCCAGGAAAGCCGACATGCCATCTCGAGCCAGATCCCTCTTTCCCAAGAGGTGTGAGTAAAAGGACCTGACCACCTCCAGGCGTCCTGATTTGGATCTGCTCAAGAAACCCGTACTGTCGATCAGTCCTGTCACCACCTTACAACTCACTGACATCTTACAGTTTCTGTAGGGGTCGAGCGAGCAGTACTTCCCGAAATCCCTCTCTAAAGCAAAAGATGTGTGCCTATCATACTGACACCTCTTGAGCAAAGACTTCACCCTGGAGATCTCCTCGCGGTCACCCCCAGTCGAGATGAGCTCCTCGAGTTTCCTCCTCAGAGTCCGATACAAGCGATGCCTATTCAGACTTCTGAGGCTCGAAAGCTGACAGAAGAAACTCGCCATCATTTCTTTGAAGATCTCCCACCACTCAGACTTACTGCTACAGAGATCCAAAAGCGATACCTGGCTCCGAAGAATGATCTCAAAAGATTGTCTCACCTCTCCTTCTTACAGAAGGGATGATTTCAGCTTCCATAGACCTTTCCCCATGCGGGGAGTCTCTGCAACATTCAAGGAAAAGAAAATTAAACAGTGGTTGGAGAATACCACCTCAACGGTGGACACTGCTGAAAAGATAGTTTTTTTTTTTAAGGAGGATGCTAACGGTATCTAATCTAGACCTACTACTTCCCCTATGTAAGGTGAAACCCCCGTGACCTGGGGTGTGATGGATGTGGACATCCACCAGGCGAGCTTCACTAGCTAGCTATTTAGGGTATTGCTATCATAAGCCAGCCTTCGGTCTCCGGGACCCCCCATCACTGGATCTCATAATGGTGTTAAAATCCCCACTGAAGACCACTTGCCAACTCGTAAAAAGAAAGGGCTTGATCTCCAGGAAAAAACATTTACAGCCCCACTTGGACTGTGGTCCATAAATCTTTATGAGCCGAAGCTCATGTCCTCTCATGAAGACGTTCAAAACCAGGCACTTCCCTGTTGTGAATTCTCTTGATCTGACTTCTGAGTCGGGGCTCCCTCGGGTGGTTACTGTGGGTACTGGAGCTGGCCGGGTTGATGGAAGTCTGCCACCTGACAACGATGACTGGGAATCAGGGGTTACTGACTGGGAGGATATAAGTGAGCAGGCTTCCCTCAGTTGTTGCTGGTGATTTGTTTCTCCCTGTGCATTTCTGAGGTCTGCTGTCTCCTGCCTGATCCTTCATTTTTCAGTTAAGTGATTCTTTTGCTAATCCTTTGCATCTGATCTGGTTTTGCCTTTTTCTGCTTTGCTGTGATGGTTCAGCGTGCTCCCTGCTGGACCCCGCTCCAAATGTTACAGCTTGTGTCAGTTTGTTCAGTCTCCTGTTATACTAGTCTCTTTTGCTTTGCTGCCAGTTCACACCAGAATGTTGATATAGTGGGGGAGAGGTCGTGAGACCTCAGTGTTTTTTGTACATCAGACGTGTTGGATTTTTTAGGGTTTTTGTGTGATTGCAGACAGTGTCTTTCCTGTCCTAACCCGTCTAGACAGTTTGGGCCCCATCATTTGCTCAGTCTATTTTCTGCCTGTGTTTGTGTCTCATCTTGTCTCACCGACAATATATGTTTGGGGGTTATCTATTCCTTTGGGGTTCTACCACGGGGCAGTTTAGATTTCACCTTTCTTGCTTTAGGCTTAGTTAGCTCTCCGGCTGTGACGAGGCATCTAGGGCATTGTAAGTACGCCCCATAGCAGTTGTGTTGTTAGGATTAAGGGTCTGCAATCTGCTAAGTTACCAACGTTTCTGGTTTCCTGGTGGCCTAGCCTATTCCTGCCATCCTCCTCAGTGACCAGTTCATAACACTTCCCCATTTCTACCTCAATTACTCGCCGGCATTCCACCGATGCGGTCTTAAAAAGGACCGCCACCCCGATATACGGCTCAGCCGCAAGAGACCAGTATGAGGGCCCACTCCTCCACTCCCTTCTGGCTTTATGAATGGCCCTCATATCTATTAGTCTGTTCTCCTGCAAAACCAAAATGACAGCCTCAATTCGGGTGAGAAAATCAAAGGCCGCAAATCTAGCTGCATCTGACTTCATGCTAGCGACAATAATCGATGCCAGAGTCAATGGGATGGGTTCTGCTGTCATGAGTGATTAAGTTAGATGGCCTTTTTCTTCCTCTTTACCCTTCCCCCTCGAAGAGGGGTCCGGTTCCCCTTTCTTTTTCCTTTTGAGGGAAATCGAAGTGTCCATTTTAGTATTCTTCGCACCTCTGGGCTCCAAGGCAGTCCCCCAAGAGGAAACAGCATCTACCAGAGGACATACTCCGCCACCCCCTGAAAGCCACTCAGGTGCTGCCACCGGTCCCTCACCCCCGACTTCCGTCTCAGTAGAGTTGTCGAGGGCTTGGAACCGGTTGGAGAGGATGATCAGAGGGGAGCTGGTTAGCCCTTCCTTTGACATACTTATGGCCAGGGGGAATTGGAAGGCTTTTTAACCTTCTCTTTCTTCCCCCCTTTCTTGGTACGTTTGCAACCTTTTTTGTAAGCTGCTCCGTGACCTCCTCATCCGTAGTTTCATTCTGGGAGGAGTTGTCTCCATCCTCCTGATATCATCGCCTACCTCTTCCTCCCCCAGGGCCTCAGAGACTCCGGCCATGGGGGAGGACAGACATTACCCCAGTTGCCTGAGGCTCTCCCTGACCCTCACCCCATGGCGCTTTGCCTGCCTCCTTTGATAGGTGGCACCTCTGGCCTTGCCCTTCTTTACCGGTCCCTCAGCCTCTCTCCCGCCACCACCACCTGTCATGGCAGAGGTCACACCGCCAGGAGTTTACCCCCCACTGTCCCTCCCACCCAGCCCGTAGCAGCATTGGAAAAGGAGCAAGGGCAGCAGCTATACGGGTGACCCAGTTCACCACACAGGTGGCACCTAATGTCACCACAGGATGCGGCAAGATGCCACCACACAAGGCACATTTCTCCACCTTGCAGCTTGCGCTGAAGTGGCGGAGTTCACCACACCTGTGGTAGACCTTTGGATGCCCCTGGTAGAAGACCAGGATCCTGTCACTTCCCAGGAACGCCTGTAGGAAGATTGACCGGGCCGGAGGTACTTCTCTCGCGTTGGTTCCAGAACTACTGGGGCTGTCACCATTGTTGCCGGGGGGAAAGCTTTCTAACCCATACTGACCTATGCACTCGACAGCATGGGGTGTGACAGAGATAAAAAGGACTGTGCACAGGAAAGCAGGACACTTGGCGGGAAGACAGAGTGCACAGCAGGAGGTTGATTCACTCTCCGTGGAACTACTCGATAATCCAGGCCCGCGCTGCAGCTCCCCAGCCCGTGCACACACTGACTGTGAGCAACTCATACCCGTGTGCCTGCTCACCCTTGTCACCGAGAATTCGTTCCGCACCGTCCGGCTGACTGCCACGAGCGCGCGGCCTAAGTCTGACCAGGTGAATCATATAGAGCCGGGTTGCTTCACCCCCGCTTCCGCCACTGAACTGAGTCACACTCCGGTGGTGCCACAGACTACTTCTCATCACGTATGTTGCCCCGGGAATGCAGGACCTCGCCTAGGAGAACCAGGATATGCGGCTTTCGTCAGGAGACAGTACCTCAACTTTCTTCAGGATCATGCCAGAGACTTTATGCGTCACCTGCGGCACCACCGTTGGATTACAAGTTTCCCCTGCCCAGAAACCATCAGAGTGATACGTTTACCTGTTACATAAGCATTTGTTCTTACCCTGTTACAATATTCAGTTTGTACTCCCCTCTTAACTCTTTCTCTCCTGGCGTGGAGTATCCCCTGTAATAAACCCTTTAACTCTTGCTCTGCCTCCTGCTTGTCACTGCATCCTGCGTTTCTGCTATCTTACACTTGTCATAGTCGGCAGGATGCAGTCTAACAGCATGGAGGCGGCAGACCAAGCAGTTGGGGTGAGCACTAGGTCCAGTATCTCTCTGGGGGCAATGTTGAACAATCTCACTAAGTTTATGGAGAGCAATACTATGTTATGTAACTTGACTGAATGCCTTAGGGGGATGATGAAGATGCACCCCATGACCCCTGCATTGGAAGCCGAGGTGGCCATGATGGCTCTAGATGGAGAAGCCAGATATTCAGTCATGTTACGACTCCCCAGGGAGTGAGACACTTTTAACAAGATGCTACAAATTTTGGAGGAGACTCATGGGGACCCCATGAATATATGTGAGTTGAGGATGCATCTGTTTAGCCGAATGCAAAGGGAGGGGGACACGGTGACTCAGTAAATAAACCCTCTTCAGGAGATCCATACTGCTATCATTAGAAAAGACGGCATAGGCGTAGGGCCTATTGACGTATTGCTGCTAGATCAATTGGTGACAGGCTTGCGGGATGTGCGGACAAAACAGGTTTTGCGGGAGCACTTGCGGGTGAATCCTCGCATGACCTTTTCTGAGATAGGAATTGAAGCACGCACACGCGAGCAAGAGCAGGGGGTGACAGTCCCGGAAGGGAAGGTCTGGACTGGAGCGGTATCTGTAAACATGATCACCGAACCACATTGGGTGGAGGAATTGAAAGAAATCCAGGATATTCGAGGAAAGTTGGCTGATGTAAAAAAGAAGCCAGGAGGTACCTTGAATCTGCCAGGGGGCAGAGACGGTACAGAGCTCTGCCATGAAACAAGGATGTTCCGTCAAGAGAGACCCCTCACCTCTTATAATTGTGGAGAAATTGGACAAATAGCTCGGGAGTGTCCAAGACGGGGTAGGTCCCTTTAACGTCGCCCGTTAAACTAGAGGGCTCCGAACCCAGGGGACCCGAAGCATGAACAGTCAAGGAGTAACAGAATTCCAACAAATTTAGTCTCTACATGCCCTCTTGTCTGGGCCTAATTGGATGGTTGAGCAGTATGTTTTCTGGTGGATACTAATACAAAAAGGTTGGGGGAACAAGAGGCGCAATAGTGCCCTATCACTAGTGACACTACAATATGAGTGGTATAATGCAGTTCCACTCACCTATTCCAGTTGTGTGACCCACAACTGGCTTGAAGATATAACACAGTATCAGCTGCTGCAGGACTTCCACCGACCACTCCAACGTGGAAAAACTGCCAGAAAATATTGGGAAGCAAGGTGTGCCACAGTCCGCGCTGCTGAGTCCACAAAATCACCTGGGATGCAAGATGTTGTAACAAAGTACTTCTTTATTCCTTCCTACGCGTTTCGGCGCCCTTCCTGGCACCTTCCTCAGGGGTATATCACTGAGGAAGGTGCCAGGAAGGGCGCCGAAACGCGTAGGAAGGAATAAAGAAGTACTTTGTTACAACATCTTGCATCCCAGGTGATTTTGTGGACTCAGCAGCGCGGACTGTGGCACACCTTGCTTCCCATATTTTCTGGTGGATACTGGCTCGCAGGTAACTACGACGCCTTTCCTGAAGCAATGCGGCCTGAGTGGGGCCTAGTGATAAAGTTGACAGCTGCCAACCACTTGCCTATTCCGGTGGCAGGAGTGGTCTGGATGCAAATAACCATCTGTGGCAAAGATTTGGGTTAGATGGGACTGGTGTTGACCACTGGAGAAGCAAGTAACGGACATGCTGTCACCCTGGGGATGAACGTACTGAAGGAATTCGGGAGTCTTCTCATCAGTGAGCCGTCAGATGTAAACCTGAAGCATTGGAGCCCGCACACTCCCCAAAGAAGAGTGTTCCAACATTTAATCCGCGTGGCTCAAACTCAGGAGTTCTCCAGTGATGGAGGAACGTTGGGAAAAATAATTGTCCCAGCCTCTGCTAAACTCGTTTTGCCACCAGGAAAGACCGTGCTTACCCTGCCTGCATGGGCTTGTACCCCTTGTAAGGTAGCGCTGTCATTCAGGTTGGGGACACTCGCTTGGCAGCCAAATAATCACGTCCGGCACGGGTTTTCCATAAAACCAAAACAGTCCATGCGGTTTATTCAGGCATCATAAACCACAGCCGCAACATAAAGTTCATATAAACAGCATAGCGTCCATGACAGAGCTCCACTCTGTCAGTAATGTCCAATACGCAGGCTCTCGAGCCTCACAGTTATATCCCCTGTCAGGGTTTTACCTCATGGCTGCTTCTCCATGCTGCAGACGTTTATTCCCTCCAGGGAGCTATCAGACGCTTGCAGCCATCACTCACAGGAAGCCCCATCTCCCAGCGGGACCTTCCAAAACGGACCAACCAGGTCCCAGCATTCACTGCTTGTGACCTACACTGGCCACCTTACATGGTCCGTAGCCACGCCCACTGGGTCACATGGCTATGACCTCATCACAGGTCCTTCACTCATTCACACTCGCATAGTCTTTACTATAGGTGTTTTTAAACACACCCCTGGGTGGATTTGTAGGTAACTAGACTCGCCCATCTCTCCAGCTACCTGAAGGCTTCTCCCTAACACATTGGCACGAAAGATCAGCTCTGCTGATCAGCACATAATCAAGCCTTCATCTCAAGGCCACCCACCTTGAGATACATTACGACCATTCAGCATCCTACTCCTATCAGGACACTGGAAATGCTTATAAACCTGTCCTGGGACACCCACACAGCACCCCTTAGCAGACACAGTGGTCACTACACCACACCCTCTAGAAGGAGTTGAGATCCAGATTGAACCAGCTACTATGGAACAACTACCCCAGGGCCTTCTTGTGGCGCGAATGCTAACCATTGTATGTGACAGAACAGTCCCAGTACGCTGTGTAAATTTAGGAGAAGATAACATCACGCTAACTCCCAGAAGAGAAGTGGCTCGAATTATGGACATACCCAAAGAAGATACCACCTCAGGCTGTGCAGTTGACTGTGAAACAGGGAGACTCTTGAACCGTGGCTGTGGATACATCTCTGACACATTATCCCCAGCATATTCGAGAAGGGCATTGTATATTGGAGCAGAAGGGGCAGAGCTGATAGACCTTACTCCGCTACAGATCCAGCAGGTGGACGCTCTGATAGGGCGATATCGGGACGTGCTTGCACGACATGAAGATGACTTCGGCTGCACTACGGCACTCACACACGAGATATCTACGGGGAATGCTGCACCCATGAGGGAGCATTATCGACAAATTCCGCCACAACTGTATCAAGATCAAAACTTGGATCTCCCCCTCTCAGCCAGAGACTCTCGCACTTTTCCCGGTAGATCATAGACCCGGAAGCCTTCAAGTAGCGTTCGACCTCAGACATGAACCAATCTGCCTCCTCTTTCAAGGATACAAAAAGGGAGACGTCATTGGCGTATGCTACCACCCTCAGAGTGGCCCCTGGCTCAGCCCGGTCCATCCTGACTCCCACCAACAGTCCACGATCCACCCTCCTTAAAAGGGGATTGATCGTGAACACGTATAACAGAGGGCTCAAAGGACAACCCTGGCGAACCCCAGAACCAAACTCAAAAGGGTGACCAACCCAACCATTCACAAGCGGAAAAGTCTCTGCCCCTTTGTACAAGATCTTTAACCAATTTACAAACCTCCCAGGCAGACCGTACCTCAAAAGGACAGACCAAAGGTACTCATAATCCACTCGGTCAAAAGCCTTCGCTAAATGTGTTGCGGCCTGGAACAGAGCAGTGCTGAGCCCCCGAAAGAAGCCAGGTGCAAACTTCACCCGATTGAACAGCACCTTTGCCAGAACCTTTCAGTCCGTATCGACAGGCGCTATGGGACGCCAATTCTCAATACGGGACGAGTCTTTACCCTTCGACAGGATAATCAGAGCTGACCTCCTCATTGATCTGGGAAGAGTGCCTGAGGAAAGACACTCATTAAAAAATGCAGTCAAGAGAGGTACCAAAGAGTCCCTAAAGGTCTTGTAGAACTCAGATATTAAGTCCATCAATCGCCAGTCTCACTTCCTCTTCCCTGATTACCTCCACCAAAACATGAAGAGAGGGGTCATCCCCCGGTTCAGGAACAGTTTCAGCTAGGAAAGCCGACATCCCATCTCAATCCAGATCCTTCTTTCCCATGAGGCGTGAGTAAAAGGATCTGACCACCTCCAGGATCCCTGATTTGGATCTGCTCAGGGAACCCGTACTGTCGATCAGTCCTGTCACCCCCTTACAATTCACTAACATCTTACAGTTTCTGTAGGGGTCAGGTGAGCGGTACCTCCCGAAATCCCTCTCAAAAACCAAAGATGCGTGTCTATCATACTGACACCTCTTGAGCAAAGACTTCACCCTGGAGATTTCTGTGATGATGTGTGCGACAGAGAAGGAAGGGACACCAGGCCGAAGATCAATTCAACGGGATTTACTGAGACAGGGAGCATAGAACATAAAGTGTCAATAGCATCTCTTACAGTCCACAATGAGTCCACACATGAGACCTTCAATTTTAGCATGAAGGTCCAGCCCCACGACCAGATGCCAAACTCATCCCGGTTCTTCTTTGGGACTTCCGTGACTTCCCCATAACAGGAAAGTCGCGTAAGGATGTCAATTCCAGAAAGTGACTCGTTACTAGTCAAAATGGTCACCTTCTTAATCCCGTTTTGGCGAGATACCGCCCGTATGGCGAAATCTCGCCAGCCATGCTCTCCCTTCACCAGAAGACCAGAAGAGTTCCAGCCCCACAGGTCGAATGAAATTGACGTCAAAGAACAGGGTACCAAAAGGATTTATCAGGGCAAAGATGTCCACTGCCCTGAAGCCCATCCTCAGGAGGAACTCCATCACCCTACTCCTGGGTGGACAAACTTCACTGCCCCTCCTCTAAAGACGGACGACATTCCTCCTGGCTGCCCCTGGCCCGGCAGTCAGGAGGGACCATACGGTTTCCCCCTCCCTTCTACCTTGGAAGGCGGCCAAGCCATGTCCCTCCAGCCAGAAAGACAAATCCACCTCTCTTCCCTCTACAATGACCGACCGCTCTCCCTTTTTAAGGGCCTCCAGGAAATGGTGGTGCAAAATGCCGTCCCTGGAGCCAAGAGGTGTGCAGACCCCCCCCGAGAAACCCCCGAAGCCCCAACTGTGAACCCGCAGTACGGGGACCCGCAGCTGGGGGGAGGCAGATGGGCCAGCCCCCCTCACCTACCACCCCACCACCAGCACTCACACCATTCACTCCACCACTCATACCCTCACTCGCATCCACATCCATACCCCCGTCACTCTCACCACCATTCACCCCAGCCACCACATTTCCACAACTTTTTAAGACATTTTTATTTGTACTTTTATTTTTCCCTATCTTCTCACTTTTCTGTGCTGGGGGCCCTTGCTGGGCAGAGTCAGGTGAAACGCATGGAGCAGGGGACCGTAGAAGCCCGGCAACCCCCACCGCCGGAGTGGGGAGAGCCACTGCCAGCAAGGCAACACCCTCTTCATGGACCACGGTCGGAGTGGGCGGGGCTACAGCTAAGGAGGCCACGCAGTACTGGATCTTCGCACAGTGGCCACCGGTACTGCAGCACAGGCTCCTAGAGACGCAGCCCCCACACCAGCTGCCACCACCACCAACCTTTCCAGTTCAGGGCACTCCCCCTCGGCGTCCAGCGGCGGCGGGGCCCCTGACACAGACCCATCGCTGGATCTGCGCACAGGGGTCCCCACCCAGCTGCGGACACCACCAGGTGAACGACCACCACATTGCTCTTCATTTTTGCAAGCTCCGCCAACTTAGTTTTTTTTGGTCCCTGGGCCCCAGAGAAAGATCCAGATAGTGTGGATCTGTATGTGGGAGACCAAGCCACACCAGCACACACCGCCAGAGATGTGGCCCCGCCTGTCAGTGCAGACATCAGCACCCCACCAGCAGTGCAGGAGGCAGCAGCAACCATGTACGCCATCCTCTGCATGCCAGTGGGTGCACCAGGTGCCAGGCCTGTCCCCCCTGCCACAGAGGACTTAGCCAGAGCACCGCCACCATCACCACTGCCTGTCACTGGGCCGCCCTCCGTGCCAAAATCCATATCACTGTCTGAAGCTGAGCCACCACCAACAGAGACAGCGCCCTGCTCCTAACAGACATTGCTCTCCCCGCTCACTCGCTGTGTAGTATTTGCAGGTACGCGGGATGCAGTGACGAGACAGGAGACGGGATGAACTTAGGATGTAACTTTTTATATAGATTTGTCCCGATGGGGACTATCTTGAGTAACCAACAAGCTAACAGCAACTATTCTCGCAGGGATCAAAACAAGAATACACAAGTAATGTAGGGTCGGTGGTGGGGTGCCGAGCTGGGGGGTGGTCCTACTTTTATACCACGCAGAGATGACAACAGAGACACGATGGAGGCAGATTCTGGGTGCAACAGGTCCAAGTTTATTCTCACTTGCCGTCCGACTGACGGCACACCTCGCGGCCCTCCGTTTCCAGAGCCGCTTCTCACACCGTACACTGGAGACGTGTCTGCACACACCGTCCCCTCCTTTACTGTCGACGCTCCTGACAGCTCCGTCACTGTGGCCGCCTTAGGCCCATTAACCAACAGCGCTTCTACTGCTCAGTCGTCGTGTCACATACGGTGTCTTACACCCAGTACCTCGTCTCAACTGCGGTCCTTTCCTGTCAGGACCACCCCCCTGACGTCCTCTCTCCTCAGTCCCCCTGGTCTGGATTCTCCTCAGAGTGCACAGACTGTCGTAGTCCTCCTGTCACTTGAGCTCCCCCTGGGGACTGGAATCTTCTGGAACCCTCCCTCAGAATTTATAGCTAACCCGGTTCCTTGAAACTGTCACTCCAACTGTCACCTCGCCCCCCATGACCAACGGTTTCTAAAGCCCTAAGCTGCTGTAAAGTCCTTTGCTCACACTCCACCCTGCCATCTAATGGTCATCCCAAGGTACTGCACGTCCACTACACTTTCCTAGTTGTTTCCCCACTGTAATCACTGACTCCTACCTACACTGTGCAAACCTATCTTTCTTCACTCTGACTAGTCCGTCCGTCCGTCAGGTCACCTTCCCTACAGTAACATGAACACGACTACCCGGTAAAGACCGGTCACTATAGGGCCGCGGTGTGGCCGACTATAGGTTATTAACTAAAGTACAACGTGTCACTTATCCTCCTCTCACCTCACATCCGGCAGAGTGGTGGTCGATGCTGCTTTGGCGTTTCAGCCGCTGGGCCCAGCCGATGAGGATTTGGCACAGGCTTCGGGCGTTCCTACGCCCAGGCGGAGTGGGGGCACAACAGGCTCCTGTAGAGTACATCTGCGTTGCGCCTCCCAGCGGAGGCGGGATGGCGTTGGCCGGGGTCAGAGGCGTGTAGTCTGCAACCACAGGTTGGGGCCGGGCAGCGGCAGCTGCGGGTGGCGGTGAACAAGCCACAGCCACAGGCTGGGATCGGGATGCGTTGGCCGCAAGCTGCGGCGAGTAGGCCGCAGCCGTGGGCTGGAGTCAAGCCACAGGGGCCGCGGATGGCAGCGGGTAGGCCGCAGCCACGGACTGAAGTTGAGCGGCGGTGGCCACAGTCGGCAGCGGGTAGGCCGCAGTCACGGGCTGAAGTCGGGCTGTGGCAGCCGCGGGGAGCGCGGTCGGGCAGTCGGTGTCTCTCTGCTGTACGACTCAGTGCCGTGCTCTGTATGTGCTGCCGACGCTATGTGCTGTGTATGTGCTGCGGACACCATGTGCTGTGTATGTGCTGCGGACACCTTGTGCTGTGTGCTGCGGACACCATGTGCTGTGTATGTGCTGCGGACGCCATGTGCTGTGTATGTGCTGCGGACGCCATGTGCTGTGTATGTGCTGCGGACGCCATGTGCTGTGTATGTGCTGCGGACGCCATGTGCTGTGTATGCGTGGCGGACACCTTGTGCTGTGTGCTACAGACGCCATGTGCTGTGTATGCGCTCCCGACACCATGTGCTGTGTATGTGCTGCGGACGCCATGTGCTGTGTATGTGCTGCGGACGCCATGTGCTGTGTATGTGCTGCGGACACCATGTGCTCTGTAGGTGCTGCTGACGCCATGTGCTGTGTATGTGCTGCGGACACCATGTGCTGTGTATGTGCTGCGGACGTCATGTGCTGTGTATGTGCTGCGGACGCCATGTGCTGTGTATGTGCTGCGGACACAATGTGCTGTGTATGTGCTGCGGATGCCATGTGCTGTGTATGTGCTGCGGACGCCATGTGCTGTGTATGTGCTGAGGACGCCATGTGCTGTGTATGTGCTGCGGACGCCATGTGCTGTGTATGTGCTGCGGACGCCATGTGCTGTGTATGTGCTGCGGACGCCATGTGCTGTGTATGGGCTGCGGACGCCATGTACTGTGTATGTGCTGCGGACGCCATGTACTGTGTATGTGCTGCGGACGCCATGTGCTGTGTATGTGCTGCGGACGCCATGTGCTGTGTATGTGCTGCGGACGCCATGTGCTGTGTATGTGCTGCCAACGCCATGTGCTGTGTATGTGCTGCGGA
This sequence comes from Dendrobates tinctorius, assembly GCF_039654945.1. Classification (NCBI taxonomy): domain Eukaryota; kingdom Metazoa; phylum Chordata; class Amphibia; order Anura; family Dendrobatidae; genus Dendrobates; species Dendrobates tinctorius. The sequence continues at coordinate 531,406 of NW_027361911.1, forward strand.
CGCCATGTGCTGTGTATGTGCTGCGGACGCCATGTGCTGTGTATGTGCTGCAGACGCCATGTGCTGTGTATGTGCTGTGTAAGCCATGTGCAGTGTATGTGCTGCGTACGCCATGTGCTGTGTATGTGCTGCGGATGCCATGTGCTGTGTATGTGCTGCGGACGCCATGTGCTCTGTATGTGCTGCGGACGCCATGTTGTTGTGAGTTCATTTTCCCCTTCACCGTCGATGTCTGATGAACTCCCTCTTCTGGTGAAGGAAGGTAGTGAGGCTGATTACCAAACACCTGATCTGGTAGATGATGACTGGGTAACAGGAATTTCTGACTGGATATAAGGCAGCCGACTCCCTTCTGATTCGCTGGTGATTTCTCTGCTGGATTCTTGGAGACCAGTCTGATTCCTGCTTCCCAAAGATAAGTTTTTGCTCTGCTATTGAACTTATTAGTTTTGTTTTGTTTTCCTTGTTTTTTTTGGAGTTCAGCCATCCCCGGTCGGGGGTGTGCTGAGTTCCATTTTTGTCTCTGATTAGTTTGCCTCTTTGCTTTGTCTTCAGAATTTACCTGAGTGTTGATATAGTCATTTTGAAGCCCTAGCGACTTCAGGGCCTGTTTTTCCTATCAGACGGTTGGGACATTTTTTGGTAGGATTTTTTACGGATTGCAGACAGCAGCTTTTCTATCCTGTCCTTTTTAGTTAGCTTGGGCCCCATCATTTGCTCAACCTATCTTTCGATCTGTGTTAGTGTTTTCATCTTGCTTCACCGTCATTATATGTTGGGGGCTGCCTTTGCTTTGGGGTCTGCTCTGGGGCAGTTTAGATTTCCCCTTTCTTTCTTTAGGCCTATTTAGTTATCCGGCTGTGATCGAGGGGTCTAGGGCACCGTAGGAACCCCCCACAGCTACTATTAGTTGTTGTGGATAGGATCAGGGGTCTGCAATCCGATAGCTACCAACCTCTCCGGTTTTCTGGACTTAGCTTGTATTTTTGTTTTTTCCTCCTTCGGTGACTCATTCATAACACCATGTGCTGTGTATGTGCTGCGGACGCCATGTGCTGTGTATGTGCAGCGGACGCCATGTGCTGTGTATGTGCTGCGGACGCCATGTGCTGTGTATGTGCTGCGGACGCCATGTGCTGTGTATGTGCTGCGGACGCCATGTGCTGTGTATGTGCTGCAGACACCATGTGCTGTGTATGTGCTGTGGACGCCATGTGCTGTGTATGTGCTGCAGACACCATGTGCTGTGTATGTGCTGTGTATGTGCTGCGGACGCCATGTGCTGTGTATGTGCTGCGGACGCCATGTGCTGTGTATGTGCTGCAGACACCATGTGCTGTGTATGTGCTGTGGACGCCATGTGCTGTGTATGTGCTGCAGACACCATGTGCTGTGTATGTGCTGTGGACGCCATGTGCTGTGTATGTGCTGCAGACACCATGTGCTGTGTATGTGCTGCGGACGCCATGTGCTGTGTATGTGCTGCGGACGCCATGTGCTGTGTATGTGCTGCAGACACCATGTGCTGTGTATGTGCTGTGTATGTTCTGCGGACGCCATGTGCTGTGTATGTGCTGCGGACGCCATGTGCTGTGTATGTGCTGCAGACACCATGTGCTGTGTATGTGCTGCGGATGCCATGTGCTGTGTATGTGCTGCGGACGCCATGTGCTGTGTATGTGCTGCAGATACCATGTGCTGTGTATGTGCTGTGGACGCCATGTGCTGTGTATGTGCTGTGTATGTGCTGTGTATGGGGATCGGATGGAATATTCAGATCACTGACTCTTTGCCTCATGTGATGATGATCATGTAAGAATTCCTGAGCTGAGGTCGGCCTGTGATTGGCTGGTGAGAGGGAGGATCGCCCTTTATGGGCAGCAGTGTGATCCTGGGGACCGGATTTTGTGGCTTCTGCAGTTCCTGAGCAGGAATATTGATGAATGTCTCGGTGGCTTCTCAGAGCTGCGCGGACGCGCCTGGATGGAAGGGGTTACGGCGTCCTGTCCCCGGCGCTGTCTGCGCTAATGCTCAGCAGATGTGTCGGGATCGCTTTCACGCTGCGTTCACCTTTTATGCTCTGGAATTGCTGAGGATTCTTTTGGTTTCCGTTCGGCTTTACGGCGACATTTAATCTTCTGTTTCTCGCTCCTTCTCTTCTGCCGTTATTGAGCTGCGGCTGATGTGACCGCACATTAGGATCTGTCAGCTCAATGGCCGTGAGGTGGACACACGACCCTAAGTGTCTGCTCAGCCTGAAGGGTTAATTGTGGACTGTCATGGTCGCATGTCATTAACCCTGTGACTGATGCCGTGTGACCCTGCGATGCCCCCACCAGTGCTGGGGTGACCCTGCAATGCCCCCCACTGTTGGGGTAACCCTGTGATGCCCCCGTCACTGATGGGGTGACCCTGCAATGCCCCCGCCAGTGCTGGGGTGACCCTGTGATGCCCCAGCCACTGCTGGGGTGACCCTGTGATGCCCCAGCCACTGCTGGGGTGACCCTGTGATGCCCCAACCACTGCTGGGGTGACCCTGCAATGCCCCGCCAGTGCTGGGGTGACCCTGCAATGCCCCCCACTGTTGGGGTAACCCTGTGATGCCCCCATCACTGATGGGGTGACCCTGCAATGCCCCCGCCAGTGCTGAGGTGACCCTGTGATGCCCCAGCCACTGCTGGGGTGACCCTGTGATGCCCCAGCCACTGCTGGGGTGACCCTGTGATGCCCCAACCACTGCTGGGGTGACCCTGTGATGCCCCAACCACTGCTGGGGTGACCCTGCAATGCCACCACCAGTGCTGGGGTGACCGTGCGATGCCCCAACCACTGCTGGGGTGACCCTGCGATGCCCCCGCCAATGCTGTGGTGACCCTGTGATACCATGCTGTTTCGGCATGTGTGTTCTGTGCAGATGATGATTGCGGGTGTTCGTACTTGTGGTGTCCTCCTGTAGAAGACTTACTGTCCCTTATTATCCTTAGAAGGTTTTTCACTTGCGCCTATTAGACGGGCAACGGCGGCGTGTCTGTGCCAATGGTTGTGTGAGACTATGGCTGGTATCGCTGCTCTATAGTCGGACATGGGGTTTATTGTCTGTTGGTCATCTGGTTGGTCCAACAATGGTCACTTACATTTTTACATCTTCCTCTGAGGGTCCAGCATGGTCGTCCATGAACCGTCCAATTAATAGGTCAGAACTGTCCCAGTCTTTTCTTCGGGGGCCGGTGTGCAGCAGAGCAGCGTGGCCTCACCTTGTGCATGGCTGCATCTTCTGTGGCCTCCATTAGTCATGAACTCACTTGGTGGACACGTGTCGGGCGTAGGGTGGAGGTCTGCACATTCCCAGCCACTCCAGCAGCTCTTCTGCTTCCAGACTCATCTGGCTCCTATTAGAGGCTACGATGGGAGAAGAGCAGGAAAACTATACCCATTTTTCCTTTCTCGCACATGTGGTAGAAAATTCAGCTCATTTTTTACGTCTAATAAAATTCTTTAAAGCTGCTCAGCGCAGGAAACGTCAGTGTGTTCACCTCTCACGGAACAGCTACTGCCAAGTGCAGCCAGGTAATAGATGGGCCGACCCTGGGCAGCCAGGGCAGGAGCAGAGTCATGAGGACGTCCTCCCATGGTATGACTACCGCCATGTGCAGCCAGGTAATGGATGGGCCGACCCTGGACAGCCGGGGCAGGAGCAGAGTCATGAGGATTTCCTCTCATGGTATGACTACCACTAAGTGCAGACAGGTAATGCATAGGCCGACCCTGGACAGCCGAGGCAGGAGCAGAGTCATGAGGATGTCCTCCCATGGTATGACTACCGCCATGTGCAGCCAGGTAATGGATGGGCCGTCCCTGGGCAGCCTGGGGCAGGAGCAGAGTCATCAGGATGTCCTCTCATGGTATGACTACCGCTAAGTGCAGATAGGAAATGGATGGGCCGACCCTGGACAGCCGGGGCAGGAGCAGCACCTAGGATAAGTAGTCGCCGGAAAGGCTGCCTTGGCGCGTACTGGTTATCGGGCATGTGAGGAACTGAAATACTTTCCCAGTACAGATGACTAGTTACCTCAATTTATGTTGTATTTACATGCAATGACCTTATCTGGTGGGGGAATATGTGCCTTTGTTTCTCTCGGCAGGGGGGCCACTTGGGTTCACACCACTCCAGACTGGCCAGAGACTTCACTGACTGAATTCAATGTACATTGGTTAGGGGGTTGGGAGTAGAGTTGAGAGACTTGATGGGGGAGGGCAGTTGTGTCTGGGGATCTGAAGCGAAAGGAGCAGAGGTAAGGCCGCTCCTGGAACCCATGAATGGACTATCGAACTTGGAACTAAGTTTTCTCCGGCTTCGGTCGTGAGATCTATATTCCCCTAGGAATTATCCCATGGACTATTTTTACTGACTTGTTGCTGATCCCGTGGACTGGGGCATTACATTGGGGTCATCTACCTGGACTTACTGAAATGCTTGTATGGATACAAATAAAACTTGTTGCATCGTTAACCTGCCTAGGTGATTACTAACACCCACAACTCTAGATCTTCACAAGTGGTGGCAGCGGTGGGATCACCTATCTCTGAACAGCGTAACAGAGAAAGTTACTGATGGTGACTTGGCAGAAGAGATGGCAGACTCCATCTACAAGAGACTCAAGTAGGAGCAGCTGAGAGCCCTGTGCTCTGGGAGAGAGCTAGAGTGGTCGATGGCGGACAACCGGATGGCCCTAATACAGCGCTTGGACGAGTGGGATCGAGAACACCCACAAGAGGAGATCAGTCCAGATGTAGAAGAGGACAGCTCAGTGGACGGACAACAGCCGCGGGCAATCATTCCGATGGCAGAGGATCGATTGACCGAGTTGGGGCGGGTGCTGGCTACGCTCGGAGAGCGGGCCACAGAAAGAGAACTGGCGGCTGTGATAAGCAAATATCTGGGTGTCCATGTAGCCGTAACCCCACCACCCTCTGCGCAGATGACAGTGGATAACAGGAGAGAGGGACCCGCATCTTTGAGGTACCGGGACATACCACAGTTTAATGAAGACATCACGGGTATTGATGACCATCTTCGATTATTTGAGAACCTCGGCCTGCTTCATGAGGTGTCCATTGAGGACTGGCCGAGATTTTTGAGTGTTGGCTTGACCGGGAAAGCCAGAGAAGCTTTTAATAACTTGTCTTCTGGGGATCAGAGGTGTTACGCTACCATTTGCAGCGCATTACTGGAGAGGTATGCCGTCACACCTGAAACCTACCTGAGGAAGTTTCAGGAGACAGAAAAGCCCAATGCACATACGCACCGGGAGTTTGCCAACACATTACGTACATACGTACAGCATGTGCTCGGTGGATCGAAGGACTGGGAGCTCGGGAAGCTGAACATGTCTTGGATATATTCATGCGGGAGCAATTTATGTCCAAGCTCCCGCGTGACATAAAGGAATGGGTGGCGGATAGAAAACCACAGAGTCTGGAGGAGGCTGCAAGATTGGCTGATAATTGGTCTGCCAATCGTCCAGGGCGGTGTGGGAGAACAGCTCCGGCAAGTCGGGAACAGGGGCTTCCCGAGAGGCCAGCGAGACCCATGGTCCAGCGAGAGGAGGAACTGCGAGGATTTCGTACTCTACAAAGAGGGGGAGGTCTCCAAAAACCCCAAGTACGGCCAGCATCAGGGCGAGGGGGATTAAGCTGCCATGGCTGTGGACGCATGGGACACTTCGCCAGGGAATGCCGGGCCCATTGGGTCCACGTCATCTGTGTTTCCAACCTGTGAACAATGTACTGCAATGGGGCTGGAATTCTGGGGGCGAGAAAAGAGGGGGAGGTCCCCCAAAACCCCAAGTACGGCCCACATCAGGGAAGAGTGGAATAAGCTGCCTTAACTGCGGACACAGGGGACACTTCGCCAGGGAATGCCGGGCACATTCGAGTCCACATAGCTGGAGGAGAATCTCTGAACATTCGGACAGCCCGACTATATTTAGACTGGGGACACAGCAAGGGAATGGTGGATGTGGGGGTAGTGCGACACCTACCTGTGGATGTGTTGCTGGGCAACAACTTAGGAGCAGGGTTGGTGTGCCACTGGACCAGTGTCGCAACCCGAAGCCAAGGACTCATTCCCGCTGCATCAGAAGACCTCGACATGCCAAATAACCTCCCGCCAGTGTGGGAGAGACCACGGCAATGCTGATGGACTATCGAGACAGACTGAGGAAGCCACGAACTCTGGTAATTGTGGTCAGAAGAAGGATAGTCAATTTCATGAATTGGAGCCCAATACTTGCCGTGCTGGAAAAGTGGGGGAGGAATGTGAGGAATTGAAATACTTTCCCAGCACAGATGACTAGTTACCTCAATTTATGTTGTATTTAAATGCAATGACCTTATCTGGTGGGGGAATATGTGCCTTTGTTTCTCTCGGCAGGGGGGCCACTTGGGTTCACACCACTCCAGACTGGCCGGAGACTTCACTGGCTGTGAATTCAATGTACATTGGTTAGGGGGTTGGAAGTAGAGTTGAGAGACTTGATGGGGAGGTGCAGTTGTGTCTGGGGATCTGAAGTGAAAGGAGCAGAGGTAAGGCCGCTCCTGGAACCCATGAATGGACTATCGAACTTGGAACTAAGTTTTCTCCGGCTTCGGTCGTGAGATCTATATTCCCCTAGGAATTATCCCATGGACTATTTTTACTGACTTGTTGCTGATCCCGTGGACTGGGGCATTACATTGGGGTCATCTACCTGGACTTACTGAAATGCTTGTATGGATACAAATAAAACTTGTTGCATCGTTAACCTGCCTAGGTGATTACTATCACCCACAACTCTAGATCTTCACAAGGCACTCTGCAGTGAGAGCGGTTTGTATATCACCAGTCCCAGGCAGGGACTACACACATAAACCTCTAATCTGTCACTGCCAGGGTTCTCCAATACCACCAGGACGCTATGCTGACGCCAGTTCCTTGTTTGATACTAGAGCTTATATTGAGTCAGGAACGAACCCACAGGTAGCGTGGCGTATGTGTCGGTTCGTTCATAGAGCAAGGAGAACGAAACTAGTAAATTTATAAGTTTACTCCAGAAAATATAGGCAGTGTTTACAAAAATACAAAAGATATTACAAAAGGAGACAAAATACAGTATGTGCAGACAGTTACAAATAAAAGGGATTAAAATAAGAAACTTACTCTCAGTCACAGGTATGACGTGTCGATAAATGCGAGGAAGGCATTCCTAAGGGAAAATGGTTCATCAGCACAGCGTGGTGTCTCACTGGCTCTCCAGGCATCTGACACTTCCTCAAGTGAGCGCTTCAGCTTTATGCTTCTTCCCCAAGGGGCTCCTCCCTTGCTGACCTCACTTGGTGGGTTGTGTTAGAGGACATATGCCCCTTTTGAAAAGTTATTAAAAACTACTTGTTGTGAAAATATGAACCATTTTCCAGGGGTTCGAGTACACTTCCAGAACTTTTTGCTGCATCTACTGGGGCACACAGGCCAACCTTCCCCCCCACATTAGGTTTGTAACATACACACACAAGCTGCAGTGTCTAACCCCATCCTTCTCTCCCTGCCGGCACTGTGTAATTCTATCTCACTCTTTCCCCCTCCCTTGGGAAGGTGTTTGTGATCAGCTCACTTAGCTGTTGTTCAAGAGCACATGGTTTTGGAAATCTCTTTATTCCTACAACCTTGAATATAATAGCACAGATCATTCATATATGCAGGAAACCTATATTTTTGGAATCTACACCTGTTAAGCTATTCACCACAGAGCTTTGTGACTTCCACGCTCACCGGGAGCTGGCAGATAGTTCGTGTTTGGTAGCAATAGAAAGCTAATTTCATAAAAAGAAATATGAAGCCCTGTCGCCACTCTGCGAGTCTCACAGCCAGAGTTATGACACTTATGAGTTTTTGGTAACTTTTGAAAAGGGGAGTACATTCCTTAGCCCCACCCATCCAGTGAGGTCACTGAACAGAAAGAATAAGGCTGCTAAGCCCAATTAGGCATTTGTCACTCTCCCACATGGCGTGCCATTGACTGAGATACGTAAGCTCCTTCTTTTAATCCATATTATTTTGTAATTGCCTGTATATATTGTAATTGTCTCGTTTGTAACATCTTTTTATATTTTTATAAACACTGCCTATCTTTTCTGGAGTAAAACTGAAAAAATTTACTAGCTTTGTTTTCCTTGCTGTAAACGTATTGCCCTGTCCTCTGGGCTAAAATCACGCTACTGTTTGGTTGGCTCCTGACCCGATATTGATTTTAATATGAGAACTAGGAGCTGGTGGCAGCAAAGTGTGTTCTGGAGTATTTGGGGAGACTCTGGCAGGGACGGAACAGAGATTTTACATGTGTATTTCCTGCCTGGGACTGGGGATATACATGCCGCCCTCACTGCAGAGTGCCCAATAGCCAGTACACAGCAAGGCAGCCTTTCTGGTGACTACTTATCCTTGGTGTAATTCCCTCACTGACCTGAGGGGCACCAGAGAGATGCAAGTTCCAAAACAGGAGTGCTTTGTGGGGCCATTACACTGTATGGAGCGCTATGTAGAGCAATTATACTGTATGGAGCGCTATGTGGGGCCATTATACAGTATGGAGAACTATGGGGGGCCATTATACTGTATGCAGTGCTATGTTGGGCCATTATACTGTATGGAGTGCTATGTGGGGCCATTATAATGTATGGAGTGCGATGTGGGGCCATTAAACTGTATGCATCGCTATGTGGGGCCATTATACTGTATTCAGCGCTATGTGGGGCCATTATACTGTATGGAGCGCTATGTGGGGCCATTATACTGTATGGAGAGCTATGTGGGGCCATGTTACTGTATGCAGCGCTATGTGGGGCCAATATACTGTATGGAGTGCTTTGTGGGGCCATTATACTGTATGCAGTGCTATGTGGGGCCATTATACTGTATGGAGTGCTATGTGGGGCCATTATACTGTATGCAGCGCTATGTGGGGCCATTATACTGTATGCAGCACTATGTGGGGCCATTATACTGTATTCAGTGCTATGTGGGGCCATTATACTATATAGAGCACTATGTGGGGTCATTATACTGTATGGAGCGCTATGTGGGGACATTATACTGTATGCAGTGCTATGTGGGGCCATTATACCTTATGGAGCGCTATGTGGGGCCATTATACTGTATGGAGTGCTATGTGGGGCCATTATACTGTATGCAGCGCTATGTGGGGCCATTATACTGTATGGAGCGCTATGTGGGGCCATTATACTGTATGGAGAGCTATGTGGGGCCATTTTACTGTATGCAGTGCTATGTGGGGCCATTATACTGTATGGAGTGCTATGTGGGGCCATTATACTGTATGCAGCGCTATGTGGGGCCATTATACTGTATGCAGCACTATGTGGGGCCATTATACTGTATTCAGTGCTATGTGGGGCCATTATACTATATAGAGCACTATGTGGGGTCATACTGTATGGAGCGCTATGTGGGGACATTATACTGTATGCAGTGCTATGTGGGGCCATTATACCTTATGGAGCGCTATGTGGGGCCATTATACTGTATGGAGTGCTATGTGGGGCCATTATACTGTATGCAGTGTTATGTGGGGTCATTATACTGTATGCAGTGTTATGTGGGGTCATTATACTGTATGCAGCGCTATGTGGGGCCATTATACTGTATAGAGCGCTATGTGGGGCCATTGTACTGTATGCAGCACTATGTGGGGCCATTATACTGTATAGAGCGCTATGTGGGTACATTATACTGTATGCAGCACTATGTGGGGCCATTATACTGTATGGAGCGCTATGTGGGGCCATTATACTGTATGCAGCGATATGTGGGGCCATTATACTGTATGGAGTGCTATGTGGTGACATAATACTATATGGAGCACTATGTGGGGTCATTATACTGTATGGAGCGCTATGTGGGGCCATTATACTGTATGCAGTGCTATGTGGGGCTATTATACCTTGTGGAGCGCTATGTGGGGCCATTATACTGTATGGAGTGCTATGTGGGGCCATTATACTGTATGCAGCGCTATGTGGGGCCATTATACTGTATGCAGCGCTATGTGGGGTCATTATACTGTATGCAGCGCTATGTGGGGCCATTATACTGTATAGAGCGCTATGTGGGGCCATTATACTGTATGCAGCGCTATGTGGGGCCATTATCAGCACTATGTGGGGCAATTATACTGTATGCAGCGCTATATGGGGCCATTATACTGTATGGAGTGCTTTGTGGGGCCATTATACTGTATTCAGCGCTAAGTGGGGCCATTATACTGTATGGAGTGCTTTGTGGGGCCATTATACTGAATGCAGCGCTATGTGGGGCCATTATACTGTATGCAGCACTATGTGGGGCCATTATACTGTATGCAGCACTATGTGGGGCCATTATACTGTATGCAGCGCTATATGGGGCCATTATACTGTATGCAGCACTATGTGGGGCCATTATACTGTGTGCAGCGCTATGTGGGGCCATTATACTGTATGGAGTGCCATGTGGGGCCTTTATACTGTATGGAGCGCTATGTGGGGCCATTATACTGTATGGAGCACTATATGGGACATTATATTGTATGGAGCACTATGTGGGGCCATTATACTGTATGGAGTGCTATGTGGGGCCATTATACTGTATGCAGTGCTATATGGGGCCATTATGCTGTATGGAGCACTATATGGGACATTATACTGTATGGAGTGCTATGTGGGGCTATTATACTGTATGCAGCACTATGTGGGGCCATTATACTGTATGCAGCACTATGTGGAGCCATTATACTGTATGGAGCGCTATGTGGGGCCATTATACTGTATGCAGCGCTATGTGGGGCCATTATACTGTATTCAGCACTATGTGGGGCCATTATACTGTATGCAGTGCTATGTGGGGCCATTATACTGTATGCAGCACTATGTGGGGCCATTATACTGTATGGAGTGCTTTGTGGGGCCATTATACTGTATGCAGCGCTAAGTGGGGCCATTATACTGTATGGAGTGCCATGTGGGGCCTTTATACTGTATGGAGTGCTAAGTGGGGCTATTATACTGTATGGAGTGCTATGTGGGGCCATGATACTGTATGCAGCACTATGTGGGGCCATTATATTGTATGCAGCACTATGTGGGGCCATTATACTGTATGCAGCACTATGTGGGGCCATTATACTGTATGCAGCCCTATGTGGGGCCATTATACTGTATGCAGCGCTATGTGGGGCCATTATACTGTATGCAGCACTATGTGGGGCCATTATACTGTATGCAGCACTATGTGGGGCCATTATACTGTATGCAGCACTTTGTGGGGCCATTATACTGTATGGAGCGCTATGTGGCGCCATTATACTGTATGCAGTGCTATGTGGGGCCATTATACTGTATGGAGTGCTATGTGGGGACATTATACTGTATGGAGTTCTATGTGGGGCCATTATACTGTATGCAGTGCTATGTGGGGCCATTATACTGTATGCAGCGCTATGTGGGGCCATTATACTGTATGCAGCACTATGTGGGGCCATTATACTGTATGGAGTTCTATGTGGGGCCATTATACTGTATAGAGTGCTATGTGGGGCCATTATACTGTATGCAGTGCTATATGGGGCCATTATGCTGTATGGAGCACTCTATGGGACATTATACTGTATGGAGTGCTATGTGGGGCCATTATTCTGTATGGAGTGCCATGTGGGGCCTTTATACTGTGTGCAGCGCTATGTGGGGCTATTATACTGTATGGAGTGCTATGTGGGGCCATGATACTGTATACAGCACTATGTGGGGCCATTATATTGTATGCAGCACTATGTGGGGCCATTATACTGTATGGAGTGCTATGTGGGGCCATTATACTGTATGGAGTGCTATGTGGGGCCATTATACTGTATACAGCACTATGTGGGGCCATAATACTGTATGGAGCGCTATGTGGGGCCTTTATACTGTATGCAGCACTATGTGGGGCCATTATACTGTATGGAGTGCTATGTGGGGCCATTATACTGTATGCAGCACTATGTGGGGCCATTATACTGTATGCAGCGCTAAGTGGGGCCATTATACTGTATGGAGTGCCATGTGGGGCCTTTATACTGTGTGCAGCGCTATGTGGGGCCATTATACTGTATGGAGTGCCATGTGGGGCCTTTATACTGTATGGAGTGCTATCTGGGGCCATTATACTGTATGCAGCACTATGTGGGGCCATTATACTGTATGGAGTGCTATGTGGGGCCATTATACTGTATGGAGTGCTATGTGGGGCCATTATACTGTATACAGCACTATGTGGGGCCATTATACTGTATGGAGCGCTATGTGGGGCCATTATACTGTATGCAGCACTATGTGGGGCCATTATACTGTATGGAGTGCTATGTGGGGCCATTATACTGTATGCAGCGCTTTGTGGGGCCATTATACTGTATGGAGTGCTAAGTGAGGCCATTATACTGTATGCAGCGCTATGCGGGGCCATTATACTGTATTGAGTGCTATGTGGGGCCATTATACTGTATGCAGCGCTATGTGGGGCCATTATACTGTAAGCAGCGCTATGTGGGGCCATTATACCGTATAGAGCGCTATGTGGGGCCATTATACTGTATGCAGCGCTATGTGGGGCCATTATACTGTATGCAGCACTATGTGGGGCCATTATACTGTATGCAGCACTATGTGGGGCCATTATACTGTATGCAGCTCTATGTGGGGCCATTATACTGTATGCAGCCCTATGTGGGGCCATTATACTGTATGCAGTCCTATGTGGGGCCATTATACTGTATGCAGCACTATGTGGGGCCATAGTACTGTATGCAGCACTATGTGGGGCCATTATACTGTATGGAGCGCTATGTGGGGCCATTATACTGTATGCAGTGCTATGTGGGGCCATTATACTGTATGGAGCACTATGTGGGGCCATTATACTGTATGCAGCACTATGTGGGGCCATTATACTGTATGGAGCGCTATGTGGGGCCATTATACTGTATGGAGCACTATGTGGGGCCATTATACTGTGTGCAGCACTATTTGGGGCCATTATACTGTATGGAGTGCTATGTGGGGCCATTATACTGTATCCAGCGCTTTGTGGGGCCATTATACTGTATGGAGTGCTAAGTGAGGCCATTATACTGTATGCAGTGCTATGCGGGGCCATTATACTGTATGGAGTGCTATGTGGGGCCATTATACTGTATGCAGCGCTATGTGGGGCCATTATACTGTATGCAGCGCTATGTGGGGCCATTATACCTTATAGAGCGCTATGTGAGGCCATTATACTGTATGCAGCGCTATGCGGGGCCATTATACTGTATGGAGTGCTATGTGGGGCCATTATACTGTATGCAGCGCTTTGTGGGGCCATTATACTGTATGGAGTGCTAAGTGAGGCCATTATACTGTATGCAGCGCTATGCGGGGACATTATACTGTATGGAGTGCTATGTGGGGCCATTATACTGTATGCAGCACTATGTGGGGCCATTATACTGTATGCAGCACTATGTGGGGCCATTATACTGTATGCAGCCCTATGTGGGGCCATTATACTGTATGCAGCGCTATGTGGGGCCATTATACTGTATGCAGCACTATGTGGGGCCATTATACTGTATGCAGCACTATGTGGGGCCATTGTACTGTATGCGGCACTATGTGGGGCCATTATACTGTATGGAGCGCTATGTGGGGCCATTATACTGTATGGAGTGCTATGTGGGGCCATTATACTGTATGCAGCGCTATGTGGGGCCATTATACTGTATGCAGCGCTATGTGGGGCCATTATACTGTATGCAGCGCTATGTGGGGTCATTATACTGTATGCAGCGCTATGTGGGGCCATTATACTGTATAGAGCGCTATGTGGGGCCATTATACTGTATGCAGCGCTATGTGGGGCCATTATCAGCACTATGTGGGGCAATTATACTGTATGCAGCGCTATATGGGGCCATTATACTGTATGGAGTGCTTTGTGGGGCCATTATACTGTATTCAGCGCTAAGTGGGGCCATTATACTGTATGGAGTGCTTTGTGGGGCCATTATACTGAATGCAGCGCTATGTGGGGCCATTATACTGTATGCAGCACTATGTGGGGCCATTATACTGTATGCAGCACTATGTGGGGCCATTATACTGTATGCAGCGCTATATGGGGCCATTATACTGTATGCAGCACTATGTGGGGCCATTATACTGTGTGCAGCGCTATGTGGGGCCATTATACTGTATGGAGTGCCATGTGGGGCCTTTATACTGTATGGAGCGCTATGTGGGGCCATTATACTGTATGGAGCACTATATGGGACATTATATTGTATGGAGCACTATGTGGGGCCATTATACTGTATGGAGTGCTATGTGGGGCCATTATACTGTATGCAGTGCTATATGGGGCCATTATGCTGTATGGAGCACTATATGGGACATTATACTGTATGGAGTGCTATGTGGGGCTATTATACTGTATGCAGCACTATGTGGGGCCATTATACTGTATGCAGCACTATGTGGAGCCATTATACTGTATGGAGCGCTATGTGGGGCCATTATACTGTATGCAGCGCTATGTGGGGCCATTATACTGTATGCAGCGTTATGTGGGGTCATTATACTGTATGCAGCGCTATGTGGGGCCAGTATACTGTATAGAGCGCTATGTGGGGCCATTATACTGTATGCAGCGCTATGTGGGGCCATTATACTGTATTCAGCACTATGTGGGGCCATTATACTGTATGCAGTGCTATGTGGGGCCATTATACTGTATGCAGCACTATGTGGGGCCATTATACTGTATGGAGTGCTTTGTGGGGCCATTATACTGTATGCAGCGCTAAGTGGGGCCATTATACTGTATGGAGTGCCATGTGGGGCCTTTATACTGTATGGAGTGCTAAGTGGGGCTATTATACTGTATGGAGTGCTATGTGGGGCCATGATACTGTATGCAGCACTATGTGGGGCCATTATACTGTATGCAGCACTATGTGGGGCCATTATACTGTATGCAGCCCTATGTGGGGCCATTATACTGTATGCAGCGCTATGTGGGGCCATTATACTGTATGCAGCACTTTGTGGGGCCATTATACTGTATGGAGCGCTATGTGGCGCCATTATACTGTATGCAGTGCTATGTGGGGCCATTATACTGTATGGAGTGCTATGTGGGGCCATTATACTGTATGGAGTTCTATGTGGGGCCATTATACTGTATGCAGTGCTATGTGGGGCCATTATACTGTATGCAGCGCTATGTGGGGCCATTATACTGTATGCAGCACTATGTGGGGCCATTATACTGTATGGAGTTCTATGTGGGGCCATTATACTGTATAGAGTGCTATGTGGGGCCATTATACTGTATGCAGTGCTATATGGGGCCATTATGCTGTATGGAGCACTCTATGGGACATTATACTGTATGGAGTGCTATGTGGGGCCATTATTCTGTATGGAGTGCCATGTGGGGCCTTTATACTGTGTGCAGCGCTATGTGGGGCTATTATACTGTATGGAGTGCTATGTGGGGCCATGATACTGTATGCAGCACTATGTGGGGCCATTATATTGTATGCAGCACTATGTGGGGCCATTATACTGTATGGAGTGCTATGTGGGGCCATTATACTGTATGGAGTGCTATGTGGGGCCATTATACTGTATACAGCACTATGTGGGGCCATAATACTGTATGGAGCGCTATGTGGGGCCATTATACTGTATGCAGCACTATGTGGGGCCATTATACTGTATGGAGTGCTATGTGGGGCCATTATACTGTATGCAGCACTATGTGGGGCCATTATACTGTATGCAGCGCTAAGTGGGGCCATTATACTGTATGGAGTGCCATGTGGGGCCTTTATACTGTGTGCAGCGCTATGTGGGGCCATTATACTGTATGGAGTGCCATGTGGGGCCTTTATACTGTATGGAGTGCTATCTGGGGCCATTATACTGTATGCAGCACTATGTGGGGCCATTATACTGTATGGAGTGCTATGTGGGGCCATTATACTGTATGGAGTGCTATGTGGGGCCATTATACTGTATACAGCACTATGTGGGGCCATTATACTGTATGGAGCGCTATGTGGGGCCATTATACTGTATGCAGCACTATGTGGGGCCATTATACTGTATGGAGTGCTATGTGGGGCCATTATACTGTATGCAGCGCTTTGTGGGGCCATTATACTGTATGGAGTGCTAAGTGAGGCCATTATACTGTATGCAGCGCTATGCGGGGCCATTATACTGTATGCAGCGCTATGTGGGGCCATTATACTGTAAGCAGCGCTATGTGGGGCCATTATACCGTATAGAGCGCTATGTGGGGCCATTATACTGTATGCAGCGCTATGTGGGGCCATTATACTGTATGCAGCACTATGTGGGGCCATTATACTGTATGCAGCACTATGTGGGGCCATTATACTGTATGCAGCCCTATGTGGGGCCATTATACTGTATGCAGCCCTATGTGGGGCCATTATACTGTATGCAGTCCTATGTGGGGCCATTATACTGTATGCAGCACTATGTGGGGCCATAGTACTGTATGCAGCACTATGTGGGGCCATTATACTGTATGGAGCGCTATGTGGGGCCATTATACTGTATGCAGTGCTATGTGGGGCCATTATACTGTATGGAGCACTATGTGGGGCCATTATACTGTATGCAGCACTATGTGGGGCCATTATACTGTATGGAGCGCTATGTGGGGCCATTATACTGTATGGAGCACTATGTGGGGCCATTATACTGTATGCAGCACTATGTGGGGCCATTATACTGTATGGAGTGCTATGTGGGGCCATTATACTGTATGCAGCGCTTTGTGGGGCCATTATACTGTATGGAGTGCTAAGTGAGGCCATTATACTGTATGCAGTGCTATGCGGGGCCATTATACTGTATGGAGTGCTATGTGGGGCCATTATACTGTATGCAGTGCTATGTGGGGCCATTATACTGTATGCAGCGCTATGTGGGGCCATTATACCTTATAGAGCGCTATGTGAGGCCATTATACTGTATGCAGCGCTATGCGGGGCCATTATACTGTATGGAGTGCTATGTGGGGCCATTATACTGTATGCAGCGCTTTGTGGGGCCATTATACTGTATGGAGTGCTAAGTGAGGCCATTATACTGTATGCAGCGCTATGCGGGGACATTATACTGTATGGAGTGCTATGTGGGGCCATTATACTGTATGCAGCACTATGTGGGGCCATTATACTGTATGCAGCACTATGTGGGGCCATTATACTGTATGCAGCCCTATGTGGGGCCATTATACTGTATGCAGCGCTATGTGGGGCCATTATACTGTATGCAGCACTATGTGGGGCCATTATACTGTATGCAGCACTATGTGGGGCCATTGTACTGTATGCGGCACTATGTGGGGCCATTATACTGTATGGAGCGCTATGTGGGGCCATTATACTGTATGCAGTGCTATGTGGGGCCATTATACTGTATGGAGCACTATGTGGGGC
Source organism: Dendrobates tinctorius (assembly GCF_039654945.1). Lineage (NCBI taxonomy): Eukaryota > Metazoa > Chordata > Amphibia > Anura > Dendrobatidae > Dendrobates > Dendrobates tinctorius. The sequence continues at coordinate 548,991 of NW_027361911.1, forward strand.
CATTATACAGCATACTGCACTATGTGGGGCCATTATACTGTATGCAGCCCTATGTGGGGCCATTATACTGTATGCAGCGCTATGTGGGGCCATTATACTGTATGCAGCACTATGTGGGGCCATTATACTGTATGCAGCACTATGTGGGGCCATTGTACTGTATGCAGCACTATGTGGGGCCATTATACTGTATGCAGCCCTATGTGGGGCCATTATACTGTATGCAGCGCTATGTGGGGCCATTATACTGTATGCAGCACTATGTGGGGCCATTATACTGTATGGAGCACTATGTGGGGCCATTATACAGCATACTGCACTATGTGGGGCCATTATACTGTAAGCAGTGCTATGTGGGGCCATTATACTGTATGCAGCACCATGTGGGGCCATTATAGTGTATGGAATGCTTTGTGGGGCCATTATACTGTAGGCAGCGCTATGTGGGGCCATTATACTGTATGGAGCACTATGTGGGGGAGCGCTATGTGGGGCCATTATACTGTATAGAGCACTATGTGGGGCCATTATACTTTATGGAGCGCTATGTGGGGCCATTATACTGTATGGAGCGCTATGTGGGGTCCTTATACTGTATGGAGCGCTATGTGGGGCCATTATACTGTATGGAGCGCTATGTGGGGCCATTATACTGTATGCAGCGCTATGTGGGGTCATTATACTGTATGCAGCGCTATATGGGGCAATTATACTGTATGGAGTGCTATGTGGGGCCATTATACTGTATGCAGCGCTATGTGGGGTCATTATACTGTATGCAGCGCTATGTGGGGCCATTATACCGTATGGAGCGCTATGTGGGGCCATTATACTGTATGGTAAAGCAAGCTAACGGGGGCACCACCGAAATATAAAAAGGGGATCCAACCCTGGCCTACAACCTATATATGACAGTCACAAACAGAAAAGAATAGGCCACAAATCGGGGATCACCCTGAATAGGAACTTAGCAAAAATATTACAATTTTTATTTATTTAAATTAAGCACAGCAAACAACAACAACACATTAAAAGCATTAAAAAATGGCCACACATGTGACACATTCAAAAGATATACATATCTCATGTGTCACATGTGTGACCATTTTTTAATGTTTTTAATGTGTTGTTGTTGTTTGCTGTGCTTAATTTAAATAAATAAAAATTGTAATATTTTTGCTAAGTTCCTATTCAGGGTGATCCCCGATTTGTGGCCTATTCTTTTCTGTTTGTGACTGTCATTATACTGTATGGAGCGCTATGTGGGGCAATTATACTGTACGGAGCACTATGTGGGGCCATTATACTGTATGGAGCGCTATGTGGGGCCATTATACTGTTATGCAGCGCTATGTGGGGCCCATTGTGCAGTGAACAGCGTAAAAAAAATAAATAAAAAAAAAGGTAAAAAAAGTTTCTCTATTATCATACCGCTGAACAAAAAGTGCAATAAAACATGATCAGAAGGACAAATGTAAATAAAACTGGTACCACAAGAAAGAAGCCACCACATAGCTCCATAAGTAGAGAAATAAAAAAAAATCATAGCTCTCAGAATAAAGCGATGCAAAAATAATTATTTTTTCTATTAAATAGTTTTTATTGTGTAAAATCGCCAAAACATAAAAATCTATATAAATGAGGTATCACTGTAATCTTACTGACCCGAAGAATAAAACCGTTTTATCAATTTTACAACACGCGGAACAGCACAAAAAAAATTCTTGAATTGCTGTTTTATGTTCATTCTTCCTCCCAAGAATCAAAATAGAAAGCGATCAAAAAATGTCATGTGCACGAAAATGGTACCAATAAAAACGTCAGCTCATCCCACAAAAAACAAGACCTCACATGACTATGTGGGCCAAAATATGGAAAAACTATAGCTCTCAAAATGTGGTGATGCAAAAACTAGTTTTCGCAATAAAAAGCGTCTTTTAGTGTGTGACAGCTGCCAAACATAAAATCCCAATATAAATCTGGTATCGCTGTAAATGCATTGACCTAAAGAATAAAGTTGCCTAATCATTTACACCGCACAAGAAACAGCATAAAAAATAAATAAAACCAATTATTCACCTGCTGTTGATTTGTTCATTCTGCCTCCCAAATTTTACAATAAGGCTTGGAGTACATTTATCCTGCGCTCTGCGCTGAGCGCTTACACCAGGGTTTACGTGTAAATCTCTAAAATACGTGATTCAGAAGGAACCTCTGGTGGAAGATTTCCTATAATGAGGCAGATGGAGGCACTGTGGATGCTGTCTGGCTTGTGATCTAGCGGTGTCAGTCTTTTTAGGTGATCATAAAAGTGCCGTTGGCCACAGTTTTGTGCACTTCTGAAAAGGACACCACTGAATAGAGGCCAGACGGAGTCTAGAGTAACTCTGCTGCCTCATTATAGGGAATGGATCCATCAGGGTTTTCATCTGTCACGTCACTCAGAGATTTAGGAGGAAACCCTGATGTAAGTGCTCAGCGTAGAGAGACGGATACATATGATCCAAAACATTATGTAAAATGTTCCCAATAAAAGCTTCAACTCCATCCACAAAAAAAGAAAGTCCCCACTCAGGTCTGTCATTGTTAACGGAAATAAAGAAGGAGATTTTCATGTTACGAAATGGCTCCTCGTCCCCCAAAAGAAATTCAGCAAATTTTGCACTCTTAAATCCAATTGCCCCCTCCCTTCTGTGCTATAGCGTGCCTAATACACATTTAGCATCCACTTTGGCATTTCTGTAGCAATGAGAGCCCACCTAATTTACGGGTGTGTGTCTCCAGAAGCATGAGCTGGGCATAATGTACTGGTCACTACAGCGGCAGTTTGCAATTTACTCAGTAACAGCCACTCCTGCTTGTTTCTGGAAAACACCCATGGAGTCATAATAGTCACTATACCTGTAGATAAATTCGCAAAGTGGTATAATTTCTAAATGGGGTCACTTGAGGGGGGATTCTGCGCTTCTTGCACTTAGGAGCTCTGTGTACGGAGTCCACAAACTATTCTAGGAAAATCTGTGCTCCAGGAGGCAAATAGCGCTCCGTCCTGCCCGAGTCTCGCCGTGTGGCTAACAGTAGTGTACAGCCACATACGGGGCTCGCTGATCCTTGTGGATGCACATTGTCTTTGGAGAACATTATGTGGACAGGTCATTCTTTATTGTCCAGCCACAACCTCATAAGGTCAGCAGGCCCATGTCACATTTGACTTTGCTGGCCCTGTGTACACGCTGAGACTTCCTGGGGCCCTGGGACTGAGTGATCTCTGGGTCTGCTCCTTAGTGGCACAATGGCCAGAACCCTGGACAGCTCCTCGCTCACAAGCCCCTCTCAAAAGATCATCACTAGTGGGATAACATCTCCCAGCACACCTCAAGGTTTCCAGGGCAAGCTCAGCCCTGGACAGGTTTATGTGCTAGGAAGAAAAGAAGAACAGAGCCATGCATTCCTGTCTGCAGCCCAGGAAATAAATCTGCCTGAAGACGAGACTCCAGACAGAGAATAAAGCCAGGAATCCAGAGCCATGAGAGGAACCACTGCTCTCCAGAGAAGATACAAGGCGACTGGGCTCCAGAGGGATCTACAGGCCGAGCTTATCAGCCCTGAGAAGCAGATGGCACCGAAGCTGAACATCCAGCCCCATCAACCACCTATATCTATCACTAGCTCTGTGGATCCACCTCATTTATATAATTAAAAGTCAAAGCAGCTTTATTGTCAGGGGCAAATACACATTAGTATTAGCAAGTGTACCATAATAATAATAATACATTTTATTTTTATAGCGCCGACATATTCCGCAGCACTTTCAGAGGGGATTTGTACAGACAATAGACATTACAGCATAACAATAATCACATAGATCATAACAGACACCAAGAGGAATGAGGGCCCTGCTCGCAAGCTTACAGTCTATGAGGAAAGAGGGAGACACGAAAGGTGGGTGGTAACAGTTGCCCTGATTGTATGGACCAGCCATAGTGTTAAGTGTGTGACAGTACAGACGCAGAGGGCTAATGGATGCATAAAGCATGTGGGAACATGATGCGGGAACCTGGTTATGTTAAAACTTTTGGCTGTGCCACACAGGGATAGGTTAGGTTAATGTGTTGAGGCGGTAGGCCAGTCTGAATAAATGGGTTGTCAGGGCACGCTTAAAATTGTAGGGATTGGGGACTACTCGTATTGACCTGGGAAGTGCATTCCAAAGAATTGGCGCAGCACGTGTAAAGTCTTGGAGACGGGAGTGGGAGGTTCTGACTATTGAGGATACTAACCTCAGGTCATCAGCAGAACGGAGGGCGCGAGTAGGGTGGTATACTGAAACAAGGGAGGAGATGTAGGGTGGTGCTGAGCCATGGAGGGCTTTGTGGGTGAGGGTAATAAGTTTGTACTGGATTCTGGAGTGGATGGGTAGCCAGTGTAATGACTTGCACAAGGTAGAGGCATCGGTGTAACGATTGGTGAGGAATATGATCCTGGCTGCAGCATTCAAGACAGATTGGAGAGGGGAGAGTTTGGTAAGAGGGAGACCGATTAGAAGGGAGTTACAATAGTCGAGACGAGAATGAATAAGAGAAACAGTAAGCGTTTTTGCAGAGTCAAAAGTAAGAAAATGTCGAATTCTAGAAATGTTTTTGAGGTGCAGATGACAAGAGCGTGCCAGTGATCGAATGTGGGGGGCAAAGGAAAGCTTGGAGTCAAGTATGACCCCAAGACAGCGGGCATGTTGCTGAGGAGTAATAGTGGAACCACACACGGAAATGGCAATGTCGGGTATAGGTACATTAGTAGAGGGAGGAAACACAAGGAGTTCAGTCTTTGACAGGTTCAGTTTCAGATATAGTGAGGACATGATGTTAGACACAGCGTTTAGACAATCGCCGGTGCTTTCTAGAAAGGCTGGCGTGATGTCAGGAGAAGAAGCGTATAATTGGGTGTCATCAGCATAGAGATGGTACTGGAAACCAAATCTACTGATTGTTTGACCAATAGGGGCAGTGTACAAGGAGAAGAGGAGGGGACCTAGAACCGACCCTTGAAGAACCCCAACATAAGGCCTATGGGAATAACAAAGATGGTGGGTGGATGACGGGGACAGTGGAGGATGACGGGGACAGTGGAAGATGACGGGGACAGTGGGGGATGATGAGGATGGTGGGGGATGATGAGGACAGTGGGGGGACGACAGAGACAGTGGGTGTACGACGGACACAGTGGGGGGGGCAGACACAGTGGGCGGACAATGGACACAGTGGGGGGATGATGGACACAGTGTGGGGACGACAGACACAGTGGAGGGATGATGGACACAGTGGGGGATGATGAGGACAGTGGGGGATGATGAGGACAGTGGAGGGACGATGGACACAGAGGGGGATGACGGACACTGGGGGGACGACAGACACAGAGGGGGGCGACGGACACAGAGGGGCGGACGACGGACACTGGGGGGGACGACGGACACAGTGGGGGGACGACGGACACAGTGGGGGGACGACGGACACAATGGAGGGACGACGGACACAGTGAGGGGACGACGTACACAGAGGGGGGACGATGGACACAGAAGGGGGACGACTGACACAGAGGGGGGACGACTGACACTGGAGGGGACGACGGACACAGTGGCGGGACGATGGACACAGTGGGGGGACCAAGGACACAGAGGGAGGACGACGGACACAGTGGGGGGACGATGGACAGAGTGGGGGGACGACGGACACAGAGGGAGGACGACGGACACAGTGGGGGACGACGGACACAGTGGGGGACGACGGACACAGTGGGGGGGCGACGAACACAGTGGCGGGACGATGGACACAGAGGGAGGACGACGGACACAGAGGGAGGACAACGGACACAGGAGGGGACGACGCACACAGTGGAGGGACGACGGACACAGTGGGGGGACGACGGACACAGTGGGGGGACGACGAACACAGTGGAGGGACGACGGACACAGTGGAGGGACGACAAACAGAGTGGGGGGACGGCGGACACAGGGGGAACGACGGACATTGGGGGGACACAGTGGGGGGACGACGGACACAGAGAGGGGATGATGGACACAGTGAAGGGACGACAGACACAGTGGGAGGGACGACGGACACAGTGGGAGGGATGACGGACACAGTGGGAGGGACGACAGACACAGTGGGAGGGACGTCAATATAGAATCACTGCACACGTAATTTATGCTAAAGTGAGCTTATTATTATTTAATTGACGGTGATGAAGCGACAGCTGACGTTTCAGCCTAACAACGGCCTTTATCACATAGCCGCTGAATAGAGACACTATTGAAGGCAAATGTCTTAATGTCATAGGATCAATTAAAAAGCATAGAGACTCAGCACAATTGAAGGGGAACAAGGAGGCGGCAGATATAACAAAGTATAGTTAAAGTGAGCTCATACCCCTTTTGAAGTAGAGTTTTGGTAGTCACCGTTTGATAGTTTATCACTGCTATGCAATATTTCAAAAAAATGTGGATTATCCTACATGTAGAGGTAAAAGGGAGTGTGATTAGATAAAAGTATATGTATATATATATATATACACACACATCTACACCCATAGTATATCTAATTGCAATCATAATGAAGTATATCTATGAAGGAACCATATATCCATCTAATGTGGTCTAAGAAAGTTATATTATAGCTGTGCTGCGGCATTTGTGCAATAAAAAAGGTCTTAATATCAGACTTGATTAAATACCAATACAGCCAATAGTCCAGGTGCTAGAGGAGCAGAGATCCTGTTGGTGTGGCAAAACTGCAGTAAAGCAAATAAAAATGTCCAGATGAATATACAGGAAAAAATTCTCAGGACTCAGTAGTGATCGCATAGTTAAACATTACTTACAAACATTGGTGGCGCAGTGGGGGATGCAGGCACCACCGTGGCTCAGCAGTGAAACTCTACTTCAAAAGGGGTATGAGCTGACTGTAACTCTACTTTGTTATATCTGCCGCCTCCTTGTTCCCCTTCAATTGTGCAGAGTCTCTATGCTTTTTAATTGATCCTATGACATTAAGACATTTGCCTTCAATAGTGTCTCTTCTTCGGATATAATTCCTATATTCTGTATATTTTGTATATAATTATTTTGAATTCTTATTGTACATTCTTTTATTTTCAGCGACTATGTGATAAAGGCCGTTGTTAGGCCGAAACGTCAGCTGTCGCTTCATCACCGTCAATTAAATAATAAAAAGCTCACTATAGCATAAATTACGTGTGCAGTGATTCTATATTCACATTTACGGGACCAGAGGCTCCCAGTCACTAGCACCGCTTATTCATTACACTAGTCGAGTGCTAGCCATCTCCCATATCTACAGTGGGAGGGACGACGGACACAGTGGGGGGACGACGGACACAGTGGGGGGACGACGGACACAGAGGGGGGACGACGGACACAGTGGGGGGACGACGGACACAGTGGGGGGACGACGGACACAGTGGGGGGACGACGGACACAGTGGGGGGACGACGGACACAGTGGGAGGACGACGGACACAGTAGGGGGACGACGGACACAGTGGGAGGACGACGGACACAGTGGCAAATGACGAACACAGTGGGAGGACGACGGACACAGTGGGAGATGACGGACACAGTGGGAGATGACGGACACAGTGGGAGGACGACGGACACAGTGGGAGATGACGGACACAGTGGGAGATGACGGACACAGTGGGGGGACGACAGACACAGTGGAAGATCACGGCAAGTGCAAGGATAACAAGGACTGTGCGACTTGGAGACTTTTGGGGGTAATGTGGACAATGGGGAAGATGTGAACAACGAGGATCATGAGGACTGTGGGGACATAAGGGATGACGGAGACCGTGGTGATGAGAGAGAGGAGAGTATCATAAGCCAGGACAAAAGCCCTGACATGACGGGATGGTCCAGCGCAATCTGAGACAATTGAGACATATTGATGGGGGAAAGGGTGCAGTCATTCAGGTGTGACACAAGGGAAGGGGGCGCAGACAGACGGGTGACAACGGGGGGTGCAGTCAGGGGTGATACAAGGGAAGCACAGTTAGGGGTGACACAGGGGGAGTGGGCATGGTCAGTCAGGGGTGACAAAGGGGAGGGGGCGCAGTCAGTCAGAGGAGATACAGGGAGAGGGGGCGCAGTCAGAGGAGATACAGGGGGAGGGGGCGCAGTCAGTCAGGGTGATACAGGGGGAGGGGGAGCAGTCAGTCAGAGGAGATACAGGGGGAGGGGGCGCAGTCAGTCAGAGGAGATACAGGGGGAGGGGGCGCAGTCAGTCAGAGGAGATACAGGGAGAGGGGGCGCAGTCAGTCAGAGGAGATACAGGGGGAGGGGGTGCAGTCAGTCAGGGTGATACAGGGGGAGGGGGCGCAGTCAGTCAGAGGAGATACAGGGGGAGGGGGCGCAGTCAGTCAGAGGAGATACAGGGGGAGGGGGCGCAGTCAGTCAGAGGAGATACAGGGAGAGGGGGCGCAGTCAGTCAGAGGAGATACAGGGGGAGGGGGTGCAGTCAGACAGAGGAGATACAGGGGGAGGGGGCGCAGTCAGTCAGAGGAGATACAGGGGGAGGGGGCGCAGTCAGTCAGAGGAGATACAGGGGGAGGGGGCGCAATCAGTCAGAGGAGATACAGGGGGAGGGGGTGCAGTCAGTCAGGGTGATACAGGGGGAGAGGGCGCAGTCAGTCAGAGGAGATACAGGGGGAGGGGGCGCAGTCAGTCAGAGGAGATACAGGGGGAGAGGGCGCAGTCAGTCAGAGGAGATACAGGGGGAGGGGGCGCAGTCAGTCAGAGGAGATACAGGGGGAGGGGGTGCAGTCAGTCAGGGTGATACAGGGAGAGGGGGAGCAGTCAGTCAGAGGAGATACAGGGGGAGGGGGTGCAGTCAGTCAGGGTGATACAGGGGGGAGGGGGCGCAGTCAGTCAGAGGAGATACAGGGGGAGGGGGCGCAGTCAGTCAGGGTGATACAGGGGGAGGGGGCGCAGTCAGTCAGGGTGATACAGGGGGAGGGGGCGCAGTCAGTCAGAGGAGATACAGGGGGAGGGGGCGCAGTCAGCCAGGGTGATACAGGGGGAGGGGGCGCAGTCAGTCAGGGTGATACAGGGGGAGGGGGCGCAGTCAGTCAGAGGAGATACAGGGGGAGGGGGCGCAGTCAGTCAGAGGAGATACAGGGGGAGGGGGCGCAGTCAGTCAGAGGAGATACAGGGGGAAGGGGTGCAGTCAGTCAGGGTGATACAGGGGGAGGGGGTGCAGTCAGTCAGGGTGATACAGGGGAAGGGGGCGCAGTCAGTCAGGGTGATACAGGGGGAGGGGGAGCAGTCAGTCAGGGTGATACAGGGGGAGGGGGTGCAGTCAGTCAGGGTGATACAGGGGGGAGGGGGTGCAGTCAGGGTGATACAGGGGGAAGGGGCGCAGTCAGTCAGGGTGATACAGGGGGAGGGGGCGCAGTCAGTCAGAGGAGATATAGGGGGAGGGGGCGCAGTCAGTCAGAGGAGATACAGGGGGAGGGGGTGCAGTCAGTCAGGGTGATACAGGGGGAGGGGGCGCAGTCAGTCAGAGGAGATATAGGGGGAGGGGGCGCAGTCAGTCAGAGGAGATACAGGGGGAGGGGGCGCAGTCAGTCAGAGGAGATACAGGGGGAGGGGGCGCAGTCAGTCAGAGGAGATACAGGGGGAGGGGCGCAGTCAGTCAGAGGAGATACAGGGGGAGGGGGCGCAGTCAGTCAGAGGAGATACAGGGGGAAGGGGTGCAGTCAGTCAGGGTGATACAGGGGGAGGGGGCGCAGTCAGTCAGAGGAGATACAGGGGGAGGGGGCGCAGTCAGTCAGAGGAGATACAGGGGGAGGGGACGCAGTCAGTCAGAGGAGATACAGGGGGAGGGGACGCAGTCAGTCAGGGTGATACAGGGGGAGGGGGCGCAGTCAGTCAGAGGAGATACAGGGGGAGGAGGCGCAGTCAGTCAGGGTGATACAGGTGGACAGGGCGCAGTCAGTCAGAGGAGATACAGGGGGAGGAGGTGCAGTCAGTCAGGGTGATACAGGGGGAGGGGGCGCAGTCAGTCAGGGTGATACAGGGGGATGGGGCGCAGTCAGTCAGAGGAGTTACAGGGGGAGGGGGCGCAGTCAGTCAGAGGAGATACAGGGGGAGGGGGCGCAGTCAGTCAGGGTGATACAGGGGGAGGGGGCGCAGTCAGTCAGAGGAGATACAGGGGGAGGGGGCGCAGTCAGTCAGGGTGATACAGGTGGAGGGGGCGCAGTCAGTCAGGGTGATACAGGGGGAGGGGGCGCAGTCATTCAGAGGAGATACAGGGGGAGGGGGCGCAGTCAGTCAGGGTGATACAGGGGGAGGGGGCGCAGTCAGTCAGGGTGATACAGGGGGAGGGGGCGCAGTCATTCAGAGGAGATACAGGGGGAGGGGGCGCAGTCAGTCAGGGTGATACAGGGGGAGGGGGCGCAGTCAGTCAGAGGAGATACAGGGGGAGGGGGCGCAGTCAGTCAGGGTGATACAGGTGGAGGGGGCGCAGTCAGTCAGGGTGATACAGGGGGAGGGGGCGCAGTCATTCAGAGGAGATACAGGGGGAGGGGGCGCAGTCAGTCAGGGTGATACAGGGGGAGGGGGCGCAGTCAGTCAGGGTGATACAGGGGGAGGGGGCGCAGTCATTCAGAGGAGATACAGGGGGAGGGGGCGCAGTCAGTCAGGGTGATACAGGGGGAGGGGGCGCAGTCAGTCAGGGTGATACAGGGGGAGGGGGCGCAGTCAGTCAGAGGAGATACAGGGGGAGGGGACGCAGTCAGTCAGGGTGATACAGGGGGAGGGGGCGCAGTCAGTCAGAGGAGATACAGGGGGAGGAGGCGCAGTCAGTCAGGGTGATACAGGTGGACAGGGCGCAGTCAGTCAGAGGAGATACAGGGGGAGGGGGTGCAGTCAGTCAGGGTGATACAGGGGGAGGGGGCGCAGTCAGTCAGGGTGATACAGGGGGATGGGGCGCAGTCAGTCAGAGGAGTTAAAGGGGGAGGGGGCGCAGTCAGTCAGAGGAGATACAGGGGGAGGGGGCGCAGTCAGTCAGGGTGATACAGGGGGAGGGGGCGCAGTCAGTCAGAGGAGATACAGGGGGAGGGGGCGCAGTCAGTCAGGGTGATACAGGTGGAGGGGGCGCAGTCAGTCAGGGTGATACAGGGGGAGGGGGCGCAGTCAGTCAGGGTGATACAGGGGGAGGGGGCGCAGTCAGTCAGAGGAGATACAGGGGGTGGAGGCGCAGTCAGACAGGGTGATACAGGGGGAGGGGGCGCAGTCAGTCAGAGGAGATACAGGGGGAGGGGGCGCAGTCAGTTAGAGGAGATACAGGGGGAGGGGGTGCAGTCAGTCAGGGTGATACAGGGAGAGGGGGAGCAGTCAGTCAGAGGAGATACAGGGGGAGGGGGTGCAGTCAGTCAGGGTGATACAGGGGGGAGGGGGCGCAGTCAGTCAGAGGAGATACAGGGGGAGGGGGCGCAGTCAGTCAGGGTGATACAGGGGGAGGGGGCGCAGTCAGTCAGGGTGATACAGGGGGAGGGGGCGCAGTCAGTCAGAGGAGATACAGGGGGAGGGGGCGCAGTCAGTCAGGGTGATACAGGGGGAGGGGGCGCAGTCAGTCAGGGTGATACAGGGGGAGGGGGCGCAGTCAGTCAGAGGAGATACAGGGGGAGGGGGCGCAGTCAGTCAGAGGAGATACAGGGGGAGGGGGCGCAGTCAGTCAGGGTGATACAGGGGGAGGGGGAGCAGTCAGTCAGGGTGATACAGGGGGAGGGGGTGCAGTCAGTCAGGGTGATACAGGGGGGAGGGGGTGCAGTCAGGGTGATACAGGGGGAAGGGGCGCAGTCAGTCAGGGTGATACAGGGGGAGGGGGCGCAGTCAGTCAGAGGAGATATAGGGGGAGGGGGCGCAGTCAGTCAGAGGAGATACAGGGGGAGGGGGTGCAGTCAGTCAGGGTGATACAGGGGGAGGGGGCGCAGTCAGTCAGAGGAGATATAGGGGGAGGGGGCGCAGTCAGTCAGAGGAGATACAGGGGGAGGGGGCGCAGTCAGTCAGAGGAGATACAGGGGGAGGGGGCGCAGTCAGTCAGAGGAGATACAGGGGGAGGGGCGCAGTCAGTCAGAGGAGATACAGGGGGAGGGGGCGCAGTCAGTCAGAGGAGATACAGGGGGAGGGGGTGCAGTCAGTCAGGGTGATACAGGGGGAGGGGGCGCAGTCAGTCAGAGGAGATACAGGGGGAGGGGGCGCAGTCAGTCAGAGGAGATACAGGGGGAGGGGACGCAGTCAGTCAGGGTGATACAGGGGGAGGGGGCGCAGTCAGTCAGAGGAGATACAGGGGGAGGAGGCGCAGTCAGTCAGGGTGATACAGGTGGACAGGGCGCAGTCAGTCAGAGGAGATACAGGGGGAGGAGGTGCAGTCAGTCAGGGTGATACAGGGGGAGGGGGCGCAGTCAGTCAGGGTGATACAGGGGGATGGGGCGCAGTCAGTCAGAGGAGTTACAGGGGGAGGGGGCGCAGTCAGTCAGAGGAGATACAGGGGGAGGGGGCGCAGTCAGTCAGGGTGATACAGGGGGAGGGGGCGCAGTCAGTCAGAGGAGATACAGGGGGAGGGGGCGCAGTCAGTCAGGGTGATACAGGTGGAGGGGGCGCAGTCAGTCAGGGTGATACAGGGGGAGGGGGCGCAGTCATTCAGAGGAGATACAGGGGGAGGGGGCGCAGTCAGTCAGGGTGATACAGGGGGAGGGGGCGCAGTCAGTCAGTGTGATACAGGGGGAGGGGGCGCAGTCATTCAGAGGAGATACAGGGGGAGGGGGCGCAGTCAGTCAGGGTGATACAGGGGGAGGGGGCGCAGTCAGTCAGGGTGATACAGGGGGAGGGGGCGCAGTCAGTCAGAGGAGATACAGGGGGAGGGGGCGCAGTCAGTCAGAGGAGATACAGGGGGAGGGGACGCAGTCAGTCAGGGTGATACAGGGGGAGGGGGCGCAGTCAGTCAGAGGAGATACAGGGGGAGGAGGCGCAGTCAGTCAGGGTGATACAGGTGGACAGGGCGCAGTCAGTCAGAGGAGATACAGGGGGAGGGGGTGCAGTCAGTCAGGGTGATACAGGGGGAGGGGGCGCAGTCAGTCAGGGTGATACAGGGGGATGGGGCGCAGTCAGTCAGAGGAGTTAAAGGGGGAGGGGGCGCAGTCAGTCAGAGGAGATACAGGGGGAGGGGGCGCAGTCAGTCAGGGTGATACAGGGGGAGGGGGCGCAGTCAGTCAGAGGAGATACAGGGGGAGGGGGCGCAGTCAGTCAGGGTGATACAGGTGGAGGGGGCGCAGTCAGTCAGGGTGATACAGGGGGAGGGGGCGCAGTCAGTCAGGGTGATACAGGGGGAGGGGGCGCAGTCATTCAGAGGAGATACAGGGGGAGGGGGCGCAGTCAGTCAGGGTGATACAGGGGGAGGGGGCGCAGTCAGTCAGGGTGATACAGGGGGAGGGGGCGCAGTCAGTCAGAGGAGATACAGGGGGTGGAGGCGCAGTCAGACAGGGTGATACAGGGGGAGGGGGCGCAGTCAGTCAGAGGAGATACAGGGGGAGGGGGCGCAGTCAGTTAGGGTGATACAGTGGGAGGGGGCGCAGTCAGGGTGATACAGGGAGAGGGGGCGCAGTCAGTCAGGGTGATACAGGGGGAGGGGGCGCAGTCAGTCAGGGTGATACATGGGGAGGGGGCGCAGTCAGTCAGAGGAGATACAGGGGGAGAGGGCGCAGTCAGTAAGAGGAGATACAGGGGGAGGGGGCGCAGTCAGTCAGGGTGATACAGGGGGAGGGGGCGCAGTCAGTCAGGGGTGACACAGCGGGAGGGGGTGCAGTCAGTCAGGGGTGACACAGCGGGAGGGGGTGCAGTCAGTCAGGGGTGACACAGCGGGAGGGGGTGCAGTCAGTCAGAGGAGATACAGGGGGAGGGGGCGCAGTCAGTCAGAGGAGATACAGGGGGAGGGGGCGCAGTCAGTCAGAGGAGATACAGGGGGAGGGGGCGCAGTCAGTCAGGGTGATACAGGGGGAGGGGGCGCAGTCAGTCAGGGTGATACAGGGGGAGGGGGCGCAGTCAGTCAGCGCGATACAGGGGGAGGGGGCGCAGTCAGTCAGGGATGATACTGGGGGAGGGGGTGCAGTCAGTCAGGGTGATACAGGGGGAGGGGGCGCAGTCAGTCAGAGGAGATACAGGGGGAGGGGGCGCAGTCAGTCAGAGGAGATACAGGGGGAGGGGGCGCAGTCAGTCAGGGTGATACAGGGGGAGGGGGTGCAGTCAGTCAGGGTGATACAGGGGGAGGGGGCGCAGTCAGTCAGCGCGATACAGGGGGAGGGGGCGCAGTCAGTCAGGGATGATACTGGGGGAGGTGGTGCAGTCATGGTGATATAGGGGGAGGGGCGCAGTAAGTCAGGGGTGACAGAGTGGGAGGGGATGCAGTCAGTCAGGGGTGATACAGGGGAGGGGGCGCAGTCAGTCAGAGGAGATACAGGGGGAGGGGGCGCAGTCAGTCAGAGGAGATACAGGGGGAGAGGGCGCAGTCAGTCATGGTGATACAGGGGGAGGGGGCGCAGTCAGTCAGAGGAGATACAGTGGGAGGGGGTGCAGTCAGTCAGGGTGATACAGGGGGAGGGGGCGCAGTCAGTCAGCGCGATACAGGGGGAGGGGGCGCAGTCAGTCAGGGATGATACTGGGGGAGGGGGTGCAGTCATGGTGATATAGGGGGAGGGGCGCAGTAAGTCAGGGGTGACAGAGTGGGAGGGGACGCAGTCAGTCAGGTGTGATACAGGGGAGGGGGCGCAGTCAGTCAGAGGAGATACAGGGGGAGGGGGCGCAGTCAGTCAGAGGAGATACAGGGGGAGAGGGCGCAGTCAGTCATGGTGATACAGGGGGAGGGGGCGCAGTCAGTCAGAGGAGATACAGGGGGTGGGGGCGCAGTCAGTCAGAGGAGATACAGGGGGGAGGGCACAGTCAGTCAGAGGAGATACAGGGGGAGGGGCGCAGTCAGTCAGAGAAGATACAGGGGGAGAGGGCGCAGTCAGTTAGAGGAGATACAGGGGGAGAGGGCGCAGTCAGTCAGAGGAGATACAGGGGGAGGGGGTGCAGTCAGTCAGAGGAGATACAGGGGGAGGGGGCGCAGTCAGTCAGGGTGATAAAGGGGGAGGGGGCGCAGTCAGTCAGGGTGATACAGGAGGAGGGGGTGCAGTCAGTCAGGGTGATACAGGGGGAGGGGGCGCAGTCAGTCAGCGCGATACAGGGGGAGGGGGCGCAGTCAGTCAGGGATGATACAGGGGGAGGAGGCGCAGTCAGTCAGAGGAGATACAGGGGGAGGGGGCGCAGTCAGTCAGAGGAGATACAGGGGGAGGGGGTGCAGTCACTCAGAGGAGATACAGGGGGAGGGGGTGCAGTCAGTCAGGGTGATACAGGGGTAGGGGGCTCAGTCAGTTAGCGCGATACAGGGGGAGGGGGCGCAGTCAGTCAGGGATGATACTGGGGGAGGGGGTGCAGTCATGGTGATATAGGGGGAGGGGCGCAGTCAGTCAGGGGTGACAGAGTGGGAGGGGACGCAGTCAGTCAGGGGTGATACAGGGGGAGGGGGCGCAGTCAGTCAGAGGAGATACAGGGGGAGGGGGCGCAGTCAGTTAGAGGAGATACAGGGGGAGAGGGCGCAGTCAGTCAGAGGAGATACAGGGGGAGAGGGAGCGGTCAGTCAGAGGAGATACAGGGGGAGGGGGTGCAGTCAGTCAGAGGAGATACAGGGGGAGAGGGCGCAGTCAGTCAGAGGAGATACAGGGGGAGGGGGTGCAGTCAGTCAGAGGAGATACAGGGGGAGGGGGCGCAGTCAGTCAGGGTGATACAGGGGGAGGGGGCGCAGTCAGTCAGGGTGATACAGGGGGAGGGGGTGCAGTCAGTCAGTGTGATACAGGGGGAGGGGGCGCAGTCAGTCAGCGCGATACAGAGGGAGGGGGCGCAGTCAGTCAGGGATGATACAGGGGGAGGAGGCGCAGTCAGTCAGAGGAGATATAGGGGGAGGGGGCGCAGTCAGTCAGAGGAGATACAGGGGGAGGGGGTGCAGTCAGTCAGAGGAGATACAGGGGGAGGGGGCGCAGTCAGTCAGGGTGATACAGGGGGAGGGGGCGCAGTCAGTCAGGGTGATACAGGGGGAGGGGGTGCAGTCAGTCAGGATGATACAGGGGGAGGGGGCGCAGTCAGTCAGGGATGATACTGGGGGAGGGGGTGCAGTCATGGTGATATAGGGGGAGGGGCGCAGTCAGTCAGGGGTGACAGAGTGGGAGGGGACGCAGTCAGTCAGGGGTGATACAGGGGGAGGGGGCGCAGTCAGTCAGAGGAGATACAGGGGGAGGGGGCGCAGTCAGTTAGAGGAGATACAGGGGGAGAGGGCGCAGTCAGTCAGAGGAGATACAGGGGGAGGGGGTGCAGTCAGTCAGAGGAGATACAGGGGGAGGGGGCGCAGTCAGTCAGGGTGATACAGGGGGAGGGGGCGCAGTCAGTCAGGGTGATATAGGGGGAGGGGGTGCAGTCAGGGTGATACAGGGGGAGGGGGCGCAGTCAGTCAGCGCGATACAGGGGGAGGGGGCGCAGTCAGTCAGGGATGATACTGGGGGAGGGGGCGCAGTCAGTCAGGGGTGATACAGGGGGAGGGGGTGCAGTCAGTCAGAGGAGATACAGGGGGAGGGGGCGCAGTCAGTCAGGGTGATACAGGGGGAGGGGGCGCAGTCAATCAGGGTGATACAGGGGGAGAGGGCACAGTCAGTCAGAGGAAATAAAAGGGGAGGGGGCGCAGTCAGTCAGGGTGATACAGGGTGAGGAGGCGCAGTCAGTCAGGGTGATACAGGGGGAGGGGTCGCAGTCAGTCAGGGTGATACAGGGGGAGGGGGCACAGTCAGTCAGGGTGATACAGAGGGAGGGGGCGCAGTCAGTCAGGGTGATACAGGGGGAGGGGGTGAAGTCAGTCAGAGGAGATACAGGGGGAGGGGGCGCAGTCAGTCAGAGGAGATAGAGGGAGAGGGGGCGCAGTCAGTCAGGGACGATACAGTGGGAGGGGGTGCAGTCAGTCAGGGTGATACATGGGGAGTGGGCGCAGTCAGTCAGAGGAGATACAGGGGGACGGTGCTCAGTCAGTCAGGGTGATACATGGGGAGGGGGCGCAGTCAGTCAGAGGAGATAAAGGGGGAGGGGGCGCATTCAGTCAGAGGAGATACAGGGGGAGGGGGCGCAGTCAGTCAGAGGAGATACAGGGGGAAGGGGCGCAGTCAGTCAGAGGAGATACAGGGGGAGAGGGCGCAGTCAGTCAGGGATGATACAGGGGGAGGAGGCGCAGTCAGTCAGAGGAGATACAGGGGGAGGGGGCGCTGTCAGTCAGAGGAGATACAGGGGGAGAGGGCGCAGTCAGTCAGAGGAGATACAGGGGGAGGGGGCGCAGTCAGTCAGAGGAGATACAGGGGGAGAGGGCGCAGTCAGTCAGAGGAGATACAGGGGGAGAGGGCGCAGTCAGTGAGAGGAGATACAGGGGGAGGGGGCGCAGTCAGTCAGAGGAGATACAGGGGGAGGGGGCGCAGTCAGTCAGAGGAGATACGGGGGAGGGGGTGCAGTCAGTCAGAGGAGATACAAGGGGAGGGGGCGCAGTCAGTCAGGGTGATACAGGGGGAGGGGGCGCAGTCAGTCAGAGGAGATACAGGGGGAGGGGGTCCAGTCAGTTAGAGGAGTTACAGGGGGAGGGGGCTCAGTCAGTCAGGGTGATACAGGGGGAGGGGGCGCAGTCAGTCAGGGATGATACTGGGGGAGGGGGCGCAGTCAGTCAGAGGAGATACAGGGGGAGAGGGCGCAGTCAGTCAGAGGAGATACAGGGGGAGGGGGTGCAGTCAGTCAGGGGTGACACAGCGGGAGGGGGTGCAGTCAGTCAGGGGTGACACAGCGGGAGGGGGTGCAGTCAGTCAGAGGAGATACGGGGGAGGGGGCGCAGTCAGTCAGAGGAGATACAGGGGGAGGGGGTGCAGTCAGTCAGAGGAGATACAGGGGGAGGGGGCGCAGTCAGTCAGAGGAGATACAGGGGGAGGGGGCGCAGTCAGTCAGAGGAGATACAGGGGGAGGGGGCGCAGTCAGTCAGGGTGATACAGGGGGAGGGGGCGCAGTCAGTCAGGGTGATACAGGGGGAGGGGGTGCAGTCAGTCAGGGTGATACAGGGGGAGGGGGCGCAGTCAGTCAGCGCGATACAGGGGGAGGGGGCGAAGTCAGTCAGGGATGATACTGGGGGAGGGGGTGCAGTCATGGTGATATAGGGGGAGGGGCGCAGTCAGTCAGGGGTGACAGAGTGGGAGGGGACGCAGTCAGTCAGGGGTGATACAGGGAGAGGGGGCGCAGTCAGTCAGAGGAGATACAGGGGGAGGGGGCGCAGTCAGTCAGAGGAGATACAGGGGGAGAGGGCGCAGTCAGTCAGAGGAGATACAGGGGGAGGGGGCGCAGTCTGTCATGGTGATACAGGGGGAGGGGGCGCAGTCAGTCAGAGGAGATACAGGGGGAGGGGGCGCAGTCAGTCAGAGGAGATACAGGGGGAGGGGGCGCAGTGAGTCAGAGGAGATACAGGGGGAGAGGGCGCAGTCAGTCAGAGGAGATACAGGGGGAGGGGCGCAGTCAGTCAGAGAAGATAAAGGGGGAGGGGGCGCATTCAGTCAGAGGAGATACAGGGGGAGGGGGCGCAGTCAGTCAGAGGAGATACAGGGGGAAGGGGCGCAGTCAGTCAGGGATGATACAGGGGGAGGAGGCGCAGTCAGTCAGAGGAGATACAGGGGGAGGGGGCGCAGTCAATCAGAGGAGATACAGGGGGAAGGGGCGCAGTCAGTCAGAGGAGATACAGGGGGAAGGGGCGCAGTCAGTCAGGTATGATACAGGGGGAGGAGGCGCAGTCAGTCAGAGGAGATACAGGGGGAGGGGGCGCATCCAGTCAGAGGAGATACAGGGGGAGAGGGCGCAGTCAGTCAGAGGAGATACAGGGGGAGAGGGCGCAGTCAGTGAGAGGAGATACAGGGGGAGAGGGCGCAGTCAATCAGAGGAGATACAGGGGGAGAGGGCGCAGTCAGTCAGAGGAGATACAGGGAAGGGGGAGCAGTCAGTCATGGTGATACAGGGGGAGGGGGCGCAGTCAGTCAGAGGAGATACAGGGGGAGGGGGCGCAGTCAGTCAGAGGAGATACAGGGGGAGGGGGTGCAGTCAGTCAGGGTGATACAGGGGGAGGGGGCGCAGTCAGTCTGAGGAGATACAGGGGGAGAGGGCGCAGTCAGTCAGAGGAGATACAGGGGGAGGGGGCGCAGTCAGTCAGAGAAGATAAAGGGGGAGGGGGCGCATTCAGTCAGAGGAGATACAGGGGGAGGGGGCGCAGTCAGTCAGAGGAGATACAGGGGGAGAGGGCGCAGTCAGTCAGGGATGATACAGGGGGAGGAGGCGCAGTCAGTCAGAGGAGATACAGGGGGAGGGGGCGCAGTCAGTCAGGGATGAAACAGGGGGAGGAGGCACAGTCAGTCAGAGGAGATACAGGGGGAGGGGGCGCAGTCAGTCAGAGGAGATACAGGGGGAGAGGGCGCAGTCAGTCAGAGGAGTTACAGGGGGAGAGGGCGCAGTCAGTGAGAGGAGATACAGGGGGAGGGGGCGCAGTCAGTCAGATGAGATACAGGGGGAGGGGGCGCAGTCAGTCAGAGGAGATACGGGGGAGGGGGCGCAGTCAGTCAGAGGAGATACAAGGGGAGGGGGCGCAGTCAGTCAGGGTGATACAGGGGGAGGGGGCGCAGTCAGTCAGAGGAGATACAGCGGGAGGGGGTCCAGTCAGTTAGAGGAGTTACAGGGGGAGGGGGCTCAGTCAGTCAGGGTGATACAGGGGGAGGGGGCGCAGTCAGTCAGGGATGATACTGGGGAGGGGGCACAGTCAGTCAGAGGAGATACAGGGGGAGGGGGCGCAGTCAGTCAGAGGAGATACAGGGGGAGGGGGTCCAGTCAGTCAGGGGTGACACAGCGGGAGGGGGTGCAGTCAGTCAGGGGTGACACAGCGGGAGGGGGTGCAGTCAGTCAGAGGAGATACAGGGGGAGGGGGCGCAGTCAGTCAGAGGAGATACAGGGGGAGGGGGCGCAGTCAGTCAGAGGAGATACAGGGGGAGGGGGCGCAGTCAGTCAGAGGAGATACAGGGGGGGCGCAGTCAGTCAGGGTGATACAGGGGGAGGGGGTGCAGTCAGTCAGGGTGATACAGGGGGAGGGGGCGCAGTCAGTCAGCGCGATACAGGGGGAGGGGGCGCAGTCAGTCAGGGATGATACTGGGGAGGGGGTGCAGTCATGGTGATATAGGGGGAGGGGCGCAGTCAGTCAGGGGTGACAGAGTGGGAGGGGACGCAGTCAGTCAGGGGTGATACAGGGGGA
The DNA here is from genome assembly GCF_039654945.1 of Dendrobates tinctorius. Lineage (NCBI taxonomy): Eukaryota > Metazoa > Chordata > Amphibia > Anura > Dendrobatidae > Dendrobates > Dendrobates tinctorius. The sequence goes on from NW_027361911.1 coordinate 569,449, forward strand.
GGGGGCGCAGTCAGTCAGAGGAGATACAGGGGGAGGGGGCGAAGTCAGTCAGAGGAGATACAGGGGGAGAGGGCGCAATCAGTCAGAGGAGATACAGGGGGAGGGGGCGCAGTCAGTCATGGTGATACAGGGGGAGGGGGCGCAGTCAGTCAGAGGAGATACAGGGGGTGGGGGCGCAGTCAGTCAGGGGTGACATAGCGGGAGGGGGTGCAGTCAGTCAGAGGAGATACAGGGGGAGGGGTCGCAGTCAGTCAGAGGAGATACAGGGGGAAGGGCACAGTCAGTCAGAGGAGATACAGGGGGAGGGGCGCAGTCAGTCAGAGGAGATACAGGGGGAGGGGGCGCAGTCAGTCAGAGGAAATACAGGGGGAGGGGGTGCAGTCAGTCAGAGGAGATACAGGGGGAGGGGGCGCAGTCAGTCAGGGTGATACAGGGGGAGGGGGCGCAGTCAGTCAGAGGAAATACAGGGGGAGGGGGTGCAGTCAGTCAGAGGAGATACAGGGGGAGGGGGCGCAGTCAGTCAGGGTGATACAGGGGGAGGGGGCGCAGTCAGTCAGGGTGATACAGGGGGAGGGGGCGCAGTCAGTCAGAGGAGATACAGGGGGAGAGGGCGCAGTCAGTCAGAGGAAATACAGGGGGAGGGGGTGCAGTCAGACAGAGGAGATACAGGGGGAGGGGGCGCAGTCAGTCAGAGGAGATACAGGGGGAGAGGGCGCAGTCAGTCAGAGGAAATACAGGGGGAGGGGGTGCAGTCAGTCAGAGGAGATACAGGGGCAGGGGGCGCAGTCAGTCAGGGTGATACAGGGGGAGGGGGCGCAGTCAGTCAGGGTGATACAGGGGGAGGGGGTGCAGTCAGTCAGGGTTATACAGGGGGAGGGGGCGCAGTCAGTCAGCGCGATACAGGGGGAGGGAGCGCAGTCAGTCAGGGATGATACAGGGGGAGGAGGCGCAGTCAGTCAGAGGAGATACAGGGGGAGGGGGTGCAGTCAGTCAGAGGAGATACAGGGGGAGGGGGTGCAGTCAGTCAGAGGAGATACAGGGGGAGGGGGCGCAGTCAGTCAGGGTGATACAGGGGGAGGGGGCGCAGTCAGTCAGGGTGATACAGGGGGAGGGGGTGCAGTCAGCGCGATACAAGGGGAGGGGGCGCAGTCCGTCAGGGATGATACTGGGGGAGGGGGTGCAGTCATGGTGATATAGGGTTAGGGGCGCAGTCAGTCAAGGGTGACAGAGTGGGAGGGGACGCAGTCAGTCAGGGGTGATACAGGGGGAGGTGGCGCAGTCAGTCAGAGGAGATACAGGGGGAGGGGGCGCAGTCAGTTAGAGGAGATACAGGGGGAGAGGGCGCAGTCAGTCAGAGGAGATACAGGGGGAGGGGGTGCAGTCAGTCAGAGGAGATACAGGGGGAGGGGGCGCAGTCAGTCAGGGTGATACAGGGGGAGGGGGCGCAGTCAGTCAGGGTGATACAGGGGGAGGGGGTGCAGTCAGGGTCATACAGGGGGAGGGGGCGCAGTCAGTCAGCGCGATACAGGGGGAGGGGGCGCAGTCAGTCAGGGATGATAGTGGGGGAGGGGGCGCAGTCAGTCAGGGGTGATAAAGGGGGAGGGGGTGCAGTCAGGGTGATACAGGGGGAGGGGGCGCAGTCAGTCAGCACGATACAGGGGGAGGGGGCGCAGTCAGTCAGGGATGATACAGGGGGAGGGGGCGCAGTCAGTCAGGGATGATACTGGGGGAGGGGGTGCAGTCATGGTGATATAGGGGGAGGGGCGCAGTCAGTCAGGGGTGACAGAGTGGGAGGGGACGCAGTCAGTCAGGGGTGATACAGGGGGAGGGGGCGCAGTCAGTCAGAGGAGATACAGGGGGAGGGGGCGCAGTCAGTCAGAGGAGATACAGGGGGAGGGGGCGCAGTCAGTCATGGTGATACAGGGGGAGGGGGCGCAGTCAGTCAGAGGAGATACAGGGGGAGGGGGCGCAGTCAGTCTGGGTGATACAGGGGGAGGGGGTGCAGTCAGTCAGAGGAGATACAGGGGGAGGGGGCGCAGTCAGTCAGAGGAGATACAGGGGGAGGGGGAGCAGTCAGTCAGGGTGATACAGGGGGAGGGGGCGCAGTCAGTCAGAGGAGATACAGGGGGAGGGGGCGCAGTCAATCTGGGTGATACAGGGGGAGGGTGTGCAGTCAGTCAGAGGAGATACAGGGGGAGGGGGCGCAGTCTGTCAGGGTGATACAGGGGAGGGGGCGCAGTCAGTCAGGGGTGACATAGCGGGAGGGGGTGCAGTCAGTCAGAGGAGATACAGGGGGAGGGGGCGCAGTCAGTCAGAGGAGATACAGGGGGAGGGGTCGCAGTCAGTCAGAGGAGATACAGGGGGGAGGGGGCGCAATCAGTCAGAGGAGATACAGGGGGAGGGGGCGCAGTCATTCATGGTGATACAGGGGGAGGGGGCGCAGTCAGTCAGAGGAGATACAGTGGGAGGGGGCGCAGTCAGTCTGGGTGATACAGGGGGAGGGGGTGCAGTCAGTCAGAGGAGATACAGGGGGAGGGGGCGCAGTCAGTCAGAGGAGATACAGGGGGAGGGGGCGCAGTCAGTCAGGGTGATACAGGGGGAGGGGGCGCAGTCAGTCAGAGGAGATACACGGGGAGGGGGCGCAGTCAGTCTGGGTGATACAGGGGGAGGGGGTGCAGTCAGTCAGAGGAGATACAGGGGGAGGGGGCGCAGTCTGTCAGGGTGATACAGGGGAGGGGGCGCAGTCAGTCAGGGGTGACATAGCGGTAGGGGGTGCAGTCAGTCAGAGGAGATACAGGGGGAGGGGGCGCAGTCAGTCAGAGGAGATACAGGGGGAGAGGGCGCAGTCAGTCAGAGGAGATAAAGGGGGAGGGGGCGCAGTCAGTCAGAGGAGATACAGGGGGAGGGGGCACAGTCAGTCAGAGGAGATACAGGGGGAGGGTGGCGCAGTCAGTCAGAGGAGATACAGGGGGAGGGGGTGCAGTCAGTCAGAGGAGATACAGGGGGAGGGGGCGCAGTTAGTCAGAGGAGATACAGGGGGAGGGGGCGCAGTCAGTCAGGGTGATACAGGGGGAGGGGGTGCAGTCAGTTAGAGGAGATACAGGGGGAGGGGGCGCAGTCAGTTAGGGTGATACAGGGGGAGGGGGCGCAGTCAGTCAGGGTGATACAGGGGGAGGGGGTGCAGTCAGTCAGGGTGATACAGGGGGACGGGGCGCAGTCAGTCAGCGCGATACAGGGGGAGGGGGCGCTGTCAGTCAGGGATGATACTGGGGGAGGGGGTGCAGTCATGGTGATATAGGGGGAGGGGCGCAGTCAGTCAGGGGTGACAGAGTGGGAGGGGACGCAGTCATTCAGGGGTGATACATGGAGGGTGCTCTCAGTCAGAGTTGACAACGGGGGGCGCACTCAGTCAGAGGAGATACAGGGGGAGGGGGTGCAGTCAGTTGGGGTAATACAGGGGGAGGGGGTGCCATCAGAGGAGATACAGGGGGAGTGGGCGCAGTCAGTCAGCGCAATACAGGGGGAGGGGGTGCAGTCATGGTGATAGAGGGGGAGGGGCGCAGTCAGTCAGGGGTGACAGAGTGGGAGGGGATGCAGTCAGTCAGGGTTGATATAGGGGGAGGGGGCGCCATCAGTCTGGGGTGATACAAGGAGGGCGCACTCAGTCAGAGTTGTCAACGGGGGGCGCACTCAGTCAGAAGAGATACAGGGGGAGGGGGTGCAGTCAGTCAGGGCGATACAGGGGGAGGGGGTGCAGTCAGTCAGGGTGATACAGGGGGAGGGGGTGCAGTCAGTCAGGGCAATACAGGGGGAGGGGGCGCAGTCAGTTGGGGTGACACAGGGAGAGGGGGCGCAGCCAGTTGGGGTGATACAGGGGGAGGGGGCGCAGTCAGCGCGATACAGGGGGAGGGGGCGCAGTCAGTCAGGGATGATACTGGGGGAGGGGGCGCAGTCAGTCAGGGTGACAGAGTGGGAGGGGACGCAGTCAGTCAGGGTTGATATAGGGGGAGGGGGTGCCATCAGTCTGGGGTGATACAAGGAGGGCGCTCTCAGTCAGAGTTGACAACGGGGGGCGCACTCAGTCAGAGGAGATACAGGGGGAGGGGGGCAGTCAGTCAGAGGAGATACAGGGGGAGGAGGTGCAGTCAGTCAGAGGAGATACAGGGGGAGGGGGGCAGTCAGTCAGAGGAGATACAGGGAGAGGGGGCGCAGTCAGTCAGAGGAGATACAGGGGGAGGGGGTGCAGTCAGTCAGGGTGATACAGGGGGAGGGGGTGCAGTCAGTCAGAGGAGATACAGGGGGAGGGGGCGCAGTCAGTCAGAGGAGATACAGGGGGAGGGGGCGCAGTCAGTCAGAGGAGATACAGGGAGAGGGGGCGCAGTCAGTCAGAGGAGATACAGGGGGAGGGGGCGCAGTCAGAGGAGATACAGGGAGAGGGGGCGCATTCAGTCAGAGGAGATACAGGGGGAGGGGGCGCAGTCAATCAGAGGAGATACAGGGGGAGGGGGTGCAGTCAGTCAGGGTGATACAGGGGGAGGGGGTGCAGTCAGTCAGAGGAGATACAGGGGGAGGGGGCGCAGTCAGTCAGAGGAGATACAGGGGGAGGGGGCGCATTCAGTCAGAGGAGATACAGGGGGAGGGGGCGCAGTCAGTCAGAGGAGATACAGGGAGAGGGGGCGCAGTCAGTCAGAGGAGATATAGGGGGAGGGGGTGCAGTCAGTCACGGTGATACAGGGGGAGGGGGTGCAGTCAGTCAGAGGAGATACAGGGGGAGGGGGCGCAGTCAGTCAGAGGAGATACAGGGGGAGGGGGCGCAGTCAGTCAGAGGAGATACAGTGGGAGGGGGCGCAGTCAGTCAGAGGAGATACAGGGAGAGGGGGCGCAGTCAGTCAGAGGAGATACAGGGGGAGGGGGCGCAGTCAGAGGAGATACAGGGGGAAGGGGTGCAGTCAGTCAGAGGAGATACAGGGGGAGAGGGCGCAGTCAGTCAGGGTGATACAGGGGGAGGGGGTGCAGTCAGTCAGGGTGATACAGGGAGAGGGGGCGCATTCAGTCAGAGGAGATACAGGGGGAGGGGGCGCAGTCAGTCAGAGGAGATACAGGGGGAGGGGACGCAGTCAGTCAGAGGAGATACAGGGAGAGGGGGCGCAGTCAGTCAGAGGAGATACAGGGAGAGGGGGCGCAATCAGTCAGGGTGATACAGGGGGAGGGGGCGCAGTCAGTCAGAGGAGATACAGGGGGAGGGGGCGCAGTCAGTCAGAGGAGATACAGGGAGAGGGGGCGCAGTCAGTCAGAGGAGATACAGGGGGAGGGGGCGCAGTCAGTCAGAGGAGATACAGGGGGAGGGGGTGCAGTCAGTCAGGGTGATACAGGGAGAGGGGGCGCAGTCAGTCAGGGTGATAAAGGGGGGAGGGGGCGCAGTCAGTCATGGTGATACAGGGGGAGGGGGCGCAGTCAGTCAGGGTGATACAGGGGGAGGGGGCGCAGTCAGTCAGGGTGATACAGGGGGAGGGGGTGCAGTCAGTCAGGGTGATACAGGGGGGGCGCAGTCAGTCAGGGTGATGCAGGGGGAGGGGGCGCAGTCAGTCATGGTGATACAGGGGGAGGGGGCGCAGTCAGTCAGGGTGATACAGGGGGAGGGGGCGCAGTCAGTCAGGGTGATACAGGGGGAGGGGGTGCAGTCAGTCAGGATGATACAGGGGGGGCGCAGTCAGTCAGGGTGATACAGGGGGAGGGGGCACAGTAAGTCAGGGCGATACAGGGGAAGGGTGTGCAGTCAGTCAGGGTGATACAGGGAGAGGGGGCGCAGTCAGTCAGGGTGATACAGGGGGAGGGGGCGCAGTCAGTCAGAGGAGATACAGGGGGAGGGGGCGCAGTCAGTCAGGGTGATACAGGGGGAGGGGGCGCAGTCAGTCAGGGTGATACAGGGGGAGGGGGCGCAGTCAGTCAGGGTGATACAGGGGGAGGGGGCGCAGTCAGTCAGAGGAGATACAGGGGGAGGGGGCGCAGTCAGTCAGGGTGATACAGGGGGAGGGGGCGCAGTCAGTCAGGGTGATACAGGGGGAGGGGGCGCAGTCAGTCAGAGGAGATACAGGGGGAGGGGGTGCAGTCAGTCAGGGTGATACAGGGGGGGCGCAGTCAGTCAGGGTGATACAGGGGGAGGGGGCACAGTAAGTCAGGGCGATACAGGGGGAGGAGGCGCAGTCAGTCAGAGGGGATACAGGGGGAGGAAGCGCAGTCAGTTTGGGTGATACAGGGGGAGTGGGGGCTCATTTATTCAGAGGTGACATGGGGGGTGCATTCAGCCAAGGATAACACAGGGGATTGCAGTCATTCAGGGATGACACGGGGGGGTTGCAGTCAGTCAGGGATGACACGGGGGGTTGCAGTCAGTCAGGGATGACACAGGGGGTTGCAGTCAGTCAGGGATGACACAGGGGGTTGCAGTCAGTCAGGGATGACACAGGGGGTTGCAGTCAGTCAGGGATGACACGGGGGGGATGGGGCTCATTCAAGGGTGATATGAGACATGGGGTGAAAGGAGAGATGAAGGAATGGAGCCATAATTCATCCCTAAGTAACTTAGCCCTCTATCACCCCAGACTAAAGTCCAACACTGTACAATTCTGCTGACAGCCCTGGTGGAAAAGTATCCAAATAAAAGGAATCACAACCAAGACTGAGCAGAAAACTGCTGAAGAATCCAAACCTGATGATCTTGACCATCAATTGTCTGGAACAGTGTGAATGTCTCCATGACCAGTCTTACATCCCCAATAACCAGTCTTACATCCCCAATAACCAGTCTTACCCCCTGTGAGGGGTTGACATGCTCACTTACTACTCGTGGTGGAAACCCGGAACACGTTTGGTGGAAGTGTGGAAGAGAGGACTGGGCTGTGGGTACTTGTCAGAGAACCTATTTCAGGATCCCACCTTCAGTTCCTGTTTTGAAACTTGCAGCTCTCTGGTGCCCCCCTTACCCTCAAGTCAGTCAGGGAACTACACCTAGGATAAGTAGATACCAGAAGGGCTGACTGGTTGTGTACTGGCTATTGGGCACTCTGCAGGGAGTGCCGTATGTATGTCCCCAGCCTCAGGCGGGTAATACACACATAATAACCTCCGCCCGTCACTGCCAGAGTCTCCCCAAATACCTCAGGACACACTATGCAGCCACCAGCTCCTAGTTCTGATATTTAAATCAATATTGGTTCACGAGTCAACTAAACAGTAGCGTGATTTTAGCCCTGAGGACGGGACAATATGTTTAGAGCAAAGAAAACAAAGCTAGTAAATTTTTATAGTTTTACTCCAGAAAATTACAAAAATATAAAAAGATGTTACAAACGAGAAAATTGCAACATATACAGGCAATTACAAAATAACATGGATTAAAAGAAGGAACTTACATATCTCAGTCAATGACATGCCATGTGGAGGTGGGGGAGGGGCACATTCCCCAAGGGAAAATGGTCCATCAGCACAGCCTCCTAGCTGTAGGGCGGTATGGATTGCACAGACTGTTGTGCGCCTGTAGGGCGGTATGGACTCTACAGACTATTTTGCGCCTGTAGGGCGGTATGGACTCTACAGACTATTGTGCACCTGTAGGGGGGTTTGGACTGTACAGACTATTGTGCACCTGTAGGGTGGTATGGATTGCACAGACTGTTGTGCACCTGTAGGGGGCGGTATGGATTGTGCAGCCTGTTGTGCGCCTGTAGGGCGGTATGGATTGTACAGCCTGTTGTGCGCCTGTAGGGCGGTATGAATTGCACAGACTGTTATGCGCCTGTAGAGCGGTATGGATTGTACAGACTATTGTGCGCCTGTAGGGCATTATGGATTGCACAGACTGTTGTGCGCCTGTAGGGGGCGGTATGGATTATGCAGCCTGTTGTGCGCCTGAAGGGCGGTATGGATTGTACAGACTATTGTGCGCCTGTAGGGCGGTATGGATTGCACAGACTGTTGTGTGCCTGCAGGGGGTGGTATGGATTGTGCAGCCTGTTGTGCGCCTGTAGGGCGGTATGGATTGTGCAGCCTGTTGTGCGCCCGTAGGGCGGTATGAATTGCACAAACTGTTGTGCGCCTGTAGAGCGGTATGGATTGCACCGCCTGTTGTGCGCCTGTAGGGGCGGTATGGATTGTGCAGCCTGTTGTGCGCCTGCAGGGCGGCATGAATTGCACAGATTGTTGTGCACCTGTAGGACGGTATGGATTGTGCAGCCTGTTGTGCGCCTGTAGGAAGGTATGAATTGAACAGACTGTTGTGCGCCTGTAGGACGGTATGGATTGTACAGCTTGTTGTTCACCTGTAGGGCGGTATGAATTGCACAGACTGTTGTGCGTCTGTAGGGCGGTATGGATTGCACAAACTGTTGTGCGCCTGTAGGGCGGTATGGATCGCACAGACTGTTGTGTGCCTGTAGGGTGGTATGGATTGTGCAGCCTGTTGTGTGCCTGTAGGGGGCGGTATGGATTGTGCAGCCTGTTGTGTGCCTGTAGGGCGGTATGGATTGCACAGAATGCTGTGCGCCTGTAGGGTGGTATGGATTGCGCAGCCTGTCTTGCAGCTGTAGGGGGTGGTATGGATTGTACAGCCTGTTATGTGCCTGTAGGGTGGTATGGATTGTGCCGCCTGTTGTGCGCCTGTAGGGTGGTATGGATTGCGCAGCCTTTTGTGCGCCTATAGGGCGGTATGGATTGTGCAGACTGATGTGCGCCTGTAAGGGGCGGTATGGATTGTGCAGCCTGTTGTGTGCCTGTAGGGGGCAGTATGAATTGCGCAGCCTGTTGTGCGCCTGTAGGAGGTGGTATGGATTGCGCAGCCTGTTGTGCGCCTGTAGGGCAGTATGGATTGCACACTGTTGTGCGCCTGTAGGGTGGTATGGATTGCACAGCCTGTTGTGTGCCTGTAAGGGGCGGTATGGATTGTACAGCCTGTTGTGTGTCTGTAGGGCGGTATGGTTTGTGCAGACTGTTGTGCGCCTGTAGGGGGCGGTACGAATTGCACAGACTGGTGTGCGCCTGTAGGGGGCGGTATGGATTGCGCAGCCTGTTGTGCACCTATAGGGGGGGTATGGATTGCAGAGACTGTTGTGCGCCTGTAGGGGGCGGTATGAATTGCACAGACTGTTGTGCGCCTGTAGAGCGGTATGGATTGCACCGCCTGTTGTGCGCCTGTAGGGGGCGGTATGGATTGTGCAGCCTGTTGTGCGCCTGTAGGGCGGCATAAATTGCACAGACTGTTGTGCACCTGTAGGACGGTATGGATTGTGCAGCCTGTTGTGCGCCTATAGGAAGGTATGAATTGAACAGACTGTTGTGCGCCTGTAGGACGGTATGGATTGTACAGCCTGTTGTTCACCTGTAGGGCGGTATGAATTGCACAGACTGTTGTGCGTCTGTAGGGCAGTATGGATTGCACAAACTGTTGTGCGCCTGTAGGGCGGTATGGATCGCACAGACTGTTGTGCGCCTGTAGGGTGGTATGGATTGTGCAGCCTGTTGTGTGCCTGTAGGGGGCGGTATGGATAGTGCAATCTGTTGTGTGCCTGTAGGGCGGTATGGATTGTACAGCCTGTTGTGCGCCTGTAGGGCGGTATGGATTGCACAGACTGCTGTGCACCTGTAGTGCGGTATGGATTGCACAGAATGCTGTGCGCCTGTAGGGGGCGGTATGAACTGCACAGACTTTTGTGCGCCTGTAGGGTGGTATGGATTGCGCAGCCTGTTGTGCGGCTGTAGGGGGCGGTATGGATTGTACAGCCTGTTATGCGCCTGTAGGGTGGTATGGATTGTGCAGTCTGTTGTGCACCTGTAGGGTGGTATGGATTGCGCAGCCTTTTGTGCGCCTATAGGGCGGTATGGATTGTGCAGACTGATGTGCGCCTGTAAGGGGCGGTATGGATTGTGCAGCCTGTTGTACGCCTGTAGGGGGCAGTATGGATTGCACAGCCTGTTGTGCGCCTGTAGGGGGTGGTATGGATTGTGCAGCCTGTTGTGCGCCTGTAGGGCAGTATGGATTGCACACTACATATATGATAATGCCCAGTATCAGAGAACGAGACAAGGCGGTGACCATGGTCCAAAAACGCCTTGTGCATGGATTACCACTCCATATGCTAATCTTAAAAAGGAGAAAACGGAGTAACGGATACAAAATATATGCAAAAGTATAAATTTTATTAGTACTCACATCAAGTGCTGACAAGTATACAAGTTGACTAAAATAGGGGGGATAAGCCCCAATGATACAACAATCAGGACAGACAAGGACAGGGTAAATAAAATGATACCAGTGCTCGAAATCTACATGGCACAACGTTCAGTCAGCCCATGGGCATTGCACATAACAGACATATGTCTAATGGTAAAAGATAGTCAAATATGGCATACTCAATTAAATGTGTATTGTACATAGTTATACATGTCTAGAGCGCAAAAAAAAAAAAAAAAACATCCAGAGGGGTCAATGTGCAAGTCCAATGGACACTGAACATAAATGAATCAATGACATGTGAAAGGATTCTTAAATAGTAAATAACATATGTATCAGCATATCAAAACTGCGCAATTGTGCCAGAGAGAACCCGGGAGACGACCCGCCCAGCGGTCCAAATGACCGAAGTGTGGAAACAAGTAAAGGCAGGCTGCTTACCGGGGAGCAGAGGAGGTGAAGGTCCATGCAACGACACCCGACGTACGTTTCGCGCCCGCCACAGGCGCTTTATCCCTTGAACTAAATAAACCTAAAGAAAGAAAGAGGAAATCTAAACTGCCCCAGAGCAGACCCCAAAGCAATAGACAGCCCCCAACATGTATTGACAGTGAAAACAGATGAAAACACAAGCACAGACAGAAAGACAGGCTGAGCAAACGATGGGGCCCTCACTAACTAGATAGGACAGGAAAGAAAAGCAACTGTCTGCAATCACGCAAAAGTCATGCCAAAAATAATGTCCAACACGTCTGATAGAAAAGGCCCTGAAGTCACTAGACTTCAAAATCACTATATCAGCACTCAGGTATATTCTGAAAACAGAGCAAAGAGATCAACTGATCAGAGACAAAAATAGAGTTCAGCCAGTCCCAACCAGGGCTGGCTGAACACAAACACTAAGTAAACCAGACAAAATCTCATGGAACAATAGCAGAGCAAAAACTTAGCTTTAGTAGACAGGACTAAACTCGAGTCCAGAGCTCAGAGCAGAGAGGATCACCAGCAACCCAGCAGGGCGTCGGCGGCCTTATATCTACTCAGAGATTCCGGATGTCCAATCACACTCCACCTGTTCAGATGACAGGTTTTTCCCATCCAAATCAATTTCACTACCTCCTTTCACCAGCAGAGGGAGTTCATCGGACATCAAAGATGAAGGAGAAAATGAGCTCATAACCTTACCTCCCTCTTGAGGAGGGGTCACCGAACCCTCATCCACGCCCCCAAGGCGATCAGGATGGGCCCGATGAAAAGCACGAACCAATCTTTCGGCATGAATATTGGATGCAGAGACCGAAGAATTATCCTCCTGGCCATAACCCTTCCACTTAACCAAATACTGGAGTCTCCGTCTAGCCAGACGATAATCCAGTATCTTCTCAACCTCATATTCCACATTAACTTCAACCTATACAGGGTCAGGAAGTGCCACCACAGGAACTACTGGCTCAACAAACCTCTTTAACAGAGACTTATGAAACACGTTATGGATCTTGAATGTAACAGGAAGAGCCAATCGAAAAGAGACCGGATTAAGAATCTCCAAAATCTTGTAAGGTCCAATAAATCTAGGTTTAAACTTTGGAGAAGCCACCTTCATAGAGATATTCTTTGATGATAACCAAACCATATCACTCACCTTAAACCGGGGACCAATGGTCCTTTGCAGGTTGGAAAACCGCTGGGCCTTTTCCTGGGAGAGAGACAACTTATCCACCACTTGGTCCCAGATCTGGTGCATTCTCTCCACCACAGTGTCAACACCTGGGCAGGCAGAAGACTCCACCTGCCCTGAAGAGAATCGAGGATGAAACCCAAAGTTACAAAAAAAAAGGTGACATCAAAGTGGCAGAACTAGCTCTATTATTTAAAGCAAATTCGGCCAAGGGCAAAAATGAAACCCAATCATCCTGATCAGCAGAAATAAAACATCTCAAATAAGACTCCAAAGTCTGATTTGTTCTCTCCATCTGCCCATTGGTCTGAGGGTGAAACGCAGAGGAGAAGGACAACTGAATTCCCAGCTTGGAACAAAAAGTCCTCCAAAATCTAGAAACAAACTGAACTCCTCTGTCAGACACAATATTCTCAGGAATCCCATGCAAGCGAACCACCTGTTGCAAAAACAAGGGCACCAACTCTGAGGAAGATGGCAACTTAGGGAGTGGTACAAGATGGACCATCTTAGAGAATCTATCGCAAATCACCCAAATAACAGTCATTCTCTGAGAGACAGGCATATCAGAGATAAAGTCCATTGAAATATGGGTCCATGGCTTCCTGGGCACCGGCAAAGGCATCAACAACCCACTAGAGCGAGAACTAAGGTTTAGACCGGGAGCAAGTCCCACAGGACTGCACAAAATTACTGACATCACGAGACAAGGTGGGCCACCAAAAAGACCGACTCACCAAATCTCTAGTACCAAAAATACCTGGATGACCAGCCAATGCGGAGCAATGAACAACAGACATTACTCTCTTCCTCCACTGGTCAGGAACATACAATTTTCCAATGGGACAACGCTCAGGTTTGTCCTCCTGAAACACTTCCAGAGCACGTCTCAAATCGGGTGAGATGGCAGAAAGAACTACCCCCCCACTAGTGTTGAGCGACTTTTGTTTTTTTAGGGTCGAGTTTCGTTTCATGAAACCCGACTTTTCCAAAAGTCGGGTCGAGCAAAATCGGCCGACTATAGGGAAAAGTCGGGGTCGTCCCGAAACACGAAACCCAATGTAGGTCAATGGAGAATTAAAGTCGGCAGTGAGAGGAGGACAGGAAACACACCAACAGTGCCCATTTGAATGCCAAAAGCATAAATTCTTGTTACTGATGCTTGTCAACCTTAATTAACTTCATAATACTAGTTACGCACTGAAAAATGGGGGTTATTTGGCTACAGTTGTGGGGGGGGAGGGCTGGCTCCAGGTTTTCGTGGGCCCAGGGCCAAAGAGCGCCCCTTTAACACATACCACAACTCATGATGCTCCGATACGGCAGAGAAATAGCAGTATAGTACAATGAAAAATACTTCATTTCTTACATCTCATGACTGATATCCATTTTAAATTCTCCAATACCTCAAAAAACGGACAGTATATAACTCCATACAGTATTATGGCCAGTGCTTAGTGCGCTATACAGAGTAATGAGGCCCATATATTTCTCCATATGGAATCATTATTCCCATATAATGTTTCAAACTGTATATGATGAGCTCCACATAATGCTACAGTATATGTTGGTCCCAATGGATGAAGCTCCACTGTCTTATGGGCCCAAATAATGCTCCATATATAATGGGCCCCATTTCTACTGCTCTAGTGTATAATGGGCCCTGTAAATGCTGCTCCAGTGTCTGATTTCCACCTTTGGAATGCTCAAGTGTATGGTGGGCCCCATATATCATTCACCAGAGTATAGTGCTCCCCAAAAATTGCTGTCCCAAAATTGAAAACAATTACATAAGTCTCCTTGCTAGGGAATCCCTGCACTACTCTGAACTCCTTGTCGTCCCCATCTTCCATCTCACTGCACTTGGCTGTTTAGGCCCTCCCACCGGCAGAGACACTTTTGCGTACTATGCGGTGCCCTGTGCCAGTGCCATCGCCCATGAGTATGCCCCCCCACCTGCTCAAGGAACCTGCACTTTCATCTGCACCTTCCTCTTTGTCACCGTGTAAGGTGGTATAGTATGCGGGAAGGGGAACCTGAGTTTCCTCTGGGTCAGATTCTGGCTGTGTAGAGTGCGAGGGGAATGTAGTGGTCTGGGTCAATGTACCAGCAGCAGCATCCAGCAGTGGCTGGGCCTCAGTGCACTTGTGGTGTCCCCAAGAGTACGGTCGCCACTGTGGCATTGCCTTCCTCCTAGGGAGTGTGTTGTCAAGCTTGGGAGCAACGAAGGATCTCTCTAGCAGCGAAACCAACGCACAACACATTTCCCACTCCAGGCCAGCAGGGAGACCTCTGAACCTGACTGCTGAGGAGCTGCAAACTGTGGTCGGGAGGAGGTAAGTTAGGGCACTCTGTGCAGGGAATGGGAAGTGTATGGACGTGAGAAGGGGAGCTGGAGGATGAGCAGAGTTAAGGCTTACTCCTAGCTGGAGCGCATGGTCCGGATTCCGGTCTCCGAGTTTGTAGGGACACTGATGTTCCTGCAGCAGAAACCGGGGGAAGTAGCAGCTATAAATGCTCTGTACCCAACTAAGGCTTGGAGGCCCCAGCATCGACGTGTGTGAGGCAGACGGAAAAGGCTACAGCTGTCTGCCATACAAGTAAAGTCTGAGGAACATCTGTTAGACAGGAAGCATTTCAGTGAACCACGGTCCTGTGAGTGCTTCCCCCACAAGCGCTAGAAAGGAGACGTTCAGGAAGGTACATGTTGGCGGAGTGTTGGAAGGGAGCTTTCCATTCTGGTCCCGGAGGTTGGCAGAGGTCCTGACCCGGAGGACACAGCACGGAGGCAGGCATCTGTGTAACCTACAGACTGTGAGTAAAGCTTTGGAACTGCACGCTCTGGTGTCCTACAGTTATTCCAGCACCGCTACATCTGGGTACCAGCACCTACACCGCCTGTGCCTTTCCCCCATCACTACATATACACTTCCCTGGGACTCCAGCTCCACCTGTGGGGAGCTTCACCATCTTTGCTGCACAACACCATCAGTCCCAAAGGATCTGCATGCAGCGTCGGCCTAACATCTATGTTGCCAAACACCGAACACCACGTGTGGCGTCAAACTATCTATATAAACTCTTTACCATTATACCACGCCATTTACATGGGCGCCCAGTGCCACCATCCGGGTCACCGCTGCTGTGACACATCCCACTGACACCGGCCCGGTACCGAGTACCCCACAGCCCTGGGAGGGCGACCCATATGCCGACTGCTGATCGGGCGGCGTTATTCCCACGAACCTCCAAACAGCGTCCCTGAAGTCAAAGTTTTTGGTTTCCGGGGGCAGTATGATTGCAAAGCTGAACCTTAAAGGAATGTCCAAAAGGGCACCACCAGGAGTGGAGCCTGTGGCTTAATTGGACTGCACCCGGGAAACCACTACCATACAAGCTACAGAAAAGATGGACAGATTGCAAGCTTTGTTGATTCTGTGTGTGGTGTGGTATGTCCGTTTGTAGTTGTGCTAGCGATTTCTCAGCTTTATTCCGTTAACGACCGAGACTCCGGCATGGCCCCGCGGTACACGTCAAGCTTACTAGAGGGATACGCGAGGCTGTGGCACGTGAGATCGAGCAATAACAGGTCTAGCATTCCAGTACATGTCCGGGGCTGCATGCACGCTACACTGAAAGGACCAGTTTTGTCGCTTACAGGTGCAGATAACCTGCTGAACTCTGTTAGTGATGGGGATCTGGGATTCAGATTATTCCCCGCGAACGATGATTTCCCAGTAAGTTCAGGTCAACCGCAATTCCGGAGTTAGGCCTAACCGTCATTCCTGAAAAAATTACGTGTCCAAACCACAGGTGCTGTAGCTTGCTTAACAGCTCGGTAGCCGTTCTCAGCCCCAGTATGGATTCAACAACATTGTAGAAAGTTGATAAAGGGTACAGTTTCACCGGATAACACGTATATATGTAGCCTAGTTTACACATTAAAAATATATGTCTATAGATCAGGAGGCAGACTCAGATGTTCTCAGGCCCAGTATGGATTTGACCAGATTGTACAAAGTTGAGAAAGGGTACTTTATCACTGGATAGCAGCTATATAGAGCATAGTTTAAACAGGTAAAATCTCCGTGTTCTCAGTATGGATTACACAGCAATCTAAAAAGTGGAAAAAAGGAAATGCATTTGAGGCGTACACAACTATATACTTTTGGTGTTATTTTTAAATCTTCATATATATTTCTGTCTCAGTAATACAGTCCAGCCTCTCCGCTATAGGAAATGAGATGCATACAATTAGTGACATAAAGGCTATTGATTGCAGAAATCAAGGAATTATTATTCACGGGAAAAACTTCCATCACAATTCTCATAGGAGATGCTGACCCTCAATTAATTGTTGAGACAGTGAAAACATTTTTTTGTGAATAAAGTCTTGCTGTATCGCCCTTCCGTTGATTCCATCACTGTTACTCATCTCAATCCAATTTTTATCACAGGGAGCGATGTAAACATGGTGCTCACTGGCTATCATGATCTGTCACGTAACTTTGGAGTGCAAAAGACAGAAGCCACAGGCCGTAGGCGATTCTATTTGATTGGCATGAGAGGGCACATTTTGAAATGTGCACCGGAATGTCACACGTTTGTGAATAGGAAAACTGTGAAAGCTGATGATAAACCACCACTGCATGTAATTGTGAGTCAACGTCCATAAGAAATGGAAGCCACTGATCATCTGGAGCTAGAGCCCGGCCAGCAAGACAGGGCATAGCTACATCTTAACCATCATCTTTCAGTTCAATCAATTTGTAGTGGCAGTCCCAGTGAAGGATTTGACAGCACAGACTACACAGCGGAGGAGCAGGGAGAGGTAAACATTGCAAATGCTGGGGCCCTGCCCAAGCAAGGGGGGCACACTCGTGGGCGTCGGTACTGGCACTGGGCCCCTCATAGTACGGTGGTGTGTCTGACGGCGGGTGTGCACAACCACTGTCAGAGACACTTGATTGCACTATGAGGGACCCTATGCCAGTGCCCGCGCCCAAGAGTCGGCCTACCCACCTGTTCAGGGCAACGGCACTCGCACGGTTTTGTGCGCTAGGTGGTGACCCCGGCCATGGGGGGGGGGGCGCCCACTTAGGGAGGTTTACAAAGTGGCATATGTAGATGTGGGTCATTCAGCTGCTGCAAAAGGCGAAATAGGTCAAGTTCGCGGAATAGGAGGAGGACCAAAGCAAGCCATTTTTCTGGCAACCTATGTGTCATCAAGGGATGGTGGGACAAAATTCTTGGAAACCCATGTATGGTTCATTTTAATGAAGGTTAGATCATCCACATTTTGGGTTGACAGACGGGTCCTTTTTTCTGTCAGGATTGATCCAGCTGCACTGAAGACTCCTGTAAGGCATATTGTGCCAATTCAGGCCAGGTGTCCAGTTTAGCGGCCCAATAGTCAAAGGGGAATGACCTGTGCTGGAGAACATCGATATGGGAGGAAAAGTAGTTTGTAACCATAGTTGACAACTGCTATCTCCTGTCACTTTCCATCGATGCTGTATTAACAGTTGTGTGAGCGGTCCGTGAAAAATCAGTCCACAACATTGTCATGAAACCCCTGTCTCCAACGCCACTTCTGCTGTGTGCACCACGAACACCTCTGCCAAGCTGCCCCCGGCCCGTACGGCTCGTGTGAGAACCATCACCGATGCTGTGTGCTGGGAATGCCTCAACCAACCGGTTAACCAGAGTTGCTTGTTTAGTAGCCAATATTAGGTCAAGGTTCTCCTGTGGCATGATGTTTTGTAATTTGCCTTTATAGCGTGGATCCAGGATGCTGGCCAACCAGTAGTCGTCATCGTTCATCATTTTGGCAATGCGGGGGTCCCTTTTTAGGATCTGCAAGGCATAATCTGACATGTGGGCCAATGTTCCCGGTGTCAATGATGCACTGCGAGTGCTGGGTGGAGGAGCACTTTCTGGCAAATCCACATCCCTCCAGTCACGCACAAACCCTGTACCAGACCTTGCCACGCCAACATTTTCACTTGCCCCACGAGATGCATCCTCCTCCCCTAAGTAATCATCCCCATCATCATCCTCCTCCTCCTCTTCTTCCTCCACCTCATCCAGGAGAGGTCCCTGAGCAGACAATGGCTGAATGTCATCAAGGATTCCCTCCACCTCTTCCTCCTCGTCAACATTGGCTGCAGACGCCTGCTCCTTAAGGTGCGTCAAAGTTTGCATGAGCAGACGCATAAGTGGGATGCTCATGCTTAGGATGGCATCGTCTGCGCTTACCAGCCGTGTGCATTCCTCAAAACACTGAAGGACTTTACAGAGGTCTTTCAGCTTCGACAACTGCGCACCTGTCAACTCCATGTCTGCTCTCAAAGTGCCTGGCCGTGTATCCTCCCACAAATGCATTATGGCCTGCCTCTGCTTGCACAGCCGCTCAACCATGTGCAGGGTGGAGTACCACCTTGTTGCAATGTCGATAATGAGGCGGTGGTTGGGAAGGTGGAGCAATCGCTGCAGCTTCTGCATACGAATGGAGTGTACAGGCGACCGGCGGATGTGCGCGCACAGTCTTCGCACTTTCTGGAGCAGGGCTGTTAACTCCGGATAATTATTGAGGAAGCACTGCACCACCAGGTTCAAGGTGTGAGCCAAGCAAGGTATGTGGCTGAGTTTTGAAAGGGCTATGGCTGCCACAAAATTACGGCCGTTATCACTAACTACCTTGCCTGCCTCAAGATGTACACTGCCCAGCCATGACTCAGTTTGTCGCTGAAAGTACTCGGCCAGCACCTCGGCGGTGTGTCTGTCGCCCAAACACATGATCTGCAACACAGCCTGCTGACGCTTTCCACTAGCTGCTCGATAGGGGGACACCTCGTGTGCAACAGTGGCAGCTGCAGATGGAGTGCTCGTACGACTGCGCTCTGTGGACGAGCTTTCGCTTCTGGAGGAGGAGGAGGAGGGTCGAACGCCTACAGCCAACTGTTTCCTATACCATGGGCTAGGCAGCACTGTCCCACCACCGCTGTCCCCTGTGGACCCTGCATCCACCACATTAACCCAGTGCGCAGTGATGGACACGTAACGGCCCTGGCCATGCCGACTGGACCATGCATCAGTTGTGAGGTGCACCTTTCCACTCACTGACTGCTTGAGTGCATGGACAATGCGGTCTTTCACATGATGGTGGAGGGCTGGGATGGCTTTGCGAGAGAAGAAGTGGCAACTGGGAAGGTCATAGCGTGGTACTGCATAGGCCATGAGTTCGTGGAAAGCTGCGCTTTCCACCAACCGATAGGGCATCATCTCTAACAAGATTAGTTTGGCAATGTGGGCGTTCAAACCCAGTGTACGCGGATGAGAGACTGAGTACTTTCTTGACCTACTCATAGTGTCTGGGAGGGTGAGCTGGACTTGAGAGCTGCATATGGTGGAAGTAGCGGTGGACAGGGCGGACTGAGAGAGGGTTGATGATGGTGATGGAGTTGGTGTTCTTTCTGATGGCCTAGATTCAGTCTTTCTTTGATTTAACAGTGGGATTCCCTGACTGCTGTGGCCTTGCAACGACACCTCAACATTTGCTGCTGTGCTACCCGGTGGGCTTACAGTGGGGGAAACAATGTAGCGTTGCTGACTACCTTCTTTGTGATCAGTTGCACATGTGGTACTTGAGGTTTGGTGTTGTGTCCACGCTTGCAAGTGCATGCTGGTTAAATGTCTAAGCATGCAACTGGTATTCAAATTTTTCAGATTTTTCCCTCGGCTAAAGGTCTTTGCGCACTTCTTACAGATAACCTTGGCCTGATCATGAGGATTTTGTTCAAAAAAGTGCCACACTGCACTCTTCCTACTTTGGCAGACATTTTGCGGCCTAGCACGCTGTGATATTTTGACCCTCTGGACAAGCTGTCCAGCAACTCTTTTGATTTTTGGAACCTGTCTTTGGAGTGCTCCGGGCCTGCCAGATAACAGCTGTTGCGATGTCGATGCCTGCTGTGGATGCTCCTCCTCCTCATCTGAGCTATTGGAAGCACTACCCTCTTCCACCAATGGATGCCAATCTGGGTCAACAACTGGGTCATCCATCACCTCCTCTTCAATGTCATGTGCACCTTCCTCTGTGTCACCGTGTATGGTGGTATAGTGTGCGGGAAGGGGCACCTGAGTCTCGTCAGGGTCAGAATCTGGCTCTGTACACTGCGAGGACAATGTAGTGCTCTAAGTGAATGTACCAGCAGAATCATCTATCAGTGGCTGTGCATCAGTGCACTCCATGTCAGATTCATCTTGGCCTGGGTAATTCACCATTTCACTTGATAATCCAGGCATGGTATGTGAAAACAGCGCCATGGAGTAATCAGTAGTATGGCCTGCGTCATCGTTCAATCTTGGTTGGGGTGAAGGACACAAGGAAAGGTGTGGTTCATGAACATGAGCCTCCAATGACGACTCAGTGCTTTTATTTTTTACAACTTCAGAAGAGGAGGCGATAGAGCTGGAGGCTGAGTCAGCAATGTAAGACAAAACTTTTTCCTGAAGCTCTGGCTTTAAAAGGGGTTTGCCAACTCCTAGAAAACTAAGCCTTCGAGGCCTTGTGGAGCCAGACGATGACGCAGGCTCAACACCTCCTGCATTCGGTCCTATTTTGCTTTTGCCACTACCATCAGATCCACCACCAACACCATCATTACCAGCTGCCAACCCCCGCCCAATTCCACGGCCTCTTCCACCAGCCTTCCTCATTTTTGGTAGAAATGTAGACAAAATCCAACAAACTATATAGTAATGTAAAACAAGGTACAAGGTGTCTATTGGACAGGGGAGATTTTGAATTTCTGCACACACTTGTGGACACTGGACACTTTTGGATTGTGTGAGGCCCACTGAATATCACAGCGCTATGTCACAGGCTCGATGTCGCAGGTGTGAAAAATGTCACTAGAGGATAACGGAGATTTTGAATTTCTGCACACACTTGTGGACACTGGACACTTTTGGATTGTGTGAGGCCCACTGAATATCACACCGCTATGTCACAGGCTCGATGTCGCAGGTGTGAAAAATGTCACTAGAGGATAACGGAGATTTTGAATTTCAGCACACACTTGTGGACACTGGACA
Organism: Dendrobates tinctorius; assembly: GCF_039654945.1. Lineage (NCBI taxonomy): Eukaryota > Metazoa > Chordata > Amphibia > Anura > Dendrobatidae > Dendrobates > Dendrobates tinctorius. Next base: position 590,451 of record NW_027361911.1, read on the forward strand.
CTTTTGGATTGTGTCAGGCCCACTGAATATCACAGCGCTATGTCACAGGCTCGATGTCGCAGGTGTGAAAAATGTCACTAGAGGATAACGGAGATTTTGAATTTCTGCACACACTTGTGGACACTGGACACTTTTGGATTGTGTGAGGCCCACTGAATATCATAGCGCTATGTCACAGGCTCGATGTCGCAGGTGTGAAAAATGTCACTAGAGGATAACGGAGATTTTGAATTTCTGCACACACTTGTGGACACTGGACACTTTTGGATTGTGTGAGGCCCACTGAATATCACACCGCTATGTCACAGGCTCGATGTCGCAGGTGTGAAATATGTCTCTAGAGGATAATGGAGATTTTGAATTTCAGCACACACTTGTGGACACTGGACACTTTTGGATTGTGTGAGGCCCACTGAATATCACAGTGCTATGTCACAGGCTCGATGTCGCAGGTGTGAAAAATGTCACTAGAGGATAACGGAGATTTTGAATTTCTGCACACACTTGTGAACACTGGACACTTTTGGATTGTGTGAGGCCCACTGAATATCACAGCGCTATGTCACAGGCTCGATGTCGCAGGTGTGAAAAATGTCACTAGAGGATAACGGAGATTTTGAATTTCTGCACACACTTGTGGACACTGGACACTTTTGGATTGTGTGAGGCCCACTGAATATCACAGCACTATGTCACAGGCTTGATGTCGCAGGTGTGAAAAATGTCACTAGAGGATAACGGAGATTTTGAATTTCTGCACACACTTGTGGACACTGGACACTTTTGGATTGTGTGAGGCCCACTGAATATCACAGCGCTATGTCACAGGCAGAAATTGGCTAGTGTATGACAAACTACAAGGTGTATATAGAATTGGGCAGAATAGGAATCTCCCTAGAGTGTAGGTCTGTAAGAACAGAACAAGTCCTCGACTTATCCTTACAGAGCGACACACAGATAGCTTCACTGTGGCCGTGATAACAGCCGTTACACGGTACTGAGAGAGGAGCGTGCACGTACACGGCTGTCCGGTGTACGTAAAATTGTCAAGCTCCGTGTTTTTTAAGTATACGGACTGACACACGCTGTCTCTCTATAGTTTTTAATGTGATCAAACAGCAAATATATTTAACTGTTTGAAAACTAGACAAAACTAGATGGTGCAGGTCTGTAAGAACGGAACATGTCCTCGACTTATCCTTACAGAGCGACACACAGATAGCTTCACTGTGGCCGTGATAACAGCCGTTACACGGTACTGAGAGAGGAGCGTGCATGTACACGGCTGTCCGGTGTACGTAAAATTGTCAAGCTCCGTGTTTTTTAAGTATACGGACTGACACACGCTGTCTCTCTATAGTTTTGAATGTGATCAAACAGCAAATATATTTAACTGTTTGAAAGCTAGACAAAACTAGAAGGTGCAGGTCTGTAAGAACGGAACATGTCCTCGACTTATTCTTACAGAGTGACACACAGATAGCTTCACTGTGGCTGTGATAACAGCCGTTACACGGTACTGTGTGAGGAGTGTGCACCGCTGTATGGTGTGAAAAAATGCACGCTCAGTACCTCACCAGGAAAAAAAAAAAAATTGGGATTGCTTTTAAAAAAGCAGTTTGCAGAGCAGTGGGTAAACAGCAATGCAGCCGTCAGGAAGCCTTAGAAGGCAGCCTAACAACCAACACAGCTGATCCAGCAAAATATAGCCTCCACTTGCACTGCACACACAGTGACTGGTGTGTTGTACAGGCAAAATCGCTAGCAGCAGAAGCAGTTTTTGGTGTCTTCTTCCCTGCCTAACGCTCTCCCTACAGAATCATCATCATCAGCAGCAGCAGCTCTCCCTATTCTGAGATCAGCATAAGTAACATGTCGGTCGGCGTGCACGCCCTTTTATACCCCCTGTGACGCCCAGCAAAGCAAGCCAATCACTTGCATGCCCTTCTGAAAGATGGTGGTGACCCCTGTCTATGTCATCACGTTGCCCACAGTGTCTGTGGATCCTGATTGGCTGAAAAAGAGTGCAAAACAAACTTTTGAAACGCGACTTTGGCGCTTAAGTCACCGACCTCGTGGCCGACCTCATCCTAGGGTCGGATTTCGTTTCATGAAACCTGACTTTGCCAAAAGTCGTCGACTTTTGAAATTTTTCGACCCGTTTCGCTCAACTCTACCCCTCACCTAAGATGGTAGCAGGCTTGGTCGCAATAGGAGAATCAGCAAAGAAACTCCTAGAGAGGGCGTCTGCCTTGACATTCTTAGTGCCCGGAAGAAAAGAGACCACAAAATCAAAACGTGTGAAAAACAAGGCCCACCTAGCCTGTCTAGGATTCAAGCGTTTGGCCGACTCAAGGTAAATCAAATTCTTGTGGTCAGTAAGGACCACGACTTGATGTTTACCTACCTCCAACCAATGTCTCCACTCCTCAAAAGCCCATTTCATGGCTAACATTTCCCGATTCCCCACATCATAGTTGCGTTCGGATGGGGAGAACTTTCGGGAAAAGAAAGCACAGGGATTCATTTTAGATGTTACCGGATCTTTTTGGGACAAAACAGCTCTTGCACCAATCTCAGAAGCGTCCACCTCTACCTGAAACGGGAGTGAGACATCAGGTTGCCGCAAAACCGGAGCAGAAGTGAACCTCCGCTTCAGCTCCTGAAAGGAAGAAACAGCCTCTGGAGACCAATTCAGCACATCAGCACCCTTCTTAGTCAAATCAGTCAATGGTTTGGCAATACCAGAAAAATTAGCTATAAATTTACGATAAAAATTAGCAAAACCCAAAAACTTCTGGAGGGCCTTCAAAGAAGTGGGCTGAAACCAATCATAAATGGCCTGTACCTTGGCCGGGTCCATTTCAATAGTTGACGGAGACAAAATAAATCCAAAAAAATGAAATCCTCTGTACACCAAAAAGGCATTTCGATCCCTTAACATACAGGGAATTCTCCCTCAAAATCCGGAACACAGTCCGAACATGTTCCACATGAGAGTCCCAATCCCTGGAAAAGATCAAAATATCATCCAGATAGATGATCAAAAATTTATCCACAAAGTCCCGGAAAATATCATTCATGAAGCACTGGAAGACAGAAGGGGCATTAGTGTGCCCAAAAGGCATCACCAGGTACTCAAAATGTCCCTCCGGAGTATTAAACGCCGTCTTCCATTCATCCCCATGCTTAATGCGAATAAGATTATACGCCCCCTGAGGTCAAGCTTGATAAACCAGCAAGCACCTTTAACTCTGGAGAATAGATCAGAAATCAGGGGTAACAGATACTGATATTTAACAGTAATTTTGTTGAGGGAACGATAGTCAATACAAGGCCTTAATGAACCATCTTTCTTGGCCACGAAAAAAAACCCAGCACCCAAGGGTGAAGAGGATGGTCTAATATGACCCTTCTCCAACGACTCCTTAATATAAGATCGCATAGCCTCATGCTCAGGTACAGATAAATTGAAAAGTCGACCTTCGGGAAATTTACACCCAGGGCTCAACTCAATTGCACAGTTATAACTCCTATGAGGAAGCAAAGACGCAGACTTATTCTCACTAAATACATCATAAAAATCAGCCAAATAGTCAGGAACATCATGGGACTGGGGAGAGGTGGAGAAAACAGGAGCGTCACCAAGAGCACATCGACAACTCCAACTCACCACAGACACAGATTTCCAATCCAAAACTGGATTATGGATTTGCAACCAGGGAAATCACAGAACAATGGTATCATGCAAATTATGCAACACCAAAAATCTGCAATTTTCTTGATGGTCTGGGGCGACCCGCATTACCACCTGGGTCCAAACCTGAGGTTTATTCTTCACCAAAGGAGTAGCATCAATACCCCTCAAAGGGATAGGAGTCCACAGAGGTGTCATAGGAAACCCACAACGTTTAGCAAAATCCAAGTCCATCAGGTTCAGAGCCGCTCCCGAATCCACAAAAGCCTTAGCGGAAAATGTGGACAAGGAGCAGATCAGAGTAATTGTCAGAAGAAACTTAGGTTGAACACCACCCACAGCAAATGTGTGTGCAAAACGTTTCTCTCATTTAGGGCAGACAGAAATCATATGAGAGGCATCTCCACAGAAAAAACACAGCTTATTACGCCTTCTGAACTCCTGACGTTGCGCCCTAGACAAAACTCTATCACATTGCATAGGTTCAGACATTTGTTCAACAGGTGGCAACATTTCTCGTGTACTTTTACGTTCACGTAAACGCCGATCAACCTGAATGGCTAATGACATAGAATCGTCAAGACCAGAGGGAACAGGAAATCCAACCATAGTATCTTTTACGGTTTCTGACAAACCCTTCCGAAAGAGAGCTGCCAAGGCACCATCATTCCAGGTAGTAAGGACCGCCCACTTTCGGAACTTTTGACAGTATAACTCTGCAGAATCCTGACCCTGGCTCAATGCCAACAGGGCTTTCTCAGCTTGATCAATAGCATTAGGTTCATCATACAACAACCCCAAGGCTTGAAAAAATGCATCCACATTAGTTAGAATAGGATCATCAGGTGTCAAAGAAAACGCCCAATCCTGGGGATCGCCGCACAGCAAAGAGATGACAATTTTAACCTGCTGCACAGAGCTCCCTGATGAGTTAGGCTTCAAGGCAAGAAATAATTTACAAGTATTCTTAAAATTCAAAAATTTAGACCGATCCCCCAAAAACACATCAGGAGTAGGAATCTTTGGTTCAACAGCATGTGAATGAGCAAGATAGGCGGAAATTCCCCGCACTTCAGCAGCGAGCTGCTCCACACGATCAGACAATTGCATAATCTCCATTAAGAAAATTCCTCCTACGGCCCCACAGAAAAAGAGGAAAAAATATACATAAAAAAAAAAATTCTGACACTTTTTTTTTACAATTCTTTCCTGCCATTGAGTACCCTAGAATCTGCGGTAAGACTGGTGATTCTGTTATGAATGAGTCACCGGAGGAGGAAAAAACAAAAATACAAGCTAAGTCCAGAAAACCGGAGAGGTTGGTAGCTAGCGGATTGCAGACCCCTGATCCTATTCACAGCAACTAACAGTAGCAGTGGGGTGTTCCTACGGTGGTCCTAGACACCTCGTTCACAGCCGGAGAACTAAATAAACCTAAAGAAAGGGGAAATCTAAACTGCCCCAGAGCAGACCGCAAAGCAATAGACAGCCCCCAACATGTATTGACGGTGAAAACAGATGAAAACACAAACACAGACAGAAAGACAGGCTGAGCAAACGATGGGGCCCTCACTAACTAGATAGGACAGGAAAGAAAAGCAACTGTCTGCAATCACGCAAAAACCCTGGCCAAAATTAATGTCCAACACATCTGATAGAAAAGGCCCTGAAGTCACTAGACTTCAAAATCACTATATCAGCACTCAGGTATATTCTGAAAACAGAGCAAAGAGATCAACTGATCAGAGGCAAAAATGGAGTTCAGCCTGTCCTAACCAGGGCTGGCTGAACACAAACACTAAGTAAACCAGACAAAATCTCATGGAACAATAGCAGAGCAAAAACTCAGCTTTAGTAGACATGACTAAACTGGAGTCCAGAGCTCACAGCAGAGAGGATCACCAGCAACCCAGCAGGGCGTCGGCGGCCTTATATCCACTCAGAGATTCCGGATCTCCAATCTCCACCTTCATCGGACATCAAAGGTGAAGGAGAAAATGAGCTCATAACACTGTTGTGTGTCTGTAGGGCGGTATGGATTGCACAGACTGTTGTGCGCCTGTAGGGCGATATGGATTGTGCAGCCTGTTGTGCCCCTGTAGGGGGCGGTATGGATTGTACAGCCTGTTGTGTGACTGTAGGGCGGTATGGATTGCAAAGCCAGTTGTGCTCCTGTAGGGGGTGGAATGGATTGCACAGAGTGTTGTGCACCTGTAGGGCGGTATGGATTGTGCAGACTGTTGTGCGCCTGTAGGGGGCGGTATGGATTGCACAGACTGTTGTGCACCTGTAGGGGGCGGTATGGATTGTACAGCCTGTTGTGTGCCTGTAGGGCGGTATGGATTGCACAGCCTGTTGTGCTCCTGTAGGGGTAGGTATGGATTGCACAGAGTGTTGTGCACCTGTAGGGCGGTATGGATTGTGCAGACTGTTGTGCGCCTGTAGGGGGCGGTATGGATTGCACAGACTGTTGTGCACCTGTAGGGCGGTATGGAATGTGCAGACTGTTGTGCGCCTGTAGGGGGCGGTATGGATTGTACAGCCTGTTGTGTGCCTGTAGGGTGGTATGGATTGTGCAGTCGGTTGTGCGCCTGTAGGGGGCGGTATGGATTGTACAGCCTGTTGTGCGCCTGTAGGGGGCGGTATGGATTGTTCAGACTGTTGTGCGCCTGTAGGGGGCAGTATGGATTGTACAGCCTGTTGTGTGCCTGTAGGGCGGTATGGATTGCGCAGCCTGTTGTGCACCTGTAGGGGGCGGTATGGATTGTACAGCCTGTTGTGCTCCTGTAGGGGGCGGTATGGATTGTGCAGACTGTTGTGCGCCTGTAGGGGGCGGTATGGATTGTACAGCCTATTGTGTGCCTGTAGGGCGGTATGGATTGTGCAGACTGTTGTGCGCCTGTAGGGGGCGGTAGATTGTACAGCCTGTTGTGTGCCTGTAGGGGGCGATATGGATTGTGCAGACTGTTGTGCGCATGTAGGGCGGTATGGATTGTGCAACCTGTTGTGCACCTGTAGGGGGCGGTATGGATTGTACAGCCTGTTGTGTGACTGTAGGGCGGTATGGATTGTACAGCCTGTTGTGTGCCTGTAGGGCGGTATGGATTGTGCAGACTGTTGTGTGCCTGTAGGGCGGTATGGATTGTGCAGCCTGTTGTGTGCCTGTAGGGGGCGGTATGGATTGTGCAGACTGTTGTGCGCCTGTAAGGGGCAGTATGGATTGTACAGCCTGTTGTGTGCCTGTAGGGTGGTATGGATTGTGCAGCCTGTTGTGCGCCTGTAGGGGGCGGTATGGATTGTACAGCCTGTTGTGTGCCTGTAGGGTGGTTTGGATTGTGCAGCCTGTTGTGCGCCTATAGGGCGCTATGGATTGTGCAGACTGTTGTGCGCCTGTAGGGCGGTATGGATTGTACAGACTGTTGTGTGCCTGTAGGGCGGTATGGATTGTGCAGTCTGTTGTGCACCTGTAGGGGGCGGTATGGATTGTACAGCCTGTTGTGCACCTGTAGGGGGCGGTATGGATTGTTCAGACTGTTGTGTGCCTGTAGGGGGCGGTATGGATTGTACAGCCTGTTGTGTGCCTGTAGGGCTGTATGGTTTTCACAGACTGTTGTGTGCCTGTAGGGCGGTATGGATTGTGCAGCCTGTTGGGCGCCTGTAGGGGGCAGTATGGATTGTACAGCCTCTTGTGTGCCTGTAGGGCGGTATGGATTGTGCAGCCTGTTGTGCGCCTGTAGGGCGGTATGGATTGTACAGACTGTTGTGTGCCTGTAGGGCGGTATGGCTTGTGCAGCCTGTTGTGCGCCTGTAGGGGGTGGTAAGGATTGTACAGCCTGTTGTGTGCCTGCAGGGTGGTATGGATTGTGCAGCCTGTTGTGCGCCTGTAGGGCGGTATGGATTGTGCAGACTGTTGTGCGCCTGTAGGGGGTGGTATGGATTGCACAGACTGTTGTGCACCTGTAGGGCGGTATGGATTGTTCAGACTGTTGTGCGCCTGTAGGGGGCGGTATGGATTGTACAGCCTGTTGTGTGCCTGTAGGGCGGTATGGATTGTGAAGACTGTTTTGCGCCTGTAGGGGGCGGTAGGGATTGTACATCCTGCTGTGTGCCTGTAGGGGGCGGTATGGATTGTGCAGACTGTTGCGCGCCTGTAGGGCGGTATGGATTGTGCAGCCTGTTATGCACCTGTAGGGGGCGGTATGGATTGTACAGCCTGTTGTGTGCCTGTAGGGGGGGTATGGATTGTACAGCCTGTTGTGTGCCTGTAGGGCGGTATGGATTGTGCAGACTGTTGTGCGACTGTAGGGCAGTATGGATTGTGCAGCCAGTTGTGTGCCTGTACGGGGCGGTATGGATTGTGCAGACTGTTGTGCTCCTGTAGGGGGCAGTATGGATTGTACAGCCTGTTGTGTGCCTGTAGGGGGCGGTATGGATTGCGCAGCCTGTTGTGCGCCTGTAGGGGGCGGTATGGATTGTACAGTCTGTTGTGCACCTGTAGGGGGCAGTATGGATTGTGCAGACTGTTGTGCGCCTGTAGGGGGCGGTATGGATTGTACAGCCTGTTTTGTGCCTGTAGGGCGGTATGGATTGTGAAGACTGTTGTGCGCCTGTAGGGGGCGGTAGGGATTGTACAGCATGTTGTGTGCCTGTAGGGGGCGGTATGGATTGTGCAGACTGTTGTTCGCCTGTAGGGAGGTATGGAATGTGCAGCCTGTGTGCACCTGTAGGGGGCGGTATGGATTGTACAACCTGTTGTGTGCCTGTAGGGGGCGGTATAGATTGTACAGCCTGTTGTGTGCCTGTAGGGCGGTATGGATTGTGCAGACTGTTGTGCGACTGTAGGGCGGTATGGATTGTGCAGCCAGTTGTGTGCCTGTACGGGGCGGTATGGATTGTGCAGACTGTTGTGCGCCTGTAGGGGGCAGTATGGATTGTACAGCCTGTTGTGTGCCTGTAGGGTGGTATGGATTGTGCAGCCTGTTGTACGCCTGTAGGGGGTGGTACGGATTGTACAGCCTGTTGTGTGCCTGTAGGGTGGTATGGATTGTGCAGCCTGTTGTGCGTCTATAGGGCGGTATGGATTGTGCAGACTGTTGTGCGCCTGTAGGGGGCGGTATGGATTGCACAGACTGTTGTGCACCTGTAGGGCGGTATGGATTGTGCAGACTGTTGTGCGCCTGTAGGGGGCGGTATGGATTGTACAGCCTGTTGTGTGCCTGTAGGGCTGAATGGATTGTGCAGCCTGTTGTGCACCTGTAGGGGGCGGTATGGATTGTCCAGCCTGTTGTGCGCCTGTAGGAGGCGGTATGGATTGTTCAGACTGTTGTGCGCCTGTAGGGGGCGATATGGATTGTACAGCTTGTTGTGTGCCTGTAGGGCTCTATGGTTTGCATAGACTGTTATGCGCCTGTAGGGCGGTATAGATTGTGCAGCCTGTTGTGCGCCTGTAGGGGGCCGTATGGATTGTACAGCCTGTTGTGTGCCTGTAGGGCGGTATGGATTGCGCAGACTGTTGTGCGCCTGTAGGGGGCGGTATGGATTGTACAGCCTGTTGTGCGCCTGCAGGGGGCAGTATGGATTGTGCAGACTGTTGTGCGCCTGTAGGGGGTGGTATGGATTGTACAGCCTGTTGTGTGCCTGTAGGGGGCAGTATTGATTGTACAGCCTGTTGTGTGCCTATAGGGCGGTATGGATTGCGCAGCCTGTTGTGCGCCTGTAGGGGGTGGTATGGATTGTACAGCCTGTTGTGTGCCTGCAGGGGGCGGTATGGATTGTACAGCCTGTTGTGTGCCTGTAGGGGGCGGTAAGGATTGTACAGCCTGTTGTGTGCCTGTAGGGGGCGGTATGGATTGT